>NC_135169.1:4718750-5365625 GCF_041146795.1 Maylandia zebra | reverse complement strand
CAATGAAGACTTCCATGATTACGTATCCAGAACATGCGGAAGTGCTTACGTGACTGATTTCGTCTCGAACTTAAGAACTATAACTTTAATGCATCCTAATGTATTTCCGGAGCCCTATCCCGAACGATTATCGCCAGAAAACAGGTCAGTAGAAATGTTAAATACTATTTGTGATAAGAAAAGTAGGCTGATTAAAAAGTCCTGTAAAAAATATATGATAGAATGTCGTGATGTGACCAATCGCATGCTACCACTATGGAAAAAAGGACCCGAGCCAGACGTAAATGCTTTAAATCAAGCCAGTGTAGGCTCTAGTAAATCCACTGCAGAAAAAACTAGCCTTATATGCCCATCCGTTCAACCTACGGCTCCGCCGCCTTATGATGAAAAAACAGAATTAATAGCTGCTGCGGCGGCTGCACGTCATCAGCGCGTATATCCTGATTTAACAGCAGAATCCCAAAAGAGTGAGGAAGGCACTGAAATGACACCTAAATCAGAAGAAGATGACTGGTTTAACCTAGATCAAAGACAGGAACGAGAATACACTGAACGAGAAAGAGAGTTACAGGAACATAAAAAGCAAACAAAACAGTTAATGACAGAGTGTGAGGAAATCATGAAAGATCCTTTAACTGAACGTACGGAAGCCGAACTGCAGGAAGCCGTTTCTGTCATAGATAATCATGTTCAGCGCCACACTAGAGTAGCGAATGGTTTAACTGTGCCAAAAGCAATAACTAACACCAGAAATTTAATAAGGAACTACTTAAAGCAGAAAAAAGAGGAAAAAACTCAAGAGGGCCCCCACAAAAACACCCGTTATAAAGAAAAGCAGGGATCACAATTTAATGACGTCAGCACCTCCCTCCCGTTCATGATAATAGGGGACATGTGTTGCATTCAACCCCCTAAAATTTCAGAGTTAGCAGCAACCATTAAAGAACTTCCCGATCCTCTACAAAATCCTACAGCCTTTGTTTCTGCATTACAGAGAAGTACCAGATACCACCACTTGGGTGGGCCTGACTATAGATATATATTATGTCAACGAATCCCAGGTGTGACTGAATCTCAGCTTATTGAAGAAGTAGAGGAACTAGACCCTAAAAACGACCAAGCAGCCAACACCACCTCGTTTTTGTGGATAAATGATGACAAAATCACAGCCTTTTTTCAAAATCTAAAGAGATTTCTGCTCACAATGTCTAGAGATAAAATTGATTTAAATGCAGTAACCATGTGTAAGCAAAAGCCAGATGAATCCATTCTAGTGTTTATGAAACGTTTCACACACTGCTGGACTAATGAGGCATGCATGCCTGAAGGAGGAAATGATCAGATTTTCATAACAACATTCTTAAACAATATTCATCCAGAATGTTCACAACTATTGAAGCTGACTGCCACTGATAATCTCTATGACATGAAAATAAAGAACTTTATCACACTTGTCAAAACAAAAGCTGGTGCAGATCTTTTCCCCAACAGCACGAAGGCTAAAAGTGTTAAGATGTTGTTGAACTTTGATGTTGAAGGCTCAGAGGAAAGTGAAAAAATGATGTATGCAGGGGCCCCGCCCCCTCAACAAGCGCAGCAGGGAGATTTCAGAAGGAAAGATAGGAGTGGAGACGTATGTTTTTATTGTGGAAAAATAGGACACTGGAGGACGGAATGCAAATCAGCAGCAGGTAGATCTCAACCACAAAACACAGGACCAGCTCCTGCCACTAGGCGTAAGCAGAGCTCTTACAGACAAGGTAACTGGCAACGCAGACAGGAATCACATCAAAATAATGGCCCCTTTGCACTTAGGCAGCAACCTTATAATCCACATTTTAATCCCCACCCATATGATAACGAAAGACTGGACCGACAATAGGGAGGCCCAGGTGATGATGAGGGACAGTGTGAAGCACTACACACGATGCTGCATTTGCAATTGTCCCGTAACACAGAAAGCTTGCCCATGTTAGATATAGAGATAGGTGAAAAGACTTATTCCTTTTTAGTTGACAGTGGAGCCACTAAAAGTTCACTGTCTGGAAAATTCTATAGTGGGCCTGTTTCCTCTGTGTGCATCAACACCATGGGAATAAACGGAACTCTAGTGCAATGCCCCAAAACTCATTCTCTAAAAACACGCTGGGGCCCAAAACCAGATGAAATTACATATCATCCATTCATAATTATTCCAAACTCGCCTGTGAATCTATTAGGCAGAGATTTAATGGCAAAAATGAACTTGTGTATTTCATTTAACACAAAGGGTGAAATGTTTGCAGATACTGATAACAGCTATGTTTTCTCTGCCCTATGCACCGACACCATGGAGAAGGAACATCCTCTGTGTCAGCTGGACGCCTCAGCGGAGAATGAACTCAATATCCATCTGACTGGTATCCCACGTCACACTCTGTGTCAAAGACATGTGCAAACACCGTTACCAGGTAGCCCCATGCCTGGAAGCCACATATTTGTTTCTCTCACACTGTTCAACAACATGATAACTGCTCACACCAGTGAAGGCCAAACAGTGGTTTTGTCACATAACTCAGACATAGGCTATGACATCACTGCACCATGTCAACACCTAGATCTAACCTACCCCATACACTGTACTATCTCTGCTGTCACATTGCCAGCTGAATATCAAAACATGACATTATGGTCAAGAGGTGAGAATGATGTAGGATTTATTGACTGTACACCTTATCATGCTCAGCTGAAAAACAACAAGCCGGTATATGTCAAGCAATATCCCATTTCCGCTGAAAAAGCCGCAGCCTTAGACATCATCATAGGAGATTTATTGACAGCTGGAGTAATAAAGCCCACAGTATCTCCATATAACACTCCTGTCAATCCTGTGCCAAAGCCTAACAAACCTGGCGTATGGCGTTTCACACAAGACTTAAGGCAAGTTAATGCAGTCATCATGCCTCTGCCACCTCTGGTTCCAGATGTTCCCAGCATACTGACATCTATTCCAGCAACAGCTACACATTTTACTGTGGTGGATTTGTGCTCCGCCTTTTTCTCAGTGCCTGTGCATAAAGACACACAGCCGATATTTGCTTTTACACATAGAGATAAGCAGTACACATGGACTCGCTTACCCCAAGGCATGGTAGACAGCCCTGCGGCTTTCTCAATGGTAGTACGTGCTACCCTGGACGGCTTCACTCCTCCAGAGGGCTGTACTCTGATCCAGTATGTAGATGATCTCCTCCTCTGTGCTGATAGTGAAAAACTATGTCAAACTGCCACACACATGCTACTCCAGCACCTCCAACAGACTGGCCACAAAGCATCAGCAAAGAAAATGCAGTACTGTCAGACTTCTGTTCAATATTTGGGATTTACACTGTCTCACGGACAACGTTCTATGACTACAGACAGGGTCAAAGCTGTGACCTCTGTCCCTAAGCCCACTACACAGAAAGAAATGCTGTCTTTCCTAGGCATGGTGAACTATTGCAGACAGTGGATACCAGACTGTTCTTTTCATGACCACATTCTGCGTGAATGCTGCAAAAAAGACAAGCCTCCTCGAATACTGTGGTCCACAGAAATGACTGCCTCTTTCAATGCATTACAGGGAGCGCTGACCTCCGCCCCTTGTTTGGGTCTGCCTGACTACCACTTACCGTTCCACCTGTACGTCACAGAGAACGGCACAACCTGCGCAGGTGTATTGGCCCAAGAGCATGGCTGTGGCTACCGTCCAGTAGCCTTCTACTCAAAGGTGCTGCCAGCAGTAGTTCAGGGGATGCCGGCCTGCCTGAGAGCAGTAGCAGCTTGCTCTATCATGATAAGGGACTGCGAGAAGCTCACACTCTCACATGACACTATTCTACACACCAATCACCAGGTCACGACCATTCTAGCAAACATAACTACACAACACATGACCGCACAACGTCACTCAGGTTATGAAGCTACACTGACTTCAACAGCAAATCTCACTATAAAAGCAAGCAGCACACCCAATTCGCCAGCACACTTACTTATTCGTATGCTGTGTTCCTCTGACCGACAGGATGGTTCAGACGACCCTGACGTTCATGATTGTATGACACGTATACAGGAATCCACAGCACCACGCCCAGACTTAGAGCAGACACCAATCCCAGACTCAGTCATTGTTTATGTGGACGGGTCCTGTTCAAAACCAAATGACAACTTATTTCTTTGTGGCTATTCGGTGGTGACATTGCCTGACATCATACTAGAGGCTCACTCATTACCATTTCACTCAGCACAAAAAGCAGAGCTCATGGCTTTAATACGCGCCTGTGAGTTACATGTGGATAAGCGGGTAACAATTTACACTGATAGCCGTTATGCATTCGGTGTGGTGCATGACTTTGGCACATTGTGGAGACAAAGAGGATTTAGATCTGCTGATGGAAAACCGATCGCTAATTCTGACCTTGTTCAAAGACTTTTGCAGGCTATACAGCTGCCATCGGCAATTGCAGTTGTTAAAACGAAGGGGCACAGCACGGCTGACACAGACGAAGCAGTGGGAAATGCTCTTGCAGACGTAACCGCGAAAGCAGCTGCTGCCTCACAGCAACCACCCAGAAGGGAAGTATTATCTTTGCCTTTACAGCTGCCACTTGTCACGCTCCCAGACTATTTAGAAACAAATGTTGACCTAAAATTCATACAAGAGCAAGCCTCTGCCTTAGATTACACTTACTGGGAAAGTAATGATTGTACCTTAGATAACAGAGACGGCTTATACAAAAACCTTGAGGGTTTGATTGCCCTCCCATCTTCACTACTGCCAGTCCTTGTCCGCCATTTTCACGGTGTGAGTCATGTCGGACAAAGAGGGGTAATAGGAGCAATAAAATCAAGATTTGTAATCAAGAAAACATCACACGCAGTAAAACGCATATTAGCAACCTGTCTAACATGTGCACGAACTAATGTAGGAAAACCAAAAGCAAAACATCAGCATTTACCACAACCAGATTTCCCATTTCATACATTACAAATTGATTTTACACACATGCCAGCACAAGGAAGCATCAAGTACTTACTGGTAATAGTGGACCAATTTAGTAAATGGGTAGAAGCTTACCCAACATCAAAAGAAACTGCAGAAGTAGTCTGTCAAAAGTTGTGCAATGAAATAATACCCAGATTTGGAATACCTCACCAAATTAACAGTGATAGAGGACCTTCATTCACATCAGAAGTAATTCAAAAGTGTGCTAAAACTCTAGCAATAGACTGGAAATATCATGTGCCATACCATCCTCAGAGTTCAGGAGTTGTAGAAAGAATGAATAGGACCATAAAAAATCGCCTGACTAAAGCAATGATAGAAACAGGAATGACCTGGATCAAACTACTTCCTCAAATCCTCTGCGAGATTAGAATGACTCCATCCGCAGCAACCAAATTATCTCCATTTGAAATAATCATGGGAAGACCGTTTCCAACACCATGGTCAGCCTCCAGAGGGGCACCGCTATTGGAAGGGGACATAGACACTGCATTGTCTGACTATGTTCATAACCTGGTAGAAACACTGAATAATAACTATCAGAAAGTTTGTCTCTCTCAGCCTCTCCCTTCCATAGATCCAACCCATCCGTGGAAACCAGGAGATGCGGTGTTGGTACAGTCGCTAAAACCAAGGGCACTCGGGGAGGCCGCGTGTTCCAGCCCCCAGACTGTACTTGCAGTGACGAGAACCAGCATCCTAACAGACGGACAACCTCAGTGGATTCATGCCAGCAGGGTTAAGACCAGCCCCACCAAACCACCTAAGGCGTCGGATCACGTAGATGACGACTCAGGCGAGCCAGCGCCCGGATTCAATACACCTATAGATGACGACTCAGGCGAGCCAGCGCCCGGATCCAATCCACCTATACACACACAATCACTGATTAACACACAACGCCTGAAAGAGCCAAGACTCAGAAAGCCCTCTGATCCCCCGCCTGAACAACAACAAGGTACTCGAACATCCAGCAGGAACAGAAAGCCTAGAGTACCACACAATGTCTAACCTGATAAAGATAGACTCATTCCATCCTGATAATGGAGAAAATGAAATGCCCATTGTCATCACACGACGCTTATACGGTGTCTCTCGAACCTGGGACCAGGCCAGGAGACGACTAAAGAACTGTCTTTTTTATATATTTAGGTTATTAATCATATCTACTGCATTAACCTTAGGATTTTTATTTACTATTTCGTATTGTAAAGTGCAACCCTGTTCACATTTCTGCAAGCCACATTTTCAATGATAACCCATATAGCTACTAGTACAGCTACTTCAATGTATTTGCAATTAGCACAAATTGATCCTGAGGATGTGCCAGATGTTACCAATGATGTTCCTGATGTGTATATTGAACATTAGGTTGTGAACTATTACATTTTATGATTTGCTTTTTATATTATGTTATTACATTTGTGATTTTTCCTTTCTATTTGAGTTATTATTTTTAAAAAAAATAATAATAAAAAAAGAGTGAAACTGTTAGGTATTTTAGTACCATGGGAGCATTTACTGGATATTGTTTTATAGTGACATCATGCAGGAAAACTCTGTCATTCAATAAGGCCCCTTTGTTTCAGTGTTTTTCTCTTTGACCCAAGAATTGATGTGTGAGAATCACAGGCTGGTACAAGGTTGAAATACCACAGAGATCACTCCCTCAGCTACATTAGTTTCTTAATCTTTTAGACGCCTGTTGAAGGCCAAATGGTTTGTTTCAGATTTCACTAATGTAAGAACTCTTCGTTTTGTGCCTTGAAAATATGTCGCTGAGATAATCACAATTGTAGCTGAACTAATAAACTACACAAAGGATGCTTCTTCACCCAAGGGCAGGAAGACGCTGCCTTATCTTGGTCTGTACTGGTTTAAACTGATAATCTGCTGTCTCATGAATTTTACCCTCTATATAAACTGTTGTACTTGTGAATAAAGTTGAGTCACTTTGGGAAGACAATCTAAAGCAGTCTCTGTTTTCTTGTTCTCCCAAGCTGCTCCCGAGCTCGTACTAACACGCTGAATGGCATGCTTGAATATTACTTGAGAATATATTTGACTGTGTTACAGACTAAGGGACATTCTCTGCTGATAGGTGAAGGTACATTCTCTGCTGATAGACGTCCACGCCTCGGAGGAAGCCGATCCACGGAGTAGGCCCTGGAAACAGTTTCCTTCATGAAATGTTGGTATAATGGTGCTACTTGAAGCCTGAAAACGATCTCCCATAAAAAATAAAAAAAAACGAGCAAACAGCAGTAGCTGACATCCTGACTGGATTCTACGTTAGCATAGATCCCTCCAGAGTTTTGTGCACACGGTTTAGGTAAAAATGAAAAAGGTTGAGGTTTTACATTTAGTTCAGTATTACCTGTTGCCTGTGTCCTTGTCTTTTGGGAAAATACTTTACACAAGTAATGGCTCAAAGAGGATTCCTTTTTTTTTTTTTTACTGTGCTGCAATTGTTTACTGGATTATTTGTGCCATTAATTAGTGTCAACTAATTTTTATTCAATCTCCGCACAGGATATGCTTGTGAAGATGGAATATGGGGGAGAGCAGAAGTGCGTTGAAGTTCCACAAAGTGATGAATGAAGGACATGCATATTGTATTGAAGAAATAAGTGATGAGAATGCTGTTATTTGCATTTACCATGTCAGACCTTTTGATAAACAAAATTCTAATGAAAGTGAGAACATGTACACTGTTACATCTTTCAGAAAATGTTTTGAAATTGTGGTGCACAGTTCAGAATAAATGTTTTTCAAAAACCATTGCATCTTTTTAGTAAATGTTTATTTCCAAAAGAAATTTCTAGAAGTTCAGAACAGTAAAATTCCTGCTTTTTAGAATGAATTAGAAGATAACTCTTACGTAGTTAAACTAAAATACTCTTTGAGAGTTAATATATAAACTCTTAACACCAAGTGTTAAATTATCAACTCCAGACAGATTTGGTGTTTAACACTAAATCAGAGTTAACGTACCAACTCTCCAAAAAGAGTTAAATTAACACTCTCTGGTGTGGACCCATATAGACACTTTAATAGTGTTGAAATCAAATCCGACAGTGTTAATTTGGACATGCTGGATTTGCTGTGTACTGATCAATAAACAATGTCATCAGAAAATGCTTTAGTTTTTTTTTTCTCCAGTTTTTAGTGGTTTGGGTTTGTTTGGGTTTTTTTTTTAGGTTTTTCATAACAGTTAAGATTTCAATTCAATTTTATTCATATAGTGCCAAATCACAACAACAGTTGCCCCAAGGCACTTTATGTTGTAAAGTAGATCCTAATACAGAGAGAAACCCAACCATCATAGGATTCCCTGTGAGCAAGTACTTTGGCGACAGTGGGAAGGAAAAACTCCCTTTTAACAGGAAGAAACCTCCAGCAGAACCAGGCTCAGGGAGGGGCAGGGCCATTTGCTGCGACCGGTGTGGGAAATAGTTGTAAATGAAAGAGACAGAATCATTCAATCATTTCAGCTTCATTAGAATGAACAGAAATTTAGCAAATACAGAATATCATAGATTAAATAAAACATTTGATATATGTACATAAACATGAACCACATTTAATGACTGAAGGCATTATAAATATAATTATCCTAAATGGCACTGCTAAGATAATACTGACACCTTCACTAGTAGTATCTTCACTTTATTCATAGTGCTAATGTATGGAAACATCCTGTGAGTGAAAGTGTGTGTGAAGGTGTGTATGTGTGTGTTAGTATCAGGATCAGAGAATGACAGCTTTCCTCTGTTCCAGTCCAGATTCACTCTGATCCTCTGGAGCTTCTTCTTTATTAGGAGAGCGTCTGGAGCTGATGATAAACATGCTGAGTATTTACCAAAACTTAAAGCCCTCAGAGCCCAGGACAGAGCAGGAACACTCAATCCTCTCTGGATTATCAGGAAGCTGCTGCCTCTCTCCTCCTCCTCTCACACTGGTCAGATCTTCAGACAGGATGAGGTTTGGATCAGCAGTGTTTGGGTCCAGGATGAGAGGAGTGTAGGAGACCATGTCCTTCATGTTGTTCCAGATGTTGAAGGTCAGGTTGCCCAGGTGTTTGGCCTGGTCTATCAGAGCTCCTGAGGGCAGCTGTGGATCATCCAGCAGGGGGCAGCGCTGGACTCTTTCCACTGCAGCCTTGTAGTTGTGCAGGAATGAGACGTCTTCAGCTCTCAGCTCCTCCTCTGTGGCTCTGACTGTGTCTGAAAGAGCTGCTATCTCTCTGCTCAGAGCCTCCATCTTCTCCTTCATCATCCCACTCTTCTGCTCCTCTTCCTCCCTCAGTGCAGCCAGCCTGGCCTCCTCTTCCTCTGCTAGAAACTGGTGAAGCTTCTTAAACTGCTCCTTAATCTGCCTCTCTGTGTGTCGGGCCTGGACCTTAATGTGTTCTGCTGTTTGATCAAACTTCACTTGAACTTCTTCACAAACCTTTAACTTCTTCTTTAAGGGCTCCAGAGTTTCCTGAAGTTCCTTCTTGTGTTGTTGTGCAGCTTCATCGATGGGTCTGAATCTGTGATTGGTGTGTTTTTCTGAGCCACAGCAGACGACACACACTGGCTGCTGATGGTCCAGGAAGCTGATGGTCTACTACCACTTAAGGTGGTAGAGTTTGTATGCCCCTGTTGTCTGGGAGCTGGACTAAGCAGAGCAATTGACCCTTGTAATATCACCCAGCATATTGGTTTCAGAACCAATCTCCTGGGTCTGGTCTGGATTGTGTCTTTATCCAGAATGCCCATGGTGAGAGGTTCAGAGTGAGGGATACTAGAGTTATCCTGAAAGAGAAAGGTAAAGCCTTTTTATCTTTGCTTTTCCACAAAAAATCAATCCTGAAATCAAGACTTTTTTGGGGGTGGGGGGGGCGCTTTGCACCCAAACAGACAGACAGACATCACGTTCGTAATAGTAAGTTTTAATTTCCCATCACAATCAAGACGAACAGGATGATTTGAAAGATTCACCCACTTAGGGTGGTGGAGTTTATATGCCCCTGATGATCAGGGTCTCATAATTCTATGCCTGCTTTGTACTGAAGTCTATAATCAGCCTCCTTAGTCTTGCTGATGTTTAGGAGGAGGTTGTTTTTCTGGCACCATTTCTCCAGGTTTCTAATCTCTTCTGATGTTGTTAGAGATCAGGCCACAATAACAGTGTCGTCAGCAAACTTGACAATGGAGGTGGTATCTGATTGGTTACACAGTCATAAGTGTACAGTGAGTGCAGCAGGGGGCTTTAAACACAGCCCTGAGGCACTCCAGTGCTGAGTGAGATGTAAGGAGACATGTTTTTTTTTCACCCTCCCTGACTGGAGTCTGTCTGTGAGGAAGTTGAGGATCCACTGACACAGTGAATGAGTCAATGAGACCTAAAACCTTCAACCTGGTGAAAAGCTTTGAGGGAATTATTGTGTTAAATGCTGAACTGTAGTCCATGGACAGCATCCACGCATAATTCCCTCTGCCAGTGTCCAGGTGACTCAGGGATGTGTGGAGCATCGTCTGAGAAACGATCAGTCAGCTGTATGTTGCTGAAGGAAAAAATACTGGTCTAGACCTAATATCTATTATTTTCAAGATGTCTAAAGACACACTCCCACCTCTGTCACACTGCAGGGAAACAAAACAACCTTTTTGAATTAAGAACTTTATGGTCAAAGTTCTCAAATGGCTTTTAGCTTGATTCACATCCGGTGACTGAGGAGTAGTAGGTCTAAGTGCATTAAGATGAAGTCAGTGGCTTTCAGGTCACGATAACAGCTCATGCAGAAGACTGTGCTGTTGGTCTTTACCCACCTGTCACAAGTTTTATCAGTGCACATACTCTCAAATATTCTGGGTGGATGTTGGATGCTATAAAAGGAGGAAGAAAATTGAGTTTCTGGATTAAAATGTTTTCATATTATTTACAAAGTGACAGTGACAGTCACAAGGAGAGAGAAAAAAAGTCCATAAGAAGAAATCATCAGACTTGCACAGACTACACCAAAAACAAGATTTAACAAGAACTGCACCAATACAACTGTGGATTGTTTCCCCCATATTTTTTTCTTGAAGAAAATTTCTTTAATCCAGATTTAGTACTTTTTGTCACACTTACAACAACAACAACAATAATATTGTTACACTACTATATAACACTATTGCTTCTATTATTTGCTCCTTTATTTAAACAATGAGATCAAGTTCTCTTAGTCAAAAGCGACATGTGCACAAAAAATACAAAAATTGAGAAAAAGAGCCAGATAACAAAATGACACATTATAACACACACAAACTCTGGAATATTCCTTCCAGATAAATAAAACCTTTAAAGTGTAATCAGAGGATGCAACTGCATATTCCTTTACGTTTTTCATAAGTACAATTAAATTAACACAAGAAAGAATTTAGTATTGTATTTTTACAATGTGCTAGTAATAAACAGAAAAAAAACTAGTCCTCCCTCCCGCCAGACGTTTCTGCGCAGTGACGTCATAGCCAGAGAAGATGGCGGCTGTGCTGAAGGCGGAAGGTAAAGGAGCTTTAAACAGATTGTTTTACCTCCGAACTCTGTGCTGCTCTCGACTAGCTCGCTCTGTTTTATACGGTATATCTGGAAAGGAGCCACCGCTGGCTGGCTCGGTGTAGCGTGCTGTGACCGGCAGGTGAAGCCCTGCAGCTGGGCTCCGGGACTGCTTTAATCACCGCGGAGGCGAGCCTGTTACCAGCAGCTAGCCGAGCTCCGCCGGTGGAGTTAGACGGCTAGCAGAGCAGCTAACACCCAAACATCCGCACTCGCATCTGAGTTCCCCTCCGAGTGTAGATCATGAGGGCTTGAATAAATGCAGCGCTGCGTTAAAACCTGTTGTTGTCTGGGTAACTGTGCTAATTGTTAACGCAAAGGCGTGAAACGTTAGCTTTGACCAGCCAGCTGCAGCTGAGCTCCCGCGGGCGGGGTGCTGTGCTCTGCGAGGCGGCCATAGCACCCATGAGAATCCGGGGTCTGAGCCCGGCCTGTGGAGACCGAGCCTGTGTGGGAGGAGGATGGATCCTCTACACAAGAGGCTCAGCGTCATCTGTTATCTGTGAACCTGCCTCAGTGAGCGTCTTGATGATTAGAGCTAAATCAGATATCGATCAAGTGACAGCTGGCATGTTTTCTGTGTGTGTGTGTGTGTGTGTGTGTGTGTGTGTGAGACAGCAGGTGATGTTTGGGTTTTATTCACGAATTAATCAAAGAAGTCATTCTGTGGGTTAATCATCACACACTCACACCGTGAAGCTGTTGTTATGTAACTAAACACACACAAACACACTCCTATCCCAACACACACCCACTTTACACGCTCTCCATGTAAAGTGGGTGCAAATTCAGCTGTTGCTAGGCAACAGGGAGCTATTGAAGAAGTGCGTGGCTGTCTGTGTGTTTGTGTGCAGCTGGCCAGTTCAGATATCAGATGTGTGTGTTTGCAGCTCTTGTTTGTCATTGATCACACTGATGACCTGTTCTGTGTGTGTGTAGCGGGGCAGTGCAGGCCGCCTTGCCTTGTGTGAGACTCATCCTACATGGACTCGTCACCATGAGCAACAAGGAGATGGTTTCCCCGGAGACAGGTCAGTCCCATCCACCTGCACACAGACAGTGACTGCATGGTGTCGCGTTTGTGTGTCCATCAGATCAATGAGTTCTTCTTTAACGGATTTCTGATTTCCTGCCAGGCCTCACGAGCTGCTGTGTTTGGTGCTGTGTGTCTTACTGTCGGTGTAGCTGGTTGTGTCTTTCATTGTGAGTCAGAGGATCAATATGTCACTTCTTCTTGCAGTTGAAGTGTTTTAGCTCTTTCTGTCTTCTCGTGTATTTGTTTGTGACTGTTTGTCCAGCTGGACCGCCTCTTAAACTTCGCTGTCCTTCTTTTATTATTTATGCTCTTTCTTTGTTATTGTGTCTGTTTTCGCTTTGATATTTGTTGTTATTTATCTTTTTTTTTATATAAAACTATTAAATAAATGTAAGATAACGTGTGTTTATTCTTATTTATTTAACCGGTTTTGTATTATTAGGGTTTTTGGTTCTATCTCGGGTATATTATTACTGAACTGTATATTTTAATATTACTGGACCTAGTTTTATTTCAAATAAACGAATTTTATTTTATTACTGATATTTTATTACTATTATTGTTAGTAGTAGTTATAAATTATGCTATATTACTTTTACTTCTACCCCTTTCCTTCAAATCTGTTCTAAAAAGGTTTATTTTTATTGAAGTGAAAAAATGAAAAAATAATTATAAAAAACAAATATTTCAAGTTTAACATTTTTTATTTATTATTATTAATATAAGTTGGATACTTTTTCAAGCTTGTTGTCCACATTAGCTCTTTAGATATTGTTTAAATTTCATTTTCGTGTTGTATTACTTTCATTTTGTTTTTATATATTTACTGTTTAGTTTACTTGATCATTTTAACTTTATGTAAAAAAAATTGTTAAAAAAATTAAATCATGATTAAACAAAATCATTTCATAGCGTTTATTCATGTTTTAATTCATTTTAAAATGTTTAGATATTATACAATTTGTAATAATTATTATTATATGTATATTAATATGTAGTTTTTTTTAATAATAATAACAAACATCTAGCCGTTCTCTTCAGAGCAACGGCTAGATGTTTGTTTTGGGTTTTTTCAACTAGCTGAAAGAAAAAACGTCATTAGTCGGTTAAAAGATTTATTTTTGTTTAATTAATGTTAGTGTTGCTAGTGTTAGCAACACTAACACTAGCAGTGTTAGTGTTGCTATGACGATGTAATGGCGCCCCCTGTGACCTTTGCTCTCTGATGGAAAGCTGTAAATAAGGGAGGTGGACAGTAAGAAGCCGTTTTGTTGGTGTTCTGTGGTTTTTCTGCTCTGTTCGCGTATGAAATGACTCAGTGAAAGGCTCATCGCAGGTCCTGTACTACAGGACGGTATGAAAACAAGAGTGCAGACATATTAATCTGATGAAATCAAAGGATGAACCTGCTGGAGGGCAGATGTTAGGAAGCTCCTCTGAGGGAACATTAGAGACGCTTTGGTTGCCGAGGCGTCTGCAGCTGTTTAATTTTACCTGTTTTAAGTCTTTACCAAAGTTTGACTGCAGCTCACAGCGGTACGTCGTGTAGGATTTCATCGTGTGTAATCTGTTTCAGCTACCAGTGACATGGAGATGCTTCAGTCAGATAACGCCCTGCAGACTCACTGTGGTCTGATGATGCTTGCTGCTGTAGAGCTCTGTTGTGTCAGCTGTGTCTCAGTAAACCAAACAGAAGAAGTCAGTGCTGCTCTGACTCAGTGACCTCATCTACTAAACTCTGTTTCAGTGTTTCTGAATGCTTTCCTACTTTTAGACTCAGTGACAGTCTGACTTTTTCCTCTCGATGAAATGAATGAGCTCCTGGGTGCTTCGGTAACATATATCGGAACAAGTGTCCCAGTTTCCTGCAGTACATCAGAGATATAGTGGGTCCCCGTGTATCTTTACTGGTGGAGGAGGGGTGGGGTTTGTGAGATCTTCAAGCTCGGCTCCTCTGTTAGACCTGAGAGTTTGTGGGTCAAGATTAGCAAAATAATAAAGTACAAAAGAAAAAGAAAGAAAGATGGAGGCAGGCTGGAAAAACGGTTAAGTCTCTAATTGAACTTGTTTATATTGTAAAGCCAGTGATGGTGCATGAAGCCCCTGACAGGACATTTTCATACCTTTAACTCGTTGAACTTTG
Organism: Maylandia zebra; assembly: GCF_041146795.1. NCBI lineage: Eukaryota > Metazoa > Chordata > Actinopteri > Cichliformes > Cichlidae > Maylandia > Maylandia zebra. Next base: position 5,350,838 of record NC_135169.1, on the reverse strand, counting down.
GCACGCAGTCATCCACACGGACCCCCGCGCCCAGCTACACCTGAGTTCGGCGGCTTTTTGCTGCTCGCTGTGGTCAAACTGAGGTTGCACACGTTGCCAACTCAGACGCGTCTATTTTTAGTCTCAGTTGTGAGTGAAACGCTGGCTCTGCCCAGCTGCGATTGGTGGAACGTGTCCACTGTCTGACACTTTGTTTGTCTGTTCATCAGTCCTGGGTCATTTTGTCCTTCATGTCATATCCTGTAAAAACCTCTAAAAAAGTGTTTGTTTGTTTTTACCTAAAATGTGACTGTTTTCCGCCGTCTTTGCTGAGATCCTGAGATATTCAGAGATTAATGTTCAGGATTCGGGCCTTTGATCGGTGCTTCTTCCACATCGCATCATCTACCTCCACCTCTTCCTATCCCAGCATGCTCCTCTGTTACACCAACGCTCTGCATGTCCTCCTTCATCCTTGAACCTCCTCTGAGCTCTTCCTCTGTTCCTCCTGCCTGGCAGCTCCACCTTCATCCTCCACTCTCCTCTGCACATGCTCAGACCTTCTCAGCCTCTCTGACTGAGCTGTCCCTGTGATGGACTCATTTCTAATCGTGTCCTCTCTCACTGAGGGTGATGATGATGAGAATTTGAGGTGTTTGTCCGCATCAGAACCAGCAGAACCACTAACTGTGTGTGTGTGTGTGTGTGTGTGTGTGTGTGTGTGTGTGTGTGTGTGTGTGTGTGTGTGTGTGCAGAGAACAAAGGACAGAGGAAGGTGTTTCTTCCCAACAAGCTGCTCGAGTGTCTCCCTCGCTCGTCCAGCCTGCCTAATGAGCGGCTCAGGTGGAACACTAACGAGGTGAGTTCTCGTGTGATTCTCGTTTCCTGTTTGACGCAACCGGTGGAGGCAGGAAGTGACATCACACGGAGGATATTATCATTATCACTGTTTAGAACAACAGACCGAGGTAGGATCAGAGAAGCAGGTTAAGAATGAAAGCAGAGTTTCAAACGTTAAAGGTAAGCTGTTCTATTACCCACGTTCGTGTCCTCCATCACTGCTGTTATCATCACTTTTAAGTGAGGACTTTCGGGGCAGGCTCAGAGGTGCGATCCCTTTAAAACTGGTGTTTACTTGCGACTTTCCCCGCAACCCTCCCTGCCCCAGAAAGACAGTCAGAGAGCCCTTGGGCCTCCACCCACTGTGAGCGTAGGTGACTGCATCAGGTCGGACATGCACGTCAATACAATGGTAACAATAGCAGAGGGGCCGTTCTTTAAATGTGAGGCAGAAACCGTCAGTTTGAGGAACTAAAACCTGCACAGGCCTCGCTGCTCTGAGTGTTTCTGCTCTGATAAATATGAAACAGAAACTCAAGAAGTCCCGTTATTTATTCAGTCTGCACACGCCACACTGTCTAAACCTGATGAGCCCGTTACAGTTGACAGTTCCCGCCGTCACGATCTGTGGGGTTTTCTGAGTTTGAAAGGAAGATTTGGCGTCAGCGTCACAGATGTGGCTGATTGTTTTATTTTACATAATTATAACTCGGATATTCTGGTCGTTCTAACTAACAACTAACTGCTGCTCAGTCCGATGTTTTACTGGGACATTGAAAGCCTGAAGTTTTCGGGGTCACGAAACGATATGACAGAAAACGTTTTCTTGAGCGTCAGCAGAAAACGTTTCATCCTGTATGTCGACTGTAACGCTGTTTTTACGAGCAGTTCACTCTGAGCTCTACGTGTGATTTGAAATCATGTAAATCGTCTTTGTTTCTGCAGGAAATCGCTTCCTACCTGATATCCTTCGACAGACATGACGAGTGGCTCTCCTGCACCCTCAAAACCAGGTACAGACCCAGAGCACACCTGTCATACACAAACAGCTGAGGGCCTCTCTCCTGTTGGATTTTATTGATTGATTGATCGGTTTGTGTGTCAGGCCGAAGAACGGCAGCATCATCCTGTACAACAGGAAGAAGGTGAAGTACAGAAAGGACGGATACTGCTGGAAGAAAAGGAAGGATGGAAAGACGACGAGAGAAGACCACATGAAGCTGAAGGTCCAGGGCATGGAGGTCTGCAGCACGTGCACACACACACCTGAGCACAGCTGCTCCCCCTGCAGGACGCACAGTGTCACAGCACAGCAGAAGGAATACTGTTTGTGAGATTATTGTGGGAGGAAATAAGATGCATTTGCTGCCCTGAACATTATCTCTATGAATAAAGACGAAGCTCGTGTCCACATCCTGTTTTAGATCAGTCAGTTAGTCCAGGCTGCAGCAGCGACACAGCGTCTGCTCTTATTTTGAAAGGATCGTGCTGTTCTATTAGCGAGTGTTGAGGCTGACCCCTGCTAAACTGTGCTGGTCTCTGGGTTTCAGTGCCTGTATGGTTGCTACGTCCATTCCTCCATCGTGCCAACATTCCACAGACGATGCTACTGGCTGCTGCAGGTCAGAATAAACACCCCGTCACACACACATTAACACACACCACGCTGCCACTGGTTTGCAGCCAGTTTTCCAAGTGGTGTTGATTCAGCGCTTACAAGGAACCATATAGAAAGAAGTTCTCCTCAGCTTGTTTACGGGTTCCTTTTATTTACTGCAGTGTGTGAGCGACTGCAGGCTTAAACATCATTAAGATTAAGCAACACTGAGATTAAATGTTGGTGTTTCCACTGACAAAGTTCAGAGCTTGACTTTACTCCTGAAGTATGATGTTGAGTTCCCTAGTTTATTGATAGATGCAGTTTATTCTTTGAGTTTAGTTCCCAAATTTATTTACTGTTTTTAATTTAAAAGTAAAGTTTAGGATTTAGTCTCAGACTGGTTCACCAGTTATGGTACTGAGTTTAGCTCAGAGTTTAGTTCCATGTTTTTCCATCGTTTTCAAATTTTAGTGTCTCCTGGGGTTTAGTTCCTTACTCAGAGTTTAGTTCCCAATCTGTAATTTAGTTACAAAGTTTAATCTAGTATTAGTTCCAACCTGTTACCAAACTTGTTTCGTTCCAAATTTAGTTGTAAAATTTAGTTCCCAGTGATTTAGTTCTTACCTTAAGACCATGGTTTGTAGTTCCCAAACTGAACTTTTGGTTCCCAAGTGGTTACAGCTTGTTTTCCAGTTAGTTAGAAAGTTTAGTTCCCAAACTACACATTTAGTTCCAGCGTTTAGTCCCAGACTTATTTCCATGTTTCATGTCTAAGTTTAGTTACCTGGGATTTGGCTCCTGACTTCAGACCAGAGTTTAGTTCCCAAGTTTAGTTGTTGTATTTAGTTCCTGGTGTTAGTTTCCAAGTTTATTTACCAGTGTTTGATCCTAGATTTATTATTTGTTTTATTATTTATTACTTGAATTCCTGAGTTTAGTCGCCAGTTTAGTTACGAGGCTGCAGGTAAGCACGAGCAGAGTGAGAGGGTCCCTAAAACTGCGTATCAGAACTAAGACATCAACTGCAGGCTATAGTAAGTGTACACACTTGCAGCCTCAGTTAGCAGTACTTTCCCATGCAGACACATGCACATACATGCAGACACGTGCACATACATGCAGACATGTGCACATACATGCAGACACGTGCACATACATGCAGACACAAAATAATAGAAAATATAGACCTAAAATAGTATTAATCAGTGTGTTTCTGTGCGACAGAACCCAGACATCGTGCTGGTCCACTACCTGAACGTGCCATCCCTGGAGGATTCTGGGAAATGCAGTCCACTGCTTTGCGCGGTGGCCGACCGCCATGACAGCGTGCGCTGGAGCCGAGACGACCTGCTGAGCCAGCTGAGGCCCATGTGTATGCACGAACACCTAACTGCATGTGTTTGCCACATTGTGTGGATGCAGAGTGTGTATGTTTTGTAGTACTAATGTGTAGTTTTACTGCGTTTCAGTCCACAGTATGAAGTGTTCAGTTGGTGCGGGAGATTTCAGTATTGAGGAGTTGGTTCAGCAAATCCTGGACCGACAAAGAACCAAACCACAGCCGCGCACACACACCTGCCTGTGTAACACTGCCCAGGGTGAGCCCTGAACACCTTCACTGTGACATCGCTATGACATCACAGAGTGAAACTAACCGCCCAGCCCTGTTTATCTCTGAGCACAGTGTCATCCGGAGTGAACATTCCCCACCGATGTAACAGCACCAAGCATCGCATCATCTCCCCGAAACTCCCGCCCTCTTCCTGTAGGCCATCCGCCTCGCCGGTGTCCTCTGAGCTGGGGGAGGTGGGGAGAGGAGGAGCGGGAGGAGAAGCCAAACTGCCTCACCTTCAGGCTCAGACCAGCCCGGTCTCATCTCCCTGCCCCTCGTCCACGTAAGTCATCCGCACAGGAAAAAGGGAAGTTATCGGTCGAACTGTGAACGTTCCTGCTCGAGTCCTTTTGGTTTGGTGGTTCATTTTAAGCGAGATAGCCCAAAAACTACTAAACTGAATTTCACGAGCAAAGAAAAAGCCATAAAGCACTTCAATTAAAATAGTTAAAAAATGGGCTTTGTTGGAGGATCTGTAATTCTCGTTATTGTCCTTTTGAACTGTTTGATCCTGAGAGAAAAGCGTTTTATTTTAAAGCAGCTCTGCCTCAGATTCACACTGACTCTGCAGAGAACACATATGGACTCACTGATTGTGAAATTCATGAACAATTTGTGCCAGAAAGTTGTCAGAGGGTATTGATCATGAGCTCGTTTCCTGATTGATCGATTAGTCCTGTTTGTTTCCCACAGCTCCTCCTCCTCCCCGCCTCAATCCCACCGAGCTGCTGTCACCATGAGTAACAACGGTAACGGTTTCTACGGAGACCGCCATGGCAACCTGACGACGGTGGCACTGCCACAGAACGCAGTCATTGTCATGGCGACTGCTGCCATAACAGGAGAGGGAGGAGGGGGCGGCGTGGCGAGAGCGGAGGAGGCGGGTTTGCGGAGGAGCCTGTCATTCACCGGCTCTGGGCAGTTGCTGCTTTCCCCGGCCCTCCCTCCCCCAGGCATCAAGCCCACCTCCCCTTCCCCTCCAACTTCCTCCTCCTCACCTGCCCCCCCTTCCCTCCCCCCGCCTCCTGTGCAGGCACCAGGCGTGACCACCCTCTCACTCACTCTTCTGCCCTCCCCGGTTATTGGAGGCCTTCTCTTAACCCCGTCTTCCTCCAACACATCCACCTCCCTCTGCTCCCCACCACCTCCTGCTGCCGCTGTCTCCCCCCCCTCTCCCCCCTCCTCCCCCTCACCCCCGCCGCCGCCTCCCCCATCCCTTCCCCCTGCCTTTGATCCTGACTCGTTCCTCAACTCCCCCAAACAAGGCCAGACGTACGGCGGCCCTGTTCCTCCTCCCTCCTCCTCGTCCACCCCCACCTCTGTCATGTGCACCACCTCCTCCCCCTTCTCTCCCCCCTCCCTCGCTCTCTCCCTGTCCCCCACCTCCACCCCTCCATCCTCTGTTTCCCCTCCTTCCTCACTGTCCTCCCTCTCATCTTCCTGTGAAGTGGACAGGAGAGACTCAGTCCTCCCTCTTTCTGCCTCTCCTTCCTCCTCCTCCTCTTCTCCCCAAGTTCAGTCTACAATGCCCCCCTCCCTCTCCCTATCACTGTCTCCCACGTCCACTGTGGCCCCGCCCCTGCTGCCGCTCTGCTTGGAGCTCGGAGCTCTGGGGGAGTCTGAGGCAGTGAGGGAGGATGCAGAAGAAGAGGTGAAGGACAGGAGGGGGGAAGATGATGATGATGAAGGAAGTGCTCCTCCCTCTAAACTCGCTCTCCTGCAGGTGAGGATGTGCTCGATCTATTTCTTTTTAAAAAGTGTCTTTTAGTGGGGGACTATTTCCTGTAGCAGAAGCTTGTGACCCTCCTCCTACATCAACACCCTTTTTATTTCTGTGCCTTCCAGACAAACCATGCCTCCTCCAGCTTGGCACCACGGCAACAGACCATTAGCAGTTCTGCCTCCCTGCTCCTGGTGTGTCAGAGTGCGGCGACCCAGGCCTGCCAGCCGGCCAATCAGACTTACCGACAGGCTGGCGAGCATCAGCATCCGTTAAACCCCGGGCAACACTCCAATCACCTGTGTATACCTGAGGCCCCAACCCCCGCTCAGACATCCCGTCAGCCCTTGTTGCTGCAGCAGCAGTCTTCAATATTTGCCAACAGTGACGCTAACATGGACTCCACACCTGCTGCTGTTGCCATGGATACTGCTATCCAGGTGAAAGAGGAGAGCAGGCGGGGTTCCGACTCTGAGGACACCTGCATGAACACTCAGCTGGAGGAGGAGGCGGAGCCCTGCGAGCGGGGAGGGGAGGAGCTTGACATCTCCTTTGACAGTCAGTTTCCTGACCTCATCTCTGACCTCATGACAGAGGAGGCCAATCCTGTTGCGGCTCATTGCGCTGCCGTCTCCGCCGTGCCAAGCCCTGCCGTGTTTCCGGCAGGAGTCCGCTACGTCGTTCCTCCCCAGCCCTCCCCTTCCTCCTCCTTTCTCCCTTTTCCTCACCCGCTGCCCGCCTCCTCCACACGCCTCGCTTCCATCACAGACTTCTCCCCGGAGTGGTCGTACCCCGAGGTAATCAGTCGCCAATAAATCCGCTTCACAGTCGAGCAATCAGTCAATAGAAAATCAGTCAGAAAGTTTACAGTGAAGGAAGTGGAGTCCAGTGATCGGGACATTGATCAGACGAGTCAGTGATTGATGCTCTGAGCTTCTTTCACAGGCAGGGTGGAGTTCAGCTGCTTGTCCACAAGAGGGCAGCAGAGTCCAGCAGCTGATTCAGATCAGTCTCTACCTTCACTGTCGTCATTGTTATTATTTATCGTCAGTGAGGTTTTATTGATTTAACTGGGTAAAAGTCAGAAGATTGAACCTGATGTCCATAAAACGACATGATGCATCGATGCAGCCGACTGGGATTGGCCTGTTCACTATGGTCAGACCCTCCTGCTGCTTCTTGTGGTGTTGGACATTTGTACAGGCCACGTCGTACATTTATCACAGAAGTACAAATCGCACATCATAAGCCGCCCCCAGAGAGCGAGCTCAGGAAGTCAAGGCTCCCTCGTGGCATGATGATTTCTTTGTGTTCTTACTCGTCTCTCAATTGAAAAATGTTTTTTGTTTCGTTCTTTCTAACTGAGGGAAAGCTGGCACAACATGACCAATTTAAGACGACACAGCTACAAGATGCAGTGACCCAGAGTCTCCATTTCAAATTGGGTAGAAAGGGAGGACTTCAAACTATAGATTTTAAATTGTGTCGATAGGCCGCGTAAAACCAGTTACGATTAAAAAATGGCGACGGAAAGCGGGCGAGTGGAAGAAAGAGAGAGAGTGAGTTTTCATATTCGAGACATTAGTGACGTTTAGTGTTTGGAGGCTGTAGTTAGTGTGTTGTGTTTTGTGTGTCAGTTATACTGCTGAATGTCACATTTGCTCCACAAAAGCCACCAAAGGCAGATTCCAGTGGAAACGCTTCTACTCGGATTTAACATTTTTTTGTCTGAATTTAGATCAATTGTGATACTATAGTGTGTAAAAATGAAAAAATAACTCCAATTTCAGATATTTGAGGTTGTGCTGAAAATAGTGATACCAGACAAGGCAAGATAAATAGTTTTTAAAGGTGAAATATAGAGGTAAAATCAAAAGTAGTCAAAAACGGCCAGTTATACCCTGGACCCAGAGGCTTAATTAAATATTTCTAAGAGGGAGACTCAAGAGAAATGTGATGAATTGAAGGGGGTCAGTATGCTGGGTTTGGTGGTGCGAGGAGCTCAGATGATTATGTCCCGACAGGTGTATTTTGCTCATAGTGAAAGGTAAGGTCTCTCAGAAAAATTATGCGTAGATAATTGTAATAAAATATTAATTTTTAATATTTTTTTCATCGATGTTGTGTGTGTGTTTTTTTTTTTTCTAAATGCAAACTCTATGGGTTGCAAAAAACCCTGTATGTGATGGAGGGAACACAACTTTCAATTTATCCAAGATTCGACGCGACAAAAAAGATGGAAATTTTTGCAGGATGTAATCAAACAGATTGTCGTCGCCCTGCTGAGTTGGTGATGTGGGCACCCAAGTTTGTGAACGCGATAATTCAACAACGAAGTGATGTAGGATTTTGAAATCGTACCACGGGTGCTTCTACTAACAGGGGTAGCAAACTTTTAACATCCTCATCTTTAATAACGAACTTCTTCTTGTGTACTTTGATCAGTAAACACGTCGATTGTTCTGTCTTTGGAGACGAAGTGTTGCGCAGAGTCAAATGTCAGGCAAGAGGTTGAAAAACTTATTGTCAGAATTACAGATGTGTCATCCTCACGTCACACAGTATAAAAGGATAAACTAACTGTGTGTTATTAAATACATAATAAATATTTTGTATTTAAATACATGTATGTAAAGGTGTTAAAGTGATGACTCATCAGTCATCGTCGTGTCCTCTGCAGGGCGGAGTAAAGGTGCTGATAACAGGGCCGTGGAGCGAGCCGTCGGGTCGGTATTCATGCGTGTTCGATCAGAGCACCGTCCCCGCCTCGCTGATCCAGCCAGGGGTGCTGCGCTGCTACTGTCCTGGTACACACAGATTTTCCTCTTCCAGCCTGACTATGCTGATTGAAATGGCGCGTGTGACCTGACAGACTCTCCCATCTCCTGTCTTTCAGCCCATGAGGCCGGCCTGGTCTGTCTGCAGGTCCTGGAGTCTGGAGGTTCGGTTTCGTCTTCGGTCCTGTTCGAGTACAGAGCGAGGAACGCCAGCTCTCTGCCCAGCTCTCAGCTCGACTGGCTCTCACTAGACGGTCAGATTTCCCTCTCTATGTCGCCACCTACACATGGCAAATAATTAACGTGGAAGTGGGCTGAAAGAGAATTTAGAGATCCTGATATTTCAGATTTTGTACTGCCAAAAAACAAAAAACAGATGATGCTTGATATGTTTGAATCTCAGGCATTACATGACAACCCCAACACAAGGCAGTCTGTATCAGTGAAATCAACCAATCAAAACCAAGCCTACAAAACATCGAAAAGTCAGTTCAGTCAAGTAAACTCTACCACACAAGCGGTTCAGAGGTCAGATACACTTCTTCAAAGCTCACTCCAACCTCAGAACCAAACTTTCACTCAGTTTAGGATGTTCCAAAATCCCAGTTTGTTCTTATGATCGTGAAGAACAGCCACAAACCCACAGAAACCAACACAGAAGGACAAAAAGCAAACAGAAGTCAAGTATCTGGAAGTATTCTAGAAGATTATCCACCAGGCGAAGTGTCCCATCAGAGGTTCACCTCCTTAATCTTACTTATGAGGCGAAACCAGCCAAAGTGTTAAAGATGTGAGGACCAACCAGTCTGTGGACTACAGTATTTTTGTTGTTGGTGGTCCTTATACCGCAATGGAAACTGTTCCAATATATAAAGAGCGTCCAATTTGTTAAGCAATCACATCCTCCCTGCACACATGGTGTCATCACCATTACACTCCCTCCAGTTGGTTCTTTGGAGGACTGTACGGACGTCTGTCTGAATATGTAGTTTGTTCTTGGATGGAAAATGAGGTAGTAGAAAAAAACTAGTAGTAGTAGAAGTTTTAAATAAATTGTATCAGCATTTTGGGTTCGGTGCCTCTGTACTGTAGTGGTTTACACATTCGTCTAACGTGTTCCTGAGTTCATGTTTGACTCATGCGGTCAGGAACAAATTGCCTGTTAATCAGAATGTTGATGGTTTGAAAGCATTTAAAGGCCAAAGTGCTGTATGAATATGAAGTGTAGTTAGAAGGTTTACAGTGGAGCAACTACTGTTCAGTGATCGGGATATTGATCAGACGAGTAGGTGATACTCTGAGCTGCTCTGCTAGAGTCAGTTTGGGCTTCAGCTGCTCGTCCACAAGAGGGCAGCAGAGTCCAACAGCTGATTCAGACCAGTCTCTACCTTCACTTTAGTCATTGTCATTATTTATCATCATACAGTGAACTTTTATTTTAACTTGGTCTTTTTTTCTGTAACTTTGCGTATGGCAAAGATTTTGTTTTGTCCGGGTCGCAGAGGCAGCAGCCTAAGCAGAGAAGCCCAGACCTCCCTCTCCCCAGCTTATCCGGGGGAACACCAAGGCGTTCCCAGGCCAGCCGAGAGATATAATCTCACCAGCGTGTCCTGAGTCTGCCCTGGGCCTCCTCCCAGATATTCTAATATTTATTCCTAAATTCATTTACAGTCCTCACATCTGTCTGCTGCTGAAACCTTGTGGCAGTATAGGGATACTTCCTATTAGGAAGTCTTTCATCAGTGACAGTTGCTTATTATAATAATAATAATGGATTGGATTTATATAGCGCTTTTCAAGGCACCCAAAGCGCTTTACAACATCACTATTCATTCACTCTCACATTCATACACTGGTGGAGGCAAGCTACAGTTGTAGCCACAGCTGCCCTGGGGCAGACTGACAGAAGCGAGGCTGCCTTATCGCGCCATCGGCCCCTCTGGCCATCACCAGTAGGCAGTAGGTGAAGTGTCTTGCCCAAGGACACAACGACCAGGACAGAGAGCCCAGGGATTGAACCGGCGACCTTCCGGTTACAGATGCGATTCCCAACCCCCTGAGCCACAGTCGTTTTTGTTTGTATTAATTAACGCTGCACTCACCGCTGTACGCTGGCGTCCACCTCCTAAAGGTATAACTGCATGTTACGTTGATGCAGCTGACTGCAATAGTCTAATTTTTATTGAGCCAGAAGTGACCAGGATGTCAGCTAATACTAGTTGCCTTAAAATCAGATCCATCCTAAATCAGCACTGAGTAACATTTAAATAAAGTCTTTGAATTGCACTCATTGAAATTAGAGCTTAGAATTCTTGGGCAGTACATTTAACCACACAGCAGTCATATTATTTGTCAGATTATTGGATTTAAAAAAAAAAAGGATCCCACAGCACAAGTTCTAGAGGCCAGGTACAGGTTTCCAATTAGCTGATGCGAGGCCTAGCAGACAGCTAGCAGCTACAGCAACCTGTCAGAGATCACGCCCCTAATAATGAATTATCATAACTTTAACACGTGGCATATTTAAAAAAAAACACCCTCTGTACATTTGTAGAAGCAAACAAACAAGATGATATAATCTGAATAATAAGCAGAGGATCAGTAATAGAGCCTTGTGGAACTCCATTCTGAGTTTTGTTTTTCTCTGTGATCTGTCGGTTCCTGCATCCAGGAAAACTCAGATTTTTGTTTAAAATACTTCAGGTCAGACATTTAAAGGCTGTTAAATGTGTACTCCTGTTTTTCTGACACAGAGACATGCTGATTTCTGCTGTGAAGTTGGACTTTTTAACACTTACACACTTGGGGGGCCTCTGGTGGACATTAGTGGAACTGCAGCATCTTGTTTTCAGCTCGGTTGGTTGTTGTGGTCAGAGTGAGAGGGCAGCTGTCTGGCCTCAGCTGTCTGTCTGTCGAGGGTTTCCGTCTCACATTCAGGAATGTCACACAGTCAGTGGAGACACTCTATCAGCCTCCCCTCCCCGCCCCTCCCCTTCCCTCTTTGTGGGTTTCCCAGCATGCCTTTCTGCAGTGTTTGGACGTCCTGCCTGCTCTCTCTCTCTCTCTGATCCTCGTACCGCCGCTCAGTCTGCCTCCTCATGGCATGCGTGTCTTTGTGCGTTGCTGCACACATAAGGATCCCGTGTAGACTTGTCCTGTGACATCACAGCGTACCCAGCATGCTCCTCACCTGAAATCAGACGCCCACAGACAGACGATGGACACTCGGCAGCAGGATGGTGCCGGTAGGACCAACCTAAGAGAGTGTGTGTGGGTTTTTTTTTTTTTTTAAATGTGATGGTTGTCATGGTTACATGGTTGCCACATAACCACGGCAACCACCCACAGTCATCAGAGAGGTAATTTTCTTTCTGTAAACTTGTATTGATTAGGTGTTTAATAACAGGAACAAACATGAGAGCTGCAGGTGGAAGTAACTGTTAAAGGTTTTAAAACTGAAGCCACATCTCTCACGTTGTGCGACGCGTAACGTGTAATTATTTTTGACCTTAAACCTAGAAAATGTTAACTTTAATGTGCTGTCTGTCATTCTCTGAGGAGAGAATCTGAATCATTGCTTCTTCCTTAAGCATTGATCATCTCATCATTTCTGTTTGGATTTTAAACTCGGCACTGTTTTTTTAGACTTTCAAAGCCGTCACCACGTTCAGGTCCCCGTGGCCGCCGCCCCGGCTGAAGGAGTCCGAATCAGACGTCGTTTTCTTTGAGTTTGTGTCTCTTTGTAGATGTTTTTGTTCGTTAGCAGACGAAGGTCGATCCAGAGAAACGGGTAAAATAATCACAGCAGCTGTTAGAAAGCAGGGAGTCCCCTGTGTGTAAGAGTGTGTGTGTTTGGGGGGGGTCCAGGTCACAGGCTATATTAGGGACTCTGCTTTTATTTCCTTCACACACACTCGGTGTGCCAGGCGGCTGAGCGATTGAAGTCAGTCAGATAGTTTCCATGTGAGACACTGTGTGTGTGTGTGTGTCTGTGTGTGTGTGTGCGCGTGTGTGTGAGTGATAAAGAGGTGCTCTTTAAAAAGTTATTTAGGAGCAGCCTCATGGTTAGAGCTGTCAACACACACACAGTTTTCTGAGCTTCAGGACTCCGATGATTGACGGTTTGTCCTTCTGCTGTTGAATCTGCAGCAGTTTACCAGAGATAACCCTCGATACCGGTGCATCATGGGAAGTGTAGGACCCAGGGAGTTTTCTCACTCAGCAGCCCTGTTAGTAGCAACCCTGTGCAGTTTACGCTTCAGGAATAAGTGACGTCTGTTAGTGGAGACGACCTTTCAGAAATAAACCTATAAATATTGTAAAGTTTTGTTTCGCCATGCTAACGCCCTACAAAAAATCACCCCGCAGCGCTGCGTCAGTAACTATAGACGATGGATGACAGGGTTTCACCCTCCGTGTTCTCTTCCTGCAGATAATCAGTTCAGGATGTCCATTCTCGAGCGGCTGGAGCAGATGGAGCGCAGGATGGTGGAGATGGCCCGCGACAACAACCAACAGCAGCAACAACGGCAAAATCAACAGCAGCACGGCAGCCAGCTGGCCACGCCCCCTCCTCCTCCACCAGAGGACCACGAACAGGTGAGACTGCTGTTCTCCATCTGAACACCATTTGAAGTCACTTCATACCAAACTTTCCTGAAAGCGCTGCTTACCTACAATAAGTCACGATTGTGTTGGATTTCTGTCTCCGTGTGTTCACTCCTCTCAAAGCATGTCAACAAATACTCTTTTAAGAAGAGATTAAAATGTCAGTAAAGAGGTTTTGATCTCAGTGGGTGGACTGAGCTCTGAATGTAAACGCCTGCTGATCTTTGTTTACTCACATTCACCGAGAGTTAAGAGGTTCTTAATGAACTTCAGAACAAAGCCATCCAGTGCTTTACAGTTATTAATAATATCGGTGAAGGGAGCTCTGATGGTGGCGTAGAGAGGAGCACGATAATCATGGCGGGAAAAATTAAATGCACTTGTGACGTTGTGCAAAGCATTAGCAGATGACAATGATCCAATTCTGAGCACATTTTAAACAAAGAGAACCAAGATGAACACTTTAACACAGCTTCTTATGTTTGTTCCATGAACTGAGCTGACTGTAGGTCAGAGCGGACGCCGTGTTTATCATCGCTGAGCTCTTAGAAAGTGTTTAGCACCCAGCGTCTGCTATCACTGACGCAGGTGAGCAAACTGTCGAGGCTGACAGGGGGACATAGAGCTGCAGTGGGCGGTATCACAGCTAAGAGTGGTCTGGCTGGGAGAAATCATATATATATATATATATATATATAGAAAACAAAAGTGGGCCAAGGACAGAGCCCTGAGGAAGCCATGATTAAAATTAACAGCAGAGGAAATGGAGTGCATGTTAATGGATAACTAACAGCGACAATTTTTGTTTATCTAGCACCAAATCACAACAACAGCCACCTTTATAGTGTAAGGTATGGATGATGTCTTTGTAAGAAAGCTGTAAAACTGAACTGTAAGTAACAATTCAGTCTTGTGATGCCGTCTGTTCGTCAAAAAAAATAAAATTAAAAGTCGTTATTTTCACATCTTTCATTTGGTGCCCACACTCAGGTCATTCAAAGTAGCAACCTGGAGCCTGGAGCTAAACAACAACAATCAAAACCACCACGAAGTAACTGAAAAGTTACTTCACAGAGTAAAAGATGACAAATGAAGCTCGATTCTGAGAGCAGTAACAGTTCAGCTGAACTTTTAATTTGAAATTCACTAAGACTGAAACTTGGATGGATCCTCCTCTAAACTGATCAAACTGCAGCAGAGGCCTCGCGGCGAGCGCGTACAGCTGGATCCTGTGAAGAACAAACGGTGTGACCTCTGCTGAACCTCCCTCCGCCCCCTCGCCCTCCCTCTGATGTCATGGGAATTTGGCAGACGCCGCGGTCGAGTTAAAATAGCCTCGCTGTGACAGAGAGACACTTGACCTTAACTGAAACAATCTGCTGTTGTCTTGAGAAAGAAGAGCTGCTCAGGGAGGCCCCGTTAACTCTCTCGTGCCCGGGCTGTTACGCAGCTGTGCACATCTGTCAGTCAGCTGTGCACACACAGATGTTTGTGTGTGTCAACCCTCAGGCGTCAGCATGGTGCCACTTGGATTGAACTCTGCTGGCTTTTTCCACTGATCGAGAAAATTAAAAATCACATTGTCTGAGCAGCTGGACACAGCAACTAATCTACACTGAACTGTGCTAAAGGAGATTCACCAGCAACCTAAACTCCTAACGAGCAACATAAAGCGCAGCTTTAAGCCTTTAACAGGAGCTTTAATGCCTAAAGAGTAACTTAAAGAGCAACTTTCATCCAAAGGGTAACTTTGAAACATTAACAAAACCCTTAATCCTTTAAGCTTTAACAGCAACTTTATCGCTTAATGATCAGCTTTTATTCCTAACAGTCACTTTTTTTGCTTAAAAAGCAACTTTATTCCATGAGGAACAAATGAAAGAGCAGCTTTAAACCTTTAACAACAACTCAGCTCAAACAGCTGCTTTGAAACTAACTTCAGTCCTTAAAGAGCAAATTAAAGTTAACAGGCTTAAAGTGGATTAAACTGGAACTGGATTAAAGTCATCCTTTAACACTAATCCTTTATTGCTTAAAGAGCACCGTCAGTACTTTCTCGGACTACAGAAACTAAGGGTGGCTTGTGAAGAACAACACTCAACTTCAGCGGCAACTTGAATCCTTCAAAAACAAAATATATTACGCAAATAATATCTGTATAAAGTTAAAGAGCGATGCCTTAAAGATGAAATTCAAGGGCAGCTTCCATACCAAAAGAACAACTTTAAAAGCAACTCTAGCAACTTAAAGGCATTTATTTTTCCTTAAACCTTTCATAGAATGAGTCAGAGTAACTTATCCTCCAGGAGCGTCAGAAAGAGACCCAGTGTTTTAGCTCGATCGCGGCACTTTTGCAGACCTAGAGTCTTTGATTGCTGACCTGAGCGAACGTAATCAATCAGCCTGGAAACGTCACTTTGAATTAAAATAAAAATGTTGCGCGTAAACTGGAGACCGCAGAGTTTATTTACTGCGCGGGTTAGCGTGCGGTTAGCGCGGTGTTAGCATGGTGTTGGTGCTGCAGCTGTCCGAGAGCCTGATGGATGACTGACAGCTGGGTGGATCACAGAGACTCTCTCTCTCTCCCTTTCTGCCTTCAGTCATTTTTAGCCGCGCTTGTCCTCACAGAGAGGGGAGGGGGAGGTGTGCATGCCTGGGTGAGTCGCAGGGAAAACTGGAGGGGAGGGAGGAGGGTATGAATGTAATGTTTCCTACCAGCTGGAGGAGAAGGAGGTGATTTATAAACTATCAGTTATCAAGCTAAAGGAGCTCCCCTGTGATTGGTCTAAAGTGTCACATGACCCTGTGAAGTCAGGTAGCAGGTGAGGTCAGAGCAGGTTAAAAAGGGCAAAGCTGACATTAAGCTGTCTGATCTGTGTGTGTGTGTGTGTGTGTGTGTGTCAGTCCTCTCAGTGGTTCGAAAGGAGGATTGTGGGAGTGTGCGAGCGGATGATGAGGGGCGGTCGGTGGTCAGGGGGAGGAGGAGAGAGGCTTCATCACTCCGTTCGTCACCGTGGCATGACGCTGCTCCACCTGGCTGCTGCACAGGGATACACACACCTGATCCACACACTCATACACTGGAGGTAAACACACACACACACATTTTCCTGTTACTGCTGTTGTTTTTGCTTTGTTGACATTGTTGTTGCTGTTCACAGGAATGTAAACAGCGACAGTCTGGACCTGGAACAGGAAGTCGATCCTCTGAATGTCGACCACTTCTCCTGCACGCCGCTGGTAAATATACACACACAAACATCAGTGGCCAACGGGGTCAAAGTTCATTGTTCAATATTTCAAATTTGTACCAAGAAGAGGAACTTCTGCCTTAAAACACCAAGTTTGATCCCTAAAGAGCAGCTTGCATCCTGTTGTGTTACTTGCTGTCGTATTGCTAACTGAGTTGCAACTAAAGGTCAACTTTCATTGTCCAGCAGTAACGCAGTGAGCGCCATATGAGGAATGTAAAAGACAACTTCAACACTAAAAGAGTGACTTTAGTTTTCAACAAATGTTGAAGAGCAATCCTTAATCAATACATGAATTAAAGCAAATCTATTCACTTTTTGGATAGAGACCATCTTCCATCCTCATAAATGGAAGTGTCAGAGTTGTCATGCCAACATCTGGTTGCTGCTTCCCTCACGTGTCACATGTATTCCAGATGTGGGCATGTGCGCTGGGCCATCAGAGGGCGGCAGAGCTCCTCTACAGCTGGAACAGTCTGGCTCTGGGCATCCCTGATTCTCTGGGACGCTTGCCTCTTGCCGTTGCTCGCTCCCGAGGACACACTCGCCTCGCCACGGCGCTGGAGGAGCTGCACATGCAGCGCACGCTCGCTAACGTGGTGTCCAGAGACGTGCACACGCCTCCAGCAGACACGCACACACCACAGCCACCACTGTCCCCTCTCTCCACCAGCCCAGATACAGGTACTGCTTACACCTGTTGCCCATCATGTGGCCTGAATCCATCTCTGTGATTGGCTGTAACAGTATGCACTCTTCCCAACAGGTCTGAGCTCCTCCAGCAGTCTCCCCTCCCCCAGTGACCCCTCCTCACCCTCCCCCAGCTCTGCTTACTCCAGTGGCCCCGCCCCCATGGAGACATCGCCCTCTTCCCCTTCGTCTCCTTCCTCCTCTTCCTCACTATCTGTCTCCCCTCCCTCCCCCTCCTCCCTCCCTCTGGAGTCCATGTGGGGGGAGGAGACAAACACCACTTTCAGCACAGGTAGCATTAGCGTTCATTTATTTGTAATTCGCTGACGTACCTGATGAGGTCACTGATCGTCAATTTCGATCTTGCAGGTTTGAACCCTGGTGGTTCCAGAGACTCCCCCCTTCACCTCATGGACTATGAGAGCGTCTCTGCCAGTCACGCTCAGTCTTACATGCACACGGCGAGCAGGCGGCGGTCGCACGCCACACTGGAAGAGCAGCTGCTGAGCTACAGTGAGAATGCCGAGAACGAAGGCGAGGAAGAGGCGTATCTGGAGGAGGAGGTGCTGCAGGTACCAAAATATAGTCCCTTAGTTTAGACCAGACTCATTTTTTTAAATGTATTTAATGAAAAAAAATTCACTGTTGCTATGGTTACCATCCCCACACAACAGGTTGACATGGCAACGCTAGCAGAGCAAATCATCGAGGCAACCCCAGAGCGAATCAAACAGGAGGATTTCCCCAGGGGGGCGGAGTCACCGCTCCGAGAAAGGTGGGACAACCCGGCCATACAGGACACCTGGCTGGCTACATACCTGGAAACGGTCGACACCCACGCACACTCCCCGCCCAGGTAAGCCCCGCCCCAAAAGATGCCAGAAAAGTGTAACCATTAGAACCAAACGTTGTCATGAGAAGTGTGCACATGTGCTTGCAGGCGCGTGTGCCCCCCCTCACCACTCAGCGCTTTAGCCCTCCAGAGGCTCCGCCCTCCCTCTTCTGCAGCATGGGCAGAATTCCTCAACGCCTCAGCCAATGGAAAGATGGAGCGAGATTTCGCCCTGCTGACGCTGACAGACGGCGAGCAGAGGGAGCTTTACGAGGCCGCTAGAATCATCCAGAACGCCTTCAGGAGATACAAGGTGCACATGGCGTTATGGGAAGTGAGGGAGCGAGCAATATTAGGGATAAAGGTTTCCTTCTAGTGCAGGGCGAGCCGTAATCCACCTCTAAGTTTAGTCTGTGTGTCCAAGAACACAGTTCAGTCCCGTAATCTAGTCCGATCATTCACTTCCTTCTCCCCCAGCTGAATTTGGTCATCCTAGTCTAATTCTCCAAAGGTTTTTTAACAAGGGCTGAACTGTTAACAAAGCATTTGGACCCATTCAGCACCAAAAATGTCTTTCTGTATTCTCCACTGCTCTTTATCAAATTTGTGTCTGCTAACAAAGAAAGAAATGCCCTCAGTATCTCAAACATCCACCTCATATATGCAGGATGTCTGCAGTCAGATAAGCATACCAGAGGAAATACATCCTTAAACTTCAGAGGTCACTCTTTCATACCATCCATCTGCTGTCATCTAGGTTTGGTTTGGCAGTTTATTCCCAGGAATCTTAGTATTTTTTCTTTATTTTCAGGGTCGGAGGTTAAAGGAGCAGCAGGACATGGCTGCGGCCGTCATCCAGAGATGCTACCGGAAGTACAAACAGGTGTGTGTGTGCTGAGCTGTTTGAGTTTGTCTCGAGCTTCACTAACACTAAACTAACCTGCCATGTCTCTTTACCATCTCTCTCTCTCTCTTTCTCTGGCTAGCTAACATGGATAGCTCTGAAGGTAATATGGCTGACAGTAGACGTAGTGATGTGTAGTCAGTACATCGCCCTGTGTGTGTGTTGGTGTGTGGCTCACTGTTTAACGACCGCAGTAATGTATCCGTACTACCTCGAGCTCATGATGTCACTTTATTTTAGATCCAGTTTTCATTCGAGCTGGAACAGAGAGGCCCAAACCTGAAAAATTACATAAAATTGTTAAAGTAGGGCTTCACTGTGCAGCAATAAAATACTCAAAGATAACAACTTTATTGTCAAGTGACAAAGAAAAATAAAAATTATCACCTTTGACAGCGTAAAACAGCAAATATGTTCCCTTCTCTTTTAGTGGCAAAAGCAATGTAAGATAGTCCCAGCAAGTTATGTTCATCGAGATATTGAGTTCATAGCAGGATAAACTTTTACTATTACTGTGAAAGTAAAACTGAGATTAAGTTTATGCCCAACATGAACATCTTAAAAAACATTGTTAAACTCTGCTCAGAGGTTAAATGGGCGAAATGGAAAACCAAACGAGTGCTGTCAGCGTTAATCGCGTTAAAATGATGTTAACGCCATAACCGCATTAATGCGGCAAATCTCCGTTAGCGAGCTGATGCTGACAGCACTGAGAAAAACAAAAAGAAGTCAGATTTATAAAGAGTCCTGAACTGAGGTACGGTATTTGAGGTTCACCGGAGTGACGACATCAAACAGAAAACAGATGATGGATCATCTCCCCGTCAGTTTCTCTAAACACTGTTTCTTCTGTACGAACTCTAACACTCCGTTTGCCCCCTCAGTACGCTCTCTATAAGAAGATGACCCAGGCAGCCATCTTGATCCAGTCCAAGTTCAGGTCGTACTACGAGCAGAAGCGTTTCCAGCAGAGCCGGCGGGCCGCCGTCCTCATCCAGCAGTACTACCGCAGCTACAAGGAGTATGAGCGGCTCAAACAGGCACCAAGAGGCACCGCCTCCCACAACTCCAAGATCAAGTAAGACCTTATCACTCCTGAAACAAGCTAATAAACCTGGTCTGATCGCATGGAAACAAGATTCATTTCTGCCCACAAAAATAATGTAGCAATGACAGGTTAAGACGGTGTCTTCTTCCATACTCTTAAGTATAATAGTTTCCTAAAAGGAAAAAAAGTTTCATTCTGATTACAAATTGTTCCCTCAAGAAAACAAGGAAATTTTTATCTTTTCCCACAAGATAAAAATTTGTTCTCTCAACACAATAAACGAGTTTCTCCTTGTTCCTTCTGAATATGAATTTGTTCCTTCAAGAAATACAACTTAGCCCTTAAATAAATCATTCTTTAAAACAGGTTAATAACTTGTTCAGTCAAGATAACTTTTTCCTCCAAAAAGGTCATTTGTTCCCTCAGGATAAAAACTTGAGGGAACAAGCTGCTGTCTTCTTTCTGTCGTCTGCAGAAAAATAATTTGTTTTCCCACAACAAGATCATTTGTCCCATCATGATAATAACTTGCTCCTTTGGGATATTCACCGATGTGTTGAACATCTGGACATATGTTGTTAACTTGTTTCACACAAGAAAATAACTTTCAAAATCTTCTCTAAATATAATCACTTGTTCCCTCAAGTTTTTCTCGAAAAGATCAGTTGCTGTGCTGCCTTCATGTCAACAATGAAGCTTAATGTAAAAGTTCTCTTTAAATAAGCCTCTGCATCGAAACACAGATTTAGTTCCTCATTTTTAAGTAAGTCCCATTTATTAATGTAGCACTTTTTAAGAAGAGAATGTGCTACAAAGTGCTTTACAGGGAACTTAAGTTATGTTGTTTTTGTGTGATGCATTTTTAAGGCCATAAAAGTAAGAGTGAGGATTTTAAACTGATATCTGTAGCTAACCACAAGCCTTGCAGCAAGCCATTGCAACTAACAGTGGAGTGATATGTGAGACTTTGAGTGTGAGTTGAAAGCCTTGCAGTAACCCGTATCCGCTGCCATCAGAAGGTCATTTGTGACTTTAAGGAGAGCTGTTCCTGTGGAGTGTAACTTCCTGAAACCTGACTGAAAGTTATCAAGAATATTATGTGTCTCAAGTGCCTTACTTACTTGTGACTTGTTTTAATATTTCTGTAATGATGGGAAGTTTCAAAATGGGTCTGTAGCTTGTCTGTGGTGTGTAGTTCTTAGCAGAGGTTGAATATCTGCTGTTCAGAGCACCTGGGTAAAGAGCCGGAGAGCAGAGAATAATTGATCAAAGTGACCACAGAGGGCCCAATTTAAACTTTAAGATAAGGGTTTCGTTTGAGTTAGATCTCTTAAGTTGTGAGGTTTAGAGACACACACTGATGACAGATTTTTTCTTTTCTCGTTGTCATTAAGGGGGTCGTTTCTGACAAAGAAACAGGACCAGGCAGCCCGCAAGATCATGAGGTTTCTGCGGCGCTGCAGACACAGGTAACAGGAGGAATTTTAAAATTATAATGATATTTTTTCTGCCAGCTCGAATTGAGTTTTAAATATATTTTTACAGGATCAAAGAGCTGAAACAGACGAGGGAGCTGGAGAGGAGAGGACTGACCACCTAAACCATTTCAACCTTTTTTCCTCTCCTCCAGCGGGGAGAGGGATGACGGCGGGAACGAGAAAGTTCAGCAGGTTTAGTTTGATGTATACAAAGAGAAAAACCAAACGAGGAAACGACAGATGGAGAGAAGGACAGTGACGGAGAGATGCCTTACCCCACGCCAACTCTATCTATCTACTGATCTATCTATCTATCGATCTATGTCTTCTCTCCTGTTGAATGTAGCTGTCTGTCTGCAGCTTGAAGCGCTCCGTTCGTAAGCAGCTCAGCCTCCGTGGGCTCGCTTCTTTGCCCTGAGCAGTGTCTTGTAGTGAGATTCTGGCGGTCTTTTCTTACTCCTCATCTGACAGGACAATCAGAGCTTTCAGTCTATATTTACAAACTGAAGATGATATCAGGAATTGATCTGATCAGTGAGTTCACTGACAGAAAAAAATGAACTGTTTTTGTAATAAAACAAATCAAGCTTTTTTTTAGTAAAAACAGAAAAAAAACAATCCTCAGATTAATTGCTGAGGATCCCTGTTAATATTGACCGCACTGCATTTGTTTACCTTTATATTTATTTATTGATTATTTTCAGTGCGGTGAATAAAAACCTTCCTCACACTGCCAGATTGAAATTCATCCTCTATCGGGCGCTGCTTCCAACAGGTCTGCAGTTTGATTTTTCCTTTCCATAACAATCAGCAGCAGATGAGTCAGAGACGTGAAGTTAAGGAAGAGCGCTTTGGTTTCACAAGGAAGCACACTGAGAAAGCTGCCTCCTGGGAGGCACAGCTCAGGGCACAGTGAGCCCACATACAAGTGTTGTTCTTTTGTTTTTTGTCCCATAATTCACTGCTGTTTGTCATTTTGGGGGTTTTTTTATATGAGGGATCGAAGGGACGTGTGAATGTTTGATTTCAGCTGCGGCACTTTTGAATGGAGCTCTGCTTCTTTTGAAATGTACATGATTCTATCAAAGCTACTTATAAATATATTTAAACACAGCCACATATAGAAACATATATACATATATATATTCTAGCGTTGGACTTTATAGATGCTCTGGATGTTTTTATTTATTACAGCATGAACTGTTCCTGTGAGTGAATGTGCGAGTGTGAGTTCTGCACAGACTGTGAGGTCGAGTCTTAATAATCCCACCCCCCAGGCGACGGAAGCTTTCCCCTACCCTGACCTCTGACCTCAGTCAGATGCTGATTTTTCTGTTTTAGTGAGAAGATCTGATCAGAAATCAGAGAATTAAACAGCTTGTTTATTGTTTACCTTAAGTACCTTAGAGATCTGGTTGTTGCTGCCTGATCTAAACCAGAAGCTTCATTTATTCTTCACATGTGCAAAAAGGGCTTCTTCCTGTTCCTGCCTTTCACAATAAAGGCTCTTAGTGTATCCACTTGCAGAAGATGGACATTGATAAAATGTAAAGCAGATTGTAGAAGCAAAATCAAATTTTATTTTCAGGTTTATTAGATGCTAAACAGAGAACATGTTAATATATATGTTAATCAGTATTCATGTTAGATTTATTTGGCAGTTTTGAAGTCTGCTCCAGGTTTAGGGAATAAAAAGTAGTAGATTTGTGGAACACAGAGTCCGATGTGGGGAAGTAGAACTTGCAATAAGTACTGCCACCAAGGGAGTGGAGGGATTCAGATCACTTTATGAAAAAACTCCACAATTTCTCTGCTTCCTGTTTCGATGTCTTCTACTGCGCGACACCTGTCAATTAAAACAATGCAATGAGTGCTTCACTCATCAGGCACCTGGATAAGACTTAAAGGGCCCTCCATCCTTTATCTTCCATCTATCTGAATTCAGGCTGTGGTGGCAGGAGGCTCAGCAGGTATTCTGGATGTCCTTCCAGATGCTCAACACTGTCCCCCCAGGATTCTCCTCCCAGTTGAGCGATAAACCTTTAAGTAAGATAGCAACACAGATGCAGGTAGTAAGATGTGTTTTTTTTAAATGATTTTAAATGATTATTATAAATGGTACTTTGAACTTTTAAGCACAGCCGCTTCCATTTGATCAAATCCCACGTTATTCTTCCTCTGATGAGGTCAGAGGTCAGATGGAGCTCCTTTCTCTTCCATATTTTAATCTGTGCAGCATTTTATTTCAGGGCAACATTGAGGACAAAGTACTCTCCAAGTCCTGCTGTGTTTTTTAACGATGTGCTTTTGTTAGGCGGACACTGAAGCGCCCGAGCATGAGCTTTCATTACGAGTTGTTTGCTCTCAGTTTTTCTTCTTCAGCCATTGCAGTGAAGCTTTGCATGAGTTTGTATTGACTTGTTCTGCATTTTAAACCTTTAAGATGACATCATTGTTGTATGATTCAGATGATTAAATCAACTGTTTGCTACTCGTCTCTGTTGTTTGGTTCCTTATTTTGATAAGTGAACCAAAGAGGGGAAAGCCCAAATATATTTGTGATTTTCTTCACCCTTTTGTGTATTTCTGTATTAATGTGTAAATTAGATCCTAAAAGCTTTTAAAACAAAGTTTAACCTTTGTTAACTTGTCATTCCTAAGGGGAGTCAATCCCTATAAACTCCAGTGTTAAGACTTTGCAGTCCAACTTCACAGCAGAAATAAACATGTTTACAGCCTGATACATAAAACTGCTCCCCTCTCTCCACACTTGTGAACAAGAGGCCGAAATACTTACACTCCTACACTTGGGACAGTAACTTGTCCCTGACCCGAAGTGGGCTCTTTGCCATTTTCCATCTGAGGACCATGGCCTGACGGTGCTGATGGCCACGAACCACTCCAGTGTGAGCTGGAGGCCAGCACCTGAAGAAGCCATCAGAACAACATCATCTGTGAAAAGGAGGGGTGGGTGTGGCATCATGAGCAGCTGATCCACACAGCTGTTTTACATCAGCTAATCATGCTTCTATATATTTTCCCACAATCAGGTTTTACATGTAAAATGACAAAGGTCTGTTCTATTGTATATGAGCAGGATGCCAGGTTACGAAGGGAGCTGGAGAGCAGGACAGAACTGAAGGGTGCAGCTGGAAAGCTGCTAAGTAGTGATGGGCAGATGAAGCCTCATGAAGCACTGAAGCTTTTCATCCAATTGGTTCACCCCAACGCGAAGCTTCTTGAAGCTTCATTTGCTCTAGTAGGACACCTACTGGACGTAAAAATATTAGTTGGCATGAATTTGAAGAGTGTGGCATTTTGCACACAGCCTGTAAATGTCAACAACAAAAGTAGTGTGTAAAACATGTATATTGTAGTGATGGCAGTATACTGTGTATATTTATACTGGCAGTATGGAAAATGATTATTTGCGGCAAAGTTCGAACCGCTTCCTGAACCAGTCACGTGGTACAACCGGGCAGCGAGGCTTCGGACGTCATCATTTTCAGCTCCTCCCATAAATGAAGCAAGCCTCGATACGCGCTTCGCGGAAACGCCCCCTCCATTACTCGACACACGCTCCGAAGCCTCGATACAGAACGTCACATCACTACTGCTAAGAAGAAACTGTTTAAAAATGAACTGTAAATAAACATTAATTTACCTTGTAACACTAGGTGTGCACCGGGTTATTTTCATGAGTGATGCCAAAACCCAGTCATAGGATGACTGGCAAGAATGGTGGCAGAGCTAACCGCTGGATCAGGAGCAGGCGGTGGAGCACCACAGACAGCTCAACTGACTGCAGGACCAGGCCAAACACCGGACAAAACCACTGGAGGTTCGGTGTCTCTTGCCAACACTGCTTCCCCTGGCCCCCGCAGTGACACTCCACCGGATGGACAAGGGATATGACCCCCAGCCTTCATGGAGGTCTTCCAAGCAACAGCAAAGGCGTACCAGTGGCCCGCACTGGAGTGGTCACTGCAGCTGCTGCATTTGCTGTCCAGAGAGTTGAAAGTGCCAGTGGTGACCCTTCCTGCAACAGCAAGGGCCAACTTTTCAGATGTCCTCCAGGTAATACTGGAACAACTGGGGCTTGAACCAGAGGACCACCGCTGCCACTTCCGGAGAGATAGAACAGTGCCAAAGGAATGACCATTCATCTATGCCATGTCGCCAGCCAGTAGCGGTTTTTGATACGGGCGGTTGCCCAGGCGGCATCGTGGTGGGAGAGAGGTGTCTTCAAGCAACTTAAAGAAGTCCAGACGCTTTTCTTTGCAAGCTCCTTTGATTAATTTTAATCTCCCCGATCCATTATAATGTTATGTTGGAATGTTGTTAAAGAGGGTCAAAAATGTTTCAACCCAGTTTGTTTTGCAGATTCTGTACAGCAGCTTTAATATAGGGAGGACAGTAAAAGTAAAATCAGGTTTTTTCTCTTTGTCAGTTTAACAGTTTCTGTTGTGCCTGTCACTGCTCCCTGTCTGTTTGCTTACCTGGTTCTTCCTGACCCTGTACTTTCTCCTCACGTTCCCTCTTTCCTCTCTCCCTCTTTGGACTGACAATCATACACAAATAGATTGTATTCAATTAAATGAAAAATTACATTAATATGAAAAAAAAAATACTATTAAGATCACTAATAAAAAGTCCTCTCTCAGTGTACTTTCAACCAAAAGGCAAATAACCAAACCACATGAACATCTAATAAAAGATAAACATTGAAACACTGATCCAACATTATTCCTGATTCACGGATCATTTGATTTTACACTTTTACCTGAATGTGGCTCCTTTTTTTGAAAAAAACTTCCTCATATCCATTATGAACCTGGCTGTCTCTCTGTACACACACACACACACACACACACACACACACACACACCAGGAGTTATAAGGTTAATGGGCATTCAGTCAGTAAGTATCCATTTCTAACAGGACAGTGGTAACAACAGCAGGCTACGGACAATTCTAAGTTTTAGATTTTAAATAGTCTGTATACATTTCAATGGGAGCAACAGGACGGTCAAATGTGGCTGATTTTACTACAGAGCAGGACGGATTGTAGGGTAGCAAACATCGACGGAAAAGTTTTCAACACTGCAGGTTACCTGGTGTAATGTATTTCAGCTAAAAGAAACATGGTGTGACTCCTACCTAACTATATAAAGAGTAACTGAAGGTTAAATGCAGCTAATATGTCCTGTTTTAAGGCAGGCGCTTCCACCTCCGCTCTGCTGCGTCTCAGCCACCATCGCTCTGGCAGCAACGGCGCTGGAGCCAGAGCAGGGGAGAGGCGAGCTGGAACAAACCATTTTGGGGGAGGGGGGGGGTTGCTCTTTAAATCAATGGCTAAAATCGCCATTGATTTAAAGTCTCACACACAACCCGTCGAAAGGGCAGGAGGGCCGGCTGCTTCCAAATAGAGCACATTTCATTCATAATGTTGTAAATCCAAGCCCATCATGTATTCATGATTTGAATCCTGGGTTGTGTGAAATCCCAGAAATAAACGCTAGACAAAGTGAATCTGTGAACTAAGGTGTAGGTCTGTTAGGTTATGCTGTGGTGATCCTCGGGTTGGAGGATGGGTGTTCATACTGGAGTGCAAAATTAAAACCAAGATGGACAAGAAAAGTTCAAAGCCATCAGGTGCTCAGTTTAGAAAAAGAGAAAAGAAGAGGAGGAGAAACGAGCAAAAGATGCAGGTAAGCAGATGTGTGATTGGATAATGGCAGGTCATCCTGAACCAATCAGAATCAGAATACTTTATTAATCCCTAAGGAAATGATGTGGGTTACAGTTGCTCCAAGAAGAAATGGTAAAAATAGCAACAGTAACAGACTAAACTCCAAACAATACATTATGTTACAGATTTTAATATTAATTAGTCATTGTCAGTTGTTGATTCGTCCTGTTCTCATTGTGTGACACATTATGATGGCTGTTTGGTATCCGTTTGCATACTATGCATACTCTCTCTCTCCCATATGTGTGTGTTGGGCTGTGTTTCCACAAGCCCCGCTGGTTTAGAGACTTATTCATCATGAAGAAAACAAGAGAGTCAGCGATCGATCGATTTACTTGCAAGGGAGGCCTCGTCGGTGTCTACAACAAAATGACCCCAAATCCAGCTTCCGACTGCTGCCTTTTATTGGGAACACAGTTCACACAAAACAATAGTACCTCCCCTCATAACCCCCCTCGGTTACAAAGACAAGGCACTGTATGTATGTCTGTGTGTGTGTGTGTGTGTGTGTGTGTGTGTGTGTGTGTGTGTGTATGTGTGTGTGTGTGTTATGTGAGAATGTGTGTGAGTGACCTCCTGCTGACCGAAAAGGTCATAAAAGCAGGAAGCAACGTGTGTTTCTCTGGTGAAATTCAGTATGGTTCCGACAGTTTTATGTTAATGTACAATTCTCAATATGTTTTATGTGTGTGTGTGTGTGTGGGGGGGGGGCACCACAGGGAGTGTTTGCCCAGGGCGCCAAACAGGCTAGGACCGCCATTGTCGCCAGCCCTCAACGCCCTCCCTCGGTCTGAAAGGGATTCCGTCCTCGTCCAGCATCCAGCTGCCCTGGTGAGCCTACAGGAGGAACACGTATCATATGTTTTGTAAATGTAAAGTGTCCAAAACTGTAAAACAAAAAACAAACACACGAAAAAACGTTTGAGCTGGCTGAAGGAGTGACAGATTGCCAAATTGCAAAACTCTTATCTGTGTCTCTATCAGGTAACGTTCATATGTTGATTCATGGTTTTCTTCAGTTTTTGATCTACTGCAGAATATCTTTAAGGTTTTCTGCTGTAAAAACAAAACCAGGCCAGGAAAAGCTCCTTCATGTTTTTCTGTTTTATCCTCAGTTACTTTGACACAAAAGCATCTGCAGTGATGCTCACACCTCACAAGCGTCTGCTTAGTTTAGATAGATAGTTTACACTGAGTTTTTAATTGCAGAGAAACAGTCAAATAATTTGGAACGAAATATCTTTAATTTACAAGGTTTACAGGGTTCTTTTAACAGCCCATATCCAAAATAAATGATCGTATTTATAATATTTCTGACTGAGTCAAAATTGAATTGAATCCAATCATGACCTTGTGAATCAGAATAGAATCAGTTGTAGAAATCAGTGACAATAACCAGCCCTACTTTTACTGTTTATATAAAGAGAGACAAAGTCCTGCCTGCTGCTCTACACGCATAATAAAAGCACAGTAACGGTGACGTTATTACTGACTCACACAGATTTCTTTAGTCAGAGAAGATTCATTCATGCACACGGACTAGCTGACCAACACCTGCCTTCCCTGACCGCTAGCTCGTTAGTTAACCAGCTAAAAACACAGTTAACTTAGCGAAACAGTGCGGAGGGGTTTCGGGTCCGTCTGTCGGTTATTTTCAGTTTATTGAATAACACCTCAGGCTGTCAGTGTGTAACAGTCTTGGAAAGGTTCATTATCACTAAAACATCATGCCAGTGTTACAGGATACTGTTTTCTTCGCGCCTGACTCAGCGGAGGAGGATTTAAAAACGTACTTACGATCGGTGAGAATTAGCCCATGAAAATCTGATAAATGTTACAGTTTTATAAAGAAAAAAGCACATTTAGTGTTTTTTCCTGTAGTTATATATGTTTAAATGAATTAAACATAAAAATCTAGCACCATGCCAGCTTCTAGCTTTGCTTGACAGTGTGTTAAGATAAGATAAGATAAGATAAGATAAGATAAGATAAGATAACCTTTATTAGTCCCACACGTGGGAAATTTGTTTTGTCACAGCAGGAAGTGGACAGTGCAAAAGTTATGAGGCAAAAATTAGAATACAATAAGAATAAATACAGTACACAACTGTACAGAATAGAATAAAATAAAATACTATATACAGTAGAATAAAATAAAATAAATATACAATAAGATAAAAATAGAATACAAATACAAATACTATATACAACTGAGTAAAAACAAACAAAGCGGATCACACGAACAAGCAGAAAACACAGAGAACTCTGAGGGCTGAGAACACAAAACGAAGCCGATCGAGCCGCAAACCATCTGCAAACCTGTGCGGTTATTACAGTAAACACAGCAGTCTTTCCTCTCTATGTCAAGAACAACAGAAGAGTCTCTAACGGCTGCAGCCATTTATTTCCTCTCCACACACGGCTCGTTCTCTGGACGTTGAGCACCGTGAAAACTATAAAATAAGAAAAAATTGATACCCGTACAGTCCTTTTGAACTATAACAAGGAGCAACAACAACAATGAGCTTAAGTTAATTCAGGTAAGTTCAAACAAGTAATTCTGAGATATACAGTCACAGATTAAATAAATGCACAGTTCGGTTAAATAAAATATAACAACAGATCACCTCTCATCGCATACCTCAGTCCGCTTGCCAAGGGTGCAAACTCCGGGTGCTGCAGCTGCTAGCTTGCATGACACACATGTCTAAGATGGACTTTGTTCAACTTATTCCTGCCGCACGACAGACTGCTCCACACACGTTACGGGGCATGCCTCTGAGCACATCTGTCCTTAGTGCGACTGCGCAAACAGTTCCGACAACCCCCGCAAGGATGATTTATGGTACAGACCAGCGGTTCAATACAGTGTGGCTTTATAAACGGAGTTATTGTGAGTAGCACGAATGTTAACAGAGAATTTCACTGAAGCACATCGATCAGCACTGTCACAGCTTTCTGTCTTTAACAGTCTCGTTATTTTTATTTCCTTGTTATTTTTATTTACTTCCAAAACGTGACGATCACAGTGATCGACAGTCTGATATAACAGGTAGATTTGTTTGGTATTGTGTTGCGTCACTGTTTCACATAATAGCATTATCAAAATGTGGCAATGGCCAGTTTTATGGTAGTAAAAAGTAGACCCCCAAAGACAAATCTTGGGGAAGCCTTTATCTGAGGGGGAGGTTGTCGTCCCACCCGCTAACGTGGAGGAGGCGGGGATTATGGGCTGTCCTGCAGCCAGACACCAGTGGGCGAGTCAGCGAGTAGGGTTGCCGAAATGTTTTCTTTACCTTTTTTATAATAAATATGTCTTCCCTTATTTAAAAACAGAATCTAGTGGTTGAGGTTTTATTTCCTTTTGAGATGAATAAAAAAATTAAATTACATCGTTTTTTAACAGAGCCATTTGTAATGCAACTACTCAGCACCGCAATGGAGGGGCTCATCACACTTTGATGTGGCAGCTGTGGAGATGGCGGCGACAAGAGGAGCCGGATTAACGGGAATCATGGCGGAGAAGAACCAGGACCAGCAGACCATAAACCTAGAGACCAGCGACGGAGGGCAGCCCTCCGAAGCTCCCAACGAGCTCCAGGTCAGCGTCCCGGATGTTTTTTACTCTACAACGGACCGTTTATCATCCGGTTTATTCTGGTTTTAGTTCGGTTTCGGAAAAAGAAAATAAAGACGGTTGGGCTTTTGGCACCTCTGAAAAACAAACTAATAAGAAGGGGCAACCCGTCCACGAGAGTACCCACGAGAGTACCGTGCTCCAGAAAGCTGTCGTCTGTCCTGCAGACAGCCGGGTTTGAGAGCTGCAGTCAGGCTTCTCTGAGGTTCAGGCTCATGTTAATAAACCATTGTTACTAACAGCCAGACACTGTAAACTTGTGGGGGTGTGCAGTGCTACAGTTTAAATAACCATCCAAACTACTGTTACCCGATGTTCACATATGGCCATGAGCATTATAGCTACATGTACACTTTGTGCTTCTGTTTGTTTCTATCGTCTTCGTAAATCTGACTGTTAAGGTGGATTTCTTCTGTTGTAGTGCCTTAGTTTTCTGTGTTTTTAAATGCCGAAGTTTAATAATTCACAGAAAGAATTAAAGCCACACATTAATTATAACATGTTAATAACCAGAAAATATCTTTAGACACCACGTACACCAATAAAAACATGTTATTCCTGACTTTTACAGTACCAATAAAACAATAATAACTCACACATATATTATAATAGTTAGTATATAAAATGACTAAACTGTTCACCGTATCTGTAAGGGAGAGGCCAGCTAGCCTTCAAAGGATTTGCACCAGAGAGAAACTGTACAGCTGCGATGAATGTGGATCACTATCTACTCAATCAGGTAACCTGAAGAAACACATCAAAATTCATACTGGAGAGAATCTGTTCACATACAGAAAATATGGGAATGCTTTTACTCTTTCAGGCTCCTTGAGTCGCCATCAGCAAATCCATATGGTGGAAAGGTCTTCCAGCTGTGACCAGTGTGGGTCTGTGTTTACTCAGTCAGGTAGCCTAAAGATACATATGTGTATTCACAGTGGAGAAGAACCATACAGCTCTAACCAATGTGGGAAACGTTTAACTGTGCCAAAAACCTTTAGAGTAGAAATGCAAATAAAGAGCTGACTGGAGAGAAACTCGACATGTGTCATGAATATAGAACTGCTTTGATGCTTTTATGTTCCCTTAGATGACCTCAGTCATCCTAGAAAACCTTTACTCAGAAAGGTACTCTGGTGTGCCACATGTTAGTTCAGGCTGGAAACAGACCACACTGGGGGAAAGAATGCAAAACACTTTCAGGAAAAGGTTGAATTTAGTGCACTGTGAAAACCTTCACGGCAGGGAATAAACTGACAGATGGTGCTGCAGCTGACCGAGACACTGAAGTCCAGACTTTAGTGTAGACCTTTAGAGTTAAAAATGTATTGTGCAAGTAGTCTATACATGTTAGAAAGGCTGTTGGGAAGTAACCTTTGACATCTGTGGGATTGAAACTGAGCAGATGAAATCAATCAGACTTGTGGAGCAAATGTTTTGTTCTAAACCTCTGAGATGATATATTGAATTGACAGTTTTCTGTGACTCAGATGAACAGATCAGTTGTTTAACATTCAGTGCTTTTGTGTTTTTGAGAAGCAAAAAAAGGTAAAATATTACAGCTATTAACTTGTTCCTTATGCTGTCTTGTTCACTTAAAAAGAAATGATTGAACTACTCCCCTCTGTCTGCAGGGAGCGAGCAGGGTTGTAAAACTACTGATGGTACATAGTGTACCATACCTTCATGAGTATTATTTAAACTGTACTGTACTGCAAAAATAGTGTGTTGTTGTAAAAACGATGCAAAAAATGCAGTTAACAATAGAAGAGATATCATAATAATTCTTAAAGAAAGTCAATGTGTCACTGAGTACAGTTTCTTTCACCATGAAAAGGCACTCAGGAACTGGTGCAAACTGAGAGGAAGAACTCTGGCAAACACAAAGCCACAGCTAAATCAGAAGACAAGTTTCTAAAAGTCAACAACTTGTGTGATAGGCACAAGGCACAAGCAATGAACTGGTAAAGACTGGAAGAAGGTGTTATGAACTGATAAATCGAAATCTGAAATATTTTGTACATCACACAGTGGTTTTTCAATATGTGGCATCAAATGTCAGACATGTAGAACACGTGATGGGACTGTTGCTGAATCCAGGATCGGTGACTTATACAGAGTGCGAGGCGCCCTGAACTAAAATGGCTACCACAGCATTCTGCAGTGTTGTGCAGGACCCACTGGTTTGTGTCCAGTTGGTCCTTCTACAGAAAGATAATGACCTAAAAATTCAAGCTATGATAGTTCTAATTTAGAAAAAAAAAAGAAGAAGATGAGCTCAAAAACATGGAGGTACCATCATAGAGTGGGCCCATCAAGTTGTTTTGGGATGAACTGGACAGAAGGTTAAAAAGCACCCAAAAAGCGCTACCCATTTATGGAAACGTTTGCAGCAGAATTGGGAAGAACCTTTTGAAGAACATCCCCAAAGTGGGATAAACGTTTCATCACTTATCCAAATGACTTCTTTAGTCTCAGCTGTCTACAGGTTTGACCAATCTTATAAACAGTACATTTGCACAATGACTGAAGCTAGCTGAATGAACAATGAATGAATGAATGAATGAATGAATGAATGAATGAATGCTTTATTGGCCATATGCAGGTTACCCCACAGAGGAATAGGACCCCCCCCGACTTACACACACAACAACAAGACAACACAAGGGAATACAATCGGAGACCGGCAGCGTTGGGAGAATAACACTGAAAAAATTACACAACAATGGGAAAAGTACAAGAGGAAAAAAAAGAGACCTCTTCTCACGCTGGGCACCTATGGGAGGACAGCATGAGAACAGGAAACAAAAAAACTCCTCTGCACAGAGAGCACATTAATGTCCACATCACAACATCAGAGCACATGACAAGCCACAGGGGATGGATAGGGGGGTGGGGGGTGATTCGAAGGAACACAGCAGTCGTCCTGCACCATGCTATCATTTCAGCGCGGCACGCAGACCCGCTGCCTTCTCCCGCAGGAACAAGCATCGAAGGCGTTTGGAAGGGAGGGGGATGAGTGCGTGCTTATCAGTGTAAGTGTATGTGTGTGCGTGTCCATAGTTCAGCTGAGACAGTGTCCTTCGCTCTATCAGGCTAAGTAAACAGTCCTCCAGCCGATCCAGGTGTCCTTCATGGGATGGGAAGAATAGTCATCACACAGTCGTTATCAGGGAGTTGTTTTGGTGGGCTCCAGCCTTGGGCCTAGCAGCTGGCGCCGTGGTGTCCAAATGTTGAATATTGTTGATTTCTCCTTTATGCGAGCAGCGAATTTAGCACACTGACACTGGGGCCTCGATTTCCCGTTGGAGCGCTGCGAGCCTCCCCATGATGGTATCAAGCTTCTGTTCCGTGGTGTTGTCATTCTTTTGGTTCTGAGACCCCACAGCTGCAGTGAGCCGTTCTGCGATGTTATCCAACTTCCGCTCAAGGGTGTTATTGTGAGCAGGCCCCTCTCTGATGTATCCCATCATACGCTCAATGGTGTTAGTTTGAGTCTTCACGGCAGCTGTAAGCGTCTCCAAGGTGTTAACCATGCTGCGTTCGGTGTGGGAGGCCGCGCCTCGTCCCATCGCTTCAATTCCAGCGGTCAGCTTAGGGGGAGTTTGAACAGCTGGTTCCGCTCTCTTATTTCTCCGATAAGTCAGGGCCAAGCCAGCTCCGATCAGCAAGAACCCTGTTATCATGGTTCCGAATAGGTAAATATCCTCAGCGTCCTCGATAGACAGTCCCGCCAGGCACAAGATCCTCCAGGTTTGCCACCCATCCATCGTGTATCCGGCAGGGAAAGTCCCTCCAGGGCACTCGGGCTCTCCCGAGCCCAGACTTCTCGTTGAGAAGAGGGTGTCAATAGCGTTCAGAGACCAGTTGATCAAATCCATAATTCTCTGTTAGGTTTTAGAGAACGACAGTGAGAGACTGTTCCAGGGAAAAGTAGTGCACGCGAGACAAGACAGGACACAAGAGGCTAAGCAGGGAAGATAAGGGGAAGGAGGAGAGGAGAAAAGTGCGACCGCCTTCGCCGAGAGCCAAGTAACAATGAAATGTTTCTGCCACTGAAAATGCTTTTTCCAGATGAAGAAATCAACCTTTTGGGATTTACCTACCCAGATGACTGACCATGCATCAAGACCTTTCGAAGAATATTTGGTTTCCACTGTAGAAAGAATGACACTAGTGTGTTCAGCTGTCATAGGTGTCAAATAGGTTACTATTTTGAGTCAAAAGTCTAGATTAAATTTTGATTACAAATGGATTCTGTGATTTTGTTTTTTAACCTCAGTTGTTTATTTGTTCTGTGCTTTCACTTCAAAATAAAAAAGAGACATTAAACTGCTTGGGTTTCAGTAAGACTCTGGAGGTGGTCTAAAGCTTTTGACCAGAGTGTGTATATATAGAGAAAATATATATACTTCTGAGTAATATGTAAACATCTGTTTTCAAAAGAAAGAAACTGCTGATAAAAACCACAGTTTTCAAAAAATTGTAATCAATAAACTGTAATAACAATAACTGGGGGCGAAGGCGGGTGGTTGGGGGGGGGGTTAGGGTTTGGCTCCATTCCAAACTCATTTATGGTGGTTCATTATTCTATTGTGAGAGTATAAATTCAGTTACAATATGACGGTAATAGAAAAAGAACTTCTAAATTCGAAAATTTCAAGATTATAATGAAATTTCAGCAGCAGTGTCAGTCCAGCAGACTGCAGAGTTTTCTCCAACTGATACCAGTCCAGCAGACTGCTGGCTGCAGTCCAGCAGAGTACAGGGTACAGTTCAGCAGGCTACAGTCCTGCTGTAAACAAACACATTTTTAAGATATTCTCATTTTTTAAAATGGAAGACATATTTTGAGAAATATGAAAGGAAGATGAGCCGATGAGGTGGTGTAACACCTGATCTTTCTCTAGTTTTAACACCTGATGCACTGGGTGCATTTTTAGGTAAATAGTTTGATATAACTTTGCTGTTTGCAGTTTTTAACATATTTTTTTTCAAGATTACAGTTTATATTTGCATTTCAAGTTATAAAAATGATTTTTTTTTAAACATGTATGTGGTTTTTACAGTAAAAAAAAATACACTTTTTCTACTCAGATTGTATTTTTTTTTAGATTGTTTGTGTTAATGCAGCATGTCAATGAACAAATAACTGTAAATTTAGAGATTTGATGTTGTATGGAAAAGAAAGATACCAAACAAGGCAAGGCAAATAGTTTTTAAAGGTGAAATATAAAGGTAAAATCAAAAGTTGTCTGAAACAGCCAATTATAGCGTTATAGAGCAATGGACCAGCAACACAGCGAACATAAGAGAGCGATTTAAAATTTGCCTCTTCCATTCTAAGTTTCAAACCCCAAACCAATGAATTACAATCCAATTGGCTTTCCATACACAGCTGACATGTCAGACCTTCAGAGATGGTAGCAAAGTACAAATACTTTGTTCCTGTACACTGAAGTACCATGAACACAACGTATTACATTTTTGAAATTGTAGGGATTAGAAAGTACAGAAATTTGTTTAAAGTTGTAGGGGGGGGGAGTAAAATTTTAAGTGGCAGGTATATCAGCAAGAACACAAACTGTTTGTGTGCAGTCTGTCACATTCTGCAAGCTGAAGGTAAACCTGCTATATTTCCCAGAATGAGAGGGAACGTCACTCAGAGATGGAAAAAGCAGAGGTGATATTTAGAGGTAAGGACTGCTTAGTGGGAACTGAAAACATTTACATTTAAAGCTTACATGCAATGTCTTCTTTTCTTAAAATCAGATTTTGTGTTTGTATATGATGATGATTCAGGGCATTGAAGATGATAACAGTGGGGATTATATTCTTAAACTTAGTTACAGCGCTTTCAGAAAGACATCTACTGTGATAAAATCTACTCTCCACTGCTGTGTAATCAATTATTGTAAATGTTATCAGGAAATGATCAGACAGGAAACACTGTTAAATGTTCAGTTTCTTTGCCATATGTTAAAACAAGATCTACACAGAAAATTCAAAAGTGTTAAATGTTTTGGTGTTAATAGTCTTCTTGCAAAAGTAGAGTTAATTTTACTCTAAGCAGAGTCACATTCTTTTAATGTAACTCTGAGGTGTAAAATGATAGTAGTTAAAATCGAGTGTTAAAAATGAGTGTTTCTAT
Source organism: Maylandia zebra (assembly GCF_041146795.1). NCBI lineage: Eukaryota > Metazoa > Chordata > Actinopteri > Cichliformes > Cichlidae > Maylandia > Maylandia zebra. Next base: position 5,313,959 of record NC_135169.1, on the reverse strand, counting down.
TTCAAATCTGGAGGTGTTACAATGGAAACATTAACTCTTGACCTCTTAACTCTGAACTCCTAGAGGGGCTATGACACCAACAGAGTAAATTCACAGACTCCGCCCCCAGCACGGCTCCAATCGAAGCTGAAGTGAAGCCGTTTCAGAACATTTTGCTCTACATATTTGAGTTGTTTGCCATGCTTGGTAAGTCATTTTTTCAAAGATTGTTTCAATTATTTCTATTAGCTTTTACTTCTGTGGCTCTTTGGAGTTGAGACAAAGCTGTGTGAAAGGCATTAGCCCTGTTGCTCGGTGATAGCATAATATTCTGTTTTAGCTAGCTGAAAGGTATTGTTTGCGGGCAAAATACCACAGCCTTGAAAAAAGCTTGCATGTGAATTTTCAGTCAAACTTTTGGTCAAATACACCTAAAACAATGTGTAGAATGTGAAATGTTGGTATAATGGTGCTACTTGAAGCCTGAAAACGATCTCCCATAAAAAATAAAAAAAAACAAACGAGCAAACAGCAGTAGCTGACGTCCTGACTGGATTCTACGTTAGCATAGATCCCTCCAGAGTTTTGTGCACACGGTTTAGGTAAAAATGAAAAAGGTTGAGGTTTTACATTTAGTTCAGTATTACCTGGTGCCTGTGTCCTTGTCTTTTGGGAAAATACTTTACACAAGTAATGGCTCAAAGAGGATTCCTTTTTTTTTTACTGTGCTGCAATTGTTTACTGGATTATTTGTGCCATTAATTAGTGTCAACTAATTTTTATTCGATCTCCGCACAGGATATGCTTGTGAAGATGGAATATGGGGGAGAGCAGAAGTGCGTTGAAGTTCCACAAAGGGATGAATGAAGGACATGCATATTGTATTGAAGAAATAAGTGATGAGAATGCTGTTATTTGCATTTACCAGCTCACCTATGTCAGACCTTTTGATAAACACAATTCTAATGAAAGTGAGAACATGTATACTGTTACATCTTTCAGAAAATGTTTTGAAATTGTGGTGCACAGTTCTGAATAAATGTTTTTCAAAAACCATTGCGTCTTTTTAGTAAATGTTTATTTCCAAAAGAAATTTCTAGAAGTTCAGAACAGTAAAATTCCTGCTTTTTAGAATGAATTAGAAGATAACTCTTACGTAGTTAAACTAAAATACTCTTTGAGAGTTAATATATAAACTCTTAACACCAAGTGTTAAATTATCAACTCCAGACAGATTTGGTGTTTAACACTAAATCAGAGTTAACGTACCAACTCTCCAAAAAGAGTTAAATTAACACTCTCTGGTGTGGACCCATATAGACACTTTAATAGTGTTGAAATCAAATCCGACAGTGTTAATTTGGACATGCTGGATTTGCTGTGTAGAGTGTGATTAAAGTGGTGGGTGGGTTCTTTTATATTTTAATCTACTGTGGATCTCCTTTTGTGGTGTTCCTGATGGACAGTGTTGGGAAGGTTACTTTTAAAATGTATTCCACTACAGATTACTGAATAAATGCCCCAAAATGTATTTTGTAGCGCATTTCGTTACGTTACTCAATGAAAGTAACATATTCTGAATACTTTGGATCACTGAGTAACAGTAGGTGGACATTAGGTAAGGCTGCACTTTTTGCAGCGATCTCGTATAGAAAACTATTCCGCGCGTATATAAAACAGGTCCGCGGCTCAGAACCGTAGTAAAGGACCTCTGGCTAATACGTCGGGTTTGTGTCGGGCTCGTAGCCGAAAACTACAGGGAGTGCAGAATTATTAGGCAAATGAGTATTTTGTCCACATCATCCTCTTCGTGCATGTTGTCTTACTCCAAGCTGTATAGGCTCGAAAGCCTACTACCAATTAAGCATATTAGGTGATGTGCATCTCTGTAATGAGAAGGGGTGTGGTCTAATGACATCAACACCCTATATCAGGTGTGCATAATTATTAGGCAACGTCCTTTCCTTTGGCAAAATGGGTCAAAAGAAGGACTTGACAGGCTCAGAAAAGTCAAAAATAGTGAGATATCTTGCAGAGGGATGCAGCAGTCTCAAAATTGCAAAGCTTCTGAAGCGTGATCATCGAACAATCAAGCGTTTCATTCAAAATAGTCAACAGGGTCGCAAGAAGCGTGTGGAAAAACCAAGGCGCAAAATAACTGCCCATGAACTGAGAAAAGTCAAGCGTGCAGCTGCCAAGATGCCACTTGCCACCAGTTTGGCCATATTTCAGAGCTGCAACATCACTGGAGTGCCCAAAAGCACAAGGTGTGCAATACTCAGAGACATGGCCAAGGTAAGAGAGGCTGAAAGACGACCACCACTGAACAAGACACACAAGCTGAAACGTCAAGACTGGGCCAAGAAATATCTCAAGACTGGTTTTTCTAAGGTTTTATGGACTGATGAAATGAGAGTGAGTCTTGATGGGCCAGATGGATGGGCCCGTGGCTGGATTGGTAAAGGGCAGAGAGCTCCAGTCCGACTCAGACGGCAGCAAGGTGGAGGTGGAGTACTGGTTTGGGCTGGTATCATCAAAGATGAGCTTGTGGGGCCTTTTCGGGTTGAGGATGGAGTCAAGCTCAACTCCCAGTCCTACTGCCAGTTTCTGGAAGACACCTTCTTCAAGCAGTGGCACAGGAAGAAGTCTGCATCCTTCAAGAAAAACATGATTTTCATGCAGGACAATGCTCCATCACACGCGTCCAAGTACTCCACAGCGTGGCTGGCAAGAAAGGGTATAAAAGAAGAAAAACTAATGACATGGCCTCCTTGTTCACCTGATCTGAACCCCATTGAGAACCTGTGGTCCATCATCAAATGTGAGATTTACAAGGAGGGAAAACAGTACACCTCTCTGAACAGTGTCTGGGAGGCTGTGGTTGCTGCTGCACGCAATGTTGATGGTGAACAGATCAAAACACTGACAGAATCCATGGATGGCAGGCTTTTGAGTGTCCTTGCAAAGAAAGGTGGCTATATTGGTCGCTGATTTGTTTTTGTTTTGTTTTTGAATGTCAGAAATGTATATTTGTGAATGTGGAGATGTTATATTGGTTTCACTGGTAAAAATAAATAATTGAATGGGTATATATTTGTTTTTTGTTAAGTTGCCTAATAATTATGCACAGTAATAGTCACCTGCACACACAGATATCCCCCTAAAATAGCTAAAACTAAAAACAAACTAAAAACTACTTCCAAAAACATTCAGCTTTGATATTAATGAGTTTTTTGGGTTCATTGAGAACATGGTTGTTGTTCAATAATAAAATTATTCCTCAAAAATACAACTTGCCTAATAATTCTGCACTCCCTGTAGCTTTACTTTGTTGTCTGAGTCGACTTTGCTAATGAGAGACAGAGAGAGGCGTTGAAAGGCTGCTCCAACGGAGCATATTGTTTCAGAGGAAAACACGAACACGGCGTACAGTCGAGTCTTAATAGCTTACTTACAGCTGGGCTCGTCAGGCGCTCTTCTTGGCTGCAGGTTATTATTATATTTACATGCTTCCAGCTCGTTTCTGCTCGATGACAACTGGTACTTTTCCTTTTTCTCCCTCCCTCGCTTACAGACATATAACGGGTATAGCAGTCCATTCTCCCTGCAGCACGGACTACACTGCCCATGATGCTACATTCTTTAGGGCGATGCCTGTAACACTCTGCCTGTTGCCTTCATATTAAATCATTTAAAAAAATATTTCTTCACGTCATTATGAGACGAGAGATTGAGACACAAACATTAGAGCCTCTTAATGTGTGTTTTGTTTGGGTTTCCAACGGTGTGTAATTACCAAAAATAGTAACTGTATTCTAAATACCACCTTTTTAAACGGTAACCGTAAAGGAGTACAGTTACTCATATTTTGTATTTTAAATACGTAACGGCGGTAAATGTATTGCGTTACTTCCCAACACTGGCTGCAGCTGATTAAAACAGTGCATTGTGTTTGATGGAGGACTGAAGTGTATGTCCAGCTGAGCTCTCTGTGTGCTCATATATACAGATGCTGATAAACACATGTTTGTATTTGGACCCTGTTACTGATCAGGACCTGCTGTGTGTTTCCTGTCCACAGGTCTACAAAGAGTCGCACTTCCTGCTGTGGTTCAGATGTTCAGCTTGTTGCTTTGTTTCTCACATGTTGGCTCCACGGTCTCTGCTGCTGTGGGCTGATGTCATGCAGCAATACAGCTGCTCAACATCTGGCCTTGTTTTCATCAGCAGATATTTGACTTTTAGATCAAATGATATTTGCATCCAACCTTCAAACACGTGTGGAGAATTCATTATTTCTTTGAAAGATTTTTTAGTAAATAACAGAAAAAAGAAAGTAAGAGAAATTTAATTCTATAAAACGTGAAAAATTCCACAAACATGTAACTCACCACTGTGTGAACATCACAGGGGAGAAATCGTTTCTCTGAGTCAGAGATGAGTGTCAGTAACACAACAGTAACACTCAGTGTCATGCAGTGACTTTTACACAACCAGATCAGATGAACCAACTCACACTAAAACATGCATGTTGCTGCACTCTTTACACTCATTTCTTTTCTTTCTGCTCTTTTATATATTTTGTAAAAGAACAACAAAAAATTGGCAGCACGGTGGTTAGCACTGTTGCCGCACAGCAAGAAGGTCCTGAGTTCAATTCTACCATCAGACCGGGGTCTTTCTGTGTGGAGTTTGCATGTTCTCCCCGTGTTTGCGTCGGTTCCCTCCGGGTACTCCGGCTTCCTCCCACCGTCCAAAGACATGCAGCTTGTGGGGATAGGTTAATTGGATAATCCAAATTGCCACTAGGTGTGAACGTGAGTGTGAATGGTTGTCTGTCCTTGTGTGTTAGCCCTGCGACAGACTGGCGACCTGTCCAGGGTGTACCCCACCTCTCACCCTATGACAGCTGGGATAGGCTCCAGCGCACCCCGCGACCCTGAAAAGGATAAGCGGAAGCGAATGGATGGATGGATGGACAACAAAAAATTTTTTATCAGCAGCAATTTTTCTCAAACTGCTACATCACAGGTTTCATGCTCTGACCTGCATGTGAAATGAGATAAAAGCTCTTTATTAGTAACTTTTACAACTTCTGGCAGGTTAATGTCTGAACTTTGGAGTGAAACACACCCTTAGTTACAGGAAATAACACCACTGTCTGTAACTAAGTGAATCCACCTTAACACCACCTGTGTGTGTGTGACTGCATTACACTCCCACTGCTGGGAACCTGAACAAGAACCAGAACAAAGTCTAAAATAGAAGCTGACAAACAGCTGCACCACCGAGTGACACTTTATTTTATAAACTTCACAACAGGTTTCATGTTGTGACCTGTGGAGGTGAAAAGACACAAAACCTGTTTTACAGCTTTTGAGCTGCAGGCAGGATTGAAACACACCTTAGTTAAAAGTCAAACAGCAACATTTTCTCCTCCCCTCACGTCACTCAAATGTGACAAACCAGGAAACAGGAAGTTCTTCGTCCTCAGTAAAGAGCGACGCACAGACGATCAGACTGAGCTCAGACCAAACTAGCAGCTTCCTCTGAGTGAGTCCAGCTACAGGAGAGAAAAGTGGAAAACTCCAACACTGCTGCTTCAAGCTGCTGACGCTCCACACACTGAATGTGAGTTTGAGCAAAAACACGACTCAAAGGAAGTTTCAGTGAAGGTGGTAGAGGAGGGAGGGGAGCCAGGACTGACTGTACTTCCTGTCTGCTGTTTTCAGCTTCACTCACAGACTCAATGGCTTCCAGATCAGAGGAGGATCTCTGCTGTCCGGTCTGTCAGGAGGTCTTCAGAGATCCTGTTATTCTGTCATGTAGCCACAGCTTCTGTAAAGACTGTCTGAAGAGATGGTGGAGAGAGAGACCAACACACGAGTGTCCAGTTTGTAAGAAAAGATCAGTTTATGAACCACCTTTAAACCGAGCTTTAAAGAACCTGTGTGAGTCGTTCTTACAGGAGAGAGATCAGAGAGCTTCAGAGGATCTCTGCAGTCTGCACTCTGAGAAACTCAAACTCTTCTGTCTGGACCATCAGCAGCCAGTGTGTCTCGTCTGCAGAGACTCAGAAAACCACACCAATCACAGATTCAGACCCATCGATGAAGCTGCACAACAACACAAGAAGGAACTTCAGGAAACTCTGGAGCCCTTAAAGAAGAAGTTAAAGGTTTGCAAACGAGTTAAAGTGAAGTTTGATCAAACAGCAGAACACATTAAGGTCCAGGCCCGACACACAGAGAGGCAGATTAAGGAGCAGTTTAAGAAGCTTCACCAGTTTCTAGCAGAGGAAGAGGAGGCCAGGCTGGCTGCACTGAGGGAGGAAGAGGAGCAGAAGAGTGGGATGATGAAGGAGAAGATGGAGGCTCTGAGCAGAGAGATAGCAGCTCTTTCAGACACAGTCAGAGCCACAGAGGAGGAGCTGAGAGCTGAAGACGTCTCATTCCTGCACAACTACAAGGCTGCAGTGGAAAGAGTCCAGCGCTGCCCCCTGCTGGATGATCCACAGCTGCCCTAAGGAGCTCTGATAGACCAGGCCAAACACCTGGGCAACCTGACCTTCAACATCTGGAACAACATGAAGGACATGGTCTCCTACACTCCTCTCATTCTGGACCCAAACACTGCTCATCCACAACTCATCCTGTCTGAAGATCTGACCAGTGTGAGACGAGGAGGAGAGAAGCAGCAGCTTCCTGATAATCCAGAGAGGTTTGATAATTACATCTCTGTCCTGGGCTCTGAGGGCTTTAACTCAGGGACTCACAGCTGGGATGTTGAAGTTCGAGACAATTTATTTTGGGACCTGGGCATGTTAGCAGAGTCTGTGCAGAGGAGGGGAGACATAGAGCCTGGATTATGGTCAATATGGTTCTATCAAGGTAAATACTTAGCATTCTCACCATCAGCTCCTCTCACTGCTCTCTCAGTCCAGAAGAAGCTCCAGAGGATCAGAGTGAATCTGGACTGGAACAGAGGAAAGCTGTCGTTCTCTGATCCTGATACTAACACACACATACACACCTTCACACACACTTTCACTCACAGGATGTTTCCATACATTAGCACTGTTGATAAAGTGAAGGTGTGTCCGTTGAAGGTGTCAGTGTCAGTGCAGCAGATGAGTTGAGGATGATGATGTTTCTAATGTTGTTTCCTGTCAGTGAGTTGAAGCTGTTAAACTGCAGCTGTCCTCCTGCTGCCTCGTTGTTCCAAAGCTCTTTGTTTCTCTTTTAGTTTCACTCTTTCTTTCTGTTTCTGCTGTCCACCTTTTCACATGGAAAATCATTTCACTGTTTCTCACTGAATGACTCCCCAAACTAGATTTGAAATTCTATCAAGTTTCTAATCATTACAAGTGATTCATGTTTCTATTTGATGTGTAAATGGAGATGATTTAGTTTGCTGGGATATGGACTGACATGTGTTGAATGGGAGGAGCAGTTTGTTGTTGTCTTCTTGTCTGTTTATGACAACAATAAATATGTTGTTGAAACAATGATTCATGTTTAACTCCATATATGAAATGTTTCTGATCTTTGAATTCTGTTTGATTAAAGACTTTCTTCATGACACAAATGAGATTTCAGTGTATTAATAGAACTAAATAAGCTCAGAGTTGAAAGGCTGGAGTATTATGTACGTGCTTCACTGTCAGGATCTTCAGGGGGATTCAAAGGGAAACATCAAACTGCTGTAATGAGATAAACTAGTTGGGCTGAACACACTTATCTGTAGTTTGTCTCCATCCAGGATCATCAGTATATAATGAACATGTGTGAAGAGCCACAAAATGCTGCTGCCCTCTCAGCATGATGAGCTCCAGCCTTTGTTAGCAGGACAACAGGAAACATGAGACAACTTTCAGAGACAGTAACCAACTGTGGCCACAAGATGGCAGCAGCTGATCTGAGATCCTTTATTGGACAGAAGGACTCTGCTCTGTGACGTCATCAGAGAGACGGCCTTCACTCTGATAGATCTGACGTCATGTCTGCACTGCGATGATGAAAGCTGATAAACACATTGTTATTGATCCATGAAATCACCTCTGTCCTCTCAAGTGTAGCTGTTTACAGAGCTGAAGAAGTCCTTCATCATCAAAACAGACAAACATGTATTTCCTGTATTAAGTGACGTCATCCTCACTCTGACCTCTTACATACATTCTGTTCAGTTTTCCTGCTGTAAGAAATAAACTGTGTGAAAATAGAAATGCAGGGAAACATCCATTAATCACAGCTGAGCCGTTTGTTTCTGACTCACATTCAATGAGGCTTCAGGTGTAAATACCTCAGAAGTGTTTGTGAGTTCAGTAGAAGCAGACCCAGTCGACCATCGTGGCCTCCACAGCACTACACAATGAAACAGAAAGGCCTTCATCATCTGCTGAACCACCTCTGAACCACGACGCTCTCCCTGCATCTAAAAGCTGTTAGTCAGGATGAGATGCTGCTGTGATCGCTCACAATTTACCTGTGAGACCTTTGTAAATATTGTCTTTGTTTCTGGAGGAAACACCTTTAGTCTGTTTGTATTTGGAGTGCAGATCTGGGCGTCCATCACTTTAACCTGCACACGTTTAGTTATTGAGTGTAGTTGATGTTTGGCAGCATTTTATAAGTGACAGTTCATGAACGGTGAAGGAACAGAGGACGCCTGACCATCCTACCTGTGTCAGTAAGAAGACTTTCATCACAACTTCACAACTTAACACAACTGAAACCTGAATTCAGTGTTGCATAGTTTACTAACAGTGTGTGCTGACACTGAAGTTAGCAGTTTGTTTCCTAAGAGCTGCTGGGACAAACCACAGTGAGCGGCTACAGAGTTTAGTTAAGGTGGTTCTAACATGTGACCTGTTGAATCATTTACAGGGATTTATTTTTCATTTAAAGCATCATTTGTGAAGTTTTTATGAAGTTTACTTCTTTTATGTTCTTTGTGTAACGTTTAGATTTTCTTCTCTGGTGTTTTAACTCTTCAGGTTTCCTGTAACAGAGATGTAAACCACCGTTTTCTGATGCTGCTGCACTGGGACATAGACACTGCCACTTTATTAGGCACACCTTGCTGGCTGCAGGTTATAACCCCTGCTGGAAACATCCCACAGATTTGGATCCTTATTGCCATGACAGCACCACACAGCTGCTCCAGATGCTGCAGGATGCTGGTCAGGGCTCTAACAGTGAAACTTTACTGAAAGTAACAAACCTGAGAGGAAATAAACTTCTGATCTAGCGGCTACAAGGAAAGAAGAAACAGGAAAACATGGCAGAGGCAACTGTTTCTGTTAGTTTCTGTTAGTTGGACACTGCTAGCACCACAGCTCCCATGCTATCTTGCATAGATGGAGCGCTTTAGGTTGAAGTTGCAAAATGTTGCTTTTTTTTTGTTTCTTTCTTTGTTTTTTGTTTTGTGCAAAGCAGGAGATGAAGCATCACTGAATATGTTTCCAAACCAACTTCATTCTAAGCCAAAGACTAGAAAATATGGTGAAGCAAATCTTCCCTTTGGCTTCACCTGCACAAGTGCCGAGGTAGGTCTCCCTGCAGGGTTGGTTTTCCCTTCATCAGAGCGCGCTGGGCTGTTTAAATCACGGACAAACAGGATCCCACAGCTGTTTATGTTTTTAAACCCATTTTGCACAGAGACATTTGTTGAAAAATGTATTGATAGCAATGTTGAATATTATTACACAGGAAAAAAAACAACTACAGTAAAATAATCACATCATGACGCCTCTGCCTTTGTAAATGGAGGGACAGTAACTGCCTGTAAAACCTGCAGACAGTCAGATTAACAGTATTTTGTCTCTATCTATCATTCTGCAATTCATCTCATGTAAACAATAACGTGGTGCACAGCGTGACGTGAAAATAGCCACATACCTTTGACGTTGCGTGACGAACTCTGTATTCCTCGTCCACACGTAAACGCAAAAAAATACTTTTAAAAATCTCAGTTTTCGGTGATTTGAAACGCCGTTTACGTGGACGAAACAGCTGCGTTTTCAAAAATACCCGTGTAGGTGCGGACGCAGCGTAAAAGAGTTAGTAGTTTATTTTATTACTACCTGTAATTTATTGCAGATTACCTGTATTTGCTTAATTGTTTACTAAATGTTTGAGGTATGAAATAAACCGCAATGGAGCAAAATATGGGTGTGTGTGGTTGGAGGATGTGTTCGTGCGCACGAGGGGGGCGGGCAAATTTTTCTTGTAAAACAAAGGGGGGCCCAGCAAAAAAAGTTTGGGAACCACTGGTTTAAACGATGTTAGCACAGAAATATTAGCTTCTGTCATGACTGATGAAGTTACTGGTTAATAAAGTTTCCAGTAAAGTGATTAATCACAGTGTGAACAAAGCCTGGCTCCTTTAATCCTGCATGACAAACCTCAGGATGCAGGTTATTATTACTCTTTCCTGCTGGCACACCTGTCACACCTGAGAGTCAGCTAGAAACTTACAGTGACGTGGACATCATGCAAAGACTGCCAGACTCTGTAATACTGCAAATGATCAGTGACTCAGGTTAACACTAAACTTTAAACGGTACCTCTGTGTCTCTGTGTGCTGAACATCTAGGATTGAGTCAGGCTGCGTCAGCTGAAGCTGTTATTTGTATACAGGGGTGGGTTTTTATATATATTTATATGGTTTCTTGTGTTCTGGGGGCCTCTGGATGTCTGGAGTTTTGATCTCCTCCATACCTGCTTCACACCCTGGAGGACAGGGCTGTGGCCCCCCCACACTCCCTAGCAGATCGTTACATGGAGAAACCTTTGGAATGCAAGCGTGTAACTCCCTCCAAGTTGAAAAACGAACACAAGGCGTTCTTGATTTACTGGCATTTATTGCACACGGGCGCCACCAACAATGCCACCAGAGATGCCGTAACGATGCCGTGAGAACTGTACAACAACATAAAATAATCAATTTCCACCGTACATTGTTCTCATAGAGAATAAACAATAAAGTACATTATTAAACAACACAAATGCTTACAATTTCACCTTCACAAAATGCTAACATATACACGTGGTTACCATAACTCGCTCGCTCTATCACAAACAAACATCTTATTTTCTATCACAACATATACAAATTGCATACCTCATTGGCCGCATTAACTTGCAGGGGTTAAATGAAATGCTTCTTGTAGTGTCACTCTTTCCCATGGTCGAACACTCCGTTGCATGCGTCTACATATCTCTACCACCACCAGGGAGAGACGAAAGCATGCTGCGCTCTACCGAGTGTAGCGTGTACCAGAATATACCGTCGACCTCAAACAACAGACTAAACATTGGTTCCACCCCGGAAACATTCTGTAAACCCTTGTAAATGTATTTACACCAACAACATACATTACATCGCACATATATTAACAATAAGGTATTTCACTTATTCATTGTAACTTGAACCATAAAATTGTCTCAAATTGCATAACTGCTGCTGACGGCAGCCACAAAGCGCGCTGATCCACACAGGTATGCACACGGGTGTTCACTGCTCGTAGACCCAAATTACACCTTTCTTGGCTGCTACTTCGAAGCACATCTGTCCTGCGTGCTGCACAACAACATTGAATATTTAGTATTTACTGCTGTTTACACTTAGCTAGATTAATGCGATGGTGTTGTGTTTAGTATGTTGCTTTGTTTTTTGGTTTTTTTGTCTTTTTTTTGCTTGTTTTCTATTCTTCTCTCAACAGGTGATCCAGGAGATTTTTTTTTCTACCCCCCTTTCTCACTGTCCCTCTCCCCTTCTGTTTTTCCTTTCCTTCCTCTTTCTTTCTCCCTTTCCTATCCCTCACTCATGTCTGTCCTGTCTGTAACATCTGAAAATAAAATATAATAAATAATAAAAACAAAGATCGACCAAATGGACCAATACGGCAATGCCACGATGATCCATTTGGCAAAGTAAATCCATTGGGTATCCTTGTTGGTCTTCAGACAACAATTCTGATGGCTAAAGAACCAAATGGGACAGGCGAAAAAAATAAATAAATAAATAAAATAAATAAATAAACTGTGTCTCTGTGTGCTGAACATCTAGGATTGAGTCAGGCTGCGTCAGCTGAAGCTGTTATTTGTATACAGGGCTGGGTTTTTATAATCGATTTCTCGATTAATATCGTTTCTGGCTTGGATAACGTAAAATCGATTCATTAAATCCTGAATCAATTTTTTAATATAAATTTATTTTGCCCGAAATGCCAGAATCTCAGGTGAAATCTCACAAAATTTCAACAACCACCAAACAGCTAAGACAGTAAATGAGAGCAGGAACATGGACTCTGCACAAAGACGTAAACACACAGCGCGACCCGCGGATCAGAATCAGTTAGATGTCGCCTTTCTCACGGTCGGGGCTGAAAGCCGACAGCTGGCTGATTCTGATCTGTCGGCGGGTCCGCGCTTTGTGTTCACGCCCTTTATGTGCTGATTCTAAAGCAGATTCAGGACCTTGTGAATCGGAATTGAATCGATTCTAGAAATCAGTGACGATACCCAGCCCTACTATATAGAAAGGCCCGAGGATCACTGGAGAGACCCCAAACTTCCTCAGTTGTCAAAGATTATATTTGTGCTTGTGTGTCTGACTGTCTTGTGTCTCCTCTGCAGGGAGAGTTCAGGTCCAGGATCAAACAGGGGACATCAGGAACAGAAGCAGCTCCATTGATCCGACTCCTCTGATGGCTGATCAATCAGTTTGATCTGTGTGTTCTTTGATTATTGATCAGTGATGTCAGAGTGGAGTCAGTGTGATGTTGTTGTTGTGTGTTTGAGACTTTTAGTGTCCATGAAGGTCTCTGCTGCCGTAGATCCTCTGAACTGTGACAGAGGTCTCACTCTGGAGGAAACTCTCAGCACTTTCCAGCAGCTCCTCCATCATGGAGGACGTTCCCTCACTGTAACAGGTGGAGGAGAGAGGAGAGGAAGCACAGGTGGATCCTCTGAGGAAGAGGAGCGTCCTACAACCACATGATCACATGACCAGAATGGTATAAGTACAAAGTCAGATTAATGGGTTTGCAGGTGTCCTTAAAGTCAGATTCCTGACATCATGTTCACCAGGGAGGACAAAGGATAACTGTTTGCTGAGCTGAGCACTATATGCAGTCCGCCTTTGTTTCCGCGTCTTCATTCACTTTGAATTAGTTCTACACGGCTCACTTGTTTCTCCTTCTCCCAGCTCTGAGCTGCAGCCGGGGCCTGGGGGCGGGCACTCGGCGCCTGTGATTAACCCCTTACATGCCGCTCAAACATAGACAGGTCTCAGACCGTGGTATCGATCCCCGGTATCGGGGGACTTTTAACGAGTACGAGTACTTTAGAAAATGTGGTATCGAGGCCGATACCGGTATCGGTATCGGTGCATCCCTAGTGGTGACGGCAATAAAAAACACATTTCCTGTTTGTATACATTTTTTACAAATAAGACATTATGGGAGAAGGAGGGAGGAGTGTGCACAACACAGGATGAATGGACTCAAATGTGGAAAGCACAATGGAAATGCACTACCTCACAAAGATGGAGGGAATTTGGATGGAAAGTTTTGATTAGGTTCTTTATCACCTCTTACCAAAAGATTTATTATGATAGGAATCCCCCGTATGCTGGAGAAAATATGGACACAGATGACTACACGTCTGATATGTGCAGGCAGAATTTTAAAGCTTGTGTGAAATGGGGTCAATGCAGTTCTTAAGCATGCATGCAAATGTTCATTAGTCAGCTGTGAGCGAGTCTTTTCCATTCATCTTTAAATGCCAGATTTTCACTTGGTAAAATGGACTGATTCTTATATAGCTCTTTTATACTCCCCCAGAGTTGTAAGTGCTCTATACAACACATTCACCCAGTCACACCCATTCTCACAAGCAATACCTCTATACTGAGGGCTTTCTAACTACACTCACACACATTCATACTCCGATGGATGCATCGGAGAGCAACTTGGCGTTAGTATCTTGCCCAAGGATACTTGGCAGACTGGAGGAGCCTGGAATCGAACCTCCAACCTTTCAATCAATAGGTGACCTGCTCTACCTCCTGAGCTACAGCCACCCCATCCTTGCACATTCCCCACTCCCGCCACAACAAAGCAATTAATGCTATGAAAGACTTCACCCACAGGAGCCCCCTCCTCACTTCACACCTATGAGGGTTTCACACCACCTTCTCCCACTACAACCCTTCATATTCATGAAGCAGATGTGAGGAAGCAGTTTAACCCTTTAGAAATACTAAAGAACCAATTCAATTCAATTGTATCTATATAGCGCCAAATCACAAGAAAAGTAGCCTCAAGGCGCTTTATATTGTAGTAGATACAGAGAAAATGTTTGTTTAGGTCAGTTATATTTCTTTGTGCAGTCATTTGGTTTGTTAAGTTTGCAGTTCTTTGCCTGAGTTCAGTTTTGTTTCTTTGACATTTTTTTGAGCTTAACATTAATTACTTTTGTAAATGTAATATTTGGGTTAAATGAATGAAAACTGTTTTTCTAATAATTCTTGTGACTCCTTCTGCTTTTTCAACTTGGTTCATCACACAGCCCTAAATATTTGTTTAATGTCCTGGTCAAATATTACTCCAAGGTGTTACTGGAGGCCAAGGTAATGCCATCCAGAGCAAGTATCTGGTTGGATACCATATTTCTAGGTATTTTAGGGCCAAGTATAATCACCAGCATAAAGTTAGTTGTCACCCAGGCTTTTATATCAAGCTCTGCTCTGTTCAAGCTATTAATTACTGCACGCAGGAGAGCCAAAACACATCAAACATTAAAGTTCAGTTATGCCAGCTTTAACCTTGGGATGCCTCAGCTTCTCTTTTATATCCCCCACACTCAACTCTCTGCATCAGGAAGCTCCTGCCACTGGTCACCCTGGGAGTTTCGTCCTTCTACACCCGAACAGTTAGCAGATAACATAGTGAAGCATCGCCAAGAAGTTTTTACAAGGTCATGCTGACACAAAATTTGACTCTGACTTTAAACACTGGTCACTTCAGGTGTTGCTCTGATATACAGAAAATGACATCACGGCTCAAACTCTTTGTCAGTAAACCATTTCTTTATTTAACATATAAAATTTTGGTTTAATTGTTGCAGGATTTCATTACACAAACAAGCTGAAAAAAAACTGCAGAACACATGGATCAATGCATTCTTTAAAAATATAACAGGAAACAGATTTCTTAATCAAACTGCTGGAACAAAGCGAACCACTCAACACAAACACTACAGTGGAACAGTTTAGAAAGCTTAAAATGTAACAAGAGGCACATTTTCATTCATAGGGGCCTAATCAGATCTTTACAGAAGACTCCACCTGAAGTCTGTGGAGCTTGATCTCAAGGGTTTAAGTCTGACCCTGAAACCAGAAGAGGATCTTTCTGTCTCTGCAGATTCACTGTGATCCAGAGATGGCAATGATTTCAGTCCTGCATCACGCTGATGTTTGCACAGAGAAGATAATTTAGTAAATGTTTTTGAACATTGGTAAGAGTAAACTTCATAATCATTATGCAAATTTTTACTCTGTGAATGTACTCGTGGCCATTGACCAGTGGTTGTTGATCAATGCTCATAAGAATTTGCATATTAATGATGAAGAAATTGACCTCACAGCCCATTGTTCATTCATTGGGCCGATTTCAGTCGTTATGCAAATGTACTGTTTACAAGATTAACGTAAAAGCGGGAATCAAGACGTAACAGTTTATTTGTAACATGGAATCGTTTGTGAGTGGAGTATGAACTGAGATTACTCAAACTCTTTCACAGATGAAGTTCTCTTTAATGGGTCTGCGCTCATGCTTAGTATGATCACATGATTGTGAAAAGGTTTTGTCACAGTGTCTGCACTTGTATGGTTTCTCTCATGTGTGGACTCGTTTATGCTTTTCAAGCTGACGTGCACGGATGAAAGATGACCCACACTGATCGCAGACATGCTTTTTAACGCCACTGTGAAGGAGTTCATATTGTTTGAAGTCCTTTGAAGTGGTGAAGCCTCTCCCGCATTCTTTACAGTACCGTATTTTCGCAACTATAAGGCGCACATAAAAGCCTTAAATTTTCTTTAAAAAGTGCGGCGCGCCCTATAGTGCAGTGTGCCCTGTGTGTGTTGTAAGGAGGACGTAGTAGAGAACACCATGAGAACACTAAAGGGTGAAGTGTGGGCGTTGATTGTATATACCGGGACAATCGCACATACCTGTATAAAAGGTCAGGTATGTGCGTTATGCAGAACATCATTGTTTTAACAACCCTGAAAACGGCAAAGAGACACGCTTATGAAGCGCAGTTTAAACTGAAGGCCATCAGCTACACGGAGGAACATGGAAATCGAGCAGCCGGGAGAGAATTTAAGATTAATGAATCGATGGTTCGCAAGTGGAGGAAGCTGGAAAACAAGCTCTGAAAGGTCAAGAAAACACAGCTGAGTTTCCGCGGACATAAGGCGAGGTGGCCCGAGTTGGAGGAAAGACTCGAGCAGTGGATCATCGAGCAAAGAACAAGTGGGAGAAGCGTTTCGACGGTCACCATTCGACTAAAAGCAGTTTCGCTAGCAGAAGAAATGAAAATTGAACATTTCCAATGAGGTCCGTCTTGGTGCTTTCGTTTCATGAAACGGTGCCATTTTTCCATCCGGACCAGGACTACGGTAGCGCAGCAACTTCCAGCGGATTATAATGAAAAGCTGGCCATCTTCCGCTCCTACTGCAGCAAACACATCGGCGACAAAAACATCCAGCCCAGCCACATCACTAACATGGACGAGGTGCCGCTCACTTTCGACATCCCGGTGAGTCACACTGTGGAGAAGAAGGGGACCAGCACAGTAGCGATACGCACAACGGGGCACGAAAAGTCTTCTTTCACTGTTGTGCTTGGCTGCCATGCTAATGGACAGAAACTGCCACCTATGGTGATTTTTAAGAGAAAGACTTTGCCTAAAGAGAAGTTTCCAGCAGGAATCATCATTAAGGCAAATGAAAAGGGCTGGATGGATGAGGAAATGATGAAAGAGTGGCTGAGGGAGGTGTATGTAAGGAGACCAGGTGGTTTTTTCCACGCATCACCATCGCTGTTGATCTGTGACTCTATGCGTGCCCATCTCACAGCCGATGTGAAAAAACTAGTGAAACAAATGAACTGTGAGCTTGCTGTCATTCCGGGAGGCCTGACAAAGGAACTCCAACCGCTGGGCATCGGTGTGAACCGGCCGTTCAAAGTAAGGCTGCGAGCGGCGTGGGAGCGATGGATGACCGATGGAGACCACAGTTTCACTAAGAGTGGAAGGCAGCGCCGGGCGAGTTACGCCACAATTTGCGAATGGATTGTAGATGCTTGGACTAACATGTCTGCTGGCACTGTTGTTTGAGCTTTCGCAAAAGCCGGCATCATTTCCGAGGAGCCGCACGGCACTGAAAGTGACTTTGACGGTGAAGAAAGTGAACCTGGCATGTTTGATGGAGATTTAGCGCAGCTGTTCAATTCAGACACAGAGGATGAGGACTTCGATGGGTTTGATTGATGACAATTACCGGTATTAAAAATGTGAGTACTAAACTCAGTTTTGCTTCCGCTTAATTGTTAAATACGCATACTTGTATGCGCCCTATAACCTGGTGCGCCTTATGTGTGTGTTAAATACAGTAATGGCACACACAACTGAGACTGCGCCTTTTAGTATGGTGCGTCTTATGGTCGTGAAAATACGGTAGTTCATTTTGTCTCCAGTGTGTCTACGTTGATGTATTTTCAGAGTCCTTCAATGACTTAAAGTTTTTCCACAAAGGTCACAACAAAAGTCTTTCCCACAGCGATTACAGGGTTGAGAAATTGATCCATTTGTGTCGCTCTGCTTCTAAACAAAAACACAAAGACAGTAAGTCAGTCCTTCAACATTTTTCTCCTGAACGTCACCTGAAATAAAGAGCATCTCTGCCAAAGTCCAATTACATTTTACTGTTTACATTATCACACTCAGATCAATTTAATGTGCTATAAAAATGATAAGAGTAAAAACATTAAATTAAAACTAGTTTAATGCTACAATAACAATAACGATTCTCAAACACTATCCCTAAAAACCTGTGATTAGAGTCTGAATAATCATTCAGAGCTGCCTTTCCATGCAGTAGAATTGCTAACATGCTAACACAATTTGATGAGCAGAGTTGTTTCAAACAGTCGGGCTGACAAGATAAAAATATAAATACATACCTCACAGTAACCGCACTTGTAGAGTCTTTCTGGTGTGGATCTGTTGGTGTGCTTTCAGGTAATGTGGAGATTTAAAAGTTTTCTCACACAGGTCACATTTATAAGGTCTCTCCTCGGTGTGGGTAAACATGTGACGTCGTAACTCTGCGTTTGTTGTAAACGGTTTACCACACTGATCACAGCTGTACACGTCATGTCTGGTGTGAATGCGTAGGTGTGTATTTCGGCTCCCTATCTGGCTGAAAGTTTTTCCACAAATGTCACAGCTGTACGCCTTAATTTCAGAGTGGGTAACTAGATGACTCTGTAAGTTGCTACTGTGAGTAAAAGCTCTGCCACACTGATCACAGGTGTACGGTTTAACTCCACTGTGGATGAGTTGATGTGATTTTAAGTTTGAAATGTGCGTAAAAGACTTTCCACACTCGTCACAGCTGAATGGTCTCTCTCCAGTGTGGATCAGTTGGTGTGTTTTTAATGTTTGAGACTGGGTAAAAGACTTTCCACAGTCTCCACAGCTGAACGGTCTCTCTCCAGTGTGGATGAATTGGTGTGTTTCTAAGCTTCCAGACTTGGTAAAAGACTTTCCACAGTCTCCACAGCTGAATGGTCTCTCTCCACTGTGGATGAGTTTGTGTGTTTTTAAGTGTCCAGACTGCGTATAAGATTTTCCACACTCGTTACAGCTGAACGGTCTCTCTCCAGTGTGGATGAGTTTGTGTCTTTTTAAGTTTCCAGAATTGGTAAAAGACTCTCCACAGTCTCCACAGCTGAATGGTCTCTCTCTGGTGTGCATGACCTGATGCATTTTTAGGGAAGCTTTCACAGTAAAATCTTTCCCAAACTCGTCACGGTTGTATTTTTTTCTTCCGCTTCTTTCTTCAACGAAATTGTCGGCCTCCTGAGAGCGTTGACTTCTCGATCCACGTTGGTCCTGCAGTGACAGAGATACAAACAGAGGCAGTGATTTGTGGGAAATGCATTATTCTAACCGGCCTTTTAGCAGTGGTATTTTGTGAGCTTTTATATATATATATATATTTGTCATTTATTAAATTTTCACGGCACATTCCGCACCACATCTCTGTGCGTTCATCATTTGTTTGAAGCCAGCTCACCTCCTGCAACCACTTTTCCGAGAATACGTGCTTCTTTTGTGGTTCAGACTCCTTCTGACATTTCTTTGGAGGTGGAGGAACATCACAGTAATTGCTTAAAGGAGCTTCTTCGACATCTTTAAGAGTTCTAAACAAATGTCTGTCCTCCTCCTGAAAATCTTATGTATGCAAACACGCGTTGCAACTTCTTATCTTGTGCCCGTTTTTTATTTTGACAGCGAATGCGCACCTGCGGACCACTTATGTGCAGCCCTGGTTATTTCGCTTGTCATATTGCAGCCACAGAAATTCTTTTGTCCATGAAACCATAAAGCTGCACTTTCTTTTTGCCTTATAGTCTGATTTGTCATAACTTCTCCGTTTTGTGGTAAGTTTTTCTTTGGCTGTCACTTCTTCACCCTGACCTGTCTTATTTGGCTCAGCAGAACTAAAATATTGTGGCGAGCTCAGACAAGGAGGAGACGGAGGTATCGTTTGGTCTTGCTTCCCGTGAGCTAGCCAGGGAGCACAGCCGTTTATTGACATCTGCAGAAGAACACTGCCGCTAGCTAACTGCTCAGCGCGGCAACAGCACAGCAACAACAACAACACCACACAGGGCGCCCTCTGACCCCGGAAGGACACACCGTCGCAGCGAGAGGGCGTCACCCGTCACTATGGCAACATAAACAAAACATAACTGTACAAACAGAACCCCGAACAGCCCTGACCCGCTACAATATATATCCTGCTGCTTTTACACACGCACTCACATAATGCTCAGCGATTCTCTGCACGATCAACCTCTCACATGTTTAAGCTTGCTGCGGGAGATTTCACTTGTCATGTTTGCATAGTAAGCTAACGATTAATAAGACGATGTCAGAGGAATTGGTGCACAAATTATCATCACTCACAGATCAGTGCTGTCGCTCTCTATACACAGTTCGCGCGATTGCAAAGTGAAAGCAAAAAAACAAGCGCAAATTCAAACGCGATTTCAATATGTCACATATTGGCAGTGGCTCACCGATGCCAATGACATAATTACCCAGCTACATTTCCGAAAGAATGCAAAAGCATTGACATAGATTTTTCCTTCCTACAATAGCCCGACGGGCAGGGAAGAGATAGATTTTGGTAGCCCATCTGAAAAAAATTTTGCGAGCCCTGTATCTGATTGAGGAATCACTCATCTTTGGAAAAGAGAGTTTATTACAGAGAAATGCCTCTTTTCAAAATAAAAGCTATACTATCCGCTTCTTCTGGGCTATATTCTCAGCAGCCTAAGGAGAATCATGTGCTAACAGCTGTCTAAATGACTCGGCTAAAGTTAGTAGCATGCTTGTTGTTTTTGTCTTTGCACTAGGATGATGTAAATGTGCAGTCATATTCGTTGTGTTCCCACTAGTGCTTTCAGGTTAATCTCGTTGAAATGACCTTAACGCCACAACACGGCAAATCTCCGTTAACGAGCTACCACCGATCGCCCCGTGCATGGGGCTAGACGGCCAACACGTTAACGAGCTAACTGCGCTAACACACTAGTTCCCACCTATGTAATTGAGCATTGCATGGCACATCCAACATACTGTTTTACTTTAGTCCATGACTCGCTTACCTTCAGGGTCATACGTCACATGAAAACCAAAATAATTCCAAACGCCAGATCTGAATGGGGGGGGGGGTCCATGTTGCAAGGAGAGCTTAACTTCTGTCTCGCTAGCTTGCCCTGCGCTCTTCCTTCTGACTATGCTGTCTGTGTTGAGCGCTCAGTGGATCTGCGCTCGACAGTGCAGCCTAGGCGGAGTAGTCGAACGCAGATTCACTGAGCGCTCAACACAGACAGCATCGTCAGAAGGAAAGTTGATAAAATAAATTACAAATTTTGTATTGTTCGATACATATGCGTACCGAAAGCACTGTATCGAACGGTTCAATATCGATACGAATATCGTTGCACCCCTAATTAATAATATATATATATATATATATATATATATCCCCCAACTCCACATATATATGTTGGAGATTTGTGTTCATACTGGAGTGCAAAATTAGAACCAATGGAAGATGGACAAGAAAAGTTCAAAGCCATCATGTCTTCAGTTCAGAAAAAGGAGAAAAGAAGAGGAGAAACGAGCAAAAGATGCAGGTAAGCAGATGTGTGATTGGATAATGGCAGGTCATCCTGAACCAATCAGAGTCAGAATACTTTATTAATCTCTAAGGAAATTATGTGGGTTACAGTTGCTCCAAAAAGAGATGGTAAAAATAGCAACAGTAACAGACTAAACTCCAGACAATACATTATGTTACAGATTTTAATATTAAATAGTCATTGTCAGTTGTTGATTTGTCCTGTTCTCATTGTATGATAAATTATGATGGCTGTTTGCATACTCTCTCTCTTCATGTGTGTGTGTGTGTGTGTACGTACAACAGCTTTATGTTAATGTACAATCCTTAATATGTTTTGTCTGTGTGTGTGTGTGTGTGGGGGGGGGGGGGGGGGGGGGGGGGGGGGGCGCCAGAGGGAGTTTTCGCCCAGGGCACCAAACTGGCTAGGACCGCCACTGTTTGTATGTGTGTGCAAAAGCAAATGTGCCAGGCCTCAAAGACAATGGGTGGTTTGCACAACAAAAGCAGGATGTGAATCGAGCATATGACCCGTACAAATCTCAGCAGGGGTGATTAACGCACCAGAAAATAAAAAAGTCAGTGATTCTAGTAGGTGTTGGTTTCAAGGGATTTCTGCAAATTTGCGCAGGGTTAGTAAATGTAGTGTTGAAGTTAGCTCGGTGCTTACCTTTAGATGAGCCCACAAACCGAGAGATGAAGCTGGAACTCTTTCCAAACACAGGAAACAGATCAGGGAGCAGAGACCCACGTGGTTCACGCTGATCGCAGCTACGATCCAGGAGACAAGGGTGGGCAGATCGATGCAGATATCGATCCAAACGTTGGTAGTGGTATATGATCGATACTTTAGTTTGTTTCTCTCCTGGAGGCTCACTATTTACTCGCTCTGGATGAAAAAGCAGCTCTGTCTGTGTGAACACCTCTTCTTATGCGGCAGACGCACTTTGCTCCGCCCCCTTCTTCCTGCCCTGCTGGGATTTGTTACTGTGCCGTCACGTGACTCAGATGCGCTCAGAGACGCATTTGGACTGCAGAGAGAGAGAAAGAGGAGCAACATGTGGAGATATTTTCTGACTGTAAATGAAAATGCTGGAGAACAGCTGGAAGGCGTGTCAAGCCACAGGGGACCACAACAAGCTGCAGAGTTCAGCTTATTTTTTCACACCTCAGTTAAACGCTGTGACTGAAGTCTCACTGCACACACTCAAACTTAGTGTTTGTGTACACCTTG
The DNA here is from genome assembly GCF_041146795.1 of Maylandia zebra. NCBI lineage: Eukaryota > Metazoa > Chordata > Actinopteri > Cichliformes > Cichlidae > Maylandia > Maylandia zebra. The sequence continues at coordinate 5,291,253 of NC_135169.1, read as the reverse complement.
GTCATTATAACCTGACACTGATCAGCGCTGCTCTGACGACCACACTCACATCCATGTAAGCATTTAACTGGGATGATCTGGATTTACTGCACAATGCTGAACGTGTCCTTACAGTACAGGGAATAACTCTGTGTGTTCCTGTAGAGAAACTCTGGGTTTGTGTGCTGACGAGCATCTCTCACAGTATGATACAAAGGCTCACTCATACCTTTCCACACATGTGACAAATTCAAAAAGATGCTGAAACCTTTAGAACATCATAAACTACACATTGTTGTACTCTTTTAGGATGGAACAGCTTTCAGATTTATTTACTCTTGAAAGGATAAAAGATGTTTTTAAGAATTTTGCATTCAAGAGGAGAATGTTTAAATAAGTCATGTAAATGAGAATGTCAAAGTTGGTGGCTGCAGTATATACAAATTGGTGTATCTCAAAAATAAAATTATGAAGACACTCAAAATTAATTTGGAAACTGTTTTATGCAACTTTTTTACATTTACAATTTTCAGGGATGAACCTCTGAAATTACTTTAACTAGAAATGCGTGTAAAAATACCACTATTGCAATTTATGTAGTTACTGATGACTTAATGCATACATATGATTAAAATTTGGGATATAATGGTTGTATTGATGTATAGCAACTTCAAATACTCCCAGAAATGGCACTGCAACATGTAAAAATATAAAGATAAGGCGGACTGGGTTCTTTAGTAGGTCTAAAGGGTCAAACTGCGTCCTCACATCTGCTTCATGAATATGAAGGGTTGTAGTGGGAGAAGGTGGTGTGAAATCCTCATAGCTGTGGAGTGAGGAGGGGGCTCCTGTGGGTGAAGTCTTTGATGGTGGTGATGGCTCTGTGCTGGTGGGAGTGGGGAGGTGGGGGGATGATGGACCAAAGTGTCTCTATTGTTGGGGAAGGTGGAGGTGTCGAGGCTGCTTGATGTCTCATCAAACCAGCAGTAAAAGTCGTTGAGGGTGTTGGCCAACAGCAGGTCGTCAGTGGAGTGGGGCTGTGTGCTTATATCCTTACTCTCATTTCCCTTAGCGCATCTGTAACATGACACTTCTGTCGGTGCTACTGGAAACTGCATTTCCATCACACTATATGTTGTGATGATCTCAGTTCAGTCATGGTGTGTTCTGCAATCCTGCTGAATTGTGTTTCAGTCCCATCGACTGTGTATGAGCGTACAAACAAGCGTATGGCGGGGATGAATCGGAATGTCGTGAGCCTCGGCATCACATCATCATAGTGGGTGTCACAGTAATACTCGGGCAATTCGGAGTCTGGCGAGTCTGAGAGGTCCCATGCTTGTATGTCTCCCTCTGAAAAATGAGAGCAATAACAAGATGTTATATTTTGTTGCATAGATACTCACACACACACACCCACACACATTTAACCTACCATTTGGTTTATTTAGTTGTCAGACGCCTTATGATTTTAGGTTTGCACAGGGTAGAATGCATGCCAGTCTTCAGACAAGTCGCAAAATCATCAAAAACAAGGCGTTTTCTAAGATCCTCGTACGCAGTGTTGAGCCTATCCCTCTTGATGGTGTCGTCAATCTGGCTAAAGAGACGCAGCATAGCTCTCCAGTCGCACCACTGTATAAAAACATGTCCTTAAACCATGTAGTGCGCTCTTCTATGTTATTCTATGAATGTTATTTGTGACCATCTGTTGTGTTAAAACTAGTAACCCCTGTCTCACTCTTAGTTCAACATCCCGAAATCCCGATTTTTAAATAAAATGATCTCATCAACCCGTGAAAGAAACCCCAGTAGATGCGTAAAAACTAGTTAAATTAAAACTAGTGGTTTGATTAAATGAAACGCTTGTGAACAAGCTGACTTTACCCATTCAGAAGAAATTCCCACTTGTGCCGTTTTTAAAATGAAATGCATGCATCGCTGCAAGCTGAGATATTGTCAGGATTATAAAATTAGTGTGATTAAAACACTATTACCAACACGTTTGACTAGATGTAAATAAAAAGCATCCCCTCTTTGTTAAGGTGCACTGTGAAGCAACACGGCTTCCAAAACAAAGAATTGCTTTTAAGAACACACACGTCTGTATAACTGAATGTTGAGATACACCAAAGTGATGAAAATAGTTTCATTAAAAACCCTATGGTTTGTTTAAATTAAAACCCAGTTAAAAACACATAAACTCATACAACCCCTCTGACGCCCTGTGTGTTTCCACACATGAACTCGCATGCCCCCGAGCGCACCTGAACGCGCATGCGCACACGCACGAAACCGGTCAAACCGCTTTGGTTGGCCGCCAACTTGGACTAATGCCCCCTTATTACCACTGTGGGGAAAACACGTAAGACTGCAGTGAAGCGATGCAGCAGATGAATCCCTGGCCAAAGGTATCGTACTTAAATCAGACTACTGATCCAGCCACATCAGCCTTTTGTGAGGTCTGTTTAAAGTAGACTAAAGATGAACTGCAGCTTCCTGACTGTGAGCACAGAAACACATGTTCATACATACAGCTGCAGCAAACTTACATTAATTTTAAATAGATTTGTTACTCTGATGTCTGTCTCTGTGTTAGTCCTCTGACAGACTGGTGACCTGTCCAGGTGTGCTCTACCTATGACTACTGGGACAGGCTCTAGCCTCTGTAATAGAAACTTTCTGTTATTCTCATTTAAAGTATTTAAGTGCTTATGCATATGCTTAGTTGTGACACTGTTATAGACTGTTCAGTGAAAACTAGATGAACTTACTTCAGCAGTTTGAGAAAACAACTCCCTTTACAGGTGCTGATAAGGCCAAGGGCACAAAACAGCTTAACCATTGATCCGTTTTTGTGGATGGATTGATCCGATCCACAAAAAAACATTTGTGTCATCGTGTTTAGATTATTGTAATGTCCTGTTTACCAGCCTGGACAAATCACGTCGTTCTCACCTCCAAGCGAGCTCACATTACTGCTATTTAATTTTCTTTATATTGGCACCAAATAAATTTCAGGATTTGTTTCAAAATTCGCGTGTTAACACACAGAACACTAAATGATCACGTCCTAGATTATTTTTCTCAGCTTCTTACAAAGTAAACTGCTGCTCGTTGTCTCCGTTCAGACTCATGATGTGTTAGTTGTTCCCTGTACACGACTAAAGACTAAGTGTGACAGAGCCTTTCAGTCTGTGGCACCAAGGCTGTGGATCAGTCTGCCTCCACAACTACGTTTAGTCGACTCTGTGGATTCTTTAAAAAGCAGTTCAAATGTTTCTGTTTTACAGACTTTCTAATGACAAACATTTTATTGAATTATTATTAATTTATTTTAAAACTACCTGTTTATTTTACTGTCTTACTGAATCTTTATTTTCACCTAATGTTCATGTTTATTTGAGCCTTTTGTGTGAAGCGCTTTGTGACCGCTGTGAAAAGAGCTTAATAAATAAACTTTAATTACTTATCTCTGAAAATCAATCAGTCAATAATTAATCAGTGAGTTTGTGCGTTTGAGTTTGTGTGTTGATGGAGGCCACGCTGCTCTCAGAGGACTGTGTGTGGTTGTGGTAAACGTGTGAGCTGCTGCTGCTTCTTCCTCACATGTTTGATATGTTTCATATTTCCAGCTGATGCTGATCACCCTAACCTTAACATCACAGACCATCCTTTGGTTCTTCTTCTGTTCCTCTGAAACTTCCTGTGTGGTGCCTTTCAAATTAAAAGCCCTCCCTGACTGTAAAGACTGGACTGTGCTGCAGCTGGTGGAAACAGTGTGTAGGTGTGTTGTGTTTGATGGAGGACTGAAGTGTGTGTCCAGCTGAGCTCTCTGTGTGCTCATATATACAGATGCTGATAAACAAATGTTTGTCTTTGGACCCTGTTACTGATCAGGACCTGCTGTGTGTTTCCTGTCCACGGGTCTACAAAGAGTCGCACTTCCTGCTGTGGTTCAGATGTTCAGCGTGTTGCTTTGTTTCTCACATGTTGGCTCCACGGTCTCTGCTGCTGTGGGCTGATGTCATGCAGCAATACAGCTGCTCAACATCTGGCCTTGTTTTGCTCCATCAGCAGATATTTGACTTTTAGATCACATGATATTTGCATGAAACCTTCAAACACGTGTGGAGAATTCATTATTTCTTTTTAGTAAATAACAGAAAAAAGAAAGTAAGAGAAAATTTATTCTGTAAAACGTGAAAAATTCCACACACATGTAACTCACCACTGTGTGAACATCACAGGGGAGAAATCGTTTCTCTGAGTCAGAGATGAGTGTCAGTAACACAAAAGTAACACTCAGTGTCATGCAGTGACTTTTACACAACCAGATCAGATGAACCAACTCACACTAAAACATGCATTTTGCTGCACTCTTTACACTTATTTCTTTTCTTTCTGCTCTTTTATATATTTTGTAAAACCACAAAAAATATTTTATATCAGCAGCAAGTTTCCTCAAACTGCTGCATCACAGCTTTCATGCTCTGACCTGCATGTGAAATGAGATAAAAGCTCTTTAGCAGTAACTTTTACAACTTCTGGCAGGTTAATGTCTGAACTTTGGAGTGAAACACACCCTTAGTTACAGGAAATAACACCACTGTCTGTAACTAAGTGAATCCACCTTAACACCACCTGTGTGTGTGTGACTGCATTACACTCCCATTGCTGGGAACCTGAACAAGAACCAGAACAAAGTCTAAAATAGAAGCTGACAAACAGCTGCACCACCGAGTGACACTTTATTTTATAAACTTCACAACAGGTTTCATGTTGTGACCTGTGGAGTGGGGGGGCTAGGAGGAGTTGGCCGTCCGACTACGGTCTGGAGTGTCGGGCCTCCCTGCTGCTGCGGAGTCGGGGCGGTCTGCCTCTCCCCACCGCAGGGAAAAGGGTAACACCACCTGGGTCTGGGTGCAGTTCCCCCCTCCAGGGGCAGGGGTACCTAGACCCGGTTCGTAGAGTACGCTTGGGGAGTGTGATCGTGTGTACAGCGTCTCTTTATGTCTGTCTCCACGTTGGTTGAGTGTGGAGTAAGTGCATATGAGAGCATGAGGGTGGGAATGGATGTTTGTATCTGTGTGTGCCTGTATGTCTGTGTCTATATGTCAGGCTGGGTATCAGACGCCACCTCTCTGGGGACATCTCAGGCCCTCCAAGGTTTGGAGGCCTATCTCCGCCCACCACCACTTCCCCTGCCAGTGGCGGACTCCCTCAGGTGTCGGTGCGTTGGTGGTTCTTTGTGTCTGGGGGTGGGCGTCCGGGTACACACCGGCTCACTCCTTGGCGGCCGCTTATCGGGGCCTGGAGCCTGGGGCTCGCTCGGGCCACTTCGGAGGTGGGGTGCCCCCGGCCTCTCGGCCTGGGGCTCGGTCACTCAGGCACAGCTGGCTGCCGGCGGAGCTCACGGGCGTGTCACTGCAACTCCCCCTGGCTTCTGCTCCGCGGCTGCTGAGTGAGCCCTCATCTGGGACTCTCCTCAGCTCTTTCTGGGACAGTGGCGCAGCTGCCCCTCTGTTGGTCTTCCATGGTCTCTTGTGTTCTGGGGGCCTCTGGATGTCTGGAGTTTTGATCTCCTCCATACCTGCTTCACACCCTGGAGGACGGGGCTGTGGCTCCCCACACCCTCTAGCAGATCATTACATGGAGAAACCTTTGGAATGCAAGCATGCTGATCCACACAGGTATGCACACAGGTGTACACATGGGTATTCACAGACGCGGACTACAGCTTTCTTGGCTGCCGCCTCAAAGCACACTGTGCGCTGTCTATCTTGCGTGCTGCACAATATCGTTTATTACTTAGTATCTACTGATATTTACTGCTAGCTAGTTTATTGTGATGGTGCCGATTTTTTTATTATGTTGCTCTTTGTTGTTTGCTTTCTCTTCTGTTTTTTTTCTCCATACAGGTGACCCAGGTGTTTTGTTTTTTTTGTTTGTTTTTTTGTTTTCTTTCTCCCCCCCCCCCCCCCCCCCCTTCTCACCGTCTCTTCTCCCCTTTGGTTTTCTTTCTCTCCCTCTCTTTCTTTCATTCTTTCTCCCTGTCCTATCCCCCAGTCATGTCTGTCCCGTTTGTAGCAACTGAAAATAAAATAAATTCATAATTATAATAAAGGTCAATCAAATGGACCAATATGGCAAGGCCATGATGATCCACTTGGTAAAATAAATCCGCTTGGCATCTTTCTTGGCCTTAAGACAACAATTCTGATGGCTAAAGATCCAAACGGGACACAAAATAAATAAATAAATAAATAAATAAATAAATAAAAATAAAATAGAAGCTGACAAACAGTTGCACCACCGAGTGACACTTTATTTTATAAACTTCACAACAGGTTTCATGTTGTGACCTGTGGAGGTGAAAAGACACAAAACCTGTTTTACAGCTTTTGAGCTGCAGACAGGATTGAAACACACCTTAGTTAAAAGTCAAACAGCAACATTTGTCTCCTCCCCTCACGTCACTCAAATGTGACAAACCAGGAAGCAGGAAGTTCTTCGTCCTCAGTGCAGAGAGACGCACAGACGATCAGACTGAGCTCAGACCAAACTAGCAGCTTCCTCTGAGTGAGTCCAGCTACAGGAGAGAAAAGTGGAAAACTCCAACACTGCTGCTTCAAGCTGCTGACGCTCCACACACTGAATGTGAGTTTGAGCAAAAACACGACTCAAAGCAAGTTTCAGTGAAGGTGGTAGAGGAGGGAGGGGAGCCAGGACTGCCTGTACTTCCTGTCTGCTGTTTTCAGCTTCACTCACAGACTCAATGGCTTCCAGATCAGAGGAGGATCTCTGCTGTCCGGTCTGTCAGCAGGTCTTCAGAGATCCTGTTCTTCTGTCATGTAGCCACAGCTTCTGTAAAGACTGTCTGAAGAGATGGTGGAGAGAGAGACCAACACACGAGTGTCCAGTTTGTAAGAGAAGATCTTCAAGGGAGGATCCACCTTTAAATCTGGCTTTAAAGAACCTGTGTGAGTCGTTCTTACAGGAGAGAGATCAGAGAGCTTCAGAGGCTCTCTGCAGTCTGCACTCTGAGAAACTCAAACTCTTCTGTCTGGACCATCAGCAGCCAGTGTGTGTCGTCTGCAGAGACTCAGAAAAACACACCAACCACAGATTCAGACCCATCGATGAAGCTGCACAACAACACAAGAAGGAACTTCAGGAAACTCTGGAGCCCTTAAAGAAGAAGTTAAAGGTTTGTGAAGAAGTTCAAGTGAAGTTTGATCAAACAGCAGAACACATTAAGGTCCAGGCCCGACACACAGAGAGGCAGATTAAGGAGCAGTTTAAGAAGCTTCATCAGTTTCTAGCAGAGGAAGAGGAGGCCAGGCTGGCTGCACTGAGGGAGGAAGAGGAGCAGAAGAGTGGGATGATGAAGGAGAAGATGGAGGCTCTGAGCAGAGAGATAGCAGCTCTTTCAGACACAGTCAGAGCCACAGAGGAGGAGCTGAGAGCTGAAGACGTCTCATTCCTGCACAACTACAAGGCTGCAGTGGAAAGAGTCCAGCGCTGCCCCCTGCTGGATGATCCACAGCTGCCCTCAGGAGCTCTGATAGACCAGGCCAAACACCTGGGCAACCTGACCTTCAACATCTGGAACAACATGAAGGACATGGTCTCCTACACTCCTCTCATTCTGGACCCAAACACTGCTTATCCAGAACTCATCCTGTCTGAAGATCTGACCAGTGTGAGACGAGGAGGAGAGAAGCAGCTTCCTGATAATCCAGAGAGGTTTGATTGTTACATCTCTGTCCTGGGCTCTGAGGGCTTTAACTCAGGGACTCACAGCTGGGATGTTGATGTTGGAGACAGTAAATGGTGGGGACTGGGTGTATTTGCAGAGTCTGTGCAGAGGAAGGGAATCATGCTGTCTGGATTATGGAGAATAGGTTTCTTTTTAGGTGAATACTCAGCACTCTCACCATCAGCTCCTCTCACTGCTCTCTCAGTAGAGAAGAAGCTCCAGAGGATCAGAGTGAATCTGGACTGGAACAGAGGAAAGCTGTCGTTCTCTGATCCTGATACTAACACACACATACACACCTTCACACACACTTTCACTCACAGGATGTTTCCATACATTAACACTGATGATGTGAAGGTGTGTCCGTTGAAGGTGTCAGTGTCAGTGCAGCAGATGAGTTGAGGATGATGATGTTTCTAATGTTGTTTCCTGTCAGTGAGTTGAAGCTGTTAAACTGCAGCTGTCCTCCTGCTGCCTCGTTGTTCCAAAGCTCTTTGTTTCTCTTTTAGTTTCACTGTTTCTTTCTGTTTCTGCTGTCCACCTTTTCACATGGAAAATCATTTCACTGTTTCTCACTGAATGACTCTCCAAACTAGATTTGAAATTCTATCAAGTTTCTAATCATTACAAGTGATTCATGTTTCTATTTGATGTGTAAATGGAGATGATTTAGTTTGCTGGGATATGGACTGACATGTGTTGAATGGGAGGAGCAGTTTGTTGTTGTCTTCTTGTCTGTTTATGACAACAATAAATATGTTGTTGAAACAATGATTCATGTTTAACTCCATATATGAAATGTTTCTGATCTTTGAATTCTGTTTGATTAAAGACTTTCTTCATGACACAAATGAGATTTCAGTGTATTAATAGAACTAAATAAGCTCAGAGTTGAAAGGCTGGAGTATTATGTACGTGCTTCACTGTCAGGATCTTCAGGGGGATTCAAAGGGAAACATCAAACTGCTGTAATGAGATAAACTAGTTGGGCTGAACACACTTATCTGTAGTTTGTCTCCATCCAGGATCATCAGAATATAATGAACATGTGTGAAGAGCCACAAAATGCTGCTGCCCTCTCAGCATGATGAGCTCCAGCCTTTGTTAGCAGGACAACAGGAAACATGAGACAACTTTCAGAGACAGTAACCAACTGTGGCCACAAGATGGCAGCAGCTGATCTGAGATCCTTTATTGGACAGAAGGACTCTGCTCTGTGACGTCATCAGAGAGACGGCCTTCACTCTGATAGATCTGACGTCATGTCTGCACTGCGATGATGAAAGCTGATAAACACATTGTTATTGATCCATGAAATCACCTCTGTCCTCTCAAGTGTAGCTGTTTACAGAGCTGAAGAAGTCCTTCATCATCAAAACAGACAAACGTGTATTTCCTGTATTAAGTGACGTCATCCTCACTCTGACCTCTTACATACATTCTGTTCAGTTTTCCTGCTGTAAGAAATAAACTGTGTGAAAATAGAAATGCAGGGAAACATCCATTAATCACAGCTGAGCCGTTTGTTTCTGACTCACATTCAATGAGGCTTCAGGTGTAAATACCTCAGAAGTGTTTGTGAGTTCAGTAGAAGCAGACCCAGTCGACCATCATGGCCTCCACAGCACTACACAATGCAACAGAAAGGCCTTCATCATCTGCTGAACCACCTCTGAACCACGACGCTCTCCCTGCATCTAAAAGCTGTTAGTCAGGATGAGATGCTGCTGTGATCGCTCACAATTTACCTGTGAGACCTTTGTAAATATTGTCTTTGTTTCTGGAGGAAACACCTTTAGTCTGTTTGTATTTGGAGTGCAGATCTGGGCGTCCATCACAGTATATACATGTGTATATAAGCACCACTGAACAACACAGGAAATCTTTCCTGCCTGTGGCCATCTCCCTGTACAACGCATCCACTTAACACACTGGTTACTGCTACAACTACACGCTTCTTTTCCAGCTATTTATTAATGAGTGACTTATGTATATATGTGTATATATTGTACTATTCTTAGTTAGCGTATTGTCTGTCTTGTCTTAATGTTGGTTTATGTTGGTTTATAATGGAGCACTGTAACAAAAAAATAATTTCCCCCAGGGATCAATAAAGTATTCTGATTCTGATTCTCATATATACACTCAACAAAAATATAAACGCAACACCTTTGTTACTGCTCCCATTCCCCATGGGATGGACGTAGAGACCTAAAATTCATTCCAGATACACAATATAACCATCCCTCCCAAACAGTGGTCACAAATCAGTCCAAATGTGTGGTAGTGGGCACATCTGCCATATTGAGATAATCCATCCCACCTCACAGGTGTGCCACATCAGGATGCTGATCTGACATCATGAGTAGTGCACAGGTGTACCTCAGACTGCCCACAACAAAAGGCCACCCTTTAGAGAGTGGTAAGTGGGACCATTGTGTTCATCATAACGTGGCATATAGTAGGGTGGACTTTGACAACTGTTTCCCTCTTTTGTTGCAGGTTTGCACTATACTGCTGCTGTCTTGTCACATGCTGTTTTGTTTGTTATGTGATGCTTTTATAACGAACAGTACTTTGGGGTGTAATTGTTTTATGTAAATCTTTTATTTATGTGTGTAACGTTTTATGCTCTGTTTTATTGTTTTAGTGGAGGTGCGGCCGCTTGCTGAGGGGCTAGGCACGTGAGGTGGAATCCCCTTCCCGATGCATGCGAATGTATGCACCGGGCATAGGTAGATTGCACCATTTAGAGTTTAGTGTGAGTGACAGTGAGGTCTGCAGTGAAGTTGCACAGGTGAGTAATTGGTGGCACCCTTGGGCACTCCTCCCTGTAGGTTGCCTCCTCAAGTGGCCGATCTCCACTATTTTGTTTAGTTATTCTTTTAACATGTTGTGATTGTTTTTAGGGTAGCATCGTGGTAGGGAGTCTGGTCGTTTTGTTAATAAAGTGTTTTAATTATCTATTTTGCCGTCTCAACCCTGCTACCTTAGGTGCCTTTTTGATTTTACAATTCTATGTTTTTAGTAGTAGTTCTTAATAAACTTTGTAAAATTCATCTGTCTCACCTCTGCCGTTAATAACGAGTCTGTGGGCTTTGGTAGCCAGTGTGATACTTTGGCTAGAGAAATCTTTCCTGGGGTGTAACTCCCTCCCCCAGGTGGCGTTGTCAACATCTTAGTTACCGTCCCCGGTTATTCCTCATCGCGACACCACATTATGCTGTGGTGTTTGAATGGTTCTACGTGCTGAGAAGCAAAACAAATCCTGTTTGTCCCGTTTTCTAGAATGTAGTCCGTAAATCCGAGGTGTTTTGAACGCAGCAACTGTCAGTACTTACAGCTGGAGGAAAGCGGGGTGTTTCCCCGCATATACAAAACACAAGGAACAGGAGCCACAGTGAGGCGTGTGTGGGAGCTCTGCTTCATCCAGGGTTACCGGACTTTGTGGCTGCTGTGGTTTTTAAAGGAGGATGAAGATGTTGCTGTTTCTCCTCCTGAGCGGTAAGAAACTCTGAGCTCAGTTAAACTGTTTAATCTGCACTCAGTCACATCACAGCGCCATAAATTCACTCAGTGTCGGAAAACAGCGACCTCATGATGTTGACTTTAGCTGTGAGAGTGTGAACGATGTCTGAGAGGGTCAGGACTAACAGACTGCGGGCTTTCAGGTGAAAGCTTGAGAGTTTCTACCATGGGGGAGGCTAACTATGTGCTGAAGTAGCTCAATGTGCCAGAGTGCAGGGCTGATAAGCGTTAAGTCACATCAGAATATTAACAACTTTTGGAGAAAATGACATCAGGTCATTCTCAGATTATTACCGCCCACAGTTTAACCCTCAGGATTTGTTCAAAATCAATATCTGTTCGGCTTGTTTTTGGCCACGAACAGATTAGGTCTGTGACCCTTGTGATCCAAGATGGGGCCGATAAGAACGATCACGTTCTCATTGTGGGAGATTTTAAAATCTGACTTTTAATCTGGTCCAGTCCGTATCTCGTCCCACACACGAATACAGACACACACTAAACCTGGTCTTGTCACACAGTCTGCCTGTGTGTAACGTGGAAATGTCTGACACTGCCTTTCCTGACCATATGATTGTATTATTTGATGCTGTGTTTTAACACACTACAGTTCAAACTACTGTTCGCCGCTGTCAGATCATTAACTCTTCCACTGCCGCCCAGTTTTCCTCTACTTTTAGCCTGTCTGACCCTGCTGATCTCACTCCCTTGGACACAGAGGACCTCAGCTCCTGGTTTGAATCTTCTTGCCTAGCTATCCTGAACTCTGAGGCACCATTAAAAACCAGTGTTAAGTACCAACACTTCACCGAGTTCTTTTGATTCCTCAGAGGCATCTGATGGAAGACAAAACACGGCTCAGTAGACCATTTAACTCTTTATTTCTCTTTCACATGACTTCCTGAAGGGAGGTGCGTCCTGCATGACACGTTGCTGCAGATCTCAAAATAGTGGTGTGCCCCTGACAGTTTTATTACAGGGCGTCCCACTCTAGTCTAAACAACAGTGTCTCAGTAACTTTCCACTAGAGATGGTCCCTCTTATCTACTTTTTCCCAGGCAAACATGAGCGAGAGTCTGCAGCTTTCTACTCCCCAAGGACACATGGTCTCATGCCTTTATTTTTCAGGGCTGTGTCCACTTAATACTACACTAAATAACTTTATAACACTTATTAATAAAAAGCATAGCATTATTGAGGCACTGCAAATTAGCTAATCTCAACACCAGGCAGCCCAAGGCTAAAACCGAGCCTTGGTTTAACCTCCTAGGACCTGACATGTGGACATCACACTTTGGGTTGTCTAGACCAAAATAATAAATTTTGCTCTAAAGGGCCTGATATCCACTCACGAGGACATTTTACCGCCACTGTTCTATTGAAATTTAAAACGAATGTCCTCATATGTGGATATCAGGCCCCTGTAGAGCAAAATCAGGTAAAAAGATAATTCTTTGTTTTTACATTCATCAAGTCCCAATCAGCCCGAATAGCAAAGAGAAATTAAAAATGCATGACATGGAAGAGTTCGGGTCTTAGGAGGTTAATGACACCACTCGGGCTGTGAGGAGGTAGTGTTGTAGAGCTGAACGCAGATGGAAGAGGGACAAACTGCAGGTGTCTCTTCAAATCTTAAAGGACTGCTGACGTATCAGGATATGGTCAAAGAGGCTAAAATAAAAAAACCTATCTAAGATCATTTCCTCCAACAGTAATAATCACGTGTGTTATTTAACTCCATTGACTTCATTTTAAAGTGACTGTTTGGAGGCCTCTCATAAACTGTCTAATGATTTTATGTGTTTTTTCATTGAGGTTACAGCTACTCTCTCATTTCTTCCCCTGAGTCTGACCCCTCTGTCTATTTCCAATTGATGGATTTTTTTTTTTTTTTTTTTAAATGAGAACGGTATCTTGGAGGTCTTCCAATCAGGTTTGAAAAACCTCTATAGCACTGAGTCAACACTCTTAAGGGTTTTTTTATGATATCCTCCTTTCCTGTGATTCTGGTAATAATGTTGTTCTTGTCCTCCTTGACCTAACAGCTGCTTTTGACATTGTAGACCACAACATTTTACTGTCTCGTTTACAACATCGTGGTACTGCTTTGAATTGGTTTAGGTCTTATCCCTCTGACAGGACTTTTAGTGTTAACTTTTTAGGGCATGAGTCCTTTTCTGACGCTCTTCAGTTTAGGACCTGCAGCACTCAATATTAGGGCCTCTGCTTTTTTCAGTATATTTACTAGAGATGGACCGATCCGATATTGCGTATCGACCTAAATTACTGGATCAGATATCAGAGAGAAATAAAAAATGTAATCCGATCCATTAAATATCAAAAAGCACCTCACAAGACTTGCGACATGGCGACATCGGGCCGATGGGCCGATGGTGATTTTTTGTTTTTATGGGCCGATGGGTTTTGTTTTGTTTTAGTTTCCGTTTTTTTTCCCGTGACGGTATAAACACTGAAAGGTGGTGGATTGGCCAGATGCTGGGAGATGTTTAAAAATAACTCAGTTGTTTGGTGGTGGCTATTGCGGAGCTTCCACAGATTCAGTAACATTAGCAAGTGGTGGAGGCCAGCAGATGCAACACGCTGGCAGGTAGATGACGGAAAGGCAGGAGGAGCAGAGACCCGAGGCGGTGAACTGAACTTCAGGTAAGAAGTTATGACCCTTTTTTTTTTTTTTTTTTGGTCTGCTTATTCTGTTGGTTTTTTTTTGTTTTTTGCCCTTCTCCCCCGTCCCTCTTCTCTGCTGTTTCTCTTTCCCTCTTTCTTTCTCCCCTTCTTTCCCCCAGTCAAGTCTGTCCCGTATTCAGCAAGTGAAAATGAAGTAAACAATAAAAGGTGAATCAAATGGACCATTACGGCAAGGCTGGGATGGTCAATTTGGTGAAGTAAATCCGTTGGTCATCTTTCTTTGCCTTTAGACAATAATTCTGATGGCAAAAGAGCCAAACGGGACAGGGGAAAAAAAAAAGAAAAAAAAGAAGAAGTTATGACCTGCAGTCTATCTGGATCAGATATAAACCAAGTTTAGGTGGAGTTTATTTTCGTTATGCTGACTTTTTACAGTCAGTTACAATAACTCATTCTGCGTACTAGCTAGCATGACGTTTATATACTGCTGGGCAGGTGCTATGATATTATTGATGTTGAACTTGTTTTATCTCATTTTATTTATAAGGTTAGTTATTAGAGTTTCCAACCGTCCCGTAAAAAACGGAATCTTCTCGTATTCAGAGAAAATATTGAGCGTTTGGTATTGAGATGAAAAGGAACACAGTTTGTCCTGGACTTCAGCTACAATGGAAAAAGACACAAAGCTGGAGATATTCTGTGTCTTTGCTGCACAGCTGCCTCTTCTTCTCTCATTCTCCCCCCTCCCTACTTCAATCATGAAACTGATCGATGATCAGCTGATTGGCTTTTCTCGCTTGTTTGTTTATCGCCCACTTTGCGCCAGAACGTGGAAACTGGCGGATGTCGCGCTAAACAACAGCAGCACCTTTAACCTTGATAAGCTGTTGTTAGAATTTATTTAATATTACGTTCTACACCAGGATCCTTTTCTACGTAGCTGACGGCTGGTAACTGTGCAGGGGCGGATCTAGCAAAGTTTAGCCAGGGGGGCCGATAGGGCATTAACAGGGAAAAGGGGGGAACAAAGACATACTTTTCTTTCTTATTCTCATTTAAAATGTCGAGCTTTTAATAAATAATTATCTGAATCTTACACCCAAAGTTTTAATCTGATGTAAAATGTATAGAAGTCCATTACTGTATATAGTAACTGTTAAGTAGTAAGCTATAGTACTTTTTCCTTTGGGAAAGTACCATCTGTGCAGTCTGCAAATCTGTAGAAGAAAGGGAGGGGCAGGTAACCCCTCCCTGGAGCTGGCCCCAGGGAGGGGTTACCTGCCCCTCCCTTCCTTCCCTCCCCATCTCCAGCTGCCTCCCTCTTCCCGCTCCTCCACAACCACCCACACATGCAGGGCCTTGGAGTGGGGGTATGTCACCAGGGTGCAGAGGAGGCTACCCCCCCCCCCCCCCCCCCCCGTCCCCTTCTGGCTGCCTCTGCCTCAATTTTATCCCACAACTTAGACATTCACATTATTCACACTCTCATTACACATACATATAGGATCTTGGGGGTGGGCACAATCACGGAGTCCAAATTACCATCAGGGTGTATACCTCACCCCTGACGTCGTTGCCCACCTCTCAATTTTAAATACACTTAGTCATTGAGGGCTAGCAGGAGGGACTATGCGCTTACCTGCTGCTCCTTGGCAGGTAGCTCCAGGCCCTCCTGGGTTTTAATTGCACCTTAGAACACATATGCATCAACACTACAATGAGCGGGTGGAGGGAGGTTTGGAGTCTTCTCCCACCCCCATTCTCTGCGGCCTGCTGGAGCGGGAGGGCTAGTAGGAGGAGTTGGCCGTCCGACTGCGGTCTGGGGTGTGGGGCCTCCCTGCTGCTGCGGAGTCGGGGTGGTCTGCCTCTCCCCACCGCAGGGAAAAGGGTAACACCACCTGGGTCTGGGTGCAATTCCCCCCTCCAGGGGCAAGGGTACCTAGACCCGGTTTGTAGAGTACGCTTGGGGAGTGTGATCGTGTGTACAGCGTCTCTTTATGTCTGTCTCCACGTTGGTTGAGTGTGGAGTGAGTGCATATGAGAGCATGAGGGTGGGAATGGATGTTTGTGTCTGTGTGTGCCTGTATGTCTGTGTCTATATGTCAGGTTGGGTATCAGACGCCACCTCTCTGGGGACACCTCAGGCCCTCCAAGGTTTGGAGGCCTATCTCCACCCACCACCACTTCCCCTGCCGGTGGCGGACTCCCTCAGGTGTCGGTGTGTTGGTGGTTCTTTGTGTCTGGGGGTGGGCGTCCGGGTACACACCGGCTCACTCCTTGGCGGCCGCTTGTCGGGGCCTGGGGCCTGGGGCTCGCTCGGGCCCCTTTGGAGGTGGGGTGCCCCCGGCCTCTCGGCCTGGGGCTCGGTCACTCAGGCACAGCTGGGGGCCGGCGGAGCTTACGGGCGCGTCACTGCAACTCCCCCTGACTTCTGCTCCGCGGCTGCTGGGCGAGCCCTCATCTGGGACTCTCCTCAGCTCTTACTGGAACAGTGGCGCGGCTGCCCCTCTGTTGGTCTTCCTTGGTCTCTTGTGTTCTGGGGGCCTCTGGATGTCTGGAGTTTTGATCTCCTCCATACCCGCTTCACACCCTGGAGGACGGGGCTGTGGCCCCCCCACACTCCCTAGCAGATCATTACATGGAGAAACCTTTGGAATGCAAGCATGCTGATCCACACAGGTATGCACACATGGGTATTCACAGACGCGGACTAAAGCTTTCTTGGCTGCTGCCTCAAAGCACACTGTGCGCTGTCTATCTTGCGTGCTGCACAATATCGTTTATTATTTAGTAAATATTGATATCTATGACTAGCTAATTTATTGTGATGGTGCTTTGTTTTCTCTATTATTATGTTGCTCTTTGTTGTTTGCTGTCTCCTCTGTTTGTTTTTTTTGTTTGTTTTTTTTTTTTCTCCATACAGGTGACCCAGGAGTTCTTTTTTTTTTTTCTCTGTCTTCCCCCCCTTCTCACCGTCTCTTCTCCCCTTTGGTTTTCTTTCTTTCTCTCCCCCTCTTTCTCTCATTCATTCCCCCTGTCCTATTTATTAAAAAAAAAAAAAGAAGAAAGATGTTGAATCTATTTAATTATTCTTGAAAATTAATTTATTTCTGTGCATTTTTTTTTCCACACTGCATCAAATTAAAGTGGATTACGTTGATTAAGCATCATGAGGTGGAGGGTTCCCTTTTTTTTTTTCTTTTTTTTTTTTTTTTGCTGGTAGTTTTAGAGCCCTATTAGTTAGGTTGCTTACTCTTTAAAATACCAGAATAGGGAGGATGGAGTAGGTTTAAGTTTATTAGATTGATCAGTGTTGCTGAACTATGAAATATTTTGGGTGCAGTGTATTTTTTTACATACCTGTATAACAGAATAGCTTTAGTGTCGTTGTTTATTTAAACTTGAGTTTGAACTTATACAAAATGCAGCAAGATATTAAAAAACAGTTTTATTGATTAAAAAAACACTATATCGGATTCATATCGGTATCGGCAGATATCCAAATTGATCGTGCCATCTCTAATATTTACAGCCCTTGGGAACCATCCTTAGAAAGCATGCAACATCCTTCCACTGTCATGCGGATGACTGTCAGATTTATCTGCCTCTGAGCAGAAAAATAGCTTCTCCATTAAACCACTTCTATGTATAGAAGACATTAAATCTTGGATATCCCTCAACTTTCTAAGACGTAATTCAAGCAAAACAGTTGTGATTGTGTTTGGTCCTAGTGGACCTTGTGATCCCTCCACTATTGATTTGGGACCCCTGGCAGAGTATTTTAAAGCTGTTTTTACTAACTTGGGTTTTAAGATGGTCAGTGATTTTAAATTAACTCAAATTAGAGCTACTGTCAAGTCCAGTTTTTATCATTTAAGGCCGTTGGCAAAGGTAAGACCTATGTTACTCCATGCTTTTATTTCGTCGCATTTAGATTACTGTGATGCTCTGTATTTTGGAGTTAGTCAGTCTCTTCTCTCTCGTCTGCAGCTGGTCCAAAATACTGCTGCGCGACTTTTAACCAGAACTCGTAAAAGAGAGCACATAACTCCCATCCTCGCTTCACTCCATTGGCTGCCTGTATATCTTAGAGTTCATTTTAAAATTCTAATGTTTGTTTTTAAATGTTTAAACGGTCTTGCTCCGCCTTACCTCTCTGAGCTTCTTCATCCCTACTCACCCCCCAGGTTTCTCAGGTCAGCTGACCAGCTGCTCCTGTAGGTACCAAGCAGGTCCAAGACGAAGCTCAGAGGGGACAGGGCTTCTCTAATGCTGCTCATAATCTCTGGAACAATCTGCCTCAGCACATTAGAGAGGCCCCTTCGTTGTCCACTTTTAAAATGTGTCTTAAAACCCATTTTAACTCCTTGGCTTATGACACTGTATGACCCTGGTTTTATTGTTTTAGTTCAATCTAATGTGCTGATTTTATTATTTTAATTCCAATCATCTTATATTTTCTTTTTTCTTTTTATTCAATGTATCGTTTTTGGCATGTCAAGTGTACAGCACTTTGTTTTCAGCTGGGAGTTGTCTGAAAGTGCTATATAAATAAACTGCTTTTTTTTTTAATAGTTTTTTTTTTTGCTATTTTTACTGCAAGTTTTTAACTAACATCAGTTCTAAAATAATTTCCCTCAGGGATCAATAAAGTATTCTGATTCTGATTCTTTTCATAAGTATAAAATAGTAATTACTTTTTACATTTTTAACCCTTAAAACACCAGTTTGTTTGTACAATGCACTTGTTGGAAGGCGACCTCAAAAATACCCATTTCCTATATTTGCAGTGCTACTGGATCTTGTATTGTTAATAGTAGAGTCTGGGACATGTAATCGATTAACAACAGCATCGATTATACATTGTCTGCACAAAAAAACCCAAAGAAAAGTAGATGAAATTACTATTACTACTATTTTTCCACTTTCATTAACTTGATTTTATTTAAATTAGCACAAGTCCTGGTGATGAAAAACCAAAATTTAATTCAAATTCAGAACTTATACCCTTCAAATACCAGTTAAATTATATATTACTAACTTTTTAGTAATATATAATTTTTTTTTTCAGCGTATTAATGATGAAACCTAATACAGGCCAGTACCAGTAACAATAACAATGATTTTATTTTATTTTTTTGCATTATTCCTTTGTCTTTTTTTTTGGGAATTACTCAAACTCCCACTTGGTCAGTCAGTGCCGTTTTATTGGTACAAAATTGTGTGTGTGTGTGTGTGTGTGTGTGTGTGTGTGTGTGTGTGTGTGTGTGTGTGTGTGTGTGTTGCCGTTGCCGTTCTTCTGTGGGCGTACAGCTCACACCATTTCCTCATTTTTTTTCGGTGGGCTGTGGGTCATTCTCTGATTCAGACTGCTGTATCCCAGCAACAATAGCAGCTTTTGTGTCTGGGGTACAAGGCCATCTTGCAATTGCTGGAGTCACCAGCATGTGACCCAGCCCTTCCAGGAACACCCTTCATTGGTAGATCTTAGTGGACTCCCACTCCAGATGCACTGCACAGGACAAAGGTATTGTATGCTGAGACATCCAGGACATTGTAGAAGACAGCCAGCAGCCACAGTAGGTGGCAACAACCCTGTCTAGGTTATTCACGCCATCCTTGCACTTATTGTAGTCCAGGATTGCTACAGGCTTCCTCTTTTCCCCATCACTGGCTGCTGGTTCCTTGTGGTTTGTGTTTAAAAGAACCACATTCTTCCCTCGGTTCGGCATGTAGGACATTGCCATGGTTGTTTTGGTGAAGGCAAAGACAGATGACAGAATCTTCCGCTGTTGCAGCTGGAAAAGCTGGGAAGTTAGTCCAGTGCTTGAAGCAATGAATATGACTGCAGCTTTGAACTTTGAAAAGTATCCTGAGAGATCGTTCTCTTTCTTTGTTTGTTTTAGAGAGTAGATATGTTGGTGTGCTTTTTGTTTTTTTTGAAGGTGATTTAATCATGTGCGTCAAAACTAGTTTCCCCAGGAAGTTCAAAGCTCAATAACCTGCATCAAGAGACATTCACAGTAATTTATTATGTTTGACATCATAATTTATTTTTAGGGGTGGGACTCGATTAAAAAAAAACAAAAACTAATTAATTAGAGGCGTTGTGATTAATTAATACTGATTAATCGCCTTTAATCACACAAAATTTGCCCCAAAGCACAATTTTTTTTTTTTCATTTAAAAGGGTGGGCAACAGAATCAAATAATAGACATGGACATGAATATTGCAAACTCATGCTCTTTTAATTTATGGGAAAAAAAGCATTTTAACTGCATTTCAAAAATACTATCTCTGGCCAAAATTGGGCAGACTTAAAGTACTTAAAAGCCGTTTATTTTATTTTATTTTATTTTATTTTCAAAATGGTATTGTCTTTAAATAATAATAATAATAATTTCCAAATAAAGTGCCAGCTTTTGGAGTTTTACCAGCTCTGATGGAGTTAAAATGACTAGCTTGTGCTTTTGTTTGTCTAAAGCAGCAAAAACAGCCTCTTGACTTATCCAGCATTGAACTCCACCGTATGGAAACATCCTGTATGAGTGGCTCTTTCTGTTGCCCCACTCTTGTTTGCTCCCAGTGTAGTTCCTCCATATTAGCAGAGCAGACTACGTGTTGAGTTTAGAATGAAAACAATTTAGTACTAATAATTAAATTAAATTAATTAAAAAATGCCATTTAATGAGTAGCTCATTGTGGCTTGTTGATCACTTCAAAAATTCGTTGCGGCATTTAGTCCAAGAAAATGCAGATGACGTATTGTTACCTTCAGAATAACATTTAAAGACAGACATTTATGAGGGTTTTTTTGCTGGTTGAAAGTGCATGTAGGTGGACTGATGCAGGTATCGATAATATCGATGCGATTGCTGGTATTTCTATCTGATCGATACTTTAATTGTAGGTTCAGTGTGTTGCTGTTCTTCATTAGAAAGAAGACATGCTCTGCTGTGTGGTGACTCGGCAGCTCAGAAATTTGCCTCAAAAGCGTTCAGATGTAGATGATATGATCCCAAGCGTAAACTAAGATGTACAAATGTGTGCAGCGATGTGTGTGCTATGTTTGAGGACTCACAAGCCCATGCTTCAATCCACACACAGATAGGAAACAGTCTGAGAACACATAAAATTATCTTACACATGCGTACATCCTGCATAAAATGTTACTTTTCATTCATCATTTAAACTCTGGGTCAAACCCAAAACATTTGATTTGAGTTTCTCTTTGTGTGTCCTCAGTTTCCCAGCATGCTCTGGCTGTGGTGGCGTACGGTAAATGAGGGGGAAAGGTCTGTCCTGCTGCCCTGTCTGTTCTCAGGTTTTATACCTGAGGACACCACAGTGATGTGGACTTGCAGTGACATCGATCCCAAATCTGTACATCAACGACGAGAAGAAGGAGACGATGTTGGAGGACAAAACCAGCGTTACAGCAGACGCACATCAATGAATCGTTACGCTTTCATCATTAAAGACTTCAGCCTCACTCTGAGGAAACCCACAAAGACTGACAGCGGCAACTACACCTGCTCCATCAGTGCTGGAGGGAGAGAACGGAGACTCAGAGACATCCAGCTGCAGGTCAAAGGTCAGCAACAAGCCCAACACCTTCTGTAATTACAGGGCAAAAGGCAATACTGCATTCAGAGGTCAAACTGAAGAAAATTACTTCCTTAAGTGTTCAAAAAGTACTGATGAAACACGCAGCATCATTTAGCACAGATGTAACCTCAGTGGAAACACAAACAACAAAGCAGAAGATGACTGCAGAGAACTGCTGCAGCCTCTCGAAAATGTGACATTACACTCATGTAGGTCCTTCAGCTTGTGCGCAGATGTGTGTGTTCAGCTCAGAGAGGCTTAGCACACACATTTCTGTACATACATTACTAGATGACATTTTGTACAACACCCAACACAAAACATTTTTCTGCTGCTTCTACAGTTTGTTTTGGTTTCTTGTCCTCTCAGACCAGCAGGTGGAGGTGAAGGTGAGGGAAGGGTCAGAGTCTGTCATCCTGCCCTGCAACACAACACCTGACCTGCCTGAGGACACCACAGTGGAGTGGACTCGCTCTGACCTCGGACTCATCACAGTCCATGAGTATTCTAACAGAAATGATGACCTTATGACTCAGGACTAGGGATGGGTACCGGTGTCCGGTGCCATGATGGCACCGGTTCTGACATAAATGGTAGTAACCAGACCGAAAAGCAGCGCACATTTCGGTGCTTTATTTCGGTGCTTTTTTTCCCCTGAGCTGTGATACACTTCTAGCCAATCATTTTACGTTTCCGAGGATAGTAGGCGGGGCCAGGTACGTGCGTTCTTTTAGAGCAGAGCTACAGATTAAAAATGCCCAAGGCGAAGCGGTCAAAAGTCTGGCTGTACTTCACAGCAAAATATGCAAACTCAGCAGCCTGCAACAAGTGCTTTAAGCTGATACTGTGATACTGTCAAAGGAGGTAACACCTCAAATCCGATGAAACACCTGGCGACGGATAGCGATTTTTTTTTTTTAAAAGCCGAGAAATGCGCCGTATTTGATGGCAGCAGCAGCCGTTCTTCTCTGCGTGAGTAGCTTAATGTTGTTCGTGTGTAATTTACGTTGAGTAGGCTAACCACGTTATTACATTAATGCATGTAAGGTGAACTAGCAAACATCATCATAGCTACATGCGGCTGTCTTCTTGTTTGATGGCAGATGCTCCCTTCACCCTGGCCAAAAAGGCTAAAATGACCAAAGAAAAAGAGGGAAACAGCTAAACATGAGAGGTTTTTGGATAAAGTTTGTATTCCAGCTAAGAGTGATACCATATATGCCCCATAGCTGCAGAAAAGGCTAACATTGTTATCTTTTTACAAAAAACCAGCTGAATATGAGAGGTTTTTGGACCAATTTTGTGTTCTCCATTCTTTAAGCACCGGTTTGAGCACCGGCACCGTTTCAAAAGTACCGATTTGGCACCGGTATCGGATAAAACCTAAACGATACCCATCCCTACTCAGGACGAAGTTTACAGAGACTGAACGAAGATGAATGAAGACCTGCTGAGAACTGGAGACCTCAGTCTGACCCTGAAAAAACCCACAGAGAGAGACAGTGGAGGATACATCTGCACCATCTACAGAGATAAAGACATCCTGAGAGAGAAAATTGTGCTGCAGGTCGAAGGTCAGTCCTGTAGGAAGAGGTAAGAGGTCAATGCAGTAAACAGAGGTCAGAGATCAGAAGTCTTTTTTTCTCCACAGAACAACTGTCATTCTGGGACGCAGTTCTCCTGTTTTGTCTTCTTCTCGTGTTTCTTCTGATTTTCCTGCTTCCTTGTGTGGTTTTCGCGATTGTCTTATTTCATTTTATGCAGTACTTCATGCCAGGTGAGTGTGTCCTACTACACTACCCATAATGCCGATGGTTAGCAGGTGTCCTCTGGTGGCTCCTTGACTGTAGGGGTGTCCGAATTCATAGGCTGCATCCACCTGAGGACCCGGCCTTCGTGGTCTACCTGGTCTGGCTCTTCAGCCTTTAGTTTGTGTCACCAGCTGTCTTGGTGGAGTTTAATAAACTCGGCCGTCTGCTCCTTGCTATCTATAATATAACGGGACACTGGTGTAAATTCTCGACAGTCTCACACTTCTGTTTAATCAGTTTTCCGTTTGACGTTTATTCAGCTGTGTGAAAACCATAACTTTAATCTCAGCCAAACCGATTTACTTACAAACAAATAAAACACTGAAAAAAGCCAAACAATAACATTTTTGAGTTTTTGAGTGACTTATATATCATGCTAAACCTGGGGGGTTTGAAAACGCTGTGCCGGGAGTTCGCTGTTCTCGCCCCGGCTAGCTATCGAGCTGGTGGGTAACAGACGTCTCCGAAAACGTCGGACCACTTTTTCAAATATGTGATGTCTTGATACACGAGCAGATATTTGAAGTTTACTCAGCTACATTCTCGCCTGAAAATATGTTAAAAGTTTATTTTGTGACCCAGAAAGAGTAATAAGAGTAATATTAAAAATAAGTAGCGGCCGCCATTGTTGGAAACTGGAATTGGCTGGCCCACACTATGAATTCTGGGATATGGTGAGCCACAAAGGATACGCCCAACCCATCCATTAAATTTGGGAAAAAAGGATTTGGAGGAGTCTACGAATTTGGATAGCCTTCGTCGTGTCACTGTGATGTAATCGGCCTACAAATGTGACCTCCGAAGGATGCAGCCCAGGAATTTGGACACCCCAAACATGTGGTTCACACTCCTTCAGACTCAGTCATTGATCAGTGAAACAGCTCCACAGCATGACTTTACTAAACAGTGTGTGTGCTTCACTGCATTGATCTGACACAGAGGCTGCATGTGGACAAGCTGTTCTTCTTCTGTGGTGGTAAACAGCAGCTGACATGGAAACATGTGCTGACAGTAAATGTTGCAGCAGCTTCAGTAAATGTTCCTCCTTGAGTTGTGCTCAGTCATGTGGTGGAGAGCTTCAGATGTTCAGACACACGAGATCTTCATGGTTTCTGTGCTGATGTGTGAGACATGGCCGACTGTGAAGGCTCAGTCTGTCTGTTCTTCTTCATCCAACGTGTCTGCAGCACTTTACAGGACGCTGCAGACTAGTTACCAAAGAACGAGTCAGGAACACATCAGGAACAAACTGAGACACAATCTGACTGAGACTAGAAGACAAGGAGGGGACAGGGAGGTCATGTGACCATCACAGCTGCTGCTGATGTCATCATGTTGTGCTTTGTTGTCCTCTCAGATTACAAGGTGGAGGTGGATTCAGGGGTGGAGTCTGTCCTGCTGCCCTGCAAAGCTATAGTCAGATTCCTCAAACACACTAAAGTGGAGTGGAAGGACAGAGATGGCAGGAAGGTCCATGTGTATCAGTGTTACGTCCCTCTGCAGCTTTTAATCGTCTCAGTGTTTTCAGCTGGTGCTAATTGGCCACACCTAGTCAGGTGTGGATAAAAGCATACCTGAGGCAAGCTTTCCGGCAGTGCACTAGTCTTTGCCTTGGTGGCACCAGCCATTTTAGCCAACCTGGTTTTCCATTTTAGGATGAAACCTCTTCTCACCCACACTCTGTTATTCATCTCTGTTTTTATGTTGCGGCTTTTGAGCTGGGTTGTAACAATCAGAACGGCTCTGACCAGCCTGAAGAACAGCACCAGTTTTACAGAGGCCGAACAAAGATGAAGAGAAACCTGCTGAAATTTGGAAACTTCATTCTGACCCTGAAACATCCCACGGATGGAGATACAAACACCTACACCTGCACCGTCAGCAGACGGCAGGGAGCGAAAGATCCTGAATGGTTGATCCTGAATAAGAAAAAAGTGGAGCTGGAAGTCAGAGGTCAGTTCTGTAGTTCCAGGGTAGCGTTAAGAACATACTTAGTTTTCACTTGTATGTCATGACACCCAGTTGTGATGTGTGGTGTTTTTTTTTTTTTTTTTTTTTTTTTTTTTTTTTTTTCAGTTTAATTTTTCTCCATATTTTCTGAGTTGTTAATCAATTTCAGCTGTTCTGATGCTAATGAAATTAACAGCACAATGAGACAGCCCCAAGACATGAAGGGCTTTACAGATAATTGACATCTTCTCTGAATGTTTTTCACGGTTTTGCATTTAACTAGTGTCAGTGTCACTACTGGTAGCATGAGCCCATACCTGGACCCTACACAGGTTGTACGGGTAGACCAACTCTTCCAGGATGACACATCAATGATGTCATTGCCAGAAGGTTTGTTGTGTCTGCCAGCACAGCCTCAAAAACATGGAGGAAATTTCAGGAGACAGGCAGTTACACAAGGAGAGCTGGACAGGGTTGTAGAAAGCCCTTAACACATACGTGGGACTGGTAACTGCTCCTTTGCACAAGGAGGGACAGGATGAGCATTGCCAGAGCTACAAAATGACCTCTAGCAGGTCACTGGTGTGAATGTCTCTGACCAAACAAACAGAAACAGACTTCATGTGGGTGACCTGAAGGTCTGACATCCTCCAGTGGACCCTGTGCTCACTGACCAGCACTGTGGCGCCTGTCGTGTTCAAAAATTTCAGAAGGAATTTCAGGAGGAAATATCTGTATTTTAAAAAGCTTTAATTCGCTTTGGCAGTTAAAAAGTTTACACAGTGCTGTGGACCTCTGTGTGAAATCAAGCATCTTGTTCACAAAAAGGATGACACTGAATCAGGTGGTACAGGTTTTATACCACAACAATAACAAAGATTATCATGGCCATCTTGCTCCCACACGGACGTGGCAGTTTTGCTGTCTCCCTGCGAATCTTCCCCATCCATGTCCGACCTCGTCTGGCATCTTCTCTCCTCTGTAAGAGACAGAAAGAAAACAACCCCTGCCTAGCCTTGATAATCTAATGTTATTATCTATTGTTCTTCTACTGATTCTAAGCTCTGGTTCAGGATATCTTGTTCAGACTCTCTAACCCAGAGAGAAAACCCATTATCTGTGTGTGTAAGCGTGTTGCAAACAACCTTCTGCACTCTACGTCATTTCTACAATATATCAGCCCAGACAGTCACGCCGAACGAAGCCTTCAACCTTCAAAAGAGGGAGTGCCAACTCATACCAGCACATTTGCAGTGTGTATATAAAGATAATTAAAGCAGCTTTATTTAGTAGAAAAATCAAACATTTTCAGCATTTGCCATAAAAGACCAGCATTGGTAGGTTTCCACTATCACCCTCTGTTTTTCACAGACGAGAGCAGGTTTACACTCATGTGACACACACTCTGGAGAAACCATGGAGAACGTTACACTTCCTGAAACATCGTTCAGCATGACCGGCTTGGTGGTGGCTCAGTGATGATCTGTGAGGCATATCTATGGAGGGATGCACAAACCTATACAGGCTACTTGTAGCAGTACTGTGCTATTAGTGAAGATTTAGTGAAACCAGTGAGAATATTTCAGGCTTTTACTTTCAGTAGTTGTTCATGTTAAATCATTGCTTCAGATTTCAATGGGGTAAAAGTCATCTGGACTTCAGAAAATATGTCTTTAAAAGTATTTGGTATGTGAAGCTAAAATGTTTGTTGCTGGAGTCATTGTATATGTACCAACTTTGGACCTGAAAGTTTTATATACAGGAGAGCATCGAGCAGAAGACCTGCGTTAATTTGAGATGGAGATTTTTTTTTTTTATCTTTGTCTACAATTTTGTTTCTACACTAATATCAGTAAGTGAATGAATGAGTTTCAGATATTTTAAGCGCTCTCAGTACACTTAGTTATTAATACACTTCATGTGGTTATTACAAATGTTACAATCTTTGTCTCCTGTTAATAAAGTTGGATCCGTTTAAATAGTGTGTCACTATGCACTTGAAATATATGTTGTACAGTTTACTAGTTAACCCCACAGAGCATCAGAGTCCTTGTAGAGTTTAGCTGTAGAGACACAAAGACGTGGGTTAGGTTTCAAGTGTGATATGGATCCTCTGCTGAAGGAATCTGCTTTCTATCCACAACCTGTTGATCCGTGTCTGACTAACAGCAGCGCAGGAAGCCCTGCAGTTACAGAGAAACTGTCTGAGTCGCATTGTTGCTGCAGTTTACCTGCAACTGCTGTGAAGAAAAAGTCTCCATGTGTTTGTGTTTGGTCCTAATCTGCTGCCAAGTCTGTTTGACATGCTGGATTTCCAGCTGATAGATGACAGATTAGAAACTGATCAGTCTATTGATCACACAATATTCCATCAATAGAACTGATTTGACTTTGATTTGTGTAACAAAGTGATTTCCACGTCTCCTTCATGATGTGACAGTGTCAGAGCTGAATGCACTTGTAGAGTATCATGTTTTTATGGCTCACATTTAAAGTGTTCCAGCTCCATCGTCACCACCCTGATGAAGATGATCTCTGATTGTGCTTTTTGGTTTTATATGATGTGTTGAACGTGCTTCATAGGACACCCCTCAGGTAAGTTTAGCGTTCCTGTGGTGAACATCTTGCTGCTCTTTGAAATAAAGCTTTGACTCTGGAAATGTGACAGTAACACTGAATTCTTAAAGAAGCTGTACTGCTGCTAAAGACAACACTGTCTCTGTTTAGTAAACCAATGGAAAATATTTCAGAGTGGAACCAGTCAGACATTTTGTTTTATTTTCACAGTTTTATTTTCATCCAGTCAAAGAAAATGTGCTCAGTGCTGCTGCTGTCTGTTCAGCTCATTTTGTGCTGTGTTGTCCTCCCAGTCCCCGAGGTGGATTCAGGGGTGGAGTCTATCCTGCTGCCCTGCAAAACCACAGTTCGCCTCCCTAAAAACCCTAAACTTGAGTGGAAGGACAGTTCAAATATGAAGGTCCACGTGCATCAGAACGGCCCTATACAGCAAGAAGGACAGTACCACAGATGGAGACAACAGGACCTACACCTGCACCGCCTACAGCAGGGAGGGAAACATCCTGATGATGAAACAAGTGGAGCTGAAAGTCCGAGGTCAGTGCTGTACATGCCGGTCAGAGGATACTTGCTGTCAGCCATTTGTGACCTTTTTCACAGTCATTTCTGTCCACCTGGAGATATATTTTTGTAACAATTTAGATTATTAAGGAACTGGTCAGTAACATGATGGGTGGAGTTTCTCAGAAGTATGTATGGGCAAAGGTTCACCCATCTGTAAAACTTGCATGTACAAATTGTGGATTAAAACTGCAGTTTGACTATTGGATGTCTGTGATTTTCTTCAAAAGCCTGCGCACTTTTCTTCAGAAGGCACAATGAATGCTGAAAGGTGTAAGTAGGTGTTAGGATGACATGTTTTTTAGGGAAGGCCCTACTTATTTCATCGTGCTAATCCAGGCTCTTACAGCAAACCATCAAACAAAGGAGCTAAGACTGTCCATAGGGCAACAACTTGTTACAGCTAATGTTGAATATAATTGTTAGTGAGGTCTGCTGAGTCTAAAGCTAAAGTTTTTACTGTTTCTAATGTGGATCGATCACCATGGTAACGGATGCTGAAGGCGTAACCTGGTCCGTAGCAGGTTACATTCAAGCTTTAATTTTCTTCCTAGGACATCCCTCAGGTCTGTCTCAGAGTGGAGCCAGTCAAACATGTTCTCAATGCAAATATTTCACTTCATCCGGTCAAAGAAATTGTGCTGAGTGTGCTTTTTATCCTCTCAGTCCCCATGGTGGAGATGGAGGATTCAGGATTGGAGTCTGTCGAGCTGCACATCAACGCTGAACTTGAACTGCCCGCAGATGCTAAAGTGGAGTGGATGGACAGTTCATACAGGATGGTCCACGTGTATCCAACTAACACTGAGAGGCCTCAAGAACAGGACCGCAGATACAGGGGACGAACACAGATAAATGAACACCTGGTAAAAAACAGACTACAGTCTGACCCTGAAACACCCCACAGGCTGGGACAGAGGCCCCTACACCTGCACCGTCTACAGCAGGGAGGGAAACATCCGGATGAGGAAACAAGTGAATCTGAAAGTCGGAGGTCAGTGCTGCTGCTCTGTGTGTGTGTGTGTGTGTGTGTGTGTGTGTGTGTGCGTGAGAGAGAGAAATCCAAGTTTCATTTGACATTCCTCAGTCTGATGTCAAATCATCTTAAGCAGTGGTTCCCTGTTGGTAAGACGGGTCCAGCTTTGACAAGCAGATGTTATTGTAGTTGTATCAGTAGACTTGTTTCCATACAGAGGAAAACATGATAACATTAAAGTAACCATAAATATATGTTGTTGCATCACTGTCATCAATCCATTCTCTTCCTCTTATCCTTGCCGGCGTCGCAGGAGGGGCTGGAGCCCATCCCAGCCACCATAGGGCGAGAGGTGGGGTACACCCTACACACAGAGACAAACAACCATTCACACCTCAGCACCGCCATATTAAATGAAATCCATGTAATCATGAGCTTTGAACTGGAACAAACACAGAGAAATGGACCAACAGTGAAGCTTTATTAATCTTTTATGAGATGGAGGAAAAACTCAAAGAGAAATTCCCCCTCATGTTTCTTGTTCACTTGCTGCCTCGTTTATCCACATAGTGAACAAATATAGAGGGTTGCATGTTTCATTTCTCCATCATCAGCAGTTAAACAGTGAGATCTGCTCTGAGCTGCTCTGTGAACACAAACCAGACTTTGTGCTTTAGTCTGTTTATGAACCTCCAGCAGTCAATGAAACTACAGATGGATGATTCAAACAGGAAGTTTTACACAGAGAAAAAGGAGTAGAAGAAGAAAGCTGAATGTCTGTAATGGTGATCTGCATGGATCAGAGGAAAATTCAGAATTTTACCTCCTGCTCTGATCTGCTTCTGTCCTTCATGTTACTGTCTTGTTTAGCTCCAGGACCAAACAGAAAGACTTCCACTTGTTGAAATGTTTCAAAAAGTTGGATCGTGATTGTTTAGGATCCAGAGTGATGCTGTGTTCATGCTTGCTAATTTGCATTCATAGCCCGTTATAATATAACTAGAATTTAAGTTTAAATGAGTCGTAGGATAAATAAAGATATTAAGCTGTAGGCTGACAGGAAAAAGAGTCAGTTTCAAGCAGAAGTCTGATCCTGTAAGAACCCAACAAACAACAAATGAAAAATGAAAGCTGTACCAATATCAAACATAATGTCCACACAGGAAGTTTGTGTATGAGGATCATTTAAATGATTCTATTTATCTACTGGATTGAAGCGAATGAAGTTTGACCTGTTTTATCTGATATTCTAGGATGAGAAGCAAACAAATGATTCTGTAACAAAACAAGTTTTTGTGAGCAAATTGTGACCTCGTGCTGATACTCAGGTTTCTGAAGGGTGGGAAAGAGATGTTGACCACAAAATATTCCACCAGTTTAAAAAAACATTCACTAAGGGACTAAGTTTGTTCATGGGTCACGTGATCATCAGCAGCTCTCAGAGGGTTTGGATTCATTGAATGTTATTTTCACAGTAAACTTTGAATCCAGTGAAATCAGTGATGCTGTTTGATCCTGACTCTTCTTTGGAATAAGTGCGGCTGTGAATCTTCGGATGTGAACAAAGTGTAACAATATTCCAGTTTTAACAGATGCTTTGACTTGAAATGATCGACTTCATTGTCTGACTGTCTTGTGTCTCCTCTGCAGGGAGAGTTCAGGTCCAGGATCAAACAGGGGACATCAGGAACAGAAGCAGCTCCATTGATCCGACTCCTCTGATGGCTGATCAATCAGTTTGATCTGTGTGTTCTTTGATTATTGATCAGTGATGTCAGAGTGGAGTCAGTGTGATGTTGTTGTTGTGTGTTTGAGACTTTTAGTGTCCATGAAGGTCTCTGCTGCCGTAGATCCTCTGAACTGTGACAGAGGTCTCACTCTGGAGGAAACTCTCAGCACTTTCCAGCAGCTCCTCCATCATGGAGGACGTTCCCTCACTGTAACACAGGGGTGCCCAATCCCAGTCCTCGAGAGCTACCGTCCTGCAGCTTTTAGACGCATCCTTCTTCTGACACACCTGAATCAACCGAATGGCTTGTTATCAGGCCTTTGCCAAACTTGATGGCATGCTGAAGAGGTAATCACACCATTTGATTCAGCTGTGTTGGAGTAGGGATGCATCTAAAAGCTGCAGGATAGTAGATCTCGAGGACTGGGATTGGGCAGCCCTGCTGTAACAGGTGGAGGAGAGAGGAGAGGAAGCACAGGTGGATCCTCTGAGGAAGAGGAGCCTTCCTACGAACCACATGATCACATGACCTGAAGGGCGTGGCCTTCAGTGGTCTTTGGTCTAGGGCTTTGGAGCGTGATGTCACAGGGGTGGGCGTGGAAAGGATTTTGGCCCGATCCGCCATTTTGGGGGTCTAGCGCAAGTGAAAAGGGAGCGAAGGCACACACAACAGCCATGGTTCGTATTTGCTGTGTGGTCGGCTGCAATGTTCGATCACACGACCGGCAAGAAAATAAGCTTGAAAATGGTTTATCTTTTCATTCTTTCCCAACCTGGAAGCAACATGAGCAGCTCGTGTATCGATGTTACCAAACGAAGGTGTCCAGCCTGGATAGCAGCTGTGAGACGAGCAGACGTGCAGTTCTCTTCCATCTCCAAATATCTGTTGGTGCTCCAGACATTTTCATTCCGGTAAGTTCTAAATATGTTCATATCACTCTTTATAACCTATTAGTTTTATTTTCTATGCGCTCTGAGGTCGTAGCAAATTAGAACAAACATCCTACTGAGTGATTTTGCAGAACTACCTGCTATTTATAGAGTTGCTAATTATTTGACATTATTGCAGCAAACCAGCCTATTAAATGGATGAAACACATCCTGACTGGGTTCCAGCGCTACACAAGGGACCTGCTTCAAACATACCACCATGCCAATCAGATTACTTCTTCCAAGTGAGGGTGAAGAGGTGACCCTTCAGGATAAGATGGTGAAGGTTTGCTGCGTTTGGTGAACAGTGTGATAATAAAACCAGGGAAGAATGAAACCTGCTCCTGTTAAATGTTCTTAAGTCTTGTGCTGTTAAAATTGCTGTATTTTTTCAAAAGATACAGTAAATAAAGTAATGTTAGTAGTAGAGATGGACCGATCCGATATTACGTATCAGTATCGGTCCGATACTGACCTAAATTACTGGATCGGATATCGGAGAAAAATAAAAAATGTAATCCGATCCATTAAATATCACGAAAGCACCTCACAAAACTTGCAACACACCGTAACTCACCTCAGGTTAGCACGTCGGAGCAGTATGCATCACGTGATAGAGCGGCTGTGGCATGCAGGACCTGTCAGTGGTCTGGATAGCATGTGGAGCTTCGCTAGCAACCCGGCATTTCATCTCCGACAAAGTTATCCCGAGAGAAGTAAAGCAAGTGTGTAAGTCCATCTCTGAATGTTTGTAAAGCATTCCTGCGTTAAGCTTAACAAGCGACTGCCTCTTCCTGCTGCTACTTCAATCATGAAACTGCTTAACGATCAGCTGATCGGCTTTTCTGTCGCGAGTCCGTGTCTCTAGTTTGCTTTTGGCCCACTTTGCACCAGAAAGAGGAAACCAGCGGCTGAACAACAGCAGCACGTTTAAGCTTGATCAGCTGTTGTTAGAATGTATTTAATATTACTTTCTACTCGAGGATCTTTTTCTACGTAGCTGACGGCTGGTAACTGTGCAGGGGCGGATCTAGCAAAGTTTAGCCAGGGGGGCCGATAGGGCATTAACAGGGAAAAGGGGGCACAAAGACATACTTTCTTATTCTCATTTAAAATGTCTAGCTTTTAATAAATAATTATCTGACACCCAAAGTTTTAATTTGATGCAAAATGAATAGAAGTCCATTACTGTACATAGTAACTATTAAGTCTAATATATATATATATACCCTAGTAAGCTATAGTACTTTTTCCTTTGGGAAGGTACCATCTGTGCAGTCTGCAATTTTGTTGAAGAAAGATGTTGAATCTATTTAATATTTCTTGAAAAATAATTGATTTCTGTGCATTTTTTTTCCACACTGCATCAAATTAAGGTTGATTACGTCGATTAAGCATCATGAGGTGGAGCGTGAGGGGTGGTTCCCTATTTTTTTATTTTTGTTGTTGCTGGGAGTTGGAACCCTATTAGTTAGGTTGCTTAATATTTATGCTAAGTACTCTTTAAAATACCAGAATAGGGAGGATGGTGTAGGTTTAAGTTTATTAGATTGATCAGTATTGCTGTACTATGAAATATTTTTTTTTTTGCATACAGGTATAACAGAATAGCTTTAGTGTAGTTGTTGTTTTAAACTTGAGTATGAACTTATACAAAATGCAGCAAGATATTTAAAAAACAGTTTTGTTGATTAAAAAACACCATATCGGATTCATATCGGTATCGGCAGATATCCAAATTTATGATATCGGTATCGGACATAAAAAAGTGGTATCGTGCCATCTCTAGTTAGTAGTGGGTGATATCATGTAAACACTCATGATTTTGTGTAAACATTTTGTCATTTGTAAACTATAAATGACATGGATTCTACATTGTAACTGATGTGATGTTCTATAAGGTGGTTTTAATAAAAAAAAAAAGAGGCAAAAATTAGTTTGTTTCTTTATTCAGCTTTTGAACAGTGCGACTCAGTCAGTAGATATTCAGTAAATGCAAATTATTTACACGGCAGTGCACTACAGGCATAAATCTAGACCCTTAGATAAAACAATATGGGTCATTCCCACAACCCACAGCTTTACTGTGTACCAGCACAGTATCCAATAGCAGTGACAACTCCTCCAAAGTAGCAGGTGGGATTTTTCTTTTTTGAGGACGGCTCCTTTTACCTTTCACTACAGATGGTCTGTTTATGTTTTGAACAAGAGCCTTTTTTTTGGGCAGCTGAAGAGGAGAAGTCCATCTTATGGCCAACCTCTGGCTGTATCTTGGTCATATTACCCAGCAAAACCCAGTATGCAGGTTCATCTGTAACAGTCCTTGTGCCACAGATCAACACTGTTGCTTCGAAATTAAACAGAAGAGCAGCGACATGGCTGCAGGTCTCTGCGACTCCGGCCATACAGGTGCAGTGGGCTGCTTCAACCTTCCCTGTGATGCTCACAGTGACCCATGGCTGCAATGCTGGTTCGTTCAGTCTTTGAGAGTGCAGGACCTGAAACACACACAGACAAAGTGTCATGACCCTGTGCCTTCTCGGCTGACTCTGTATGGCTACAAGTGTTTTTGTTGTGCTGCATCTCTCTCTCTCCCCTCCCGCGCACTGCGCTCTACCGGGGCGGAGTCATGACGGCTCCAGCCCCTGGCTCGGACACCTGCAAGCAATCATCTCACTCACTTCTTAAGGCGGCTGCTGAGAGTGCTTCCTCGCTGGATTATTGTGTAACACTCCTCAGTGTCATCACCTATCTGAGCCTTTTTTCGAGTTTCTGTCGTGCCACTACTTACCTGCCTTTCCTCTCTGTGCCAGAATTCTCGCCAGCCTGAGGACCGCCGTTGGTGAGCTAAAGCCGGAGTCCGAGCTACCTGAGCTTCAGTGGATTTTGTACATAGCCCTCTTCTTCCCGTGCCTGTGTTCCCCGGAGACCCTCTTCCTGTGCCCCCTCACCTGTATATATTCGCACCTGGTGTCTGTGTGTGTAAATAAATCGTGAACTTTAGTGACGGTCTGCCTCCGAGTCCCTCCTGAGCCTGACACAAAGTTCATTTAAAGACAAGAACTAATGAGCCAAGGCCGACACAAATGTGATTTATCTACTTTATCATAAATGTAACAAAGTGTTTAGAAAGTTAGCACATGTGATTTTTCATTTCTTTATGTGTCCATCTATAGAACGCTGCAGGTTATAGTGTAAATCTGCCTGTTCTTTGTCAGAAACCTGCCTGCAGAAAATGAACCTAAAGCATGTAATGCAAGGATGTCATCACTTTAGAGATGGAGAAAGCATAAAGTGACAATTATGAATCACTTAATATGATAAGGAGATTCTGCAGGTCATTAATCAAAGTATATAATTAAAATAAAATGTATTTTTAGTGACACAGGATACAAACATGGAAGCAAGATGTATAATTAGGATTATTTATAATAAATATGAATAAATTAGTGCAATTTCTTTAACCATAAAGAATAACTAAATCCTTCAGGACAATGTCACATCAATGCACTGAACTCACTATGTTATCCCCCTAACAGCCTTTACATGTTCTCACTGTAATTTCCCCTCATGAATGAATTTATGCTGCACTAATCTGAATGTTTGCAGGGAAATCAAACGCGTTTCACTCGCAGTACTCGAGCTGACCTTTGTTTGAATGACGACTTGTACGCGCTGACTCCACAGGCAAGGTACGAAAATATGTCAGGCTACGTCAGTAGCGCTAGGTGTTCGGGGAATCTACTCCACGGCCGTATGTCATACGGGTCCACATTTACAATGCACGCTATTTTCTGCAAGTACCGCTGCTTTGCCTCTGGACGCAATCGGTCTCTATACAGTTCATTCTCTTTTGAGCTGCTTTTAAGCATCTTTCTTGTAGTCGTTGTTCCAACACAGTGTGTTTTTTTGATTCGTAGACCCCGAAAATGGCGCTGCGCTCCCACAATGCATTGCGGCGTGACGTCAACTCCAAAGCCCTATAAAGGAACAGTCCTCAGTATTGACTCAGTATGATGGATTGTTTGGATTTGTCTTTGTTTGTGTGTCTGTGTGTCTTTGTATGTTGGATAGAGTCATGTGACCTGCCCAGGGACGACACATGGAAATGAGCAGTTTAGCTCAAATCTGGCAGGTTTCCATCTTCTACTGTTTCATATTGATTTTATTGAAATGAGCCATCCTGTTAAATAAGTGAAAATAAAAACAACTGGCTAACTTTTAGTCTGATCCAGTTTTTTTCTTGAGTGAGTGAGTGTTTACATCTCAAAACACTCGCTCACAGCTTTTCATCATCCTGTTTCAATGAATAAAACAGGTGTGAGGTCACTTCCTTTGGGTGGAGTCAGCTGCTGGTCACCTTGAAACAAACACACAGCTCAAATCACAGCTTTTTTTTTTTTTTCTTTACAAAGAAACCGTCTCTCTTTTTTTCTTTCTGGATCCACAGTCTGTTTTTAATATGTGGAGTTTGCATGTTCTCCTCTGTGGGTTCTCTGTGGGTTCCTGCTAACAACATGCAGTGATGGTTGATGATTGTCTCTCTGTGTTGTATTATGACAAACTACTCTCCTCTACGTGACTTTATAAGATAAAAGCATAGGTATCACACAGCACTACTAATTGGGTCTCTCCATCGATTTTTTTACTATGTGAATTCCACATTCCTCTGTCTCTTCCTCACTTCCCCACAGCTGGTGCTAGCAGCAGTGACTGTGAGGCCTGGTTACTAGTTGTTGCTTTTGTTACCGTTCACAGTGCTGCAGCCCGGCAGTTATGTTGGTTAACTTGACTCATTATTAGTTTCTTTTTATTGTTTTCTTTTAGCTTTCCGGCTCCACCTTTTCACTCCTTCTTCCACAATAAAGTTTTTCTACAAACTGAGAGAGCGCACAGCAAAGGCAGGGGAGGGGCCAGTGGCGTTAAGAGATTTGATTAGGCGACCCAGTGGCTCAAAAGTGCGTTAGGCCGACCAGGAAAACACCCAGTATGCCAGATTACTGGTCCAACCCTGATCCTACCTCATTATGCAAAGATGTTAATGATCAGAAAGTTGTAAATGGTTTCCACTACAACCACGTCTGCCTTAGACAGATTAGTCCCTGAACATGGTTTGTCTGGTTCCAGGATTCCTCGTTATGATCCAATCTTGTTGTCACTATATAATAATGTAACACCTGTCCCACGTTCTAT
This sequence comes from Maylandia zebra, assembly GCF_041146795.1. Taxonomy (NCBI): domain Eukaryota; kingdom Metazoa; phylum Chordata; class Actinopteri; order Cichliformes; family Cichlidae; genus Maylandia; species Maylandia zebra. The sequence continues at coordinate 5,254,002 of NC_135169.1, read as the reverse complement.
TGAGAGGGGCCCTGGGTTCCTGTTGTTACTTTCCTATCGATACTACCTTTTTAATGCTTATGGTATTAAATATGCAATAAAACTACACTATATGGAAATAAATCACACACAAGCAGGTCAATTATAAAGTTAACTCCACTTTACTGAATGCTGAATTAACAACTAAAGAAAATAAGTAAAATCAATAAAGTTTGTTAAACAATGGTAAGGTATCTACCTCAACAGAAAGAAAATAATCAAATAATATTGTGGGCCCACACGCACTCTCACCAAACACACACACACCTCAAGTGCTACAGTCTTTCTGCTAGCAAACCCCTCGTTGCAGGCCTGAGTCGTGGCTCGGGTGCGTTGGGACCTAAAACAATGGTCGTGTCCAAATTCATGGGCTGCATCCTCCTGAGGACCCAGCCTTTGCGGTCTACGTGGGCCGGGTCCTCAGGAGGTCGGGTAGGCCGGAAGTAAATGGCTGTGGAATTGGACGGTCTAGCCTTCTCGATCTACTCCCGCCCTTAAATCAGAGTATTTCCGGTCGTCAGCGCCACGGCACGAAAATCGAAAATGGACCCCGAAATCTTTCTCCGTTTTTTGTGTTCATTTTTAATTATCAACGATCTAAAAAAACTGTGTCGCGGTCGTCATCGCCGGCATGTTTTGTACTCCAGGCTCATCAGAGAAAATCATATCCAGGTAAAACTATTAATCTAGACGCATTTAGGAATTACTTAGCTAGTTTTATGGATAATTTCAGTGACTGAATGACGGCGGTCATTCAAAATATATGAACAAAATCTCTTAGAAAATGTTCTTCTATAAGTTTACATTTATTTTCAGTTATTCATATGATCTGTTACTTATTTGTACTTAGTTGTACTGCAGGATTAACCAAAGTGTACCAGTCCTGGACCGTTTTTTTAGCCAGGAGGACCCAAGGCCTGATTTTCGGCTAAGCAGGGAGTCTCTGGCAGTGTTGTTAAATCTCCTGAACCAGGATCGGCGGCATGGATGGGGTGCCACAATTGAGATCCTGGTGTTTCTTTTCTGGTTGGCAAGTGGAGCATCCTACAGGGTGGTCTCAAGAGTGTTTGGGATGCCGCGTTCTACTGTCCACTACATCGTCCACCGAGTCACGAAAGAGGTGTTGGCCATTCGCAACCAGGTCATCCACCTCCCAACAACCCCAGAGGACCTGGAGGTAGTGTCCCGTGGGTTTGCAGGGCTGGCACGCCACAGAGCCTTTATGAAAGCGGTGGGTGCAATCGACGGCTGCCACATACGCATCAAGTGTCCAAGTGGCCCTGATGGTCAGTGCTATAGGAACAGAAAACTGTTTCCATCAATCATCTTGCAGGCGGTTTGTGACCATCGGGGCCGCTTCATCGACACATACGTGGGCTTGCCTGGGTCGGTGCATGATTCCAGGGTGCTCCGCCACAGCCCACTGTACAGACAGTCAGTCTACCCTCCTCCAGGGCATTTCATCCTCGCAGATGGAGGGTACCCATGCCTCCAGCGTCCACTCCCCCTCATCACACCCTACAAGAGGCCAGTCCAAGGTGTGGGAGCCCAGCGCTTTAACAGCCATCATTCCAGGGCACGCTCCATAATAGAGCGTGCTTTTGGGATGATGAAGCACAGGTTCAGGGCCATCTTCCTGCAAGCGCTGGAGGTGCACCACACCTTTGTACCTCATGTAAGTGACCACCCAATGTCAAATTAATTGTGTGTGTGTATACATATATGTATGTATGTATGTATGTATGTATGTATGTATGTATGTATGTATGTAAGAATAATGTGTATATGTATATCACTACAGGTAGTAACAGCATGTGCCATCCTCCACAACATTTGCCTCAGTGCTGGCGACATTGTGGCTCCTGAGGATGAACCTGAGGAAGATTGAGCAGAGGATGATGAGGGGGAGGCTGGATTGGAGGCAGTCAGTGGTGCTCTGTGGCGGGACCAGCTGTCTGCCGAGGTGTCTGCCCTGGAGGAGGTATCACCAGACCATGACTACTGTTAACATGCAAGTAAACATTTATCTAAGCATCTTTTTTAATACCACTTTTTCAAACTGTTGTCTGCTACAGAGTCACAAGTATTATACTAGTAGTGAATCCACTTTCTCTGGTTTGCATATTTCTGAAAAACCTCTTAGTGGTGTGGCAGCCGTCGATTGAGCCAGCCCTGCAAACCCGTGGATGGACGATGCAGTGGACAGAGGGAGGAAGCATCCTAAAACTCTTTGCAGACCACCCTGTGCGATTCTCCACTTTCTGACCAGAAAAGACAAACCATGGGTCACAGTCGCAGCACCCCATCCATGTCTGATCTTCTTTCGGCAAATCCAGCAACACTGCCAGAGATTTTCTGTTTGTGTGATCTTTCAAAGTATATTTGAAGAAAAAAAAAAAAAAAAAAAACGGTCCAGGAACAGGTCACTTTGGTTAATCCTGTGTGAAAATTTGTAAATATTTGTATATATTTTTCCTTCTCTGACTAAAATTCATGTTTTAGAAATATTCTTGTTTTATTATTATTTACCTTTGAAGAGTTTTAAATTGACATTTAAAGTTTATGTTCATACATGTTAAAAACAACTAAATAAAATGAGTTCAGTGAAATCTGTTTTCATCAATTTATTCATAATGAAAAACTTAAAATAACACGTAGAAAAAGGTAAGAAATGTATTAAAAAAAAAAAGAATATCTGAAGGCACAACCAATTTGGGAACTAATTTTCATTAATCAAAAACTTTTAGTATGACATAACAAATAGAACAAAGTAAGAACATATCTGAATATATTTTTAACTTATTTAGGAACTAATCTTTCTAGAATGGAAAAAAGTCTGTCCATCCTGTCCCTGCTCTCCTGTTCTCTCCTCTCCTCAGCCTCCCTTTGGTACTGCATGTCCTCTTTGATGAGCTCAAGGAGCTCATCCTGTCTTTCCCTTCTCCTCTTCCTTCCCGTTGCTGCTGGCCGACCTCCTTCCTCATCTGTCTCCTCTTCCATCTCGCTTTGGTCACCCACTGCTGTACTTGGCCCTGGAGTGTCCTCAGGGAGAGAGGAAATAAGGACAGGGGGCCTAATGGAAGGCCTCTGTCCCATCACCTCATCCATGAGGCCAAACCAGGGCCAAGTAGCAGCAGTGGGCTTCCCACTGACTCCCTCACCTGACCCTGGACACTTGCAATCCTAAAGGCAGAGGAAATCAGAAATGACAGACAAATGTAAACAATACAACTTTTAGTAAATTTACATTTATTAAATTTCATTCTTAAAAATTATCTTCTTGACAGCACACATACTTTGTATCTTTTCTTTAAGTTGTCCTACTTCTTTTTGGCCTGCAAGGGGGTGACTTTCCCTTGCAGGCCCATCTTCTCAAGAATAGTCCTGATCGCACACAAAAAAATAAGAGAAGAGAGAAAACCATGACAACTATGATAATCCCTAAATCCAAAAGTTTTCACAGCAGAACACAAGAGGAATATCGTCTGGACATCACAGGTTCTGTACAGAATGAGGGTTATTGAAACCGTACTCAGATGAATATGATGTGTAAATTGATTTATTCGTGTACCTCCATCCCACAGTTGCTGAATTTTTTACCCCGGTGAAGAGGTGATCATTTTCTCCTCTAGTTTTAATGAAGTCTGCCGTTTGCTCTTTGGTCCCTATAAACATATTACAAAAAAGTTGATTGGGAAAAATGTAAGCGCCAATGAAAAACCGCGGGACCCACCATACAAGCTAGGTTACGGACACTTTTTATGAAGATTGTTTAAATAAATATTACAAGTCTATGCAAATTCACAACCCTAACAACATAACCGCTATAAAAATTTAACTTTTGTACCACCAGATTTTCACATACTTACATTTAAAAGTGTATTCGTCTCCCGGTTTATCTTTTTGTGCCGCCATCGTTACGTGAATGAAGTTCTGTGCAATGAATTCTGGGCTGGCAAGCTATCAAGCTGGTGGGTGACAGACGTCACCGAAAACGTCGAAGCACTTTTGCAAATATGCGATATCTTGACAAACAAAGCAGATATTTGAAGTTTACACTCCCACATTCTCACCTGAAAATATGTTAAAAGTTTATTTTGTGACCCAGAAAGATTAATAAGAGTAATTTTAAAACTTAGCAGCGGCCGCCTGGAGCTTGGCTGGGCCGCGCTATGAATTCTGGGATATGGTGGGCCACAAAGGACACACCCGACCCATCCTTCAAATTCGGGGAAAAGGAGGACGCATTTGTCGGCTGCATTTGGAGGAGTCTATGAATTTGGACAGCCTTCGGCGCGTCGCTGTGACGTAATCGGTCTACAAATGCGGCCTCAGGAGGATGCAGCCCATGAATTTGGACACGACCAATATGGTCGCTTCACTTGTTGCCAAGCAGTAAAAATAAAAAGCATGTGCAACAACAGTACTCACACCTCCAGGCAGTTCAAGGGGATAGCGGGGAAACTGGGTCACGGCTACCAGCAGGTCACGGCTACCAGCAGGTCACGGCTACCAGCAGGTCACGGCTACCAGCAGGTCACGGCTACCAGCAGGTCACGGCTACCAGCAGGTCACGGCTACCAGCAGGTCACGGCTACCAGCAGGTCACGGCTACCAGCAGGTCACGGCTACCAGCAGGTCACGGCTACCAGCAGGTCACGGCTACCAGCAGGTCACGGCTACCAGCAGGTCACGGCTACCAGCAGGTCACGGCAGCAGCACTCACAGTCGTCCTTTCCACGTGCTCCCACGTGAACACATAACTTCAGCACACCAGCAGAAGGGACCTCTCTGACACGCCAGCAAGACGTCCGTCTCCTCCTACTGAATCACACAACCCCGCTAAATGCCAGTTCACATGCGATAACATTCAATCTTAGCATTAGCTTATTAAATATAAACAGAGCAGAACAAGAGCTTAGCGAATATGCTGGGCTACGCTAGCGGCTATGTTAGCAGTTGTGCTAGCGGCTAATCGCGGTTAGCAGTTAGCCTGTTTTACACAATAACATTGGGTACAAGTGTCAGACAAAATTCACATTTACCTCACAGTAGGGTACAACAGTTCTCGACTCCAGTTAACTATCCGTCAACCCGAAAATACGTCGATCGCCCTTCTATGAACTCTGCGTTCACTCGACACTGTTCAGCTCTCGTCTCTCTCGCTTCCTGCAGAGTGCACACGGCTCCCCACTTACTCCCACCCCTATACCTGAGACTACTTCAGGGTTCACTGGAGCTGTAGTACATATCACTACCATATCAAAAATAATGACATAAACCTCAAAATACAAATAAAAAGGTTGTGCATTTAACTGACACACATCACATACTTTGCAGGCATTTGTATACATTCTTGAACACATTAAACATTTGCAATTAACTATTAATATTAATGAACAAATTTAAATAATGAGCTACTTATATAGCCAGGGCTACAATAATATATTTAAAGATATACAAATAAATAGATAAATATATCTATCTTGTACATAGTTGTTACGTTTCATCCATTCTGATGTCTGACATCTAAAACCTGCAGGACACCGGCCCTTGAGGTCTGGAGTTGCCCATACCTGATCTAAACAGTAGTCTGGGACACACAAGTGTTGGGCTGGGCTGTCTAAATCGCACACAAACAGTATCCCTCCTTTTTGATTTTTAGTTCACACAAACTTCTTATAATGACTTATTACTCCTGATATTTTGGAGGTGTTAGTTCTTTAGACAGTAAAGTTACAAGAGGATACAAATACTTATCAGGCAACACGTCCTCAGTTAGTTGAAATAACACGTGAGAACAATATATGTATAATTTTGTGTTGTAACCCACAAAATGAACGGTAATGTAACACTGATCTTTGACTTTTTCACTAAAGTAAAACGTCACTGCTTCCACTTCTAGTTGGTTGTAATGGAGGCGGAGTCAACTGGATCCGCTCTCTCTGGCCCAGAATGCTCCCTGTAAAACAGAAAGTAACCGCTCCTTTGTGTGTTAGCAGTAGCTGCAGGTGTGTTCAGGTGTTGGGTCGTTCGGTCAGCAGAGGATTTATCGGGACTTTGTGCTGGGTTTAGTGATTTTTACAGGATGGGGATGTTGCTGCTGTTCTTGCTCATCATAAACGGTAAGAAGATCACTCTGAACGCTGTTTCAACGCAGACTGTTACCTGCAGCAGCTCCGCATTTTGATCATAGTCACGCAGGTAAACCCGCGAGGTGCCAGAATATTACGATTTAATGATGAGTGGCTACACTTGTAAAAGTATGATGGATGGTCAGAGACAGTCCAGGACTCAGAAACAACTACCGAACACCTGAAGAAGCAAGGAGAGTATGCTAAAGTAGAAGTTTTCCACCTAGGGAAAATATGGGCGTGACTTCGCTGAGGCCAGGTGATCAACAGATTTGAAATGATCTGAGTTCAGGTAATGTAAATTACTTCAGGTCTAAAACCTCTAAAACCTTGTGATAATAACAGTTTATAAGAAACATGACAAGATTATTATCCAAACGGTTTAACGTGCGCGGTGTTCTATACAGGCACTGGAGTGGACAGCTATCTGTGTCTGCTGTCGTAGAGGCAGGTACACTCAGCAGTCAGAGTGAAGTATAGTTTTTTTTTTTTAAATTTTATTATTTTGGTCAAAAACAATATGAACAATAGATTTTGGGGTTAAAAACACAATGGGGGATGTTCAAGTGTTGAATGAACAAATTAATAAATATATATGACTTGTAGTATACCCTAACTAAATAGATGAGAAGACAATATTTTATAACTTGTAAACTATGTGGGCTATCAATATCAGTTTTTTCACCTTAAGAATCAGCAGCCTTTGGTGAACAATCATGACAAGTTGCCTGTCTCTGTGCTAATCTATCTAAGATACATAGTGAGACAAAAAAAGGCTTCATTTGCAGAGTTTGAAACCTCTGAGGAGGACAGATTTGGTACCCTGAACAAACATAATTCATGGCACCGGTAAAAGGTATATAAAAAAAAAAAATCTTGAATCATGAGGGTCAGGAGGCTCATGTCTAAACATCACATGGTTTAGGCAATATGACAATTCGAAAACTTGTCCTGTTAGAGACTTCCAGCAATGATTTAGAATAGCATTTCCATTGTATTGCTATAGAAAGTGGTTAGACTTTGTTGCTTTCAGACGATTTGCCAGAAATGTGTAACTCCCACAATAAAGACAGTCACATTTTCTGACAGCCTACAAAAACACCTCTGTTTTGATGTATAATTTGTGTGGGCAGAGTGAAAATTGAGCGAGTAAGAAGAGTTTTTTCAGACATGAAAAACTGATTCAAAAAGTTAGAGTGACACACTCCAAACGGAGCTCCATATCTTTTGAAAAATCCTCATCATGGCACCCAAAACTTAACAAGATATTTTTGGAAAATGCTAAGAGATATGAAAAAAGTTGAAATATACAGTAATAACCCAATAACTGGAGAACATTTTAAAGTTGGAGTGGTGTTTGTACGTGAACGTATCCGTAAGTATTTAAGCTTCAAAAACAAGCAAGTTTTAGCAGAGTATTTGATGTTTTCCATTCATTTTTATGGTGCAGAAAGTCATAAAAAAGGTCAATATTTTAAAAATTATAAAGGTCATATACACTAAAAGATGTACCCAGCATTACCAGAAATAGCAGAATATTTTACAATTTGAACAGTAAAAGTAGCACAAAAGTTGTGGTATTTCGTTGGCAAAAAATACCAAACAAAAGCAACTTGAAAATGAAAAATAAAGAATACAGATATGAACTCAATAGTGTGAATGCCTTTCAGCATTCACACAGTTAGTTTTATTGATAGCTTTACTACGTAGGTGTCCATGATTTATATTAAGTCTAATACAGTTAGTGCTTCATGTCCAATTTAAACACAGTGACTGCAGGTCCTCCTACAAGTGGTATCACTAATGCAGTTCACCTCCACAGGAATTACAGTTAATATAACCACGAGCCATAAAAACAAATAATATCATATACTATGTTTGACTTAAGTTGTTTGGCTGTGTGGGTACATTTTAACTAATGGTAAACAGTTTAAAATGAGCATAGTTATTTTAACTTACCATAATGTTATAAACTCTGCTGTGCAGATTAAAATTCATTTAACTTTCCTTTCATTCCTATTATTATTCTAACGTCTTTCTCCAGGTCTGTGATGCTGCCTAACAGAACTTCAGTGGTCACAATATAAACTCCTTTTACAGTGTGGAGTTTGTACCCATGTGAAAACCATATTCTCCTACAGCTGCTTCTCATTCATCTGAATTGCCATGTTCACTTCAGAGAGAAACTTGTAAATTCTGCACTTACACTGTGTTATTTTGGTTAGGACATCGTCCCTCATCAGATCTGCTTGTTTTTGACCAGCTAATTAACACTTGTTCCACTGTGGAAATAAATAGGTGTGTCTGTAGTTTCTTGGCATGCAGAGATTTCAACTCCCTTGAACACATTTTTGAAGTTGCTACCTTATTTTGATTTGCCCCACTTAGGAAATGAGGGAGTATTTCTTTTCAAAGATTAGTTCATAACTCTCTATGTGTGTCCTCACAGTTTCCCAGCATGCTCTGGCTGTGGTGGAGGTGAATGAGGGGGAAAGGTCTGTCCTGTTGCTGTGTCTGTACTCAGGTTTTATACCTGAGGACTCCACAGTGATGTGGACTCGCAGTGACCTCGATCCCAATTCAGTCCACCTACGACAAGAAGGAGGAGACAATCTTAGAGGACAAAACCAGCATTACAGAGGGCGCACATCAATGAATCGTTATGCTTTAATCACAAATGACTTCAGCCTCACTCTGACGAAACCCTCAAAGACTGACAGCGGCAACTACACCTGCTCCATCAGTGCTGGAGGAAAAGAACGGAGACTGGGAGACATCCAGCTGCAGGTCAAAGGTCAGCAACAAACTCAACACTGGCTGTAATTACAGGCCAAATACAATACTGTAATCAGAGGTCAAACTGAAGCAAATTATTTCCTCAAGTGTTCTAAAACTACTGATGAAACCAGCAGCATCATTTAGCACAGACCTAACCTCAGTGGAAGCATGAAGAACAAAACAGAAGACAACTGGATCTTACTGAATCATTAACATTTCTTTTAGAAGTGTGTCAGAATCTGTGATTTTATGGACCTGATTTCAAAAACCTTCAAAATGATTTCTGAGTAGTTTGTAACTGTAGCATCATCTCCTCAGTTCCAGTTTAGTTAGCATTCAAAAGAAATATAGTGAAAGATTATTATTATAATACACTGCTCAAAAAAAGTGAACACTTCTGCACTAATGAATTAGACTAACTATTCACTTTAGCTAAAGTTATTAAGTTAGCTAAAGAGTTGGGATGCTGTGTAAGACATACATAAAGCTAAAATACAAAGGTTTGGGCACTGTTTTGCATGTTTCCCTACTGTAGGGGTCTCTGCAGGCATACAGGGCTCTGAGAGGGTACAAGATGACAACTTTGGAATTCTACTAGAAACAGTCGATCATATTTGTTTGTCAAAGCTGAATCCAGGGCAAACTACGCTAAATTTGCATTTTTAGCTAACAGCGACAATAAGCATAAACGTTACTGAGATTGTGGTGTTCAACAGTAAAATCCCTCATGCCCAACTCTGTGCTGCCCTGGGTTCCTTTGCTAGCTTTTCTTGTGACTATGTCAGTAACTTGGGTGTACTGCTGGATAGCTCGCTCAAACTCGATAAGCAAGTGTCTGCTGTAGTGAGATCTAGCTTCCACCAACTGTGCCTTATCTCTAAGGCTAGGCATTATGTTCCGCATGAGGACCTGGAGAAGCTTATTCACGCTTTTGTGACCTCCAGGTTGGATTATTGTAATTCCTTGTACTACGGTTTTCCCTCTTCTCTTCTTCTTAGACTGCAAACAGTCCAAAATGCAGCAGCCCGCCTCTTGACTGGTACCAGGAAATTTTGCCCTATTACTCCTGTTCTAGCTAGCTTGAATTGGCTGCCTATAAAGTACCGTATTCAATTTAAAATATTACTCCTTACATTCAAAACTATTAATAAATTAGCGCCAAGTTATCTTAGTGAACTTCTCAAATCACATACTCCTGCTAGAACACTCAGATCTGCCACTCAACTACTTCTGACCCAACCCAGATCTCGACTGAAGTCCCGGGGTGACCGTGCGTTTGCTCTGGCTGCCCCGGTACTGTGGAATACCCTTCCTCTTGACCTCCGCGCATCTGATTCCATTGCACTGTTCAAATCACGACTAAAAACCCACTTATTCAATCTTGCCTTTCCCTCTAGTTAATATTTCTTTTATGATTTTATATTATGCACTTTTATGCTCATTTAAATTCTTGTTTGCTCTGTACCTGTTGCTTTCCTATGTATCAGTGACAGCTACCTCCTTGCATACTTAGTACTTGCTTTGGTCCAATTTCTATTATCCTCCTCCTATTCTCTATCTTACTTGTTAAGCACCTTGACATACCCTTGGTTTTTAAGTGTGCTTTGTAAATAAAGTTTATTATTATTATCATCATTACTGTACGGTAGGGCTGCTCGATTATGGCAAAAATAATAATCACGATTATTTTCACTGAAATTGAGATCTCGATTATTTGACGATATTTATTTAACAATAACAATGTGTTGAATAATGACTTTAAAGATTGTCAGAAAAAAATATTATAAAACAGTGTGCAAATACTGATAACAGTGCAAATGTTTGCAATATAAGAAATAAATGAAAAATGTAAACATCTAAACGGGTGGCTGTAGCTCAGGTGGCAGAGCAGGTCAGCCACTAATCAGAAGGTCGGTGGTTCGATCCCAGGCTGCCTCCTGGCTGCATGCCAAATATCCTTGGGCAAGATACTAACCCCATGTTTGCCTCCTGGTGGTGGTCAGAGGGCCCGGTGGCGCCAGTGTCCGGCAGCCTCGCCTCTGTCAGTGCGCCCCAGGGTGGCTGTGCCTACAATGTAGCTTGCCATCTCCAGTGTGTGAATGTGTGTGTGAATGGGTGAATGACTGAATGTAGTGTGAAGCGCTTTGGGGTCCTTAGGGACTAGAAAAGCGCTATACAAATGCAGGCCATTTACCATCTATGTTTAGTGAACTTTGCAGTGTTGCTCTGTGGTGCAGCTACAACACTGTAGCAAAGTTTACACACTATCTCTACTTGATCCACGTCTGACTCCGCGAACCCATAATGTTTCCACACCACTGAAGTTTTTTTACCTCTCTTTTCAACCAACTGCAGTCACTCTCCTCTCCAAATAACTTCTGCTTAGCTTTCCGAGCTTCCCTCGGGTCCTCTTAATCAGCGGTCCCCAACCCCCGGACCTCGGACCGGTACCGGTCCGTGAGTTGTTTGGTACCGGGCCGCGAGAGTTGAGGCTCAGGTGTGAAATGTATAGTTTTCAGGGTTTTTATCGGTTTTCAGCGTTATTTTGTTATCGTTTTTATTGTTTACTCGGTTTTCCTGGGTCTTTTCACGTGTGTTATGAATAAATTCGGTACCGGTACTAGTTTTATTTTGTTGTATTTATCCGCGACACCTTAAAGGCCGGTGCATGAAAATATTGTTGGGCATAAACCGGTCTGTGGCACAAAAAAGGTTGGGGACCGCTGCTATTAATTGTGACACGTGTTCGAAATGCAGAGAGGTGCGCTCGATTTGCCACACAGAGCAGCGCGAGAGTAAAGCACAAGGGAGGGGCTAATAATCGGCTCAGTTATTTTTAATGATTGTTGAAAGCCCAGATCGTAATCGAGATTAAAATTCGATTAATTGAGCAGCCCTACTATACGGCTATCATTTGTTAACATGACGCTTGTTCTTATACATGTAATACATTTATTACCAATCTGAGAGTTTATCCGCTGGTCATTCAATTCAATTCAGTTCAATTTTATTTATATAGCGCCAAATCACAACAAAAGTCGCCTCAAGGCGCTTCATAGATACAGAGAAAAACCCAACAATCATATGACCCCCTATGAGCAAGCACTTTGGCGACAGTGGGAAGGAAAAACTCCCTTTTAACAGGAAGAAACCTCCGGCAGAACCAGGCTCAGGGAGGGGCGGCCATCTGCTGCGACCGGTTGGGGTGAGAGAAGGAAGACAGGATAAAAGACATGCTGTGGAAGAGAGACAGAGGTTAATAACAGATATGATTCAATGCAGAGAGGTCTATTACATGACGAATGACTTCTGAAGTCTTAATTCAGCTCAAGATGCTGTAGATTCCCATCAGTAACACTTTCGGTCCGCTAGTAAATAGTGATGTGTCGGTCGGGAACGAAACGGCTCTTAGAGCCGGATCTTGGAAGTGAACGACGCAGCTTTTTTTCTTTCTCTCACCCTCTCTCGCACGTTTTTCCACTTCACTCCGGATGTGAGCCTTGTGCTTTGCACTGGGAAGAGGGGGTAGGGGCGCTAGTTACACTCGCAGTAGCATAGGAACAGAGCGGGGGAGAGAGAGAGGGCGAGGGACAACAACGTCACATTAGAAAGGTATAGTAATCATCCACAAGTATTTTCAGTTGCAGATGATAAAGGATTCAGAAAGTTTATTCATGCAGGCCCATATGACAGAGAATATGCATCTTCTTTTTGTTTTCATATTTTAATTTATATTTAATTGTGTTGTGGTTTGCAGTGTTTTGTGTTGTCTCACTTTAAATTTGTTTAAAAGGAAAAAGCTGAATATTTAAATAGTTAAAAGCTGAACTGTGACTAGTTGGTTTTAGTATTATATGATTTATTTATTACATTTTATGTGGAGTGAATAAACACGTACGAACACCAAAACACGTACGAACACCAAAACACATACAAACTCCAAAACACGTAAAAACTCCGAAGCACGTACAAACTCCGAAGCACGTACAAACTCCAGAACACATACAAACTCCGAAGCACGTACAAACTCCGAAGCACGTACAAACTCCATAGCACGTACATACTCCATAGCACGTACAAACTCCAGAACACGTAAAAACTCCGAAGCACGTACAAACTCCGAAGCACGTACAAACTCCAGAACACATACAAACTCCGAAGCACGTACAAACTCCGAAGCACGTACAAACTCCATAGCACGTACATACTCCATAGCACGTACAAACTCCAGAACACGTAAAAACTCCGAAGCACGTACAAACTCCGAAGCACGTACAAACTCCGAAGCACGTACAAACTCCAGAACACGTACAAACTCCGAAGCACGTACAAACTCCGAAGCACGTAAAAACTCCGAAGCACGTACAAACTCCGAAGCACGTACAAACTCCGAAGCACGTAAAAACTCCGAAGCACGTACAAACTCCGAAGCACGTACAAACTCCAGAACACATACAAACTCCGAAGCACGTACAAACTCCGAAGCACGTAAAAACTCCGAAGCACGTACAAACTCCAGAACACATACAAACTCCGAAGCACGTACAAACTCCAAAGCACGTACAAACTCCATAGCACGTACAAACTCCAGAACACGTAAAAACTCCGAAGCACGTACAAACTCCGAAGCACGTACAAACTCCGAAGCACGTACAAACTCCAAAGCACGTACAAACTCCAGAACACGTACAAAACACAACAGAAGTGCTCCAGGATGCTAGGGGCAGTGTTGAGCTTTGTTACCTAGTGGCTGCACAAGCCAGCAAGTATCAATGACCGGATTTGGTGTGTGGTAGTAACAGGTAAATAAACTTTTTTTTAAAAATTATTTGAATATATATGAGTGCTTGTGTATTAATACACAAACAAAACACATATGCTTTCAATTGTGTAATTTAAGTGATCCAGGTAGCTCTGTTTTCAGTTAACGCTAGAAATGTGTTTTGGAGTTTGTACATGTTTTGTCTCTAGGGGCCACCGTATATATTTATATATAAACATATATAAATAAAACCAAGTTTTTTTACATTAGTAATTCCTTTTGTGCATAATTTTATATTATTGTTAATAATAAATTAACTAAAGCAACAAAACAACCTGAAGAGCCGGTTGGGAGCCGAAAGAGCCGGCTCTCCAAAAAGAGCCGGAAATCTCATCACTACTAGTAAAATGTAGTTCTATCAATCTGCGCTCATTAGTCTTGAAGCGGAACCGGATGTAAGTCCCAAAAAACGGAATTTTGGAACTGAACTTGAATTGTAGAACTGAAACTGAATGGTGAGAAATGAACCTGAAATTATTCGAGAGCTAAATTTTTAAAGGATAAAATACAGTTTCAAAGCAAATGAATTCATTTTCAAAAAATAAAATTCAATTTCAGTTTAGTGATGATCATTTTAAAACCAATAAATTGAATTTCATTGAGGGCCTCCAGCTCGCACTGGAGCCTCCAGCTCGCACTGGAGCGGTTCGCAGCCGAGTGTAACGCAGCGGGAATGAGGATCAGCACCTCCAAATCTGAGGCCATGGTTCTCAGCCGGAAAAGGGTGGAGTGCCCACTCCGGGTCGGGGATGAGTTCCTGCCCCAAGTGGAGGAGTTCAAGTATCTCGGGGTCTTGTTCGCGAGTGATGGGAGAAGGGAGCTGGAGATCGACAGACGGATTGGGGCTGCGGCTGCAGTAATGCGGACGCTGCACCGGTCAGTCGTGGTGAAGAGGGAGCTGAGTGTAAAAGCGAAGCTCTCAATTTACCGGTCGATCTACGTCCCTACCCTCACCTATGGCCACGAGCTGTGGGTAGTGACCGAAAGAACGAGATCGCGGATACAAGCGGCGGAAATGAGCTTCCTCCGAAGGGTGGCTGGCCTCTCCCTTAGAGATAGGGTGAGAAGTTCGGCCATCCGGGAGGGGCTTAGAGTAGAGCAGCTGCTGCTCCACATCGAAAGGAGCCAGCTGAGGTGGTTCGGGCATCTGGCAAGGATGCCCCCTGGGCGCCTCCTGGGCGAGGTGTTCCAGGCATGTCCCACCGGGAGGAGGCCCCGGGGCAGACCCAGGACACGCTGGAGAGATTATATCTCTCGGCTGGCCTGGGAACGCCTTGGTATTCCCCCGGACAAGCTGGAGGAGGTGGCTGGGGAGAGGGAGGTCTGGACCTCTTTGCTTAGGCTGCTACCCCCGCGACCCGACCTCGGATAAGCGGATGAAGATGGATGGATGGATGGATAAATTGAATTTCAAGTTAGGCTAATTCATATTCAGTTTTTAAAAGCATTTATTCAAGTTACAATTCAGATTCAATCCGATCAATTCAAATTCAAATTTAACTTATTCAAATTCAGTTTCTGATGGCACAGATTTCTGCCCATAGCCATGTTGCATCACAGACTGTCCAGGAATTGGCAGATGCTTTAGTCCAGGTCTGGGAGGAGATCCCTCAGGAGACCATCTGCCACCTCATCAGGAGCATGCCCAGGCATTGTAGGGAGGTCCTACAGGCACGTGGAGGCACACACACTACTGAGCCTCATTTTGACTTGTTTTAAGTACATACGTCAAACTTGGATCAGCCTATAGTGTTTTTTCCACTTTAAGTTTGAGTGCGACTCCAAATCCAGACCTCCATGGGTTGCTAAATTTGATTTCGATTGATAATTTTTGTGTGATTTTTGTTGTCTAGGATGTCTTATTTTTGTTTTCCCTTTATTGTTTTGAGCAGTGTATGTGTGCTCTGGTTACATGACAGAGTCAGAGGTAAGGAATGTAGACATCAAGTGTTGCTCACATTACCATCAATATGACTGCTGCTACTTCAAAATGTGATGTTGTGACATTAGACTCATGTCAGCTTGTGTGCAGAGGGCTGTGTTTACCACACACATTTCTGTAAATATGTAAATAAATGACATTCTATGCATCACCCAGCACAAAACACTCAGAGGTATTTTGCTGCTTCTACAGTTGATGTTATGGTTTCTTGTCCTCTCAGACCAGCAGGTGGAGGTGACGGTGAGGGAAGGGTCAGAGTCTGTCATCCTGCCCTGCAACACAACACCTGACCTGCCCAAGAACACCACAGTGGAGTGGACTCGCTCTGAAGTTGGACTCATCACAGTCCATGAGTATTCTAACAGAAATGATGACTTTATGACTCAGGACGAAGTTTACAGAGACCGAACAAAGATGAATAAAGACCTGCTGAGAACTGGAGACCTCAGTCTGTCCCTGAAACACCCCACAGAGAGAGACAGTGGAGGATACATCTGCACCATCTACAGGGACAAAGACATCCTGAGACAGAAAGTAGTGCTGCAGGTCAAAGGTCAGTGCTCGAGATACAGGTCAGTGGTTAATATTGTGGATACAGGTCAGAGATTAAAAGGTTGTTTTTTTTCACAGAACCATTTCCACCCTGGGCCACAGCTCTCCTGGTTCTCCTGGTTCTTCTTGTGGTTTTTGGATGTCTTTTATTTAATTTCCGGCACTATTTCATGTCAGGTGAGTGTCTCCTACTACACTACCCATAATGCTGATGGTTAACAGGTGTCCTCTGGTGGTCTTTTGACTGTGTTCAGAGCAGACACCTGAGATCTTCATGGTTTCTGTGCTGATGTGTGTGAGACATGGCCGACTGTGGAGGCTCAGTCTGTCTGTTCTTCTTCATCCAACATGTCTGCAGCACTTTACAGGACGCTGCAGACGAGTTACCAAAGAACGAGTCAGGAACACATCAGGAACAAATTGAGACACAATCTGACTGAGACTAGAAGACAAGGAGGGACAGGGAGGTCATGTGACCGTCAGTAGCGCTTCTACTAATGTGTTATATTCTTTTATGATTTGTTGTCCTCAGATTACCAAAAGGTGGAGGTGGATTCAGGGGTGGAGTCTGTCCAGCTGCCCTGCAAAAATATAGTTAACTTTCTTAAAGACACTAATGTGGAGTGGAAAGACAGAGACAACAGGATGGTCCATGTGTATGAGAACGGCTCTGACCAGCCTGGAGAACAGCACCAGGATTACAAAGACCGAACAAAGATAAAGAGAAACCTTCTGAAACCTGCAGACTTCAGTCTGACCCTGAAATTTCCCACATACAGAGATACAAACACCTACACCTGCACCATCAGCAGGGGGGGAAACATCCAGATAAAGAAACGAGTGGAGCTGAAAGTCAGAGGTCAGTGATGTAGATACAGTTTAGAGCTAAAATAGTATTTCTCTTTGTTTTTCATATGACACCCAGTTGTGACCTTTTCTTTAGTCTGATTTCTTTATTTTTGCATTCACAACTCAACAATGAAACCTCAAAGCCAAGGCCTGTAAAACGCTGTTACTGAATGTATACTAAGTGGCCTGGCTTCAGCTGGTTATGGCAGATGGTATGAGTTAGAATAATGATAGGTTGTTGAGTGTGTTTTTCTTCTAACCCTGCCACTTTGAGTTAGGGGAATGGAGACATTAAAGTGTTCTCTCAGGTTAGTCACATCTGAATTTATTCAGAAGGAAGTACAGGAGAAATCTCTGTCTTTTAAAAAGATTTAATTTGCTTCGGCAATTGGAATTAAAACTTACAGCGCTGGACCTCGATGTGAACACAGTTGTCTGCCTCACACTAGACTAGGGCTGCTCAATTAATCGAATTTTAATCACGATTACGATCTGGGCTTTCAACAATCATTAAAAATGACTGAGCCGATTATTAGCACCTCCCTCATGCTTTACTCTCGCGCTGCTCCGTGTGGCAAATCGAACGCACCTCTCTGCATTTCGAACACGTGTCACAACAATTAAGAGGACCCGAGGGAAGCTCGGAAAGCTAAGCAGAAGTTATTTGGAGAGGAGAGTGACTGCCGTTGGTTGAAAAGAGATGAAAAAAAACCTTCAGTGGTGTGGAAACATTATGGGTTGGCGGAGTCAGACGTGGATCAAGTAGACATAGTGTGTAAACTTTGCTACAGTGTCGTAGCTGCACCACAGAGCAACACTGCAAAGTTCACTAAACATAGATGTTTACATTTTTCATTTATTTCTTATATTGCAAGCATTTGCACTGTTATCAGTATTTGCACACTATTTTATATTATTTTTTGACAATCTTTAAATACATTGTTATTGTTAAATAAATATCGTCAAATAATCGAGATCTCAATTTCAGTGAAAGTAATCGTGATTATCATTTTTGCCATAATCGAGCAGCCCTACACTAGACATCCACCCTGGCAAAGCAGCATCTTGCCAATCTGTAAATTTGAACAGGGCATCTGTTTTTGATGCTGAGCAGGTTACCACAGAAGAAATATCCCTCCTACTTTATTTCGTGTCTGTCTTTTAATTACAGACTAGAAGTTTCACCACAAGCATGAAACAATACTTTCTCCTAAAGGGAAACAGTTTTAAACATCATATTCTACTGAAACTACAGGACAATGTTTTCTGTGACCTACCTCTGCAACAGAAGGCTATGTAACCCACATAAAGCTGCTGGAATATTAAAATCATTGTTCAGTGGTGATTTTGACATGAAACAATATTTCTGAGGAAATTTGATTTATAAGTAGCGACATCAACAATTTGCTACTTCATTCCTGAAGTTTTGACGTGGAAGAAAAATTATTTATTAATGTTTTAATTCAGGTTAGTACAGCCTCTAAAGGACTAAAACACTTTGAGGTTCATTCAAATTAATGTTTTTATTGAGGTCTGTTCAGTCTAAAGCCAGAGTTTTTACCATTTCTAATCTGATAGATCACCATGGTAACTGATGCTGAACACATCAGCTGGTCTGCAGCAGGTCATGTTCAGAGTTTGAGGCTCAAAGTGTCCCATTTTCACTGATTGTTTCCCGACGACATGCTTCACGTGTGATATGGATCCTCTGCTGAAGGAATCTGCTTTCTATCCACAACCTGTTGATCCGTGTCTGACTAACAGCAGCGCAGGAAGCCCTGCAGTTACAGAGAAACTGTCTGAGTCGCATTGTTGCTGCAGTTTACCTGCAACTGCTGTGAAGAAAAAGTCTCCATGTGTTTGTGTTTGGTCCTAATCTGCTGCCTGTCTGTTTGACATGCTGGATTTCCAGCTGATAGATGACAGATTAGAAACTGATCAGTCTATTGATCACACAATATTCCATCAATAGAACTGATTTGACTTTGATTTGTGTAACAAAGTGATTTCCACGTCTCCTTCATGATGTGACAGTGTCAGAGCTGAATGCACTGGTAGAGTCCATTACTGCGTTCCTCTCACGCTTACTTGCAGCTCCACTCTTGTTTTTGTATTTTTTGCTGTGATAATTGTCTTCATGAGGGCTTCTAAGCAAAGAAGGTGCCACTCAGTCAGTTCTCTTTGTGCAGAAGAGTCACGTGATGCATCAAATGCCCCTTTTAATGTAAATGAGCTCAGAGCCTGAAGCAGAAAATCTTGTTAACAGAGAAGGAGGATCTGTCATTGGAGTTTAGAATTTGTTTAATTCAATTAAATTTCATTTATATAATGGTAAAAGTCATCAGTCAACTCAAGGTGCTAACGCCAGTTTGTTTGTGTTGGCTGTTGCCTGGATATGTTGAACTTGTGTCATAGAAGTTTTAAATAAACTGCAAACACCTGGTGAGCATTATTTGAAGTTGGTGACGTGCTGCAGCACAGAGAAACGCTCTGGTCAAACACCTAAGCAGTCTCTGAAGATGGGTGTGGTTGCTCATGTCTTATATGCCTCACAGACAAGGAAAATTTCTCAACACACCACGTGAGTCTATACCTTTAGTTCAGCTTATCCTTGAAAACATTCCCTTCAGAGAGAAAGAGAGAGAGGATTACAACCGTGTTTTCTACTTAGCCATTGCCTAACGATTTATATCCCAAGTCCTCCCTCCTTCTTCCCTGAGATAAGGATAAGATAAGGAGATAAGGAGTCTCGCTGTCTGTTTTACGTCTCACATGAACTTATAATGGCCCCGCTGTGAGAGTGTGTATGTGTGGTAGCGCAGCCAGCCCAACATGTTTTCAGAGTAAATATTTAACTTCATCAAGTCAAAGAATGGTCTCAGTGCTGTTGTTGTCTGTACAGCTCATGTTTTGCTTTTTTGTCCCCTCAGTCCCTCAGGTGGAGGTGGATTCAGGGGTGGAGTCTGTCCAGTTGCCCCTCAAAACCATAATTCACTTGCCTGAAAAAGCTAAAGTGGAGTGGAAGAACAGTTCAGGCAGGATAGTCCACGTGTATGAGAACGGCTCTGACCAACCTGAAGAACAGAACCACTGTTACAAAGACCGAACAGAAATTAATATAGACCCACTGAAACCTGGAGACCTCAGCCTGACCCTCAAACACCCCACAGACAGAGATAACTCCACCTACACCTGCACCGTCTACAGCACAGATAAAAAAACAATCCTAATGAAGAAACAAGTAGAGCTGAAAGTCAAAGGTAAGAGCATACTTGGTTTTCACAAGTATTTAATATAATGACCAGCTGTGACCTGCACTCTTGGTTTCTGCTTAGAAAAGAATAGAATTCCATTTATTGTCACTTTACACATGTACAATGAGATACAGAGCATCTCCTACTCAGTGCAGAAATGTGAGAAAAGAAAGGGGGTGAGGTGCACAGTCCTGCAGCACTAGATACATATGAAGTGTATTAAAAAAATAAATACCTAATGTACAATTATACAAATCTGGGATTTTTGTTGTGGGTCAAACTGCAGTCGTGGGTGTAGAGAGAATACAGGAGGGGGCTCAGCACACAGCCCTGTGTGGAGCCGGTGCTCAGTGTGCGAGTGGAGGAGAGATGAGGGCTGAGTCTTACAGTCTGGGGCCAGTTTGTGAGAAAGTCTTTTATCCAGGCACATGTGAGAGGAGGGAGGCCAAGAGTGACCAGTTTGGTGATGAGGATGTCCGGGATGATTGTGTTGAAAGCTGAGCTGTAGTCCACAAAGAGCATTCGGACGTAGCTTTGCCGCTGTTCTAGGTGACTTCTGTGGATCTGTTCGTGCGATATACAAACTGGTAGGGGTCGATGTGCTGAAGGGTTAGTCTCCCGAAGCATTTCATGATTACCGGTGTGAGGGCCAGAGGGCGGTAATCATTCAGGCTGGAGATGGGAGACTTCTTCGGCACTGGGATGATTGTGGCTGATTTTAGACAGGATGGGATGGCTGCCTGATCCAGTGAAAGGCTGAAGATTCTGTTGAAGATGAGGGTGAACTGGTGGGCACATGCTCTTAGTACCTTGCCAGGTACTTCGTAGTGGACCGGCAGCTTTCCTGCCGGTCCACTACTAGGAACACATCTGAACGATGTGGGAACCAGGTGAGGATGAGGATGGGAGCAGGGCTGAAGCAGATGTTGTAGTCTTTCAGAGTGGGCAAAGAAGCTGTTTATTTCCTCTGCCAGCTGCACACTCAGGTTTTCTGTTTTCACAGTGCAGCCTCTGTGGTTTGTGACGTCTTGTATGCCCTGCCACACACCCTGTGTGTTGTTGCTGGACAGGTGGGACTCTATGCTTCCTTTATGGTCTGTCTTGGCTTTTTTAATTCCCCTTTTCAGATCAGCGGAGCAGCCCTGTACAGAGCTCTGTCACCTGACCTGAAGGCAGCATCGCGGGCTTTGAGGAGTGTGCGGATCTTGCTGGTCATCCAGGGTTTTTGGTTTGGGAAAAGCCAAATGCTTTTGTCCACAGTCACATTCCCAATACAGAACTTGATCCAGTACTGATCCTGTGAAATCTTCTAGGTCCTGGTGTTCAAATATGTCTGTGTGAAGCAGTCCTGCAGTTTGGAGAGTGCATTTTCAGGCCAGGCTGTCTTTGTGGTGGGCCTGGCTGTGCGTCTGAGGGGGGTGTAGGTTGGGGAGAGCAGGAGGGAGAGGTGGTCGGACTGACCGAGGTGGGGGAGGGGTATGGCTCTATATGCATGCTTGATGTTGGAGTAAACATGATCTAGAGTGTTTTCTCCTCTGGTGGCACAGTTGACATGCTGATAGAACTGTGGGAGTACAGTCTTCATGTCAGTCTTATTAAAGCCACCTACAATTATGTGAACACTGCCAGGGTGGCCCCCTGCTGTTCATAAATGGTGTTCAGCAGGATGGAGAGCGCCGTGTTTACATTGTCGCTGGGTGGAATGTACACAGCCGTGATGATCAATACTGTTAGCTCTCTTGGTAGAAAAAAAGGCCGGCATCTTACCGACATGAACTTGAGGTTCGGGGAGTATTGACTGTTTATTATTGTCCCGTTGTTGCACCAGCTTTCATGCACATAAATACAAGACTGGTGCTGGGTACCGATGTCTATTAGGTCCTGGCAGGTGTAGCGAATGTTACACTCGCTTGAGTGTTACACTGGGAAGTAGCCAGATATTAAGTATTCATAGGTCAAATGGAGAAATGTGCCTTTTTATTACTGCATTTGATCAGATTGAGTGAGATTAATAGCTCTGTTCTAAACATCTGAGGTGAGGACTTGAGGACTGAGTGAATTCTTACTGGATGAAGCCAAACGATTATTCTCCCCATTGATGCACACACTCAGATCCTGGATAATGGAGAAAGTTGATTATCTCAGTCCTGGTATTACTGATAATGACTGATGATTACTGACATATCTACCCTATAATATAAAGCGCTTTGATGCGACTGATGTTATGTTAAGCCAGCTAACGCAAAGAAAGTGGAGCATGTCAGAGCGGAGCCAGTCAAAGATAATTCATTCAAAGAAAACCAAAGAAAATGTGCTCAGTGCTGGTGCTGTCTGTCACATTATGCTTTGTTGTCCTCTTAGTCCCCCTTGTCGAGGTGGAGGATTCAGGGCTGGAGTCTGTCCAGCTGGCACACAAAGCTACACTTAACCTGCCTAAAGACGCTAAAGTTGAGTGGACGGACAGTTCATACAGGATGCTTCACGTGTATCCAAGCAGCTCTGACCAGCCTGAAGAACAGGACCGCCGTTACAGAGGACGAACAGAGATGAATGAAGACCTGCTGAAAAATGGAGACCTCACCCTGACCCTGAAACACCCCACAGACTGGGACAGAGGCCCCTACACCTGCACCGTCTACAGCACGGAGGGAAACATCCTGATGAGGAAGCAAGTGGATCTGAAAGTCGGAGGTCAGTGCTGCTCCTCTGTGTGTGTGTGTGTGTGTGTGTGTGTGTGTGTGTGTGTGTGTGTGTGTCTTAATCTGTTATATTATTTAAAGCATTAGTACTTCTGTTGGTAGTGTGAATCCAAATAGAAAAAAGCCATTGGTAGGCTGTAGTTGTGGTAGTTACTCCTCAGTGGGCAACATGAAGGAACCTTTAAGGAACAATGTAGAAGAACAAGGTAGAAGAACTTGACACGAGACAAACTGAGCTTCAGATTCAGAGCAAGCAACAAAACACTACCAGTAAACACAATCTGACCAACCAGTTAGTGTCACACAGCTCAGTTGGAGCAGACAGTCTTGTGTTTTTCGCGCTCGATGTGTGTAAGAGTCCAGCAGACAGTCTGATCCAGTCTGGATTTCTCATGGAGAGATTTCTCACTTCAGGCTCTGATTCTGTTCTCAGACACTGAATTTTTGTGCCGTTTTCTTCATCCTGCAAAGCTGTTCGTGTTCAAAATGACTGATGGAACAGATCCACACAGTCATTCAGTCAGTTTGTTTGGAGGAAGCAGCTCATCTGAGGTCATGTGATTATCAGCAGGTTTCAGTGGAGCTGATTTAACTCTTTGGTCCAATAGAGCAGCTCAGACTGAACTGTAGAGATGAGTTGTGTTGATCCTGAGGACTTAGTGATGTGTAGAAATAATGAAACCTTGATATATGACAGGTTCTGTGGCTCCAGGTTGAAGATGTGTTTTAAATCTGGTGCTTTCTTGAGAGTCATATTGTCCTACAAAGAAACCGATCTTGACAGAAGACAGGATCTGTAATTAGAACTCTTTGAACTCTTCTCTCTAATGTTTCATTTTAGGTCCACAAACACTTTCAGCAGTAAGTAGATCCACACTGACAGGAGACATGACTGTGAAGCAGCACCATCAGACTCTGGTCGTCTCCAACATCTTTAAAAACTGCTTTGACTTTTTAGATCTCTGTCGTGTTACCTCCTGCTGTTGTCTCCTTCTCTCCTTCAGCTTTCTCTATAACTCAAACTGCTGCAAACTGCTGCTGCCATCTGTTTAGCTCACGGTGTGTTTGTTGTCCTCTCAGTCTGTCAGGTGGAGGTGGAGGAGGGGGCGGAGTCTGTCCAGCTGCCCTTCAAAACCACAGAAAACCTGCCTGAAGATGTTAGAGTGAAGTGGAGGGACAGATGCAACAGGAAGCTTCACGTGTATCAGAACGGCTGGAGGGCTGAAGAACAGCACCAGGTTTACAGAGACCGAACGAAGATGAATGAAGACCTGCTGAAAACTGGAGACCTCAGTCTGACCCTGAAACAGCCCACAGAGAGAGACAGTGGGAGATACAACTGTGTAGTCGACAGCAGGAATCTCTACAGATACAAAACGGTGCTGCTTAAAGTCAAAGGTTTGTTTATTTGTTTGTTTCTGACTGTCTTGTGATTTGAGTTTGACTTGTTAGATATGTTGGATTATGTTTCAACAGCAAAAACAAGTAAAATAGATCTAGTTTCAACCACTCTGGGCATCAACAAGTGGGAAAATTAGATTTATGAAACTGACTTAGTAGCCTTGATACTGTTTTATTGGTGATACTTTAACGCAATGTTTCCATAAATTAAATTTCTCTCACTTCTAAACTCATCATCATACACAGACACTAATAAGAGAGCTCCAGGCACCACAATTTACATTAGCAACAGCTTAATCTTTAAGTACCTTCTATCCATTTCTTCCTCTTAACCGGGGCAGCAGCCTAAGCAAAGAAGCCCAGTCCTCCCTCTCCCTCCCCAGCCACCTCTTCCAACTTGACTGGGGAGCACCAAGACGTTCCCCGGGGCCTCCTCCCGGTGGGACATGCCCAAAACACCTCACCCTCATTTCCACCACTCATATCTGCAGTCTCGTTCTTTCAGTCACTACCAAAGCTCACGACCATCGGTGAGTGTAGGGACATAAATTGTTTGAGAACTTCACTTACATTCAGCTACATTCCAGTGCGAGTCAGTGATGCTGTTGGATTCTGACAGTCTGGAAAAAGTCTTCTCACATGTAATTCTGATGTGAATAAAATACCGCTTCAGTGATTCAGTTTTTAGAGGTGCTTTGACTTGAAATGATCGACTTCATTGTCTGACTGTCTTGTGTCTCCTCTGCAGGGAGAGTTCAGGTCCAGGATCAAACAGGGGACATCAGGAACAGAAGCAGCTCCATTGATCCGACTCCTCTGATGGCTGATCAATCAGTTTGATCTGTGTGTTCTTTGATTATTGATCAGTGATGTCAGAGTGGAGTCAGTGTGATGTTGTTGTTGTGTGTTTGAGACTTTTAGTGTCCATGAAGGTCTCTGCTGCCGTAGATCCTCTGAACTGTGACAGAGGTCTCACTCTGGAGGAAACTCTCAGCACTTTCCAGCAGCTCCTCCATCATGGAGGACGTTCCCTCACTGTAACAGGTGGAGGAGAGAGGAGAGGAAGCACAGGTGGATCCTCTGAGGAAGAGGAGCGTCCTACAACCACATGATCACATCAACACAGTCGTTATCTATAAAGTCAAATTGTTGGGTTTTCAGAATCAGAAAGTTGCCTTTTACCTCTTATGTCACCATAGTAACTGACTGAAAACATCAATTTCTGTTGCTTATTATTATTTATATTTTTCGTTATTTTCAAACATGTGTTCCCATGTCTCTCCCACAGGAGAGAGGAGAGGAAGCACAGGTGGATCCTCTGAGGAAGAGGAGCGTTCCTACAACCACATGATCACATGACCAGAGTTGTTTATGATAAAGTCACATTGATGGGTTTTCAGAATTGTCTTTTACCTGTTATGTCACCATAGTAACTGACTGAAAACATCCATTTCTGTTGCTTATTATTATTTCTGTTTTTCTTTATTTCCAGCATGTAAATAATCAGTAAGCCACCATGACGGTATCACAGGAACATGTTCCAGTTTGAAGGTCGCTCTCTACCAAAGCAGACCTGTGATCACTTTTTCGTTTGTATTTTATTGATTTATTTGTAATTAAATTATAAGTTATTCAAATTTGACAGCCAAGTTTAACCGATTCATAATTTTCTTCCGTGTTTGTTCATGTTCATGTTTTCGGAAAGCACTTGGTAACAATGGCTTTGAAAATGTTTTCTGAATAAACTTTTTTATTATTATTTACTTTTTATAGTGTTTTTTGTTTAACCGTTAGATTTGTTTTCCCAGTCGATGTTTTCCTGGATGTTCCCGTCTCACCTTGTTGTGTTCATCTCTTTGTCCTCGTCTCTGTTATTATCTTCTTGTCTCTGAATTCATTTTGTTTTGATTTTACTTTTGTTTCCTGTCACTATTCATTAAAATCATAAAGAATGAAATCTACAATAAACTGTTCACTGTGTGATAAAAACAACATGATTTTTAAAAAGGCTTTGAATTTAAAATCTTACAAGTTTACAGTAGATGATTAAGAACTTCAATCTCTGTACGTGCTTTTAATGCTCGCTGCCATCTGCTGCCATCAGTGAGCTAAAGACAAACAAGTGTTGCTGCAGAAAAACTATTGTTATTACTTATTTTGGCCAAACAGCCACTTTTTCTCTCTTGTAGTGGCTTTTGTGGTGGCGCAGTGTTTATTTCATGCAGTGGGGTAAACCCAAATCATGAGATGGTAGCTAAGTAAAATGGTTATGAGTAAAAGAACGCATGTATTGCTAATTAATATCAAACGTAATATAATGAGTTACAGATTTCATTATTTTGTGTGAATTTCAGCGCCCCCTGCAGCCCAGGTAAAGCACTGGTAAGCCTTAAAAGTTTGTACCCGGGTTAGAGAGATCCCACACAGTTCTTTTTCCTGAACAACCAGGACAAAGTGACAGCCAAGCTTTAAATAAGTGACAAAACACTTCAGTTAAACGCACAGGAGCTTAAAGTGACTTCATTAGATAAAAAAGTGGAATGAATGAATCAGATTCAGATTAAAAACGAATATGATGCGTTTCAGAGTTACTGTTTAAGTTCATGTAAATGTGTATGGGTGCAATAAGCAAAACAAACTCATTACAGCAAGTGACAAAAGTGTCTGGAGAAGCCTCCATCACAGCCAGTGTTACTGTGTCATACAGTAACAAACGGCGCCTTAAACCATCTACAACTGAACAGCTGTACCTAATAAAGTGGCTTCTCACAAATGTAGTGACGAAACCCCTGTGGCTGAGACTTTGTTATCGAACTTAAACTTTATTGAACGTAGCCAGTCTGCTCTTTATTCCAACTGCTTTCTTTCCACATCTGTCTGCACAGTAACGGGACTTCCTCTGCGGTTAATTTATGCTTTCTATTTCGTGTTGCATTATTTTATTTTTAGAGCACGTTACCTGACTGGTTTTGTCCCTGCACTGTTCTGTGTAGCATCTTCAAATGTCCACTAGATGCCACAAAGACACAGTGAACGTGGAACATGCGTGAACCTGTCGTGTGGATTGTGACATGCTCTGAATCCACAGACACGCACAACAACAGGGAAATTACACAAAATACACTCAAATGATTGAAGAGTTCGTTTTAACCTATGACATAACAGGACTTAACCATCAAAGACGGCAGCAGTGATTGTAAGGAGCGGTTCTGAATCAGGCCTGCATCAGCTGCGTGAGTCGCTGTGTAAACCACACACAGCAGTGCTCAGTCTGTGACTGTGCTGCAACAAACAAAAGTAAAAGTGTTCTTATGCTGTGGCGTTTGGATGGTTGTACGTGCTGAGAAGCAAAACAAATCCTGTTTGTCGTGTTTTTCCTGGAACACACCAGCAGCTGTCAGTAGTTACAGCTGGAGGAAGGCGGGGCGTTTCCCTCACATACTAAACACAAAGTTCCAGGAACAACAGTGAGGCGTGTGTGGGAGCTCTGCTTCTTCCAGGGTTACCGGACTTTGTGGCTGCTGTGGTTTATAAAGGAGGATGAAGATGCTGCTGTTTCTCCTCCTGAGCGGTAAGAAACTCTCTGAGCTCCGTTTACCTGTTTAACCTGCACTCAGTCACAGCACAGCGCCATAAATTCACTCATTCCCGGAAAACAGCGAGTGTGTGAACGATGTCTGAGAGGCTGAGGACCAACAGACTGCAGGCTTTCAGGTGAAAGTTTCTAGCAAGAGACACTAACTAACCACAGTAGCTATGTGCTACAGTAGCTCAGTGTGCGTGGGCGACGCTGATATGAGACATGAGTGCAGATAAGCGTTAAGTCGCATGTGATTATTAATGTTTGGAGAAACCGACATGAGGTCAGTGTGTTGCTGTCGGTCATCAGAAAGCAAACACCTCTTTTCTTCCCTGCTCTGCTGTGTGGTTTTCCTGCGATCTAAAACTATTTTACAAATGCGGACAAACCTGAAAAAATACTAATTACACAATATATTAAAAACCTAAATGCATGTGAGGACGCTGTGAGGAACCGTGGAGTCATTTTTGACCAGGACATGTCCTTCAACGCACATATTAAACAAATATGTAAGACTGCTTTCTTCCATTTGCGCAACATCTCTAAAGTTAGAAATATCCTGTCTCAGAGTGACGCTGAAAAACTAGTTCATGCATTTATTACTTCCAGGCTGGACGACTGTAACTCATTATTATCAGAATGTCCAAAAAACTCACTGAAAAGCCTTCAGCTGATCCAAAATGCTGCAGCAAGAGTGCTGACAGGGACTAGAAAGAGAGAGCATATTTCTCCTGTTTTGGCTTCCCTTCATTGGCTTCCTGTTAAATCCAGAATTGAATTCAAAATCCTGCTCCTCACATACAAGGTCTTAAATAATCAGGCCCCATCTTATCTTAATGACCTTGTAGTACCATATCACCCTATGAGAGCACTTCGCTCTCGCTCTGCAGGCCTACTTGTTGTTCCTAGAGTATTTAAAAGTAGAATGGGAGGCAGAGCCTTCAGTTTTCAGGCCCCTCTTCTGTGGAACCAGCTTCCAGTTTGGAACATCTGGTTTCTGACTATAATGTCACTTTTCATTTATCTTAAACTCTGGGTCAAACCCACAACATGTATTTGACTTGAGTTTCTTTGTGTGTCCTCAGTTTCCCAGCATGCTCTGGCTGTGGTGGTGGAGGTGAATGAGGGGGAAAGGTCTGTCCTGCTGCCCTGTCTTTTCTCAGGTATTACACCTGAGGACACCACAGTGATGTGGACTTGCAGTGACCTCGATCCCAAATCTGTTCACCTACAAGGAGAAAAAGGAGGAGACGATGTTAGAGGACAAAACCAGCGTTACAGCAGACGCACATCAATGAATCGTTACGCTTTCATCATTAAAGACTTCAGCCTCACTCTGAGGAAACCCACAAAGACTGACAGCGGCAACTACACCTGCTCCATCAGTGCTGGAGGAGAAGAACGGAGACTCAGAGACATCCAGCTGCAGGTCAAAGGTCAGCAACAAGCCCAACACCTGCTGTAATTACAGGTCAATACTCAGTCAGAGGTCAGAGGTCAAACTGATGCAAATTAATTCCCAAAGTCTTGTAAAAATACAGATGAAACCCGCAGCATTATTTAGCACAGATGTAACCTCAGAGGAAACACGAACAACAAAGCAGGAGATGACTGCAGAGAACTGCTGCAGCCTCTGGAAAATGTGACAGACTCATGTCAGCTCGTGTGCAGAGGGCTGTGTTTACCACACATATTTCTGTAAATATGTAAATAAATGTCATTCTATGCATCACCCAGCACAAAACACTCAGAGGAATTTTGCTGCTTCTACGCTTTATGTTGTGGTTTCTTGTCCTCTCAGACCAGCAGGTGGAGGTGACGGTGAGGGAAGGGTCACAGTCTGTCATCCTGCCCTGCAACACAACATCTGACCTGCCTGAGGACAGCACAGTGGAGTGGACTCGCTCTGACCTCGGACTCATCACAGTCCATGAGTATTCTAACAGAAATGATGAGCTCATGACTCAGGACGAAGTTTACAGGGACCGAACGAAGATGAATGAAGACCTGCTGAGAACTGGAGACCTCAGTCTGACCCTGAAACACCCCACAGTGAAAGACACGGGACGATACATCTGCACCATCTACAGGGACAAAGACATCCTGACACAGAAAGTAGTGCTGCAGGTCAAAGGTCAGTGCTGTAAGTTGAGGTCAGAGGTCAGTTTTCTAGATACAGGTCACAGGTCAGAAATCTTTTTTATGCTTCTCCACAGAACCATTTCCATCCTGGTCCAAAGTTTTAGTGGGTCTCCTGGTTCTCCTAGTTGTTCTTGGGGTTTCTGGAGGTCTTTTTTTTTCATTTGCGGCTGTATTTCATGTCAGGTGAGTTTCTTCTACTACACTACCCATAATGCCGAGCGTTAGCAGGTGTCTGCTCATTTTTCAAACCTCTTTTCCCCACTCTGCGACACACCTGCCGGGGATCAAACACTGGTTTGTGGCTCTATAAAAAGGAACTCCGTAAATCTTTGACATCTGACAAAAAGTCAGAGCACTCTTGAGACAACCATTCATTTAGTGTTAATGGTGATAACTTCATCAATTTCTTCACAAATACAATTTTAACCATTAGAGAAAGAATTACCCACAAGATCAAGGTGGCACGGAGGGAGGTTAGCCAAGTATCGGAGCTGCAGAAAGGTGCTACAAGAAGGTGCCTAAGAAGTCCAGCAAGCTGTCGATGTCTGAGGCCTTGCAAACTGCCAACCAAATACGCACAGACTTGACCAACTGCCAAAAAATGTAGTCAGATGATAACAAATAGAGAAGGTCCTACCAGTGGCTGGACAAAGCTGGACAGAGGCACTAATCATGGCAGCACAGGAACAAGCTCTGAGCACAAGATCCATAGAGGCTGGGGTCTATCACACCAGGCAAGACCCCAGGTGCAGGCTGTGTAAAGATGCCCCAGAGACAATCCAGCACATAACAGCAGGGTGCAAGATGCTAGCAGGCAAGGCATACATGGAACGCCATAACCAAGTGGCCGGCATAGTGTACAGGAACATCTGTGCCGAGTATAACCTGGAAGTCCCGAGGTCAAAATGGGAGATGCCCCCAAGGGTGGTGGAGAATGACCGAGCTAAGATCCTGTGGGACTTCCAGATACAGACGGACAAAATGGTGGTGGCTAACCAACCGGACATAGTGGTGGTAGACAAACAGAAGAAGACGGCCGTAGTGATCGATGTAGCGGTTCCGAATGACAGCAATATCAGGAAGAAGGAACACGAGAAGCTGGAGAAATACCAAGGGCTCAGAGAAGAGCTCGAGAGGATGTGGAGGGTGAAGGTAACGGTGGTCCCCGTGGTAATCGGAGCACTAGGTGCGGTGACTCCCAAGATAGGCGAGTGGCTCCAGCAGATCCCGGGAACAACATCGGAGATCTCTGTCCAGAAGAGCGCAGTCCTGGGAACAGCTAAGATACTGCGCAGGACCCTCAAGCTCCCAGGCCTCTGGTAGAGGACCCGAGCTTGAAGGATAAACCGCCCGCAGGGGCGTGCTGGGTGTTTATATATATATATATATATATATATATATATATATATATATACACACACACACACACACACACACACACACACACACACACACACACACACACATACACAGAGCGCAGGAAGCCCTGCAGTTACAGAGAAACTGTCTGAGTCGCATTGTTGCTGCAGTTTACCTGCAACTGCTGTGAAGAAAAACAGGCTTTAGATTTTGTTGATCCAGTTAAAACAAAGAAAGTATGGATATGTCGATCTTGTTTCATAGGACACCTCTGTGATAATAAGTGCAGTATCATTGTCTTTCAATAACTGCAAATAAAGCTTTTATTCTAAAATAACCAGCTCTGCTGCTGATTGGACATCAAAGGCAACTTCAGGGGAATCAGTCAAACATGTTTTAATTGCAAATATTTAACTTATTCAGTGCAATGCTTATTGTGCTCAGTGCTCTGTTGTTGTTTCAGTCCCCCAGGTGGAGGTGGTGGATTCAGGTGTACAGTCTGTCCAGCTGCCCTGCAAAGCCACAGTTAATCTGCCTGAAGACGCTAAAGTGGAGTGGACGGACAGTTCACACAGGAAGGTTCACATATGGCAGGACAGACCTGGCAACCTTGAAGAACAGTTTGTGTTTTACAAAGATCGAACACAGATGACTAACAACCCGCTGACAACTGGAGACCTCAGTCTGACCCTGACATACCCCACTGACTGGGATGGAAAGACCTACACCTGCACCGTCTACAACGGACAGGGAAACACCCTGATGAAGAAACAGGTGGAGCTTAAAGTTAGAGGTTAGATAATACTTTGTTTTTCACATGTGATGTACATAATATGGACGTTTCACCTTTTTAACACTTAATTTATCGCCATACTTTGTCCTTCTAACTGCTAGATTTCCTCAGTGAGCTAGGAAAGGTAGAGCTTACTGATCAGCAACAGTTTGGAAATCGATCAGCATGAAGCTGAAGGAGAATCTGTCAGAGCACAATCTTAAAGTGAACTCTGAAGTTGATCTGCAGTCATCCCAGCGAGGTTGTACAACAATAATCGAGACAAGGACGCACAACACAAAGAAAGTCTACTTGGAAATCTTTCTTTAGTGAAAAAAGCAAGAGCAAACCAGATTTACACAAACTAAAAGCATCAAAAGTCAACAAAAGGTTCTTGATTGAAAAATTAGAAAATGTGGAAAAGGGACTTACAATATCATTTCCATTACCTTAGTTTCAACTCTGTTTGTGCTTTGTCTTTATTCAGTTGGAGAAGATTCTCAGCAATCCTGCTTTTAATGGTGTAAGCATCAGTTCCACATCTTTAACTTAGAAACATTTTGGGGCTTCAAAAAAAGAGATGTACAACTGATTGTCATCTGCATTGTGTAACAAATAATGTCAAAGTGCCTGAACTCTGGTGAAGAGGGAATGGATATAACAGAAATAGTAAGGGTAAACTGCTTGTCTTGCCTATGGTGTGTCACAAGGTTCAGTAGAGGACCTGTGCATCCACGTAATCATCAGCTGTGAACAACAGAACAAAAAACTGAGACATGGACAGGCAGTAAAGTCCAAGCTTTATTAATCTCATATGAGAGGGAAGAATTACAGTGTCAACTCAAATAGAAATTTTCCCTCACAGCTTATGTTGTTTGTTGTCCTCTCAGTCTGTCAGGTGGAGGTGGAGGAGGGGGCGGAGTCTGTCCAGCTGCCCTTTCAAACTACAAAAGACCTGCCTGCAGATGCTAAAGTGGTGTGGTGGGACATTCATGACAGGAAGGTCCACGTGTTATCAGACCAGGCTGGAGAACAGGACCAGGTTTACAGGGACCGAACAGAGATGAATAACAACCCGCTGAAAGCTGGAGACCTCAGTCTGACCCTGAAACAGCCCACAGAGAGAGACAGTGGGACATACAGATGTAAAGTCTACGGGAGAACCAGCAGATACAAAAAAGTGCAGCTCAGAGTCAAAGGTTTGTTTGTTTGTTTGTTTGTTTGTTTGTTTGTTTGTTTGTTTGTTTGTTTGTTTGTTTGTTTGTTTGTTTGTTTGTTTGTTTGTTAGTTAGTTAGTTAGTTAGTTAGTTAGTTAGTTAGTTAGTTCCTGTCTGACTGTCTTGTGTCTACTCTGCAGGGAGAGTTCAGGTCCAGCATCAAACAGGGGACATCAGGAACAGAAGCAGCTCCATTGATCCGACTCCTCTGATGGCTGATCAATCAGTTTGATCTGTGTGTTCTTTGATTATTGATCAGTGATGTCAGAGTGGAGTCAGTGTGATGTTGTTGTTGTGTGTTTGAGACTTTTAGTGTCCATGAAGGTCTCTGCTGCCGTAGATCCTCTGAACTGTGACAGAGGTCTCACTCTGGAGGAAACTCTCAGCACTTTCCAGCAGCTCCTCCATCATGGAGGACGTTCCCTCACTGTAACAGGTGGAGGAGAGAGGAGAGGGAGCACAGGTGGATCCTCTGAGGGAGAGGAGCGTTTTCAGGCTATGTCCACATGTGCATGGGTATTTTTTGGACTTTCATCCACATGATTAGCGATCCACATGGATCCCTGACAACCAAGGGTTTTTATTTATTTATTTTTTTTACAACTGCTAAGTGAAGATTCTCAGATTCAGAAGATTTTCTGTATTTACATGAGGACAAAGAAACAGATTTTGTCTCGCACCTTCAGAGGTGTGTGTGTCTTTATCTATTTGTTAGATGTCAGTCTGCATCCTGTTATTGTTTGTGGGCTTTTGATTGGCCAACACTTCCTCACAGTTATGGTTATGTTGCCGCCTGGTGCTTCTGCATGCTCTTGGCAGCAGTTGAGTTTATTTATTATTGAGATTTTAAAAAAATACTTTGAAAATGTGTTTGAAAAGATATCTTGTATCATGTAATATATTAATTTTACTACATGAAAGAAAAACACAAGCGTGCCTTCACTTCAGTTATAAACCCAATCATAGTGTTAAAGTATTAAAGTTGTTTGTCTCAAACTGACCTGTGACCAGCTCCACTCAGTATGAGCTGTTCACTGTTTCTCTTTGCTTATTGGTTGGATCTGCACACAGAGGTCAAGACTGATATTTTTACATTTTGTATTTTTATAATGATAAACTGTGAAATAAAAACTTTGTAAGGTTTCATTTGATCAGTGTTGTTCTTCTTCTGTGGTGTTTCTGATGCTCCTGATGTGTTTGGGGCTGAATGTGGGCTTCAGGAAAGTTCGATTTAAGACTTTTTTTAAACCTCATAACATCACAGAGAATTAAAATTTGGGCATTTTAAAAAAGTTAGATGGAAACTTTGGTATCTATGTCATTGTGTTGATTCTGTCCTGAGGGCATTAAACACCTCTTTGCCTGCAGAAACAAACTGTCTCACACATATGAAGTTGTTTGCACACAGACAAAAACATCTTCCTCCTCTACACCGATTTAACAGGAGAAATTGGATCAGATTAAAACGGTATGTGCTGCCTATAAAAATAAATAACTCTCATTATATTCAGCAGTTACTCTTTTTACTTATAATAAAGAGAAACTAACTGCTTCTGCTTAATAATCCAGAGTTATATTTGCCTTTAATCAAGGGTGAAATGTACCGTGGTACTCCTTTTCCCACTCCACAGGTTATCAGGTATGTTGGAGTTTCTCCACCTCAGTATCAGGCTCAGAGCTGCTGAATCCTGTCATAAAGGCCACCTGGTGAATAATTCCTCATATCCTGTATCTGATTGGTCTGTGGGAATGTGTCAATTTTAAAGTTTAAAGATCAGCAAATATCTGAGCTCTCAGTTTTCTCCCTCTCTTTTCACACACGCAGTGTTTCAGATATTTATAAATACAGTCTTCTGAATATTAACTTCTGCTAATTAGGCTAAAAGTAAAGTGTGATGAAACTAAGTCTCTTTCATTTTAGTAAAAGAACATCAACAAACTTATCTGATAAGAGGAGGAGTGCAGTTTCCTCATACTTTCAATCCTGTTCATCCACTTTTCTGTTAGCCACGCCCCCACAGGTAAACCAGCAAATCACTGCCTCCGTTCTCACAAACGTCTGATCTGTGGCCGGCCGGACTTCATTCCACAGATGTGCTTTAACAAAGTGTGAAGCTGAACTCTGAGCTGTGACAGTGAAGCAGTGTGAGAGTGTCAGTAGATGATCAGCAGAGGAAAGTGAAGCTGCTGTGAGCTGATGTCCTGAAGGGCTTTTAAAGAGTCTCTGAGTTTGACAGGAACATGAAGATGTTTGTGGTGTTTGTGATCCTCCTGCACGGTAAGTACACCTTCCTCTCTCTGCTCTCATCATCAGCTTTTCTTTCATCTCTCTCTCTTTAATGTGTTGAAGTGCAGCAGGAGGAGATTTCCATCAAACACTGGATTCTGATTCAGATCAAACAATATGACTGCTGGAAGTTTCAATAACTACGTACTTTATCAAAATCTTTCATAGTTTACCATGTTTCTGTTTTTCTCTTTGTTCATTAAGTTTAGTTTGTTCACACGTTTGGTTACAGTGTTGTACTGTGCAGTTCAAGAGGATGTATTCTCTTTAATAGAACTTTTTCAGCTGTTTTACTTTAATTCCTCTTTAACTTTTCACACATTAGCTTTAATTAGCTTCGTGAGTCATTTCAAATGAAATATACATATGGAAAATAAAATGTGCCCATTAGAAACAATTAGGCACTGATAAGATTCATCTGGTTCAGAGACATCGTTTCTGTGGACACCGGCAGCTGGAGACCTGATGGTTCAACAGTCGATCCTGTTATAGTTTCTTAAAATGTGAAATGTAAATTGTCAGTGGACATCCGTGTGTACTCCATGTGATGAAGAGAAGAGATTTATGTCAGGTCTGAGTGGACCTGAGAGGCAGGATTAGAGGTTTAGTGAAGTCCTATCCGGTTTAACTGAGTGATATGAAGTGATCCACTTCTTACCAGGATCAGGTAAAAAAACAAACAAAAAAACAGTGAATGTCCATCAACCTGCAAACAGTGAGAGCCTCTATGGTTTTTATATAGATTCCACACTGAAAAAATAA
Source organism: Maylandia zebra (assembly GCF_041146795.1). Taxonomy (NCBI): domain Eukaryota; kingdom Metazoa; phylum Chordata; class Actinopteri; order Cichliformes; family Cichlidae; genus Maylandia; species Maylandia zebra. The sequence continues at coordinate 5,217,434 of NC_135169.1, read as the reverse complement.
AGATAAGAATATTTTTATACAAAATGTAGATTCTTAATAACATCTCCAGAAGTTGATTCTGTTCATCTGGACGTAGCGTTTTGTGGGAGAAACGTTTCATTACTCATCCAAGTGACTTCTTCAGTCTCAGCTGACTGCAGGTTTCCCCAAATCTTATAAAGAGTATGTTTGCATAATGACTGAAACCAGCCTGCTGAAGGAACAATGGGCTGGGAGGTCAGTTCCTTAATCTTAATTATGCAAATTATCATGACCATTAATCAACAACCACTGATCAATGGCCATGAGTACCTTTCACAGAGAGTTGGGGAATGGCTGCAATCACAGCATTGTAAGATGGTGACAGATGTACCCTTAGGCTCCCTCCTCAATTCAGAGATGGTCTTTCCCTTTTCACGTAAATGGCCTCAGTACTGGAGTACTTACAAGGTTTATTTACAGGAAAAAAGCAAGACTGGACTGGAACACCAAGAGAAAAGAAATAAATCTTGAAATCATGAAGCGTACCTTAACACAAGCAGATGTTTAGTCAAAGAGTTCATTGTATTTACCAGTTTCCAAAGGACATTCGTGGTCCTCATTTAAGTTAAAGCAGATATTTGTGTTAGAAAAGTCCCTAAAAGACACAAGTCTCAAGCATAGTTTTTTGGCAGTTTTTTCTGGTGTCACATCTTTTTTGGGTTAAATTTAGCTATGACATCAGCAACCAAACTGTTGATGATAATCACTTTCTGGTAAGTTTTATGTTCCGAAATCCTCCATTATGTCTAAGATTTGGAAAAACAGCAAAATCAAAATCAGGGCTAAAATGAAGAAATCCATCCTAAAATCATCCAGAATGTCTCATCACTCACAGAACTTTAATACTGTACTTATTTGTGACCTGAGGTAAAGGGTGTTTTGACTGGCCCTTACTGAGGTTAGCAGTGTGTTTTACCCAAAATATGTGAGTCAGGTGCACTGATGATTACTGATGAATAAATTAAATCTTTTAGTTATGTGAGAAATCTGATAGTTTTACTTCAAAGTCTAAATAGATTCTACAAAAGTAATTAAAATTAAGAGTAATGTTGTGACATGTGCAGCTGGAATAGAGGAAAACCTGTTTTATAGCTTTTGAGCTGCTGGCAGGATGAAAGTCTAACTCTGGAATGAAGCACACCTAGGCTACAGGTAAAACAACATTGTTCTCCTCCCCTCACATCACTTACATGCAACAAAACCAGGAAACAAGATGTTTTTCTTCTTCAGTGCAGAGAGACGCACAGACGATCAGACTGAGCTCCGACCAAACTAGCAGCTTCCTCTGAGTGAGTCCAGCTACAGGAGAGAAAAGTGGAAAACTCCAACACTGCTGCTTCAAGCTGCTGACGCTCCACACACTGAATGTGAGTTTGAGCAAAAACACGACTCAAAGCAAGTTTCAGTGAAGGTGGTAGAGGAGGGAGGGGAGCCAGGACTGACTGTACTTCCTGTCTGCTGTTTTCAGCTTCACTCACAGACTCAATGGCTTCCAGATCAGAGGAGGATCTCTGCTGTCCGGTCTGTCAGGAGGTCTTCAGAGATCCTGTTCTTCTGTCATGTAGCCACAGCTTCTGTAAAGACTGTCTGAAGATATGGTGGAGAGAGAGACCAACACACGAGTGTCCAGTTTGTAAGAGAAGATCTTCAAAGGATCCACCTTTAAATCTGGCTTTAAAGAACCTGTGTGAGTCGTTCTTACAGGAGAGAGATCAGAGAGCTTCAGAGGCTCTCTGCAGTCTGCACTCTGAGAAACTCAAACTCTTCTGTCTGGACCATCAGCAGCCAGTGTGTCACATCTGCAGAGACTCAGAAAAACACACCAATCACAGATTCAGACCCATCGATGAAGCTGCACAACAACACAAGAAGGAACTTCAGGAAACTCTGGAGCCCTTAAAGAAGAAGTTAAAGGTTTGTGAAGAAGTTCAAGTGAAGTTTGATCAAACAGCAGAACACATTAAGGTCCAGGCCCGACACACAGAGAGGCAGATTAAGGAGCAGTTTAAGAAGCTTCACCAGTTTCTAGCAGAGGAAGAGGAGGCCAGGCTGGCTGCACTGAGGGAGGAAGAGGAGCAGAAGAGTGGGATGATGGAGGAGAAGATGGAGGCTCTGAGCAGAGAGATAGCAGCTCTTTCAGACACAGTCAGAGCCACAGAGGAGGAGCTGAGAGCTGAAGACGTCTCATTCCTGCACAACTACAAGGCTGCAGTGGAAAGAGTCCAGCGCTGCCCCCTGCTGGATGATCCACAGCTGCCCTCAGGAGCTCTGATAGACCAGGCCAAACACCTGGGCAACCTGACCTTCAACATCTGGAACAACATGAAGGACATGGTCTCCTACACTCCTCTCATTCTGGACCCAAACACTGCTCATCCAAAACTCATCCTGTCTGAAGATCTGACCAGTGTGAGACGAGGAGGAGAGAGGCAGCAGCTTCCTGATAATCCAGAGAGGTTTGATTATTCCTGCTCTGTCCTGGGCTCTGAGGGCTTTAACTCAGGGACTCACAGCTGGGATGTTGAAGTTGGAGACAGTACAGTGTGGGTACTGGGTGTGTTAGCAGAGTCTGTGCAGAGGAAGGGAAGCATGCGGTCTGGATTATGGATAATATGTTTCTATAAAGGTGAATACTCAGCACACTCACCATCAGCTCCATCCACTGCTCTCTCAGTCCAGAAGAAGCTCCAGAGGATCAGAGTGAATCTGGACTGGAACAGAGGAAAGCTGTCGTTCTCTGATCCTGATACTAACACACACATACACACCTTCACACACACTTTCACTCACAGGATGTTTCCATACATTAACACTGATGATGTGAAGGTGTGTCCGTTGAAGGTGTCAGTGTCAGTGCAGCAGATGAGTTGAGGATGATGATGTTTCTAATGTTGTTTCCTGTCAGTGAGTTGAAGCTGTTAAACTGCAGCTGTCCTCCTGCTGCCTCGTTGTTCCAAAGCTCTTTGTTTCTCTTTTAGTTTCACTGTTTCTTTCTGTTTCTGCTGTCCACCTTTTCACATGGAAAATCATTTCACTGTTTCTCACTGAATGACTCCCCAAACTAGATTTGAAGTTCTATCAAGTTTCTAATCATTACAAGTGATTCATGTTTCTATTTGATGTGTAAATGGAGATGATTTAGTTTGCTGGGATATGGACTGACATGTGTTGAATGGGAGGAGCAGTTTGTTGTTGTCTTCTTGTCTGTTTATGACAACAATAAATATGTTGTTGAAACAATGATTCATGTTTAACTCCATATATGAAATGTTTCTGATCTTTGAATTCTGTTTGATTAAAGACTTTCTTCATGACACAAATGAGATTTCAGTGTATTAATAGAACTAAATAAGCTCAGAGTTGAAAGGCTGGAGTATTATGTACGTGCTTCACTGTCAGGATCTTCAGGGGGATTCAAAGGGAAACATCAAACTGCTGTAATGAGATAAACTAGTTGGGCTGAACACACTTATCTGTAGTTTGTCTCCATCCAGGATCATCAGAATATAATGAACATGTGTGAAGAGCCACAAAATGCTGCTGCCCTCTCAGCATGATGAGCTCCAGCCTTTGTTAGCAGGACAACAGGAAACATGAGACAACTTTCAGAGACAGTAACCAACTGTGGCCACAAGATGGCAGCAGCTGATCTGAGATCCTTTATTGGACAGAAGGACTCTGCTCTGTGACGTCATCAGAGAGACGGCCTTCACTCTGATAGATCTGACGTCATGTCTGCACTGCGATGATGAAAGCTGATAAACACATTGTTATTGATCCATGAAATCACCTCTGTCCTCTCAAGTGTAGCTGTTTACAGAGCTGAAGAAGTCCTTCATCATCAAAACAGACAAACATGTATTTCCTGTATTAAGTGACGTCATCCTCACTCTGACCTCTTACATACATTCTGTTCAGTTTTCCTGCTGTAAGAAATAAACTGTGTGAAAATAGAAATGCAGGGAAACATCCATTAATCACAGCTGAGCCGTTTGTTTCTGACTCGCATTCAATGAGGCTTCAGGTGTAAATACCTCAGAAGTGTTTGTGAGTTCAGTAGAAGCAGACCCAGTCGACCATCATGGCCTCCACAGCACTACACAATGCAACAGAAAGGCCTTCATCATCTGCTGAACCACCTCTGAACCACGACGCTCTCCCTGCATCTAAAAGCTGTTAGTCAGGATGAGATGCTGCTGTGATCGCTCACAATTTACCTGTGAGACCTTTGTAAATATTGTCTTTGTTTCTGAAGGAAACACCTTTAGTCTGTTTGTATTTGGAGTGCAGATCTGGGCGTCCATCACTTTAACCTGCACACGTTTAGTTATTGAGTGTAGTTGATGTTTGGCAGCATTTTATAAGTGACAGTTCATGAACGGTGAAGGAACAGAGGACGCCTGACCATCCTACCTGTGTCAGTAAGAAGACTTTCATCACAACTTCACAACTTAACACAACTGAAACCTGAATTCAGTGTTGCATAGTTTACTAACAGTGTGTGCTGACACTGAAGTTAGCAGTTTGTTTCCTAAGAGCTGCTGGGACAAACCACAGTGACCGGCTACAGAGTTTAGTTAAGGTGGTTCTAACATGTGACCTGTTGAATTATTTACACGGATTTATTTTTCATTTAAAGCATCATTTGTGAAGTTTTTATGAAGTTTACTTCTTTTTTGTTCTTTGTGTAACGTTTAATGTAATTTCCAACAAGCAGACCTGTGATCACTTTGACTCAGTATGATGGATTGTTTGGATTTGTCTTTGTTTCTCTGGCTTTTCTTGTGTGTCTTTGTATGTTGGATAGAGTCATGTGACCTGCCCATGGACGACACATGGAAATGAGCAGTTTAGCTCAAATCTGGCAGGTTTCCATCTTCTACTGTTTCATATTGATTTTATTGAAATGAGCCATCCTGTTAAATAAGTGAAAATAAAAACAACTGGCTAACTTTTAGTCTGATCCAGTTTTTTTCTTCTTGAGTGAGTGTTTACATCTCAAAACGCTCGCTCACAGCTTTTCATCATCCTGTTCCAATGAATAAAACAGGGGTGAGGTCACTTCCTTTGGGTGGAGTCAGCTGCTGGTCACCTTGAAACAAACACACAGCTGTTCCACTTGTCAGCTAATCAGCTTGTAGCATATGCACAGTTTACAGAACCCCTTTTCTGTCAATTTAATTAATTAACCTGCTAAGCAGATAGCATATGATATGAATACCACTGTACTTTCAAAATATAGAAAGTGATTTGTAGAGGGACAAGCAAAATTTACTCTTTTAAACTCTGCCAAATTAAAAAAAAAAGACTAGTTTGTTTGTTTTTTAAAGTACAAGCTTACTGGTCAGAGCTAAAGTCCTACACAAAACTTTTTGCTTTGTCTTAATTTGAGGCTAAAAGCTGATTATCTGAGCACCAAAGATTTGTTTCTAAACCTCAAAGTAGATGTAACATGTCATCAAGGTTAAAGAGTTTTAGGGGGAAGAAAACTATTAGAACCACAACGCAGAGCGACTTTCCTTTTATTGAGTGGTTTTCTTTTTTAAACACTCATATTAAGAGGAAATGCAGCTTCTGTTGCGACGTGTGAACATCTTTCTGTGTGCAGTTTAACCTCTCCACTACTGCAGACCTGTGCAGTCTTTTTTAGTTTCTCTCATTTTACGGATACAGTTTGTTTTTTTAAATAGAGCTAATCTCAACATCGCCATCACACATTCAGACTGTTTGACTTTCATTTAGAACTCATCACTTCCTGTTTTTCTAGGATTCTTTGTCCTGGGCTCAGAAAGAACAGCCTTCATTATTTTGACCATTTAGCGAGACCAACAGCAGCATCACAAGTCCTTCATTCCTTTTTTAATGTCTTTATTTGAAGTTTACTGATGTGTTTATTCTTTCTGGCTGTGTTTTTTTCCTTTGTTTAAGAAAAATAGAATTGAATTAATAATCTTCATAACTTCTTTTCAGATGTAGTCTGAAACACTTTCAGTTTGTTGAAAATTGATGGATCCTTAATGAATGGGCCTCAGAGCCGCCCTCAGTGTCTAATGTGGACTGCACACAAAGTTTCAGGTTAAATGCACAAATGAGGTAAGTCCTGTATTCATCCTCGTCCTCTGCTTCTGTTATTATTCATCCAGTCTGGCTGCAGACCTTAGGTTTAGTAGTGCAAAGGATAAACATCCTAAAGGTCAAAGTTCGGTTCATTTTATTGATAAAGAGATAAGAGTGTGTTTTACAGGAGAATGTGACATGTCATAAAAGTTGGTGGCAGCAGCTGAACTCACAGTGTTAGTCCTGTAAAACACTCATATACAGTATTATTATTATGAGTATTTATTGTATGGACTCTAACTGTAAACTCAGTGAAGGGAAAATATTTTAGCTCAAACACCAAAATTCATTCACGTTAGATTTTTCCTCCACACGATTCAGATTTTATTGCTGGCTTCTTCATAAAGTTGGATGTGACTTCAGTGTAAATGACCTTTGTCTGATGTCTCTTATTTAATGAGCTTGTTTCTCCTGCTTTTCCTCACTTTCCTCACAGTCTGCCCCGATCTGATCGAGGTTAAAGTTTCTGTTGGAATGATCTGAGCAACAGACGTCCTCCCTCACTGAAGTGTGAAACTTTGTGTGGTTCACAGTGTCAGTGTGAGCAGTGTGAGAGTGTCAGTAGATGATCAGCAGAGGAAAGTGAAGCTGCTGTGAGCTGATGTCCTGAAGGGCTTTTAAAGAGTCTCTGAGTTTGACAGGAACATGAAGATGTTTGTGGTGTTTGTGATCCTCCTGCACGGTAAGTACACCTTCCTCTCTCTGCTCTCATCATCAGCTTTTCTTTCATCTCTCTCTCTTTAATGTGTTGAAGTGCAGCAGGAGGAGATTTCCATCAAACACTGGATTCTGATTCAGATCAAACTAACAATCCAAAGCAGCAACTTTCAAATCTCTGGATTCTTCTTGGTGGCTTTCAGATGAGCTCATGTTACAACTGGTTTTCCAGTCAAGGCACACAGATCAGAATACACAGCACTTGAACTCTCTCACACTCTTGTTGGTAGCTGTTTCATTCAGCCTGATCTGTATATATAAACTTTGTCAAACACCTGTGATATAGTTATTTCTAATCATCCCTGTAAAAAGAACAGTTGGCCCACTCTGCTGTACAACATTGCTTCAGTTCATTGAGGTTTTTGGACATTTGTTTATGCAAAGCTCTCTCTTAGTTCCACCACAGCATTTCAGTTGGGTTATGGTCTGGACTTTGACTGACCCATTGCAAAATCTTGATTCTTTTCTCCTTCAGAGATTCAGACATGTAGATTTGCTGGTGCGCTTCCTCCAAAGGACATTGTTCCAGAAGTCATGTGACCTGTACTGCCACGTTTAGAAAAGAAGCTTTGTCCTCGTAGACTTCTGCAAACTGTGTTTATTTGTAATACAATTTAAGAGGCAGTTGTTTGGTTTGCTTGTGTTTGTATTTGTGACAGGACCACCTGTACATTTCACTAATAATGTTTTGTGCATGAATTGCACATCAGCTTTAAGGGTTTCTGTGCAGCAGCTGTTACAGCTGAACTGTTTGATCATTACTTTTGACCTTTTCAGCTGTTTAATTACACATTTCTGATTCAACAGGATATTTATTTTTTTATTTTTTCTCCTTGCACAGTGGTCATCTGAGTGGCATCTCAGACTTCAGAGCTCAGAGTGAACGTTGAACGTCGCTTCACTCAGACATTTACATCAAAAACTGTTGAACAAACCAGGAGAGAGAGAAACCGAATCTTTTCACACTAAATTTTTATTCTCTGCTTAACGTTTTGTTGATCAGGAGAAGCAGGATTAGGATCTTGGGCAGAGTTTAACCCTCCGTTGTGCGTTATGTGAAGGAGCTCCACTTGTTTCTGTGGTAACTTAAGCTGCAGACCTTCAGATTTTTCCAAAATTGGCTTCGTAGATTAGTTTTCATGAACCCTGTTCATTTTTGTGGTTGGTCATATGCTGCCATCATTACACCAACACTGCATGAAAATTCTGGTCCCTTTCAAAGGTCCCTCAGAGAATGCAACACTTTCTCTTTAAAATAATTTCTTTGATTTCAATCTGATTAAATTTAGATTACATGGATAGACTGAGTGTAGAAGTTGCAGATAAGGTAACCTGCATTCCAGCACGTGGATGCTGACACAAACTCAAAGCATGCTGTTAATTTGTCTTTCTGCTTGTGTGTCCTTACAGTTTCCCAGCATGCCCTGGCTGTGGTGGTGGAGGTGTATGAGGAGGCAAAGTCTGTTCTGCTACCCTGTCAGTACTCTGGTATTATTCCTGAGAAAAATCCCACAGTGATGTGGACTCGCAGTGATCTCAGTCCCACGTTTGTCCACCTGCGACGAGAAGAAGGTGATGATCTCAAAAAGCTGAACCTCCGCTACAGCGGGCGCACATCAATGAGGCCTGATGCTCTGGAGACTTCAGACTTCAGCCTCACTCTGAGAATACCAGACCTGATTGACAGCGGCGTCTACACCTGCTCCATCAGTGATGGGAAAGAAGAAACAGGACAGAGAAATGTGCAGCTAAAGGTCAAAGGTCAGCAACTGATTATTTAAAAAACAACTGCTTACCACATTTATGAGAAAATACAGGGATTTAATACAGTTATTATTAAAAAAAGAATTTCACACTGTACTGAATGAATTAGCTTTTCTGGTTTACGTTATTTTCACTCATTAAAAGGTATAAAATATCAACTGCACAAAAATATACTGCTCTAATGCATCATGTTACTTTCTCATATTATTTGTGGTTTGGCCACTGAAATGATTTAGATTTTGCTTTGCTTTGTTTTGGTGGGGTTGTTGTTTTTTGCTTTTTATTTCTTTTCCAAACACCTGATAATAACCTACACTCTTAGAGAGCTAAAAGCATTTACATTGCACATCATGCATCCATCCTTGGAAAGCACAGCTGGTTGGTTATTATCATGGTTATGGTCTGTTTATACTGTAGGTGAACTGCTTTCCATCAAACACCAGGATTTGGTACTGGAAGACCTCCAACTGAATAAAATACATATGCTTTCATTAATTTTGAATACTTATCAGCAGATTTAACCACAAAAACAGGGGGCAAAATATTTTGTGTATGAATTGCCATTTCTTCTTTTCACCTCGAGATGGTCCAGGACACCCAGGCTCAGGCGACCGAGGACCCTCAGGATTGGGTTTAGACAGATCGGTACCCTCATTTGGTCATGCTGTCTCCTCTGACAAGCAGGGCTTGCAAGCAGAGACTTGGGCAGGGCAAGACCAAAAAAAGTTTTTGTGTTGACCAGGGCAAAAGCTGACACCAGGGACCCAGCGTCAGCAGACAAAATCTGTTACTAGCTTGGACCTAGATGCACCTGATTCTCAGGTTACACAGGTTTCTCAGGGATCTCTGATTGCTCCTGCTGGGGCTACACAGGGCTCATATCCTGTTTCTGTTCCTCACCCTGAGCACCTGCTGATGTTAGCACAGGCAGGGCCCACCTGTAGCCTTGGGCTGTCTATGAAAGAAGCTGGTGAATTGGTGCAAGGGTGCGGAAGGAGACAGAGGGCAGCCTGGCTATTGGTCTGGTGAGAGGGTGGCTGGCCACAGGTTAAGCCAGCCCACCCTCTTTACCAGAGACTAAAGTGGAGATGGGGCACAGTTGTAAGGATGTGGAGCCAGAGATGACAGGTGAGGTGTGTCTAGATGGTGGGTGGAAGCTGGGATTACAGTCTCTGGAGCTGGGTTTCCATAATAATCCCCTCATGGCAGAAAGTTTCACATATAAAACAATGATGTGCACTTAAAACTTCAGTCCTGAAGTTTTTCAGAAATCTTGAAAAATATTTTTGTGGCCCCCATAAATATTCACCCCTATGGAAAAATTCTGGAGGTTCCCCTGTCCTTAGCGCGTGCCTCTAAGATCTGTTACAAACAAACTGCATATTACATAATCGGCTCTCAAACCTGGTCAGCAATTCATTTTGATTTGATCAAAAATAATTTCAAACAACTTCTATAGCAATTAAATTAAATGGTACTAGTCTTACAGAGTAAGCTGGTGAGTAACATATTTCCAAGAAGTACAGTAACCTAAGCAGAAAGTTAGCAGCCATCCAGGTCTTTATGTCTTTTAGACATTCCTGCAGTTTTTCTAATTGGTGTGTGTTATCTGGCTTCATAGAGCTGGGTGTCATCTGCATAGCCGTGAAAATGTATGCTATGTCTTCTGATGAAACTGTCTAAGGGAAGCATGTGTTAATAGAACTGGTCCTGGGACTGAACCCTGTGAAACTTTGCATGAACAAATGAGTGACTATTAGATAGATATGATTCAAATATGATTAATAAATGGTAGGACGTCCTTGAGCACTCTTGCAACTCTGAAACCTGCTGCTGTCTGTCATGTTGTGTTTGTTGTCCTCTCAGTCTGTCAGGTGGAGGTGGAGGAGGGGGTGGAGTCTGTCCAGCTGCCCTTTATAAATACAGAAAACCTGCCTGAAGATGCTAAAGTGGAGTGGAGACACTATGAACCATTTAGGACCGTTTATGTGTATCAAAACGGCTCTGACCAGCCTGACAAACAGGACCAAGTTTATGTGGACCGAATACAGATGAATGAAGACCTGCTGAGAACTGGAGACCTCAGTCTGACCCTGAAACACCCCACAGATGGAGACAGTGGAGAATACAGATGTGAAGTGGACAGCACACAGATCTACAGATACAAAACTGTGCTGCTCAAAGTCAAAGGTTTGTGTGTGTGTGTGTGTGTGTGTGTGTGTGTGTGTGTGTGTGTGTGTGTGTGTGTGTGTCTCTGACTGTCTTGTGTCTCCTCTGCAGGGAGAGTTCAGGTCCAGGATCAAACAGGGGACATCAGGAACAGAAGCAGCTCCATTGATCCGACTCCTCTGATGGCTGATCAATCAGTTTGATCTGTGTGTTCTTTGATTATTGATCAGTGATGTCAGAGTGGAGTCAGTGTGATGTTGTTGTTGTGTGTTTGAGACTTTTAGTGTCCATGAAGGTCTCTGCTGCCGTAGATCCTCTGAACTGTGACAGAGGTCTCACTCTGGAGGAAACTCTCAGCACTTTCCAGCAGCTCCTCCATCATGGAGGACGTTCCCTCACTGTAACAGGTGGAGGAGAGAGGAGAGGAAGCACAGGTGGATCCTCTGAGGAAGAGGAGCGTTCCTACAACCACATGATCACATTCAATTCAATTCAATTTTATTTATATAGCGCCAAATCCCAACAAAAGTCGCCTCAGTGCGCTTTATATTGTACAGTATAACCTATAATAGATACAGAGAAAAACCCAACAATCATATGACCTCCTATGAGCAAGCACTTTAGTGACAGTGGGAAGGAAAAACTCCCTTTTAACAGGAAGAAACCTCCGGCAGAACCAGGCTCAGGGAGGGGCGGGGCCATCTGCTGCGGCCTGTTGGGGTGAGAGAAGGAAGACAAGATAAAGACATGCTGTGGAAGAGAGACAGAGGTTAATAACAGATATGATTCAATGCAGAGAGGTCTGTTAATACATAGTGAGTGAGAAAGGTGACTGGAAAGGAAAAACTCAATGCATCATGGGAATCCCCCGGCAGCCTACGTCTATTGCAGCATAACTAAGGGAGGATTCAGGGTCACCTGGTCCAGCCCTAACTATATGCTTTAGCAAAAAGGAAAGTTTGAAGCCTAATCTCAAAAGTAGAGATAGTGTCTGTCTCCCGAATCCAAACTGGAAGCTGGTTCCACAGAAGAGGGGCCTGAAAACTGAAGGCTCTGCCTCCCATTCTACTTTTAAATACTCTAGGAACAACAAGTAGGCCTGCAGAGCGAGAGCGAAGTGCTCTAATAGGGTGATATGGTACTACAAGGTCATTAAGATAAGACGGGGCCTGATTATTTAAGACCTTGTATGTGAGGAGCAGGACAATAATGAATTACAGTCGTCCAGCGTGGAAGTAATAAATGCATGAACTAGTTTTTCAGCATCACTCTGAGACAGGATATTTCTAACTTTAAAGATGTTGCACAAATGGAAGAAAGCAGTCTTACATATTTGTTTAATATGAGCGTTGAAGGACATATCCTGGTCAAAAATGACTCCAAGGTTCCTCACAGTGTTACTGGAGGCCAAGGTAATGCCATCCAGAGTAAGAATCTGGTTAGATACCATATTTCTAAGATTTTCAGGGCCGAGTACAATAACCTCAGTTTTATCTGAATTAAGAAGCAGAAAGTTAGCGGCCATCCAGGTCTTTATGTCTTTAAGACATTCCTGCAGTTTAGCTAATTGGTGTGTGTTATCTGGCTTCATGGACAGATAGAGCTGGGTGTCATCTGCATCCTGTTGGCTGTAATGTTAGGGTTTATAGAGCACATCACATTCTGTACTGAGACTAAACATCTTTTAAACACTTATTAAATCCACGCTATGCTTTACAGAGAGCGATAAATCTAAGTTTTTTAGAGCAAGGCTCCATGATGTAAATCAGCCTTAATACATGTAGTGTAGTGTTTCATGCCCACTTTGTGTTGTTTTGAGTTCGTCTATGGACATTTCACAAATCGCTACAGGCAGGACTATGTGAATAAGCACTCAACATGTTTGACATATATTTTTATAAGGATGCTTACAAACATGCACTATTCTTCTTAAATAAATCCCAATAAATGTATCTTGCTAACGTTTAATGTTCTTCTTCTGTGGTGTTTGTGGTCTAAATGACATACATCACCCCTGAACCAGGATTTGAGGCTTATTGAGAAAACTTCAACTTCTCTATTTTATTAAGGTCGTACACATCTTGTTGGAGTATATTACTGAAGCTGCAGCGATAATATGATCTAGAGAGGTTAACGTTTGAGATTAGACATCAATGGGTTCAAAACCACAAACTGGACTCAGATCTCTGGGAAAGAGTCTCGCTCTTCCTGGGGGAGGGTCTGCAGGTTTAAGAGCATCTAAATTCTTTATCTGATGAGGATAAGAAATACACATTCTCAGAGAGAATTTATTCTTGATTTTTTGATGGCTAAAATTTTAAAGCATTTTTGTGGTTCATGAACATCAGGAAGAATTGCAGAATGTGAAACTGAAATTACTGCGTCCAGATGATCAGAAATCATTTGTGGGATTTCTTAGCCTGGGTTATTGAGCATGCATCGAGTTTTCCTGTAATCCAATGTTTTTCATAGTTTGGTGCATATTTAGTATTTAGTATTTATTTATTTATTGTCATTGTCAAGAACAATGAAATTGCGTTTGGGGCTTCCATACAACCCAAAAAAAAGAAGAAAATAATAAATACCCCTTAAAACCCAAGTGTACATATTTAACCCAGTGTGACTCCAATGCAATAAGACAATCCTTAGCAATAATGTTCGTAGAAATTCAGACAAAGACCTGAGAAACATGACAAAATACAACAATGCAACCCATTCAATATTATTGTACTGTGAGATATGATATCAGATATGATAGTTATCTATTTAAGAAAGAGGGGGGGGGGGGGGGGGGGCAGGAGGGGGAAGAGAATAAAGATATGATGCACCAATGCAGACCAGTTCATTGCTATTAAGAAGTTGGATATGGTTATTGTCCGTGAGAGGGGGGCAGAGAGTTCAGGAGCCTCACAGCCTGTATCCACAGGCTGTGAGGCTCCTGAACTCTCTGTTGGCCAGTCTGGATGTTCTGGCCTGTATAGACCTGTACCTTCTCCCTGAGGGCAGCAGATGGAAAAGGTGGCGCGCAGGGTGATGTTGGTCCCGCAGGATACTGTGCACCCTCCTCAGACAGCGAGTGGGGAAGATATTACTGATCTCTGGCAGACTTGTTCCAATAATTCTGCCAGCTTCTTTCACCACCCGCTGGAGTGCTTGCTGATCGGCCTTGGTGCAGCTGGGGAACCACACTAGAAATCCATACGTCAGAACGCTGCTGATGGCACAGTTGTAGAAGTTCAACATCAGAGATCTGGGAATGTGTGCGCTCCGCAGTCTCCTCAGGTAGTAGAGGTGCTGTTGGGCCTTCCGTACAACTGAGGTGATATGGTTGCCCCAGGACAGGTCCTCGGTCACAGTTACCCCCAAGAATTTAAAACTGCTCACCCTCTCCACCGCCTCACTGCCAATGAAGAGAGGCAGATGGTTGTTATGGCCCCTCTTCCGGAAATCTACAATGATCTCCTTGGTCTTTTTGGTGTTTAAGACCAAGTTATTGTCGTGGCACCATGACTCTAGTTGTTGCACCTCTGTCCTATAGTTTGTCTCATCATTGTTGGATATAAGTCCGAGCACTGTAGTGTCATCTGCAAACTTAACAATGAGATTGGACGCGCAGGAGGAAATACAGTCATGGGTGAAGAGAGTGTATAGCAGAGGGCTCAGAACACACCCCTGAGGGGCACCGGTGTTGACCACAAGGGTGGAAGAGGTGTTCTTACCCACTCTGACACTCTGTCTACGGTTAGTGAGGAAGTCCACAATCCAGTTGCACAGAGAGGAGTTAAGTCCCAGTTGGTGGAGTTTGGGACGGAGTTTGTATGGCCGGATGGTATTAAAAGCCGAGCTGTAGTCTACAAAGAGGAGCCGTGCATAGGTGTTCCTGTGTTCCAAGTGCTTCAGTAATGTGTGCAGCACTGTGGCGATCGCATCCTCGGTTGACCGGTTCTCCCTGTATGCAAACTGGTGCGAGTCCAGGGATGGTGGAAAAGCAGCTCTGATGTGTTTAATGACCAGTCTCTCCAGGCATTTGGCGGGAATGGGGGTGAGTGCCACAGGTCTGAAATCGTTCAGACATGTGACATTTGACTGTTTTGGGATGGGAACGATGGTTGCTGCTTTGAAACAGGATGGTACCAGTGAACAGGACAACGAGGTGTTATATATAGAGGTGAAGACGTCCGCCAGGTCCGCAGCACAGTCTTTTAGCACCCGGCCCAGCACTCCATCCGGCCCGGCCGCCTTCCTGGTGTTAATGCTCCGGAACACACGCCTCAGCTCATGAGTGCTCAGGACCGGAGCAGGGTCGGTTGAGGGGAGAGGGGACAGGACAGGGTCGGTGTTCTCCCTGTCAAAACGGGCATAAAAGAGATTTAGATCCTCAGCCAGAGTAGAACTGTCGGCTGAGGGTGATGGTGTTCATCTGAATCATTTGATGGTAATGAGGTAAATAATGAGCCGACATTTTCCTCATGACAACAGCGATAAGCTCTGAACCCTCATTTTACCTGAACACGCCTACTGCTGATTCAGGAAAAATGTCCACGTTACCTGGTGAAAGTCACACTTTGTAACATGCGGTGGAGACGACGCCAGCTGCAGATGTGTGCAGGTGGATAGCGAATGAGCAACAACTTCTAACTTTCCACAAGTACTCATTTATTTCAAATATCAAAAATAAAAGCGCCAGCTCTACCACACACGAGAGCACACTAGTCCGCGTATGTAGCCGCTATGACTGGTGGACCTAAATCTTCACCACCACCTCTTTATACATACAAGCAGAAAGGAGTGAGCGGGTCAGCGCTCAGGGCACAGAAACTAAGCTGGCTTCAAACACCCTTTATTTTCATAAGAAAACACAGCCAGAGTCACAAATACAAGTTAAAATTCCCCGTATACAATAAGAATAGTGTTTGCAACCCGCTAAAAACCCTGCCGGCAGAAATAACTATACACTATTAAAACAAGGCTAAAACATGTTTTCCATATGCCAAGATTACCCTCCCATAGTCCCATAATCCCACAGTCCAGCCACACATGGGCGAATGGTCCTTATCTGAAAGAGACAGGAGAGGAACTTCTCTTCCGGTATGATAAAACTCGTCAGCAGTAGACCAGGGAGGAGGCTCCTTTCGCAGACCTGTCTCCTCCTGACAGCGCGTCGCCGCACAGTCCCGCCCCACTCCACACTTGAACATGGCCTCCCTCGTCTCACCGTCAGATGCAGGCAGAAGGGCATCCCTGCCCTGTTGTGCATTGCAGCCATCGCCACCCACTGTTGCTGTTCCTGCGTTGGGACTGGATCGCCGAACGACTCGCGGCACCCCACAGTCAGGCAGCAGTTCCTTCCACACACGTGCGGGCTTGCACGCGTTCCTTTTTCTCCTGCCCACCTTTCGTGCGTCACTCCTCTCTTTGTCTCTGCGCTCGCTATCCCCTTTAACAGGTCAACCTGGCGGCTGATAGGCCACCTTGGGGAACGCCCCCACCTCACAGGTGCCTACAATTGTCTGTTTAGTCCAGTGAATTAAAGGAACATGGTACAACATTAACACACATAATATAAATATGAGGATAAAACCATGCCGTATAAATATAAACAAACATGCAATATAAATATCACAATAAAATCATGCAAATAAAATCAACACTATGTACCAATACACAGATTGATAAAACATAAAAACACAAATTTCCACTGTGTGACACGTACACAACGAAGAAGAATAAAAACGAGGGTGACCTACCAGTCATGACACAAGAGACGCCACCATGCGGCGATACACTGCATTACAACACGCCACTGCTGAGTAAGTGTATTTGTAATGTTTTATCGTAAGTTTAATCAATAAACAAGTTCAGGGCGCTGAGAGTTTAGTTTGGAGATAAGAGGTGTTTGAGCAGTGCAGCTCCACTGATTTCCTTTCCTATCCGATACCAAGTAGGGGAGACCGGGGATAGTTGTAACATTTTTGACATTTCTGTCTGTAAATTGGAGATCTTTTAAGGTAGTGGATTCAAAATGTAATGCAAAGTATTTACATGTCTCAGCTATTAAATAGTGCAGCTATTTTCTCCGCAGCACAATTACCCATTGCATGGTATGGCCTCAAACACAAAGAGTGAAATGTTACAATTAACCCCATAGTCTGGGTTAGTTGTAACATATCCCGGGGTGAAATGTAACACAATGAAATAAGGGTACTAACAAAACATTAACATGTAATCTTTGTTTATTCAACACATGAATGCACTTAGAGCCATTTATGTAATTGTGTGTGTGTGTGACAGAATGCAGAAATCTAGCTTTTGAACATATTCCAACCCCCCAAAAAAGACAAATTCTGGAATTTTCTGCAACTGAATATTTCATTAATTTTGGTTGGTCTTCCTTGAGTTTGGCCTCATTGGCTCAGTGGGCATTATAACCTACAACTCTTGCACCAATTTTGAACATAACAATGAAGCTGAAAAAATGTAGTTGTTCACCAGCATCGCAATTCCATTACTTTTTATCATGGCTTATCTTGGTGTGGATTGCAGAGTGCTTCAGAAAGATGAGGAAATCTGTTTCTTGCACCCATCCTGATTTATTTCCACTACCAGTACTTCCTACTGGTCCATCTCTGACACAGAGGTCTGCATAATGTATGTGTGGGAACACAAACAGTGGAGGAATTGTGTTGCCAATAGCATTAACCGCATATACAAAAGCGACCAGTGAACCTCTCTCTGCTGATGTCGTTCACAAACTTGTTTAATATAAGTTAAAGTAATAGTGTGGCAAGTTGTAACATCTGCATTATTGTTACAACTAACCCAGACTGTTGCTGTTACAACTGACCCAGACTCCTATAGCCATGAACTAGCTAACATTACAGCCAACGGCTAAAACATTAGCACTAAAGACCTACACAGAATATATCCCCATAGACATACAAATAACATAATTTAGGTTTGATGAGTTTAACTGAAAAGCAGATAATGCTATTAGAAATTGAAATGAAGTAGAAAAACTTACTTTTTGGCATACAAATTACTTTTTTTGGTGTTAAATTGTCTGTGTTTAACAAAATGTGCTGATTTTTCACATGTGATAGCAGAACTGAACTGGGCATGCACAGGATGAGTCACATCATTTGAAACTTAGCCCTGATTGGAGAAATTGGAAGTGTTACAACTGACCCACGTTACAACTATCCCCGGTCTCCCCTACTTTATACAAAAAAATCGTATTTTATTTATTGTATCTCAAATTATAGCATCATAATGATTACAGGACATCAGATTACTTGTTCTTATCACTTAATAATGCAGAGTTCATCATATAGAAATAAAAAAAACTAGAGAGACGCGATTCGTCTCAACATACGCGCCTCATATTCTGTGATATGATTTACTTTGAGGTGTTTGACATGTTGCCACAACCAAACATGCCAACCCTCCCGATTTTTCCGGGAGAATCCCGGAGCCACCATTCTCCCGAATTTCCACCTGGACAACAAAACTGAAAAACCATATTGCAGAGTTCATAGCGTGGCTGAGCCAATTCCAGTTTCCAACAATGGCTGCAGCTACTTAGTTTTAATATTACTCTTATTTCTCTTTCTGGGTCGCAAAAAAAAAGAACTTTTAACATATTTTCAGGTGAGAATGTAGCTGTGTAAACTTCAAATATCTGAGCCGACACATCGTCTTCAAACCCCCGCGGTCTTTCACTACTCGGGTTAAACATGATATATGAGTCACTTTGATAACTTATAAATGTTCTTGTTTGGCTTTTTCAGTGTTTCGTTTGTTCGTGAGTAAATCGGTTTGGCTGAGATTAAAGTTATTAGATTAAAGATTAAATTAAATTTAACTTTATTAATCCCTCGGGTGGATTCCTCCGGGGTTTTCACACAGCTGAATAAACGTCAAACAGAAAACTGATTAAACAGAAGTGTGAGACGGTCGAGAGTTTACGTCAGCGCCCGGTTATATTTTAGATAGCAAGGAGCAGACGGCAGAGTTTCACTCCACCGAGGGAGCTCGTGACGTACTACGCGGCTTTCTTTAGACCCTGAAGGGCGGGTCCTCAGGTGGAAGCAGCCTCTGGACACCCCCGCCGGCCAATAATAGGCCGGCCAATAATAACAGTGACATTTAACGTATTTTACCCGATAAATAAACCCTGTAAAATATATTTATCCCCCCAAAACAGCCCTTTTGATTGTCTCCCTAATTCTGAGGTCTCAAGGTTGGGAAAGTATGGCCACAACACCTCACTCTTGGGGCACTTTTTTGCCACATGTATCCAAACCACGTCTCAGCTGTTTGTGGAGGTAAAATATATCCGCACAATTACGCTCAGCCATTGTTGTGAGCGCGCGCGCCAAGGGGCTGCGAGACATTTATACGGCCGTATTTCGCACATGACTATGAAAGGCGGAAGAAGAAGTAGTTCCTTTGAATGTAGACAATCCGAATGATATAGTTTCTTTCCACTGTGTTGCTGTTAATGATAAACTATAAATTAACCCTAAATTACTAAAATATCGATATTTTAATGTGAGAATCGATTCTAGAACATCAATGATTGGTATCGGAAGAATCGATATTTCAGGATCGATCCGCACATCATGAAAGTAATAACCAGTTAACCTGGAAGACAGGACACTGTTGTTCACGTGAAACCGAAAGTAAACAGTATAGCTGGTGTTACTCCCTCCACTGTCTTTTATCGACGGCTCCAAATGAGATATAAATCCCCAAATATTAAGCGCAACAATGAGAAGTATTTGGATTTAACTGGTTGCTGTTTCTTGCAGGAGATTGAAGATGCTGCTGTTGCTCCTGCTCCTCACGAGCGGTAAGAAACTCTTATATACTTTATGTAAACAATGTTTATCTTGCACTCAGACCGAAGTTTTATCGCACAGGTATATACACGCAGTGTGTGAAATTACCGATGTAATGATGGCTTTATTTGTAAGAGAGCGAGGGGTGGTGTGAGAAAGTCTGGACCGACTTTGTGTTGAAAGTTTGAGCCTGGGAGAGGCTAACTAGCCGTGCTAAGCTAGCTCGGTGACACAGGTCATGGCTGCAGATCTGAGATAAAAGGCTTTATTGACAGGTCCGATAATCCTTTATATCACAACATCATTCTCAGACAGGTGACAGGAACATGCAATGAAGTGGCCATCTATATCTGCTATTGTTACCGAAGTGTGACTGACTGGAATGTTACCAGTTAAAATCGAAAGCTTTTCTTTTTTTTGTTCAGAACTGTGAGGATTGTTTATTTCCTGTTTAATCTCGCAAACTACCACTGATGCGGTAACCGGAACTGATTCCCTCTGAAAAGTTTGATTTCACCGCAGCGTTTCACTAACTTCCCAGAAAATAAAACTAAGTTGTTTAAGTAAAAATCTTTTTCAAAGAAGCACTGTCAACATGCATAGTTTAGCTGGGCAGGAAGTCAGAAACAGTAACAGTCTAAAACAAAGCGACAACAAAAACCCAGTGCAGACTAAACTTCACTTAAAAGTATGTTGGAGAGTCGTGGACACACTTGCAGATTTGTGTCTGGGCTCTGTCAAAAAGTCAGATAATATAATATAGAATACAAATTAATGATTACTGAATTGATTACTGGTGAAAAGAGCCGAAAAGAGAGTTTGATTAACAATTTCATGGGGTTGTTTATGGTCTGCCTCCTGAAGTCAAACATAAACAGACAGTGACAGAAGATACTTGACCACATGAGTTATTTCGGTGTTACATACCAGTGATTTACAGTAAATACTACTTTGACACTGTTCCAAATGACACAGAACAAAAGTAATGCTCATAATAAAGGCTGCTATATAAGAACAGACATAAATAATGAAATCGGGATAAACTTTAAAATCCCTTTAAAGGCATCTTGATGCATTCTTAATCATCCAGGAAAGTAAATCTCCAAAAGTTGATTCTGTTCATCTGGACGTAGCGTTTTGTGGGAGAAACGTTTCGTCATCCAGGTGACTTCTTCAGTCTCAGCCGACTGCAGGTTTCCCCAACCAGTACATTTGCATAATGACTGAAACCAGCCCACTGAGGAACAATGGGCTGGGAGGTCAGTCTGTTAATCTTAATTATGCAAAATCTCATGACCAACAACCACTGACCAAAACCCACTGATCAAAGGCCATGAGTACCATTCAGAGTTGGGGAATGGCTGCAATCACAGCATTGTAACATGGTGACAGATGTACCCTTAGGCCCCCTCCTTGATTCAGAGATGGTCTTTCCCTTTTCACGTAATTGGCCTCTTTGACTCTGCGCTCAAACCAGCGTTCCTCCCTGTCCAGGATGTTACATCCTCATCCTTGAAAGAGTGTCCACTGGCCTGTAGGTGTAAACAGACTGCAGAGTCCTGGGCTGACGAGGTAGCTCTTCTGTGTTGTGCCTATACTGTCCTTTTCCAGTATAGGTTTGATTACAGCTTTTACAGTTTTTAGTTGTTCTGGAAACACACCTGACATTAAAGAAAAGTTGACGATCTGTAACAGGTCTGACTCTAAAGTCTTTGAGACCTTTTTGAAAAAACTTGTTGGCAGGACATCTAAACAGCAGGAGGAGGAGTTCAGTTGACCTTAGATGTCCTCCAGGTCTTTGCTGTTAATCGGGTGAAACTGTTTCATGGTGTTTAAACAGTTTTTTGGTGGACACAGTACATATCCTGGATCTGCTGTTGATGTACCAATTGCTTGTCTAATCTTTTGGATTTTTTCAGTGAAGAATTTGGCAAAGTCATTGCAGGCCATGGTCGAATGAAGTTCAGCTGCCACTGACACAGGAGGGTTTGTTAGCCTGTCAACTGTAGAAAATAAGACCCGAGCATTATGGCTGTTTTTAGTGATGATGTCAGAGAAGTAGGACCTCCTTGCACTCCTCAGTTGTAAATTATAATTGTGAAGTTTCTCTTTATAGATGTCATAATGAACCTGGAGGTTTGTTTTTCTCCATCTGCGCTCAGCTTTCCTACACTCTCTTTTTTCATTTTTCACCAGTGTGGAGTTTCTCCATGGAGACTTTTTCCTTCCAGAGATAACCTTCACCTTAATGGGAGCAATAGTGTCCAATACATTTAACATGTTAGCATTGAAGTATTGACGAGCTCATTGACTGAACCTCTGGACAGGTCAGGTGTTAATGGGAAGACCTGGTTAAAGATCTCACTACTGTGTTCAGTTATACACCGTTTTGTGATCACTGCTGTTGATATATTTGTGTGGGCTGAGATTTTACTTTCAAAGAAAACACAGTAATGATCAGACACGCCCACATCAGACACAGTAACCTTTGAAATGCTCAGGCCCTTGGAGATCAGTAGGTCAAGAGTGTGTCCTCTATTATGTGTGGCCTCTGTTACATGCTGCGTCAGCCCAAAGTTGCCCAGAGTATTACTCAGGTCTTTAGTCCCTTTGTCCTGAGGGTTGTCCACATGGATGTGAAAATCCATGTGGACATCATCTTATCACTCATTAGCTTATTATTCAAACATGACAAGTGAAATCTCCCGCAGCTTAAACATGTGAGAGGTTGATCGCGCAGAGAATCGCTGAGCTTATGTGAGTGCGTGTGTAAAAGCAGCAGGATATATATTTCAGTTCTGCTGAGCCAAATAAGACAGGTCAGGGTGAAGAAGTGACAGCCAAAGAAAAACTTACCACAAAACGGAAAAGTTATGACAAATCAGACTATAAGGCAAAAAGAAAGTGCAGCTTTATGGTTTCATGGACAAAAGAATTTCTGTGGCTGGACTATGACAAGCTAAATAACATGATGTTCAAATCAAATCAAATCACTTTTATTGTCACATCACATGTGGAGTACACTGGTACAGTACATGCGAGTGAAATTCTTGTTCTGCTGGGTGTGTTGTTGGTTTTCCCTTGATTGCTGAGTTGACAGGCGCCTTTGTTACTGGGACCAGTACTTTAAAGAAAGACCCCATTAGAAGGAATGAGGCGCATGAGGAATGCAAGGAATGCATCATTGCTCAGTCTGTAGTATTTTTCCCAGAACAAACACCAATTGCAAATAACATACTAAAAATAAACCTGAAAAATCTGTTTAGAACAGCTACTATGTTGCAAAGAGTGAACTACCACTGGCACAATTTAGCAGTCTTTGCAAACTTCAAACAGAAAACGGCCTCGATCTTGGTTCCACTTGCCTCTTACCCGTGACTTCAGTGGAAATTTCAAATTCAGGATCTGACACAGACTGATTCATGTCCTACACAGTTCTTACAAGTTCATAGAAATGTCTGTTCAATTAGAACCAAGTATTTGAGTTGATGATTGTAATTTTTATACAATGTTGTAATTTGTTTTTCAACATTTTTTTGATTAATGTTTTGTTTCCTTTACAATATTATACTTTAATGTATAATAATGTAACGGGGAAAAAAAAACAGGAAACAAAACATCAATCAAAAAATTGCTCTCTTTTTATCTGAGTTACTGTGGTACGACATTATCTCCTCTTTCATAAAGGATGCACCAGTGCCTCCTCTAGTAAATTAGGTAATAAAAGAAAAAAAATTAGTATTTAGAGGACTCTGATCATGACTGCAGATACTTCAGGGCAGGGGTCTCAAAACCTAAATGAGCTGTGGGCAAATGCTGGCACTGTCATCTCATGTGAGCACCACTTTAGTGTTCAAGTAGTACAAAACAAACAAACAAACAAGAAAAAACCCATTAATATTTCCAAAAATGTAGTGTTTGTTTTTTAAAATTTCAAATATTGTAGAACAAGACAAAACTGCAAACGTGAACGCATTTTTATTTTCTTCTCACTCTTAACTGAAGCTGCGAGTCCTAGTTCTGCCCTGGTCCTCCTCCATTAGGACATGCCTAGAAAAACCTCCGTTTGGAGGCATCCTTGTAAGATGCATGAACCAGCTCAGCTGCCATCTTTTGATACGGTAGTACTCTAAGCCTAAATCATAATATAAAATGAGTAACAGTAGGGTGGACATTAGGTAAGGCTGCACTTTTTGCAGCGATCTTGTTTAGAAAACTATTTTTGTATCAGTAATATGTTTTCTTTTTGTCTGTTAATAATCATGTGAAACTGCACATGCTTCAGCAGCTGGAGCCCAAACTCCTCTCCTGTCATAAAGGCCACCTGGTGAATAATTCCTCATATCCTGTATCTGATTGGTCTGTGGGAATGTGTCGATTTTAAACTTTAAAGATCAGCAAATATCTGAGCTCACAGTTTTCTCCCTCTCTTTTCACACATGCAGTGTTTCAGATATTTATAAATACAATCTTCTGAATATTAACTTCTGCTAATTAGGCTAAAAGTAAAGTCTGATGAAACTATGTCTCTTTCATTTTACCAACAAACTTATCTGATAAGAGTAGTAGGAGGAGTTCATTCTCTCACACTTTCCATCCTGTTCATCCACTTTTCTGTTAGCCACGCCCCCACAGGTGAACCAGCAAATCACTGCCTCCGTTCTCACAAACGTCTGATCTGTGGCCGGCCGGACTTCATTCCACAGATGTGCTTTAACAAAGTGTGAAGCTGAACTCTGAGCTGTGACAGTGAAGCAGTGTGAGAGTGTCAGTAGATGATCAGCAGAGGAAAGTGAAGCTGCTGTGAGCTGATGTCCTGAAGGGCTTTTAAAGAGTCTCTGAGTTTGACAGGAACATGAAGATGTTTGTGGTGTTTGTGATCCTCCTGCACGGTAAGTACACCTTCCTCTCTCTGCTCTCATCATCAGCTTTTCTTTCATCTCTCTCTCTTTAATGTGTTGAAGTGCAGCAGGAGGAGATTTCCATCAAACACTGGATTCTGATTCAGATCAAACTAACAATCCAAAGCAGCAACTTTCAAATCTCTGGATTCTTCTTGGTGCCTTTCAGATGAGCTCATGTTACAATCAGCTGTGTGTGTGTGTGTGTTTGCTTCCTGTGTTTTTTGCACTGATCTATGAATGAATCATAGATTCCTGGATACCATCCAAAAACTGAAGAAGTCAGTTGGACGAGTGATGATTCACTTCTGCCACTGAAAACGCTACGTATAGATGAACCGAATCAACTTTTTGGGTTTTCCTTATTCTCTTTAATAGGACTGCATCATCTGTTTTTACTTCAATACCTTTAATAACCTCTCCTTTGTCAGGTATTTTTAATCTGCCTACATCCTTGTAGAAAAGTTAACATAAAGTGTGTATATTGGAAACAATTAGCTTCTCATAAGAAGCATCTGATCCAGACTTTAATACTCTGCCTGAACACAAAATGTGTCTTTGGACAGCAGCAGGAAAACCCAATGGTCCGACAGCCGTTGCTGTTATACTTCTTCACCGTGTGATGAAGACATTTATGTCAGGTCTGAGTGGACCTGAAAGGCTGGTGCCAGAGGCAGGATTTTAGTTTAGTGAGTTTCTGTCAAGTTACCTCAAAGTGTTCTGGAAAAAGCAGTTCTCTGAAAAAGTTCATTAGGAAACATTGAAGCTCCATCAGTCTACAAACAGCGAGAGCCTCTATAGTTCTTTCACAGTCCATAGTGGAAAAACTACATTTCTATGTCATATATAGATTCTTAAGAACCACGGGATTCCTCCTTTTATTGATTTACTTTATTAAAATAGGATCACTGTAATTTTCATCTCTTTTGTTCCTTGTTGCTGTCAGAGGATTTAACTCTGCTGAGGTTGCTGCTGAAAAAAGTCAGAGACTGCGACGCCAGCTGCTGTTGTAGTAAAAAATTTGTCTGTGAGCTGTGATACTGATATCTGTTAACTCTGACACAGCTCTAAATCGACAGAAATTCATAATGTTTTAGTTGGATATGCATTTTGTACAATTGTTTGTAGACAAAGGTTTTTGAGATTTTAAACCCCACTCTGCACAGTGGGGACGTGGACGCTGGTATGGTTTGGCTGCCGCTGCTCTCTCTATACTTAGAGCTTGGTATACTTAGACTAGCTTGTTGTATCGTCTGCACCTGTGCCTGTAATGGCTGCATGGTCTGGTGTGTTGTGCTTCATTGTCTTAGCTGTTTGGCCTGTGTTCTCTTGGCCATTTTTACTGTCACTTGTTGGCTAAATCACTGGCATTTACTGTCCACATGATGAGCTTTCTCCAAAGGGTAGCTGGCCGGCCTCTCCCTTAGAGATAGGGTGAGGGGTTTAGCCTTCCAACAGGGGCTCAGAAGGGGGCTGCTGCTCCTCCATTTCAAAAGGAGACAGTTGAGGTGAACTATGATGCCTTCTGGAGATCTCCTGGTTAAGCTATTCCAGACATGTCCAACTGGGAGGAGGCCCCAGGGTAGACCTAGGACATGGTGGAGAGATTATATCTCTCAGCTGGCCTGGGAACGCCTTGGTGTTCCCTAAAAAGGCTGGAGAAAGAAATGGATAGATACTATAATTATAAAAGGATTATAATGCTCAACCTTTCCAAAAGAAATATGAAACATTGTCTTGCAACAAAAAAACATTCAAGAAAGAAGACAGAAAGTGAGGCTTGGACTCTATGGATAATGGTGACGTATGTTTTTGACACTGAAAAAATAAAACACTGCTAATATCCTTATTCAAAAATCTTTCTCTCACTTTCGCAACCCTTGGCCGTGCGCTACGTCCGTTTTTTTTCCTCCTTCTCCATGACTTGGCGTGGTACTGAAATAGAGAGACACGAGCCTTCGCTGACACGGCCCCATAGACCCACCCATCTCCTGTAGCTCAAGACTGAAGCTCAAGTTTTTATAATTTTCACTCTTTAACAATTAATTTTCTAACAAAAGAGTTTTAATCAATTTAAAAAAAACTTAGTTATCCTTCATCCTTCAGCTGTCTCAGCCTCTTCAGCTTCCAGAGAGAAACATGTATAATGCCTGGTTTTGCCAATCCAATCAGTCCATTTTTGTAAGTTTAGCTTGTGTTATCTTGCCCTGCTCAGTATCTGAGAGAATGTTTTGGAGGAATAGTGTTTCTCTTCACTGCTGCACAGAACTGATGATATTCTGATTCACGGTGCACTGAGGTTATTCAGGGTGCAGCCTGTTCACTCATTTTAAAATGTAAATAACAAAGAGTTCGTTCCTTGAATTTATGTTTCTGATTACATTTAGTATTTCTTGTTTTTTAGTAAATTTGGTTTCTTTCTGTTTGTGCTCAGTTTCCCAGTATACCACATTGGCTGTTGTGGTAGAAGTTTATGAGGGAGAAAGATCTGTCCTCCTGCCCTGCCTGTACTCAGGTTTCATACCTGAGGACTCCACAGTTATCTGGACTCTCAATGATCTTGTTCCCAAACCTGTCCACCTACGAGGAAAAGGAGGAGATGATCTTAATGGGCAGATCCAGCAGTACAAAGGGCGCACATCAATGAATCCCTATGCTCTCATCACAAAAGATTTCACCCTTACTCTGAGAAGGCCAACAAAGACTGACTCCGGCAACTACACCTGCTCCATCAGTGCAGGAGAAAGTGAACGGAGACTGAGAAGCATCCAACTGCATATCAAAGGTCAAACCCTAAAACCTGCTGTACTTATTGGTCAGAAGTCAGTGCTGCAGACAAAGGTCAGGCAAAGCTGAAGATAACTAAATTGTTCTAAATGTCTTGATGAAACCAGCGCAGTAAGAAACTAGGACTGCTGTGGAAGCCACACCAAAAAGCTGAGCTCAGTCACTCAAAATATGACCTTTTACACATCAGCCAATTTGAAACATTCAGAATTTCCTTTCCTTAGATGTGTCAGAACAAGTGATGTGTTGATAAGCAGGTGATTTAATGCCCATAATATTCATTGTGATCCCTCACCCATTTGTGAGTGTAGCAATATTACATAAATTCCAGTTACAATAGAAAACAAAAAGAGCCAAAGACTGTTTTGGTACATTATTAATGTTTACAGAACAGAATCAAAGATCAGGAATGTGGATACTGAGCCAAGCTCCATTTACAATCAGTGTCAGTGCAGCTGATTCTACGGTTGTTTTCTTATCCTCTCAGACCAGCAGGTGGACATGAAGGTGGAGGTAGGCTCACAGTCTGTCATCCTGCCCTGCAAAACAAAACCTAACATACCCGAGGCCACCAGAGTGGAGTGGACTCGCTCTGACCTCGGACTCATGGTGGTCCATGAGTATTCAAATCAAAGTGGCCAACTTATGACTCAGGACGAAGTTTACAGAGACCGAACGAAGATGAATGAAGACCTGCTGAGAACTGGAGACCTCAGTCTGACCCTGAAACACCCCACAGAGAGAGACACAGGACGATACATCTGCACCATCTACAGGGACAAAGACATCCTCAGATGGAAAGTAGTGCTGCAGGTCAAAGGTCAGTGCTGTACTTACAGGTCAGAGGTCAATGTTGTGGACACAGGTCAGAAAACTTTTCATTTTCTTTTCATCACAGAACGGTTTCCATCCTGGGCCACAGCTCTCCTGGTTCTCCTGATTCTTCTTGTTATTTCCGCGGTTCTATTATTTCATTTCCGGCACTATTTCATGTCAGGTGAGTGTCTCCTACTACACTACCCATAATGCCGATGGTCAGCAGGTGTCCTCTGGTGGCTCCTTGACTGTGGCTCACACAAACTTGTTCCAGAAGCTGAAAGAGTTGAGAGTTACAAACAGCTGATACAGAGAGCTGAAGAGAAACTTCCAGGTTTGTTCCAGAAGTCAGAAAACCTCCTTCAGACTCAGTCATTGATCAGTGAAACAGCTCCACAACATGACTTTACTAAACAGTGTGTGTGCTTCACTGCATTGATCTGACACAGAGGCTGCATGTGGACAAGCTGTTCTTCTTCTGTGGTGGTAAACAGCAGCTGACATGGAAACATGTGCTGACAGTAAATGTTGCAGCAGCTTCAGTAAATGTTCCTCCTTGAGTTGTGCTCAGTCATGTGGTGGAGAGCTTCAGATGTTCAGACACATGAGATCTTCATGGTTTCTGTGCTGATGTGTGTGAGACATGGCCGACTGTGGAGGCTCAGTCTGTCTGTTCTTCTTCATCCAACATGTCTGCAGCACTTTACAGGACGCTGCAGACGAGTTACCAAAGAACGAGTCAGGAACAAACTGAGACACAATCTGACTGAGACTAGAAGACAAGGAGGGACAGGGAGGTCATGTGACCACCACAGCTGCTGCTGATGTCATCATGTTGTGCTTTGTTGTTTTCTCAGTTTACATGGTGGAGGTGGATTCAGGGGAGGAGTCTGTCCGGCTGCCCTGCAAAGCTATAGTCGGATTCCTTAAAGACACTAGAGTGGAGTGGACAAACAGAGACAACAGGAAGATCCACATATATCAGAATGGCTCTGATCAGCCTGGAGAACAGGACGAGTTTTACAGAGAACGAACGAAGATGAAGACAAACTTGCTGAAAACTGGAGACCTCAGTCTGACTCTTGAATATCCCACAGATGAAGACACAAACACCTACACCTGCCGCGTCTACAGTATGAAGGGAGACATCTTGTTAACAAAAACTGTGAAACTCGGTGTCAGAGGTCAGTGCTGTTGTCATTGGGCAGAACGTAGTTCATTTTTATTTGTATTTCATATGATATACATTTATGAGATTTTCAAGACTAATTTTCCTCAAATATTTTAACCTTCAACTCAATACAGTTCCTCAGTGATTTAGAAAGGCAGAGTTTATTGATTAGCAGCAAGTTGGTTGAAATTTACCAGCATAAAGCTAAAGGAGCATTTCTTAGAACATGTAGAAAATGAGACAACCCATATGGAAAAGATATATATATAAATCTTATAAAGTTTGTATCTGTCTTGTGTGAAACTTGTATGAAAAGCATATAAGATCCCTTGAAAAATTAAATAATGAAACTTGTATGTTTTGGATACTTACTAAAACGATGTATGAAAGTAATGAGAAAGTGGCCACTTTCATGAGTAATCACATATAAGTTTTTACTATTTCTTTTCCATATGGGACAGTTTGTAAAAGTTTTTCAGCAAATTTGAAAAAGGATGATTAACATTATCTCATGGATTAGTAAATGACACACATATATGTATATACACACACACACACACACACACACACACACACACACACACACACACACACACACACACACACACACACACACATATATAGATAGATAGATATATCTATATATGTAGAACAACGTCTCTCTGAGATATTTATTTACGTACGGATACAAGAACTATTTCACACCACCTGTAAGAACTCTCTATAATGCAAAATATCTGTCTGGCAGAGAATCATCTGCACTTACATTTTTGCTGGAGTATGAAATGTTTTATTTAAATACTATTATTACTAATAATAAACATGCATAGCCAATTGATCTGTATCTGGAGCAGAAAGCCTAGCTAATAAAGAAAGTTGATGATCACTTTGTTAATAAACATGATCTCTGACTGGGGTCAGGTAACACAATTAAAGCCTGGATATCCTGAATTTGCTTCCCAAGATGCCCCCAGGTAACTAGTTGTTTCCTGCAGTGAGCTACTTGATTCTCTTTCAAAGAACAACAACAAAGCTTGTCTCTGGACATGTGACAGTGATGTTGAGGTCTTTAAGAAACAGACAGCTGTGACGCTGATTGGAAAAACAACAAAGGCAATATTGTCTCTGTTCAGTGGCATAATCTGACTGATTAGTAAAATGTGTTTTGACTTGAAATAATTCACTTCAACTACTAAATGTAAATCATGCTCAGTGTTGCTGCTTTTTTCTGTATAGCTCATATTTTTGGTGTCTTCTCAGTTTACACAGTAGAGGTGGTTTCAGGGGTGGAGACTGTCCTGTTACCCTGCAAAACCAGGACTAACCTGCCTGAAGATGCTAGAGTGGAGTGGATGGACAGTGACTATGAGAAGGTCCATGTTTATCAGAATGGCTTTGACCAGCTGGAAGAACAAGACCAAGATTATAAAGATCGAACACAGATGAATAAAGAACTGCTGAGAACTGGAGACCTCAGTCTGACCCTGAAGTACCCCACAGACTGGGACACTGACATCTACACCTGCACCATCTACAGCAGGGAGGGAAACATCCTGAAAAAGAAACAAGTGAAGCTGAAAGTCAGAGGTCAGTGCTGTAGATCAAGCTCAGGGATCAAAGCAAAGTTAGTTTTCATTTGTACGTAGTTGTGGTAGCGGGTCTTGCCACTGTCGATGCTTTTCAGTAAGGATAAGAGTCAAGTTGTGGTTTGCACACACTATAAATACTTCTAATTGTATATTTAACGTGCCTGGCTGTGGAGTGCCGACTGCTCACAAGCTCATGCGGATGTCTGCTGTGCAGTTTCCTGTATAAGAGGAAAAAGGTTAATGAGCTATGGAAGACAGGTCCTTCAGTTTTACAGGCACTGTTTCCACACCACTCTACAGCTGTGCAGTTAAAGCACGCCCCAACAGCCACATACTCCAGGGTGAGCTAGAAATATGTTACAAGGATCCCAAACTCATCTGCCATTTTCTGGGCTTAAGAGAGAAACAGACTCCACTTGTTTGTGAGGTTACAGTTTTGTAAAAAGAACCTTGTGTCACATTATATAAGAAGAAAGCTCATTTTCTGCTTTGTTGTGCTGTCAGGTATCAAGGTGAACGGGGTTTCAGACAGCGAGTCTGTCCAACTGCCCTTCACAACCACAGAAAATCTGCCTGAAGATGTAAAAGCAGAGTGGATAGACAGAGAGAACAGGAAGGTCCACGTGTATAAGAACGGTTCTGACCAGCTTGAAGAACAGGACAAGGTTTACAGAGGCCGAACAGAGGTGAATAAAGACCTGCTGAAAACTGGAGACCTCAGTCTGACCCTGAAATACCCCACAGACTGGGACACAAAGACATACACCTGCACAGTCTACAAGGAGGGAAACATCCTGATGAAGAAACAAGTGGAGCTGAAAGTCCAAGGTCAGCGTGTGCTTGAAATCTGAACGCCATTTTTGACATTGATTTCTGCATCCATTTTCTTTTGCCTAATTAGTTCAGAGCAGAGGTAGGTGGGTGCCTGTAGCTTACCCCAGCTACCATGGGGCAGGAGGTGGATACACCAAGGATAGATCGCCAATGTGTTGCAGATCACAATCTGTTGTTAACACAGAGAGACAGACAACCATTCACATTCACATTTATGGGCAATTTAGAAGCTAACCAAACAATAATATCTTTGACCTGTGGGAGGAAGCCAGAGTACAGACAGTACAGACAGAACCCACGCAGACAGAAAAAAAAAAAGCAAAATCTTCACAGACAGACCCCAGCCAGGCGGTGGAGTCAAACTCAGGCAACAGTGCTAACCTTCTCGCCATTACCCACTTAATTTCTCAAATCATTTAAGCATATTA
Organism: Maylandia zebra; assembly: GCF_041146795.1. Lineage (NCBI taxonomy): Eukaryota > Metazoa > Chordata > Actinopteri > Cichliformes > Cichlidae > Maylandia > Maylandia zebra. The sequence continues at coordinate 5,185,280 of NC_135169.1, read as the reverse complement.
AAGGTGGTGCTTGATTCTTATATCACATTAGTGATGGTACGTCTGTCTGTGGTGTGGATCCAAACAGAAAAATAACTGTTAATAAACTTCTCAGTGGGCAGTGGCCTCGGGGACTGTCTGGAAGTGGGAAGCAGCCCAGCCAATGATTCAGTTTGCTTTGAGGAAACAGTCCATCTGATGTTATCAGATCATCAACTTTGAAGGAATTCATTTGATTTGACTGAATTCAATTTTCAGTGATGCTGTTTGACCTTGAATCTTTTTTAGAAATACAAATGTTCCATTTTATATCTACGACAAAAAGACCCAGACAAAAGCTCCACACTGACAGGAGAAATTGCTGTAAAGTAGGAAATGGACAAAAATAGCACCATCAGTCTCTGATCATCTCTAACATTTTGAACTTGTTTTCACTTTCTAGATATCTGTCATGTTACCTTCTACTCTCATATGCTTCTGTCCCTCAGTTTTCTCTACAACACTGAAAAGCCAGCTGCTGTCTGAACAGCTCATGTTGTCTTTGTTGTTGTCTCAGTCTGTCAGGTGGAGGAGGAGGAGGGGGTGGAGTCTGTCAAGCTGCCCTTCAAAACAACAGAAAACCTGCCCGAAGATGCCAAAGTGCAGTGGAAGGTCAGTGGTGATAGGATGGTCCATGTGTTTAAGAACGGCTCTGACCAGCCTGAAGAGCAGGACCAGTTTTACAGAGACCGAACGAAGATTAATAAAGACCTGCTGAGAACTGGAGACCTCAGTCTGACCCTGAAACAGCCCACAGAGAGAGACAGTGGAGAATACAGATGTAAAGTCTACGGGAAGATCAATAGATACAAAAAAGTACTGCTCAAAGTCAAAATCACAGGTTGTTACTTTTTCCTTTGATTCTTTGTATGTATGTGTTGTTGTTGTTGTTGTTGTTTTTTAACTAGAATTCCTAAAATATGTTTGATATACACATGTGTGATAGAAAACATTTTAAACTTGACATGAAGACATTTGGATCAGGAATAAGTTGGCTTGTTTTTATATTTATTTACGTGTGTGTGTGTGTGTGTGTGTGTGTGTGGATAGATAGATAGAGATCAATTTGGCTCAAAGTAATTAATATGGTGTGCATTTATAGTTAATTTCAGGTGTTTTCAGTTACTTAAAACAATTAAAAGAGAAAGGAGTTAAAATAAGCAATTTGTAAGATTTAAAGTAATTGAAAGTTTATTCTTGCTAAGTGGAGGCTCGACAATTTATTACTGCTTCATTCCTAAAGCTTAGAGTCTAAAGACCATTTATTTATTAATTTATTGAAAAAAGTTAGTACAGCAAGCCATAAAATAAACGATAAAAACCCCAACAAAAAACAGAGCCATTCATAACTCTGCACCATCTATGTTCAGAGATTGACGCTCAAATCGGCTCAAAGTGTCCCATTTTCACTGATTGTTTCCCGACGACATGCTTCACGTGTGATATGGATCCTCTGCTGAAGGAATCTGCTTTCTATCCACAACCTGTTGATCCGTGTCTGACTAACAGCAGCGCAGGAAGCCCTGCAGTTACAGAGAAACTGTCTGAGTCCCATCCAGTCAATGCTGCTCAGTGTTGCTGCTGCTGGCTGTTCAGCTCATTTTCTTCTTTGTTCTATTCTCAGTCCCCAAAGTGGAGGTGGATTCAGGCATTGAGTCTGTTCAACTGCCCGTTGAAATCAAAGCTCACCTGCCCAAAGACATTAAAGTGGAGTGGAAAGATGGTTCGTACAGAAAGATCCACATATATCAGAACGGCTCTGATCAGTTTGAAGAACAGGACAAGGTTTACAGAGACCGAACAGAGATTGATGAAGACCTGCTGAACACTGGAGACCTCAGTCTGACCTTGAAATACCCTACAGACTGGGACACAAACACCTACACCTGCATCCTCCTCAGCAGGGAGGGAAAGATTCTGCTGAAGAGAAAGGTGGAGCTGAAGGTCAGAGGTCAGTGCAGCCTCGTGTAAGCATGTATGCAAAATCTAAGGTCCATTTTTGGCATTGATTTCTTGCAATATGAGCCTAACTGTGACAAACAGATGTTGTCAGTACTTCGCAGGGACTTGTTTCCATACAGAAGAATATCTGATGAAGTAGAACTTAAAAATACCAATACACATGATCACTGCAAAAGTATATTAAATGAAATCCAGATACTTATAAGCTGTGAACAGTGGTTTATTCTATTATTCTTGAACAAAATACAGAGTACTGCACCAACACTGAAGTCCAGGCTTTGTTAGCTGAGATTTAATTAGACTATTACCACCAGCATCTGCAGCCATTATAATTGGGAGCCAAGAACACTGTGAAGGCCCTCTTGTATCTGCTCCATTTATTATTTTATGCCTTTTTGCGGTCCTTAACATGCTTCAAAAATACATGAAATTTTGCACATGCTTCAGGCCTGGTTGACATATTTTATTGATTTCATACATGGGCATTTCAAGATGGCTCTAGAACACCACCTATACAGGATGTGATGAATTCCTACAGAGACACACTTTGAACATTCACACATACACATACATATGCCACCTGTAAGATTTCAACAATAACAACAACAACAACAAAAATCAGCCCAGGCACTAGGAGGTGATGCATCCATATGTTGTCTGCCATGGAGCCCAGACCTACAACTCCATCCAGGCTTTCCTGCACCCCTGTGATAGTCCTAGTTCACAATGGTGCCTGCATTTTTATTTCATCTGAAATATCTGGCCTCCTTAGTGTGCCTCCCAAATCTTAGCCACTCTCTTTAGATGTTCTTGAATTGACTGGAGTTTAGCCCTCTCAGTGCTCCTAATCTTCAGTACCTAGGTGGCTCTAAAGTGCTGCCAAAGTCCATTTCTAACTTGACTGAAGTAATTGCTGTCCCACACTGTCTTCCTTCTCTCACCCCAACCGGTCGCAGCAGATGGCCCCACCCCTCCCTGAGCCTGGTTCTGCCGGAGGTTTCTTCCTGTTAAAAGGGAGTTTTTCCTTCCCACTTTCACCAAAGTGCTGCTCATAGGGGGTCATATGATTGTTGGGTTTCTCTCTCTCTACTGTACACTAAAAAAACCCACTTTAAGGCAATTGTTGTTGTGATTTGGAGCTCTATAAATAAAATTGAATTGAATTGTCAGAGGTGGAGTTTGGTAACTAGTCCATATCATGATGGACAGATGGCACGTACACAGGCTGGCCAGACGATGCAATTCTTGGTGACATCTGTACCTTTGGAGGAAAGCTCCAAGTTTGTTCCATCTGTGTCTAAGATCTTGTGAATTATTCCTGTGATAGGGTGAATCTCTTCTCTTCATCTTCGTCTGACTCCTGAAATCAATAGTAACAGTACTCTCTGTCTGAGTTTTCTATCTCTAAATCATCAGTTTTCTCCTTCTTTTACTGTCCCAGAAAATCTCCCATTCACTCTCATTCCCACAGATCCACTGTGGTTCTTCTTCTGGCTTCTTCTATCTCTTCTGTTTTGTTCTGAAATCTCATGTTGCTGTAGCCACTTGTACTTTTTCTCTTTTTCTGGGATTCTTTGCACCTCACTGTAGTCTCTGACAACTGGTGAGTGATGGGTTTTTCTCCATTCTACCACTGGCAGCATGTCCACTAAAGATAACGCTCCTGATGATAGAGTGCTAAATTGTGTAACTTCAGTTCGCCAACAAAGCTGAATATAAACGTGGAGCCATAGATGTGGCCTCTACAGATGCTGGTCTGGCTTCAGTCACCTTGAGACTCTGACTTTGTGTTGGATGATGCTGCCTCTTCCTTTTAATCATCGTTTGACACACTGTTGCTATTATCACCAGAAGATCTCTCTTAATTTACATATCAGCTTTCCTTGGACCCCAACGTTTTCTTCCTCCTTCTTTCCATGCGACATGTGCCTTATCATGTTCCTCTTTTGGTCTTTGATGTAGGCACCCAGGCTGTAAACACTTTTATTGCATGTTGCAAAAACAGTTTTAACCCGATTGGTCAAAACGTTGGACGAAGCCTTTAGACGCCATGTCAGCCTCATGTTTCATCTTCTGCACCTTTCCAGAATCTCCCTGTATGGAGACATCTCTTCTCGCGTCACCATGGCAACCATCGCTTGTCATCCAGGCTTGTAGAGAGAGAGAAGGGGGAAAGAGAGCATTCCCTAACAGCAGAATTTATAGCCCTGTTTTTCTCTAGGAGAGTCCACCTTAAATCTTTATGCTTTCTGGTGCCATCACCATCCACCTCAAATTCCTTCTCCCTGTTCATATCTGTTAGTGTCTAAGTCTAACAGTCTAAATCCAAAACTATTCTACAAAACATATCTCTGTGCAGTAAAGAATGAAACAAATGTGTGATACAATTTGTGAGGTCATTGCATAAAATACAATAATGGGGCTATGTGAGCCTTAAAGATAAAAATAAACATTATTGTCCTACAGATTTCTCTATAGCTCTGAACCTGCTGTCTGTCTGTCCTGTGTTTGTTGTCCTCTCAGTCTGTCAGGTGGAGGTGAAGGAGGGGGTGGGATCTGTCCAGCTGCCCTTCAAAACAACAGAAAACCTGCCTGAAGATGCCAAAGTGCAGTGGAAGATCAGTGGTGAAAGAAAGGTCCACGTGTATGAGAACGGCTCTGACCAGCCTGAAGAACAGCACCAGTTTTACAGAGACCGAACGAAGATGAATGAAGACCTGCTGAGAACTGGAGACCTCAGTCTGACCCTGAATCACCCCACAGAGAGAGACAGTGGAGAATACAGATGTGTAGTCAAAACAGAGGAGATCAAGAGATACAAAACAGTATTCCTCACAGTCAAAGGTTGGTTTGTTTGTTTGTTTGTTTGTTTGTTTGTTTGTTTGTTTGTTTGTTTGTTTGTTTGTTTGTTTGTTATTTTCATAGTTCCTGTCTGACTGCCTTGTGTCTCCTCTGCAGGGAGAGTTCAGGTCCAGGATCAAACAGGGGACATCAGGAACAGAAGCAGCTCCATTGATCCGACTCCTCTGATGGCTGATCAATCAGTTTGATCTGTGTGTTCTTTGATTATTGATCAGTGATGTCAGAGTGGAGTCAGTGTGATGTTGTTGTTGTGTGTTTGAGACTTTTAGTGTCCATGAAGGTCTCTGCTGCCGTAGATCCTCTGAACTGTGACAGAGGTCTCACTCTGGAGGAAACTCTCAGCACTTTCATTTTATTTACAGCACTTGAGATTATTTATTTATTATTGATTATGATCGTGGCTCAAGAGTTGGGAGTTCGCCTTGTAATCGGAAGGTTGCCGGTTCGAGCCCTGGCTTGGACAGTCTCGGTCGTTGTGTCCTTGGGCAAGACACTTCACCCGTTGCCTACTGGTGGTGGTCAGAGGGCCCGGTGGCGCCAGTGTCCGGGAACCTCGCCTCTGTCAGTGCGCCCCAGGGTGGCTGTGGCTACAATGTAGCTGCCATCACCAGTGTGTGAATGTGTGTGTGAATGGGTGGATGACTGGATATGTAAAGTGCTTTGGGGTCCTTAGGGACTAGTAAAGCGCTATATAAATACAGGCCATTTACCATGAGAGATTTTTTTTTTAAACTAACTTGGAAAAATACCAGTTTTAAAAAATATCTGCAGCATCACATTAATGTAAGCGTGCCTTCACTTCAGTCACAATCATGGTGTCAACGTATTAAAGGTGTTTGTCTCAAACTGACCTGTGACCAGCTTCACTCAGTGTGAGCTGTTGATTATTTCTCTTTGTTTATTAGTTGGATCTGCACACAGAGGTCAAGACTGATATTTTTTACATTTTGTATTTTTATAATGATAAACTGTGGAGTAAAAACTTTGCCCACAATCACAGTCTTCACCAGAGTAACATCAAAGCAGTAATCTTTAGCCTACTTCTTTGCCATGTGTGTGCCATAGTAAATCCAGTTCACTGTGTATTTCTGCCTTACCCTTGTACATATTACCCCAGTCCCAAGTATACTTGTGTAGTTAATTCCCATGTGATCATTGTTATCACTGCCTACACTTAGTCACTGTTTCACTCCACCTGTATATAGCAACTGAACTCCACACCAGTGAGGTCTATACGGCTCACACCATGACAAAGACTTCAACACTGCATCTAAATGCTGAAGTACTTTTTACTGACATTTACAGAAAGAACTGTTTGAAGAAACTTAATGTGCAGAGAGAAAATCTCCTGAACTCAACCTTTACTACAATCTCTGTGGACACGGGCAACTGGAGACCTGATGGTCCTGTTATACTTCTTTACAATCAGAGTCAACAGTAGAGAAATCTGACTGTGCTTCAGCACAACAAGAATAAAAAGCATTTCAAAAATGCTGCTGATCCACTTTAAATGTCGTCTGAGCAGAGAATCACTTTTGCTTTGCTGTGTAGTGTGGGACAGCACGAAAGCACTGAGGACTGTTTTGTTGGTATTTAGAGAATTCAGACAGCTCTGACCCTTCAATCTCACTTCACTCCGTTATACGGATCATTTATTTTCCCATTATACTGCCTGTATCCACCCACTGAAAATGGACGTGGATGGTGCTGTTCATTGACTGCAAGCAGACTGGTTGCCATGTGTGCCAGAATAGGGAAGCAGGAGAAATCTAAAAAACCTGCAGATCACTCAGTTTCACTTCAGCTCTTTGTATGTTGGCTGGTAGATGGTACAACAACAGCACAGACAGGAGTGGCCCACAGACTGACCACGTTTACTGTTTCTCTTCATTTATTGGTTGGATCTGCACAGGGACTACAGATGAGGCCAAATCTGATATTTTTACATTTTTGTAATTTTATAAACTGTGAAATAAAAACTTTGTAAGGTTTCATTTGATCAGTGTTCTTCTTCTTCTGTGGTGTTTCTGATGCTTCTGATGTGTTTGGGGCTGAATGTGGGCTTCAGGAAAGTTCGATTTAAGATTTTTTTAAACTTCATAACATCACAGAGAATTAAAATTAGGACCAATTTAAAAAGTTTGACAGAAACTTTGGCATGTATGTCTACGCTTTGTTTCTGTCCTTTGGTTCATTAAATGCCTCAGAGCCTGCAGAAACAAACTGTCTCACACATTAAAATGTGAATTTGTTTGCACACAGACAAAAACATCTTCCTCCTCTACACCGATGTAACAAGATAAATTGGATTAGAACAGTTTGTGCTGCCAATAAAAATAAATAAATCTCACTACATTCAGTAACCTCATCAGTTAAAACTAACAGCTTATGTTTAATAATTGAGAGTTATATTTGCTTTTACTGAAGTCATTTTCTTTGCATAACAAGAATATTATCAGTGGTGCCTGGTGATGACCACACTGAGCTTTCCCCCATACTTACATAAATCATGTCCTGTTTTCCTCTGTGATCCTCGAGGCCTCAGAATAATCCTGCTGTGCAGCTCTCTGCTGTTGTCCTGTGAAAGCAGCAGATCCATAATGCAGACTTCTGTTTGTGTCGTAGACGCTCTGAGTACTGGTTTATCACAGTCCACACAGAGCTGTTTAGAGTCCACTTCAGGAGTGACGGCTGCCACAGTGCCCTGCTTACCTGACCTCTGCTGGATTGTTGGTTCAGTCCACATAACACCAGGTTATCATGTCAGATCTTTATTCACATGAACCTACAGAGACTTTAAATCAGCAGGAATCCAGATGAAGCCCTGAAACAGCAACATGACCTCATTGATGGACAGGATAACTTGGTGTTGAGGAGTTTGCCTCAGGCCTCCTCTGCTCAGACGACAGCATGCTGTTTCCAAACCAGGACAAAACATAGAAGTAGTATGTGGGCAGGGTGAAATGTACCGTGGTACTCCTTTTCCCACTCCACAGGTTATCAGGTATGTTGGAGTTGTCCACCTCAGTATCAGGCTCAGAGCTGCTGAATCCAAACTCCTCTCCTGTCATAAAGGCCACCTGGTGAATAATTCCTCATTTTGAGCTTTAAAGATCAGCAAATATCTGAGCTCACAGTTTTCTCCCTCTCTTTTCACACACGCAGTGTTTCAGATATTCATAAATACAATCTTCTGAATATTAACTTCCACTAAATAGGCTAAAGGTAAAGTGTGATGAAACTAAGTTTCTTTCATTTTAGCACAAACTTTTCAGTTATGAGGAGGCGTTCCGTTTCCTCATACTTTCCATCCTGTTCATCCACTTTTCTGTTAGCCACGCCCCCACAGGTGAACCAGCAAATCACTGCCTCCGTTCTCACAAACGTCTGATCTGTGGCCGGCCGGACTTCATTCCACAGATGTGCTTTAACAAAGTGTGAAGCTGAACTCTGAGCTGTGACAGTGAAGCAGTGTGAGAGTGTCAGTAGATGATCAGCAGAGGAAAGTGAAGCTGCTGTGAGCTGATGTCCTGAAGGGCTTTTAAAGAGTCTCTGAGTTTGACAGGAACATGAAGATGTTTGTGGTGTTTGTGATCCTCCTGCACGGTAAGTACACCTTCCTCTCTCTGCTCTCATCATCAGCTTTTCTTTCATCTCTCTCTCTTTAATGTGTTGAAGTGCAGCAGGAGGAGATTTCCATCAAACACTGGATTCAGATTCAGATCAAACTAACAATCCAAAGCAGCAACTTTCAAATCTCTGGATTCTTCTTGGTGCCTTTCAGATGAGCTCATGTTACAATCAGCTGCTGTGTGTGTTTGCTTTCTGTGTTTGTTGTACTGTCCTATGAATAAATCAGATTCCTGGAAACATGCAAACTGTTTGTTTGTTTTGCTTAAGTTTTTACTTGTACTACGACTGCTGTGTGTTGTGGGTCAATGTTTGAAAAACAGTGGGTCACCCACGACCCAGGACCGCGACACTAGGGCAACATTTTTACAGATTGATATATATTGGTTCTCTTTTATTTTACACTTGACAAAGCAAAAAATACCAGCAAGTATGAAAGACGTTTGTGATTAAATCTAAACCGAAAAGGAAAAAAAGTCCGGGAATGCAAGTTTTGCTTTCTCTTTCTCTGTTGTCAACACTTCAGCTTAAGTGAGCTCACACTCAGTGTGTTTAACCCAAACCCCCAGGCAGATGGCCACAGATCACTTTTAAACACAGAAATGTGCGCTCATTTCATTCATAGTTTTCAAACTGGTTGACTTGCTTTCTGTCAACAGGAGACTGCATAAATCAGGCCTTTATGGTTGTATTGCTGCTAAGAAACCATGACTAAGGAAAAGCAACAAGCAGGAGAGATTTGTTTGGGCTAAGAAACACAAGGAATGGACATTAGACCAGTCGAAATCTGTGCTTTGGTCTGATGAGTCCAGAATTGAGATCTCTGGTTCCACCTGACGTCTCTTTGTGCCACACAGAAAGGGGAACTAGATGGTCTCTACATGCATGGTTCCAGGATATCAGAGATTCCAGAGGTCCTCTTCCACTTAGGTTATTTGTGTAGTAGCACAAACAGCACCCTGTTCTCATCGCTTGCTCACTTATGCCTTCTTGTTCCAGTAGCCCACACCTGACCCGAGCCAGTATGGGTTATGTTTTCTGCCTCTCGCTCATATCCGAAGGTAGGCTTGGTTAGCATCGGGGATGCAGACATATGCCCACGTCTGCGGCTGGTCAGTGACTAAAGTATTAAAGTACTGGTAAAGAATGTACAGAAATATAAATCTCCAGTTCACCTATTAACACCTTCTGCCAGATCATGTGATGACATTTTATTTATGTCCTAATTTAGCAGTCGCAGAGGTATGTCTGATATGTTGAACATGAAACACGAAGTGTTGAGCTGAAATCTGGTCAGAATGAATCCCATCGTAGGTATGTCACAGGTTAGTCTGGTTAGACTGGCACACTGACAGCACAGCACAAGCACACTGACATCCACTTTTGTGCAGACAATATAAAATGTGTCCTGTAGTTGCGGGTAAGACCATCCTCGCATCACAGGAAAGTGTGTGTAAAGACTAGTAAGAGCAGCAATATTTACCTAACAGTTTAACGTTGGAGAAATTATGAGCACAGATCAGCGCAGACACCTCTATTGCTCTTTAGCATGGTAGTCCCAGGTAAAGTCACACTATTATTTTGTTTAAAACCCTTAAAAGGCCCTGGGACAATTTTTGGTCCCTAGAGCCTTTAAAGGGTGCATTTTTTAAGGGCCTAACAGGGGCAAAGTGTCAGCAGACTGATGTGTGTTTTAAAAACAACAAGCACAGACCAGTTTATTTAAAGATAAAATATTGTTCATTTCACGGGGCAGCACGGTGGCACGGTGGTTAGCACTGTTGCCGCACAGCAAGAAGGTCCTGAGTTCAATTCCACCATCAGCCCGGGGTCTTTCTGTGTGGAGTTTGCATGTTCTCCCCGTGTTTGCATGGGTTCTCTCTGGGTACTCCGGCTTCCTCCCACCGTCCAAAGACATGCAGCTTGTGGGGATAGGTTAATTGGATAATCCAAATTGCCACTAGGTGTGAATGTGTGAGTGAATGGTTGTCTGTCCCTGTGTGTCGGCCCTGCGACAGACTGTACCCCGCCTCTTGCCCTATTACAGCTGGGATAGGCTCCAGCCCCCCCCACCCCCCCCCCACCCCCCGACCCTGAAAAGGATAAGCGGAAGCGAATGGATGGATATATCAGTCATCGGTCCTAAAACTAAGCAAGTCTGCTGTACACCTGCTGGACTAACACCATTTAATCTACAATACCTGTTAATCTGAAACACCAGCAGTTCTTAGCAGCATATTTGAATTAAGAGACAGACTATTAATTTTTGATAAACAATTGTCAGTGTAGCAATGGCAATGCCGACAGTGTAGAAGGCCGCTGAGAGGCTAAATTGAGCTCTTTACGGTGGCACGTTCACAGCAGTGGACATGAATGGCAGAAAACATCACTTTGAAATCAGTCCGTGATGTAAGAGTGATGAGAATAGAACTCAATACAAAATATCTAAGCCTCACTCTCCTGCCACCTGTGGAGTAATCATGGAAGTAAGGTGAAACCACATCCATTGTAACAATTACCGGAAATTGATATTACCATGGTTACAAATGTGAGTCAGAACAATAACCAAAAAACCCATTCTGGCCCCTATAGATGATCTGTCGCAATTTAAATTTACTGGTAAGCACTATTGGAGAAGTCTCTGAGACAACCTGAAATTTGCACCCCCCGCTGACGCTTACTTAGAGACTCTGACTGTTACCATAGTCCTACCATAGGCACTAAATAGAAAAACCACCTCCACGGAGCAAGACCGGTTTGAAAGAGGAGTGAAAGAAGCCATCTATGTCCACTGTGAATGACCATCCTTGAACAGAGGGGGTGCCTAATGACACCCAGACGTGATTTTCTTTTGTTGGTAAATCCTTTGAAATTATTATCAAACCCATTTTCACACAGCAGTAATGGCAGAAACTGTTTCAGTAGTGGAAAAGCTAAATATCTCACGTTCTACCGCTTAGAAAATGTTAAAAACCCACACAGCAATGACCTGGTACAAGCCCATGGGACTATTGTTATTTCATAAGTAGTGGTATTAATAGTGTTTTTTGAAACCAGAAGAGACTAAATCGAAACATTGAGTGTGTGCTTTGATCTGGTGTCTTAAAATGTGTTTAACATTTTAAACAACACGTGTTATTTAAGAAACTTACATTTTGGTTTTTGCAGTAGGTTGATGGAACAATCTTATGTTTTTTGCACAAATAACAAAGGATGCTGCCAGAAACATACGAGATGTTAGATCTAAAATCAACAGTATTACATCTCAGTAGGTGATTGTATTACTGACTCTAAAGATTAAAAGCTTATTTCATTTACTTCAGTGTTTTTGATTAAATTTGATTTTTTTGTCTGTTTGTTAAACTTGTCCCAGAAGATGATGCTACTTGTATTCCATCATTTTAACAATGAGTCAAACCCACAACATGTATTTGACTTGAGTTTCTTTTTGTGTGTCCTCAGTTTCCCAGCATGCTCTGGCTGTGGTGGTGGAGGTGAATGAGGGGGAAAGGTCTGTCCTGCTGCCCTGTCTGTACTCAGGTTTTATACCTGACAACACCACATTGATGTGGACTCGCAGTGACCTGGATCCCAAATCTGTACATCAACGACGACAAGTAGGAGACGATGTTAGAGGACAAAACCAGCGTTACAGCAGACGCACATCAATGAATCGATACGCTTTCATTACAAAGGACTTCAGCCTCACTCTGAGGAAACCCACAAACACTGACAGCGGCAACTACACCTGCTCCATCAGTGCTGGAGGAGAAGAACGGAAACTTAGAGACATCCAGCTGAAGGTCAAAGGTCAGCAATAAATCCAAACACCAGTTTCAATTACAGGTCATGTGTCAGTACTGTAGCCAAAGGTCAGAGGTCAAACTGATGTACTAACTACGATACACTAACTGATGTTTTATCAGGTAGCAGGAACCTTTAGCACAGACCTAACACCTAAGTGGAGAGAGAAAAACATGAACAACCAAGCAGAAGAAAATATGATTGTACAAATTAGCATTTAGGTCCTACAGATTCTGCTCAGAAGTCTATGTGTTCATGTCAGTTGGGGGGGAACAGAAAACACATACATTTACAAACATTTACAAACTCTGGGTGATCAGAATCTTGATCAGAATCAGAGTTTTTATGCTAACCTGTTTATTTACTATTAAAAACAACCCCCCCCCCCCCCCCCCCCCCCCCCCCCCCCCCCCCGAGAATACATTATTAAAGGTTGCTGGACAGAGTCACTGGTCAGGAATGTAGATACTCATTCATGCTCTAGTTACCCGAAGGATTACTAGTGTTAATACAGTGGTTTCTTTTCTTCTCAGATGAGCAGGAACTGGTGACGGTGAGGGAAGGGTCAAAGTCTGTCATCCTGCCCTGCAAAACAAAACCTAACCTGTCTGAAGACACCACAGTGGAGTGGACTCGCTCTGACCTCGGACTCATAATGGTGGATGCTTATCCAAACAGAAAAGATGACCCTATGACTCAGGACGACCTTTACGCAAACAGAACAAAGATGAATGAAGACCTGCTGAGAACTGGAGACCTCAGTCTGACCTTAAAAAACCCCACACAGAGAGACAGTGGAGGATACATCTGCACCATCTACAGGGACAAAGACATCCTGAGACAGAAAGTAGTGCTGCATGTCGAAGGTCATTGCTGTAGATACAAGTCAGAGGTCAATGCTGCAGATACAGATCAGAAGTCCTATTTATTTTCATATAAAATGTCTCCACAGAACAATTTGCATATTGGGCCAGCCTTCTGGTGGGTATCGCAGGTTTCCTGGTTCTCCTGTTGCTTCTTGTGGTTTCTGGAGGTCTTTTATATTATTTTCGTCCCTATTTCAAGTCAGGTGAGTCCCTCACACTGCTCTACCCACCCAGGAACACATCAGGAACAAACTGAGACACAATCTGACTGAGACTAGAAGACAAGGAGGGACAGGGAGGTCATGTGACCATCACAGCTGCTGCTGATGTCATCATGTTGTGCTTTGTTGTCTCAGGTTACCAAAAAGTGGTGGATTCAGGGGTGGAGTCTGTCCAGCTGCCGTGCAAAACCACAGTTAAGTTCTTGAAAGATGCAAAAGTTGAGTGGGAGGACAGAGACAAAAGGAAGGTCCATGTGTATCAGAATGACTCTGACCAGCTTGGAGTACAGGACGAGTTTTACAGAGACCGAACGAAGATGAAGAGAAACTTACTGGAACCTGGAGACTTCAGTCTGACCTTGAAAAATCCCACAGAGGGAGACACAAACACCTACACCTGCACCGTCTACAGCAAGGAGGGAAACATCCTGAGGAAGAAACAAGTGGAGCTGAAAGTGAGAGGTCAGTGTTGTGTAAGTTACAGGTTAGAACGTACTTTCATATGACATTTGTGACCTCCTTCAGTCTGAGCTGTTTGCATAACTAAGTCAGCAAAGGTAGAGCTTAGTGATCAGCATCAGATTATTGTAAAAATCTCAAAATATATCAGCAGGTTATTGCATGAAATGTAAAATGCAGTTTTAATTAACGTTTATATAATCTGCTCTTTTTTGTTTATTCATCTTGATGCATTCTCAATCATCCAGGTAAGTAAATCTCCAAAAGTGGATTCTGTTCATCTGGACGCAGCGTTTTGTGGGAGAAACGTTTCGTCACTCATCCAAGTGACTTCTTCAGTCTCAGCTGACTGCAGGTTTCCTCAATCTTATAAACAGTACATTTGCATAATGACTGAAACCAGCCCACTGAAGAAACAATGAGCTGGGAGGTCAGTTCCTTCATCATTAATATGCAAATATTCATGACAGTTGATCAACAACCATGAGTATCATTCACAGAGAGTTGGGGAATGGCTGCAATCATTCAGTGGTGCTGTTTCAGTCAACCTCAGTCCTAGTATGTGAAACAACTTTCATTCCTTGAATTTTGAACACGAAAATTATTGTTTCATTGGTTGTGTCAATCCAGGTTAGGGCAACAGGTGACTGAATGAAAGAAGCTAGACACAGTCATAGGACTAGAGCACCCTCTATAAATTTTTATGTTTTCCTCCTGAGTGGACCACCATGGTAACTGATGGTTAAGACATCAGCTGGTCTGCAACAGGTTATGTTCAGAGTTTCAGGGTCAATTTACCTGCAACTGCTGATGAAGAAAAAGTCTCAATGTGTTTGTGTTTGGTCCTAATCTGCTGCCTGTCTGTTTGACATGCTGGATTTCCAGCTGATCGATGACAGATTAGAAACTGATCAGTCTATTGATCACACAATATTCCATCAATAGAACTGATTTGACTTTGATTTGTGTAACAAAGTGATTTCCACGTCTCCTTCATGATGTGACAGTGTCAGAGCTGAATGCACTTGTAGAGTATCATGTTTTTATGGCTCACATTTAAAGTGTTGCAGCTCTAATGTACAGCTGTCATATTAGAAATAGAAGCAGCTCTGATTTTAGTGCTCAAAGAAATCTATGAAGTGATGAATTCACACATGAACAGTTTTCTGCAGCGTTCCTCTCGGCCTTATTTGCAGCTCCACTCTTGTTTTTGCTCTAATAATTATTTCTCTCCATGAGCTGTTTCTCTGCCTGAAGGAGGCGCCACTCCATCGCTTCATTTAGTGCAGAACAAGAGTCACATGATGCTTTAGACTCCCCCTTTAATGTAAATGAGCTCAGAGTTTAAATTCAGAAATTCTTGTTAATAGATAAAGCCTTAAATCAGCATCCTGATAAATATGATCTCCAACTGGGGTTTTAGATTTGTTGTTTCACTTACACAAACAGAGTACTGGATATATTGAACTTGACTCTGGATGTATTATAGTAACACCAAATTCTTAAATAAACAATCAGCTCACAACACTGTCTCTGATCACTGGAGCAATGCGACATATTTCAGACTGGAATCAGTCAAACGGGTTTGGACTGCTAATATTTCACTTCATCCAGTCATCTTGTGTTTTCCTATTCTCTCAGTCCCTCAGGTGGAGGTGGATTCAGGAGAGGAGTCTGTCCAGCTAATCATGAAAACCAAAGTTTCCCTGCCTGATGATGCTAAAGTAGAGTGGATGGACAGAAACATATTGAAGGTTCATGTGTATCAGAATGGCTCTGACCGGTATGAAGAACAGGACCTGCATTACAGAGACCGAACACAGTTAACAAAAGACCTGCTGAAGACTGGAGACCTCAGTCTGACCCTGAAGTACCCCACAGACTGGGACAGAGGCATCTACACCTGCACCGTCTACAGCAGGGAGGGAAACATCCTGAAAAAGAAACAAGTGGAGCTGAAAGTCAGAGGTCAGTGCTGTACAAACATGTCAGAGGTGAGAACAATGTTATTGAGATCTGTTTCTCTGAATGAAATCAAATGAGGCAACACAGGACATTTTTTATACTACAAGCATCTATTCTATAACATACGTCCAGCAGAGGTGGGAAGTAGTGAAGTACAAATACTTTTCCAGGAATCTGTACAAGCTTGAAGGACAAAGACCGCCTGCAGAGGCGAAAGGAGAATGTTTTGTTGTTTACATATATAATTTTTTTTTCAAGAATTTCAGGCAAACATTTTTCACTTTATCATTACATATTTATTTACATTATGTGCAGAACTTTGAGGTGAAAATCAGCTTAATCCAAAAAGAAAGCTTCTTTGATCTGGTGGAGTCTAAAACAATATATGTACCTGGCCTAATACATTTTAGTGTATTTTACTCAGTATAGTTTTAAACAAACAACCAAACAAAAAACATAAATGAAATATTAAACTTGAACCAGTACCAGACAGAACCTTCACATTTGCTCTTGGAATTAGAATATTAAAAGCTTGTGTCTATAAGAAAATTATTTCCTTTATTAGTTAGATTGAAATGAACGACTGTTTGATTTGGTGATTTACAGTGGAATTATGTAAATGGTCAAATTGTAACGTTTTATCCATTTTCCGTTGTTAAAACTTGATTACCAGTTGTAATGATCATCTTTCATTTAGAACGACACATATTGTGAAGAAAGGGCAACTTCTTTATGACAATCTGCAAATGAATGTGAATAAATGAAACAGAAAGCCTAGTTAACAGAGGGTTGATAATCACCATTGTGACAGACATGATCACCTCCAGGTTTTAGGTTTGGTTGAACGCAAACGCAACTCTGGATATGTTGAAGTTGCATGAACATGTTCAGATTTTCTTGCACTGGGCATCTCAATTCCCTTTCAAAGACATATTAAAGTATAATAAAGCAGTGACTCCAGCCAGATGACAAAAACACTGAATTCTTTAAGAAACAGTCAGGTGTGTAGGACTGTAAATGTTACTTCTTATCCAGTCGAAGAAAAAGTGCTGGTGCTGCTGTTTGTAGTGCTCATGTTGTGCTTTGTCTTCTCAGTTCCTCAGGTTGGGGCAGATTCAGGGGTGGAGTCTGTCCAGCTGCCCTGCAAAGCCATAATTGATCTGCCTCGAGATGGTAAAGTGGAGTGGAAGGATGGTTCTTACAGGACAGTTCACGTGTATGAGAACGGCTCTGACCAGCCTGAAGAACAGGATCACCGTTACAGCGGACGAACAAAGATGAATGAAGACCTGGTGGAAACTGGAGACCTCAGTCTGACCCTGAAATACCCCACGGGCTGGGACAACCATACTTACACCTGTAATGTCTACAGCAACAAGAGAAACATCCTGATGAAGAAACAAATGGAGCTGAAAGTCAGAGGCCAGTGATGCAGTGTCTGTGTGTCTTTGTGTGTGTTTCCAATATGTGTGAGTTTCCATCTATCCATTTTCTTCTGCTCATCTGGGTTCAGGTTACAGGTGCAGCAGCAGAAAAGCTAAGCCCAGACCTTGCTAACCCCAGTGTCCAGTGAGTGAGGGTACGGACGTAGAACGACTGGTCTACAGCTTTACTTTTGTGGTTACCTCTGGTTCTCCATTGTGGTTCTCCACAATGGACTGGTGCAGTGTTGAAATCACTGCAGCTGTAGCTCCAACCATTTAGTGGGGCACAAAGCTTGGTTAGATGAGACAACCTTGTATTTTTATTTCTTAATATGGGCAAGATTCCAACAGACAATGTCTGATCCAGTTTGTCTGGAAGAAATTTGACTGAAAGTGACACGTATCGGGAGAGAGTTCTCACTTCGGGCTCTGATTCTGATTCTTCAACTCTGAAAACCTGCTGCTGTCTGTACAGCTCATGTTGTGTTTCTTGTTCTCTCAGTGTGTCAGGTGGAGGTGGAGGAGGGGGCGGAGTCTGTTCATCTGCCCTTCAAAACCACACAAAACCTGCCAGAAGACACTAAAGTTGTGTGGTGGGACACTGATGACAGGAAGGTCCACGTGTATGAGAACGGCTCTGACCAGCCTGATGAACAGCACCAGGGTTACACAGACCGAACGAAGATGAATGAAGACCTGCTGAAAACTGGAGACCTCAGTCTGACCCTGAAACAGCCCACAGAGAGAGACAGTGGGAGATACTGCTGTAAAGTCTATGGGAAGATGAACCGATACAAAGCAGCGGTGGTCAAAGTCAAAGGTTTGTTAATTTGTTAACTGTCTGTGTGTGTGTGTGTGTGTGTGTGTGTGTGTGTGTGTGTGTGTGTGTGTGTGTGTGTGTGTGTGTGTGTGTGTCTCTGACTGTCTTGTGTCTCCTCTGCAGGGAGAGTTCAGGTCCAGGATCAAATCAGGAACAGAAGCAGCTCCATTGATCCGACTCCTCTGATGGCTGATCAATCAGTTTGATCTGTGTGTTCTTTGATTATTGATCAGTGATGTCAGAGTGGAGTCAGTGTGATGTTGTTGTTGTGTGTTTGAGACTTTTAGTGTCCATGAAGGTCTCTGCTGCCGTAGATCCTCTGAACTGTGACAGAGGTCTCACTCTGGAGGAAACTCTCAGCACTTTCCAGCAGCTCCTCCATCATGGAGGACGTTCCCTCGCTGTAACAGGTGGAGGAGAGAGGAGAGGAAGCACAGGTGGAGGAGAGAGGAGAGGAAGCACAGGTGGATCCTCTGAGGAAGAGGAGCGTTCCTACAAACCACATGATCACATTCAATTCAATTCAATTTTATTTATACAGGGCCAAATCTCAACAAAAGTCGCCTCAGTGCGCTTTATATTTATATTTATATTATTTATATTGTACAGTATAACCTATAATAGATACAGAGAAAAACCCAACAATCATATGACCCCCTATGAGCAAGCACTTTAGTGACAGTGGGAAGGAAAAACTCCCTTTTAACAGGAAGAAACCTCCGGCAGAACCAGGCTCAGGAAGGGGCGGGGCCATCTGCTGCGACCGGTTGGGGTGAGAGAAGGAAGACAGGATAAAGACATGCTGTGGAAGAGAGACAGAGGTTAATAACAGATATGATTCAATGCAGAGAGGTCTATTAATACATAGTGAGTGAGAAAGGTGACTGGAAAGGAAAAACTCAATGCATCATGGGAATCCCCCGGCAGCCTACATCTATTGCAGCATAACTAAGGGAGGATTCAGGGTCACCTGGTCCAGCCCTAACTATATGCTTTAGCAAAAAGGAAAGTTTGAAGCCTAATCTTGAAAGTAGAGATAGTGTCTGTCTCCTGAATCCAAACTGGAAGCTGGTTCCACAGAAGAGGGGCCTGAAAACTGAAGGCTCTGCCTCCCATTCTACTTTTAAATACTCTAGGAACAACAAGTAGGCCTGCAGAGCGAGAGCGAAGTGCTCTAATTGGAGTCTATTAGATAGATATGATACAAACCACTGCAGCGCAGTACCTGTAATACCTACAGCATGTTCTAATCGCTCTAATAGGATATTATGGTCAACAGTATCGAATGCTGCACTGAGGTCTAGCAGGACAAGCACAGAGATGAGTCCACTGTCAGAGGCCATAAGAAGATCATTTGTAACCTTCACTAAAGCTGTTTCTGTGCTGTGATGAGCTCTGAAACCTGACTGAAACTCTTCAAATAAACCATTCCTCTGCAGATGATCTGTTAGCTGTTTGACAACTACTCTTTCAAGGATTTTTGATATGAAAGGAAGGTTGGAGATTGGCCTATAATTAGCTAAGACTGCTGGGTCTAGAGATGCTTTTTGAGTAAAGGTTTAACTACAGCCAGCTTGAAGGCCTGTGGTACATAGCCGATTATTAGAGATAGGTTGATCATATTTAAGATTGAAGCATTAATTAATGGCAGGTCTTCTTTCACCCCTGACCAGAGGGGTTTACTATGAAGTCACATTGATGGATTTTTGTGTCAGGAAGTTGTCTATTTTTCTTTATTTCAAACATGTAAATAATCAGTAAGTCACCATGACGGTATCAAAGGAACATGTTCCAGTTTGAAGGTCGGTCTCTACCAAAGCAGACCTGTGATCATTTTAAGATTGTGACCTGTGGTCTGTATGTCATCTGTCCTTGTCCTGGTCCTCTGTCCTTGTCCTGGTCCTCTAATTTACTACATGAACTGAACTACTGAACTGCACTGAAACAGGAAGATCACCCTGTTGGCTGTAATGTTAGGGTTTATAGAGCACATCACATCACATTCTGTACTGAGACTAAACATCTTTTAAACACTTATTAAATCCACGCTATGCTTTACAGAGAGCGATAAATCTAAGTTTTTTAGAGCAAGGCTCCATGATGTAAATCAGCCTTAATACATGTAGTGTAGTGTTTCATGCCCACTTTGTGTTGTTTTGAGTTCGTCTATGGACATTTCACAAATCGCTACAGGCAGGACTATGTGAATAAGCACTCAACATGTTTGACATATATTTTTATAAGGATGCTTACAAACATGCACTATTCTTCTTAAATAAATCCCAATAAATGTATCTTGCTAACGTTTAATGTTCTTCTTCTGTGGTGTTTGTGGTCTAAATGACATACATCACCCCTGAACCAGGATTTGAGGCTTATTGAGAAAACTTCAACTTTTCTATTTTATTAAGGTCGTACACATCTTGTTGGAGTATATCGCCATGGTTACTGAAGCTGCAGCGATAATATGATCTAGAGAGGTTAACGTTTGAGATTAGACATCAAGGGGTTCAAAACCACAAACTGGACTAATCAGATCTCTGGAAAAGAGTCTCACTCTTCCTGGGGGAGGGTCTGCAGGTTTTAAGAGCATCTAAATTCTTTATCTGATGAGGATAAGGAAGAAATACACATTCTCAGAGAGAATTTCTTCTTGATTTTTTTTTTCCTGATGGCTAAAATTTTAAAGCATTTTTGTTGTTCATGAACATCAGGAAGAATTGCAGAATGTGAAACTGAAATTACTGCGTCCAGATGATCAGAAATCATTTGTGGGATTTCTTTACCTGGGTTATTGAGCATGCATCGAGTTTTAAATGCCCTATATTTATATTTCATTTAAAGATACAGATACAATGTAACTGTATCGGGCTGTTACATTGTAATTTGTGCACGCGCGCGCACAAATTACAATGTAACAGCCCGATACAGTCAATACAATTATGGAAATGTAAGAAATTCATTAAAAATCATCCTGAGTAGTTGATGTCCAACTTTCAACACATCCCTCCTCCGGGACACCTACTGTACCTGTGTGCCAGGTTTCAGCCAGATTCACTGTAATATTCCACAGAAGTTACAGGAAACTTTTATTCAGTTTCACTGTCCAATTAATAAAGCTTCTCCGATTCTGATTTTTCTGTACAATATGTATATTTTTGGCATAAATAAAATTACATTGAGGTGCAGAATAGCTTTCCAAAAGCTAATTTTGATAGTCTTTAAATACTCATTTTAATGTCAGATCCTTTAATCTGAGTTGCACAGTGGCATGGTGTTTAGCACTGTTGCCCCATAGCCAGAAAGTTCTGAGTTCAATTCCACCATCAGGCTGGTGTCTTTCTGTCTGGACTTTGCATATTCTCCACATGTTTGCATGGGTCCTCTCTGGGTACTCTGGCTTCCTCCCACTGTCCAAAGATATGTGTTTAATTGATTAATCTAAATTATAGGTGTGAGTGCTAATGGTTT
Organism: Maylandia zebra; assembly: GCF_041146795.1. Lineage (NCBI taxonomy): Eukaryota > Metazoa > Chordata > Actinopteri > Cichliformes > Cichlidae > Maylandia > Maylandia zebra. Next base: position 5,163,778 of record NC_135169.1, on the reverse strand, counting down.
TCTGTCCCTGTGTGTTGGCCCTGCGACAGACTTGCGACCTGTCCAGGGTGTACCTCGCCTCTCGCCCTATGACAGCAACCTCCCGCGAGCCTGAAGAGGACAAGCGCAAGTGAATAGATGGATGTTTTAATCTAGTTGGTACATTATGACAACAATGATAAACTTTACTTAATTACTTAAGAATTGATTATCACAGTGGCAATTATCATAATCGTTAAAATTCTGAAGTAATTAAAAATGTGACTTGCTCTTCTCATTTGCATTCTATTTTTGATCCTATTGTATATTTTATTCTATTTTGTCTAATATATGTAGTATTTTATTTTATTCTATTTTGTCTAATATATGTAGTATTTTATTTTATTCTATTTTGTATATTTGTGTACAGTATTTTATTCTTATTATATTCAAATTTTGCTATATAACTTTTGCACTGTCCACTTCCTGCTGTGACAAAACAATTTTCCCACGTGTGGGACTAATACAGGTTATCATATCTTATCTCTTTTTTGTCATTGTTTTCTGTTTTTACTGTTGGTTGATTTTACACTGTAATACGAAAATGCACAGCAGTGCTGAGTATCTAATTCTTTTAGTTTTACTCATCTTTTTCAATATTTAGCTTTCTAGGAGACTTTTAAAAAAAATTTATTTTCACAATGACAGTGGGGACCAGTTGTCAATGTTTTTCAAAAGTCCTACACACACTTTCCGATACTCAACCAATGTCTTAACATCTTCCAAAACGACTTCAACAAACCTGTACAATTTTTCCATAACACCAATTAACAAAATCACAAAACAGTTGCTCAAGATTATTCACCCATCAGTGAAGTATGAAGGTTATTATACCATAATGGAATTTTACAAAAAAAAGACCTAAATTATTTTGTAAAATTCATTTAAAATATCTTTAAATGAAATATATTTAATTATTTTTATGCGTCAAAAATATTTTTTCAATGTGACACTAAGTAATTTTACAAGTTTCAACCGTTTTTCTACTGAAATGTCCATTTCAAACACCTTTCATGGGTATTTTTTGGTTTAAATACAATTGATGCATCAATGGGTTCGTTTTTTATGTGCCTGTAATACATTTTTGCGTTGCTTAATTGAACATCTAAAGTCAAAGGTCATCTGTAAACACTATTTAGGTGAAACTAATATCAATTATCCAAATTATCAAAATTGAACAGGCAAGTATGAGTTATTAACATTTCTAAATCACGCATTATTTTACTTTTCTGAAATGCGTCCAATGATATCCGGTGACTATTCATCCGGGACACTGATTAAGGGTGAAGGTGATAGTAGCCTATAGCCTAATGAGTCAAGTACTTGCGGTGGCGGTGTGATGCGTGCACATGCTTCAACAACTGTAGGAACTACGGAATTACAATTTTACTTGACAGTCTTAAACACACTACGTTTGTAAACTTGGAAAAGTTACGAGTTCCTGTGGTTCTGCAACAAACAATAATGAGCGACACAAAACGACAGATAAGGTAAGCATAAAATTAGCTTAAGCCACAAGTCATTACGTTTGCCTTATTGACAAAAACTTTTATGAAGTTTCCTTATGGCTTTTTGCTTCATATGTTATTTGCTTCCTATTACTTTTTTCTAAGTTAAATTTGGTTTTAACGTGTTTTTGAGTACTATGTATTTAAGTAGGGACACATTACGTAATAGATGTGGTATAACCACGTGATGCTCTCGGTAGCCCCTATAAACAAACAACCACTTTTAAACAACTTTGTTAGAAATGAATTTGATTTTAATACATAATTTAATAACTTTTCCTATGTAGGCTTATTTCCTTGAACCCGAAACACAAATCATAAGACTGTTTCTTTGTCCATATCTTTGACTATAATGGTGCGTTAACAATAATATGATTAGTCTGTTTCCATCCGAGACCATTTCGCTCACCCCAGTGGTTTTAAATATATCATTTCGAGTAATACAGGCAATATGTAAATATAACAAGTGCATGACAAAAACTGAAAATGTTATTGTTTGGCAAATAAATTGAAGCCTTTGTTTTTTAATTTCTTATTTGTGTTACAGAACCTCCACATTTTCATCATTTGGAAAGGCAAGTTTTATCCTTTAACAATCTTTAGAAGTTATATTGTGTAAAAAAATTAAAATATAATTTTATAGTTCTATAGTTCTCTCTATTTTATTTAATTGTTTTACTTGCAATTACAGACACGGAAAATTCGTCTGAAACATGAACATATAATAAAATGCATTGAGACTTTCTCCGAACCACAAAACAGAAAGAAACACAGTGTTTACCGAGGAGACGCGTTCTGGAGAAACGTGTGCAAAGACTTGGGAGTGCCAAACAATTATACAAATCGTAAAAAAATTAATCATGTTGCTCTGCACTACCAAAAGGTAAGCACTCTATGATATCTATGTTTAGAGTCTGAATACTACTCTGGACTTAGTATTTATCAAGGAGAGTGGCAAACATTTTTTAAGCTCTGAATTAATTACAGACCAAAAATTGAGTGAGCAACAGAAGTTTGTTTAGACCTGAAGAACAGTGGATGAATAATAAAAATTGTGCCTTGCACAGGCACACCTAAGTATAACTAGGTGGAAGGATACTGTTTTACATTACAGATAGATGAAAATGTAATTACTACATGTGTATTAAACAGAGAACCATGGAAGTCATACACAAACCAAAAAATATCGATGTTGAAGGTGATAGTGGGACCTCCGGAGAGAACACATCTTCTTTGGTACGTATTTCAAAACAAAATTACATGATTTCTTTGATGTTACATATATTGTTATGAATTCAAAAGTTATATTTTTTAAATTGTATTAATGTTTAGATTACATGGTTAAAAAGTCATTGACACATGAATTTATGCTTTTCTATCAATTGTAGTGTAGTGGTAAGTCCATAGTGTAGTGGTTAATAATAACACCTAACATGAGACATATTGCATTAATGGATGGAGGCACAAAAAACATGAACCATTGTTTTTTGAAGGGCAAACACATATCGCTCTAGCCACCTACAGTACACCAATTCAAGTCTATGAGCAGGGTACATTAAGATTGTTATTCGTTTTTATTTAAATTCTGTTTCACTAAAGGAATTGCTATGTTTTGCTTTTTGGGTGTTACCCTTTTTTCCTTCACATTTTCATGCAGATTTTAACCTTTACTCTAAAATGTAAGTTAAATCCACCACCAATACCTTTAGTGCTGCCTACCTTGTGCTTCAATATTGTATCAAACAAATATAAATTATTTATATTTGCTACTGGGTGTCATGAATCGGCAGGAGTTGGACCCAAAATGCAGGACTCACAGACTCAGGGGATGAACTCAAAATCACAGCTTTATTTGTTGGTCACAGAAAATGAGCATACAAAACTAAACTTGGAAAATATAAACTCACACTTTGCAGAGAGGCACACAAGGAAACACACAGCTTGAGGGACGACACGACACTGACTCAGAGAAAAACAGGCTTTAAATACACTGGGAAGTAACGAGGGGAATGAGACACAGAAGCAGAGCACAGCTGGGGGAAATAAGAACTGACGAGATAAGGAAGCGTAAACGAACACATACGACACGGACCTTCAAAGTAAAACAGGAAGTATGACACAGAGACGCGAACTTGACACGGTGGAGACAGAAACTAAGAAACACAGAGACATAACCAGTAAGACAGAGGACTCGATGAACCAAAAGACACAGAGGGAAACTCAAACATGCAGACACAGACTTACACAGAACAGAGGGGACACAGAGAGACATGAAGGGCAAGGGATCAAAACTAGAAACCATAGAATAACTCACACAAGTACAATAATACAAAAAATCGCAATGAACTAAACATGCTGGTTCATGGGACCCAGGACCCTGACACTGGGTGGCTGTGGGTCAGGTTGTAGAGCAGATATACTCGTCGATTCCTGGCTCAGTCTGCATGCCAAATATCGTTTGGCAAGATACTAACCCCAAGTTTCCCTCTGATGCGCTCATCGGAGTGTGAATGTGTGTAAACGTTTATTAGTTTGCACTTGATTTAAGAAGTGCATGTATGAGGTGTTGTGAATGTGGTATGTTGTACAGAGCGCTTTGAGTACTCCGGGAGAGTAGAAAAGCACTATATATAAATCAGTCCATTTATCATCTATGTGTGTGTGTGTATCAATCAATCAATCTTTATTTATAAAGCACTTTTCATACAAAGATGTAGCACAAAGTTGGTTAAAAGCAGCCCACCCTTCCCTCCAACTCACCCCCCACACTCTCATTAACATAAAGTAAGTAAATTACTTGTAATATGTCCACACTGCAGAATACAATATTTTCATATACAAGCCATATAAATATATATAAGGCTTCACAGCATTGTGGTGTTCAACAAACATTGCTTTAAACTCTACTAAAGAACTTGCTGTCACAACATGCAATACAGAGTAGTTGATTTCACATTTCTATTATCCAGTTTCCATGCCTTTTTGCATAGGTTATATAAACATCTATTATATTTGGAATATAGAGTAAGCTCTATGCTAAACCTTTTAAACTAAAACATGTAGTTCTTGTTTTACCTTACTATACTCATGAGTTAATAATTATTTCACACTCAGGATGAAGGAAACACTGGCGACGAAACACTGGAGATGTGTCTATCTGCAGTGGAAGGAAATGAATCTCTCTATTTGCTCAAACAGGTTGGAATTATTTATTACATTACTTTTAACTACTTTTACTATATGAAAACAATGTCTCTATTTAAAAATTATTTCTTTGTTTGACAAATAAAATGATATTCAAAGGATGTTGTGAAGGACAGTGATGACAATGGCATTGTCCAAAACATTTCTCCTGAATAGAAACAAACTGGTGTGTCTCCATCACAATCGTCTACATCCCTCGAAAAGGTAAAGTATTTTCCACATAACATTTCTGTCATTAAATTACATCACCTATTTTTAATAAAGTCCTTCTGATGCATTATAGGACTGGAGTAGAAGTTCATCAAACAGAAGTGACAGTAGTAATGCTGAAGAGGAATTCTACAAATGCTCTTTGCCACAGCAGCCATGCTTTTTTTTCATTGATCAGAAAGACTGGCAAGACCTAAAAAAACACAGAAAGGGAGGCTTTTCAAAAGTATGCAGTGGACTAATGTTGTAGCCACTGGCATTAAGTCAGTACACCCATTTTGCAGTTTTGGATTTAAGAGGCATACCATCAAGACCAGTCAGTCACATTCTAAGACGGCTGTATTCTCATGTACGGCATACTGCCGTTTTAAGGATCGTCCAGTGACTGTGAAAGTGGAGGTTAAAGATGAAAAAACCCTGAAGGCTGATGTGCTTTTCCAAGGAGGTGAGGTGTGCCACAACACAAAGGAAATAAAAACAAGACCTGTGCGTGGACAGTCCAGAGATGTAATAGCAGAAAAACTTGAAACCAAATTGCCAAGAAGTCTTTATCTGGATTCTCTAAATCAAATACCAGAAAAAGCTTTCCAAGCAGGGTGTCGGGATGAGGCTCCATCTAAAGATGTCTTGAAAAATATTGCCTTGTCCCACAGAAAAAAACAGAGACCTCATTTAAATGAGATGGCCAGTCTGCAAATGTTAATAGACAGACAGCAAGGACTTCCAAACGAAGTTCTTCAGAGAGTGCTCCTGCATCCAAAAGGTATAATGCTGTGGCCCAAAAAAACACTTTCAGTGTTTTACCAGCGGTGCAAAGACGACATAGTATATTTTGATGCAACAGGAAGCATTATCTCTAAAGATAATGCTTCTGCTAATCCGTACTATGTGTATGAAGTGATAGTTAGAAATCACTTCAAGGGATCATCACCTCTACCAACAGCAACTTTTGTAACATGTGACCATACCACTGCCTCTGTTACATATTTTCTACAAGCATTTCAAACAGAGCTTACACGAATGTATGGAAGCAGGGCAAACAAAAGGCCAGTAATGATCATATGTGATGGCTCACTGGTGCTTCTCCAGTCCATTGCTGTAACATTCTGCAGAGCAAGTTTGGAAGACCTTTTGGAGCGATACTTCCAGGTTATCACAGGACAGTTAGACACGGATAACTTCAACATACCCATTCTCCACCGGTGTTTGAGTCACATCATGAAGAATGCAAAGGATCTTTGCAAAAAGAGGTATTTGTGCTAGAGTCTGTGAGTACGATTGTTATTTTTCTGTTTTAAGTATATCTCCGGTGTTAGTGTTCTTGCCCTTGTAGTTATTGTTGACTTGCTAATTCATCTCTATTATAATTATATTTTGCTAATGTTGTTTCTGCTAATGATTAGACTTTGTTGGTGTTTAGTATGCATGCTTATTGTTTATATGCTTTTTTTCACTTTAGACTACAGAAACACTACAAATTTGGCATGCACGTTTTTGGATTACTGGCCTGTTCTTCAAACTTGAAAGACATGGATGGCATCATTATAAGTGCAACAGTTGTTTTCAAAAGTCCATGCAGTGGACCAGAAGTGAAAAAACACCTGCAGAACCTCAAAATGCTGATCGATCAGACGGGGAATGGGGATGCTGAAGAAACAGACATCATTCCAGAGGATTATAAGGTAATTTTAAAATTCAGCTTGGATTTCAATGGTTCAGATATTAATTGTGTTCATGATATAGTGTGACACCAATAACATCGTTTTGTAGTACATTTCTGTGTTTTTAAAACAGATTAAGACTTTCTTTAAGAATCAAAAGACATTGTAATCATATGATATTTCAATTTTTATTTCAGACAGATATAGGTCATTCATCACTTAAACAGCACTTTGCCGAAGTAATTGCCAGTGCCCACCTTGATGTGACTGGACCACCGAATGTGTACTATGCACCAGCATTCATTTCAAGTATTTCAAAGTACTTTCTACCACATGCTACCTTGTGGTCAGGAATGCTGCTTGGTATGTCTTGTTTTGGTCAATCAACACTTATATGTTGTTATTTATGTGCTTTATTGATTAAAAATTCTGTTTCTTCTTTAGGAGACCTTGGACGGCATGGGAAAGGCTCAGCGTATGGCTTTCTCAGTAAACGGTACAATCATGTGTCGCAGTTGAAGAAGCAGGTAGAATAAGTTAATACAGTAAAAGAAACATTATGCTGAATTCGGCCAAAGTGTAAATGATGTAATTACCATTTTCCGAACTACACTGAAGACAATCGAACGCAAGGGATCATGGAAAAAAGTCAATGGGACCTGAAAAGGATTCGCTTTGAACGAAGGCGTCTCACTAGACTAGATGACTTTGTGCAAATATATCAAAGGAAACATGATGCTCTTGTACGAGAATATGGCGATGTAGGCAAAAAAAGGATGAAGGTGAGGTTTAAAGAGGATAATTAAAATTTTGGGACAGATTTGGTGCAGTTTTTACACAACAAAAGTCATTCGCACTGCTGTTGTTGAATTTATCAAATCTGTAATGTATATTCCCATTCACATTAGAAATTGTCTTTTTTTGTGCATGCTTTAGTCTAAAATGTCTTTGGTACTGTCATTGTGACTTTGTGTTATTAACAAACATTTTCTCAACTGCATTACATGTGGTTAGAATGACATTTCTGACGTGATAAATACAGGAGATTATTTGTCTAACAACTGTAATTAAACAAAAGACAGGAAGCATTAAGCATTTTACAGTAAATAAATTTGGGATTACAGTAAATGTCGTTGACGGTTTGCATTTTCGTAATCCTTTGTACATGAAGATCAGATCTAAAAAGTATTGTTAATTATTTCAAAATTATACTTTTCAGTCTTACCGAGTGGAGACCGAGAAGTGGAAGAAAAAAAGTCGAAAACGAAAAGGCTTCTATGTAACTCCTCTGATGGGAAAACGAGTCAAACAGGTAACGGCCTCTTCATGGTTCCCATTCACCTGCGGGATCCCCAGGTACTTGTAACTGTCCTCTATGTCTGCAATGTTGCCTTCTGGTAGTTCAATCCCCTCAGTTCTGACTACCTTCCCTCTCTTTGTTACCATTCGTTACCATATATATATATATATTTATATAATTTTTTTAATTGTATTAAACAAACTATTATTATAATTACTGATTTTAGTTTGTTAATTTTTTTTATACACACAAACCCTTAATTATCATTTTAAAGAGGTTGCTAGTAAATATTTATTAAGGGAACCTTCTAAAAGAAAAGCAAGCTTGCTTTTTATTTAAATACTTTGAAAGTAGTTACGATATATATAAATCTTATAAAGTTTTTATCTGTCTTGTATGAAACTTGTATGAAAAGCATACAAGAGTGAAAACGGATATATGATCCCTTGAAAAATTATATAATGAAACTTGTATGTTTTGTATACTTACTAAAAACATATATGATTTACTCAGGAAAGTGGCCACTTTCATGAGTAAATCATATATGTTTTTAGTATTTCTTTTCCATATGGGATGTTTGTAATGTGTTGGTTGATTTTTGTTTTTTCTTTAACTATATATGACTTTCCCTGTTTTTTTTTTTGGTTGAATTACACTTTTTTTATTCTGTGTGTTTTTTGGTGGTGCAGCCATATTGGCTTTGGGACTGTGTAAATAATATCAATAGTGAATTGTGATTACTGTAGACGATTTAATACTGTACTCAAAGCCAGTGCTATTTTAGTTTTTGTCTAAGTGATATCTCTCGACCGTCTTTGTTTCCCATAAATAAAGAATTTGGCATTAAATTAAGCCACATGTTATTCCAAAATGTTTTCTAGTAGAGTATTTTTCAAATTATGTGTGCTGACATTGAACATTCAAAATAAGGTAATGATCTGCCTGCCTGCCAGCGTGCCGAGCGGGCTGATTTTGTATTCTAGTTCAGAACATTTTTCTGTTTGCCGTCCAGCATTAAAGCTGTCCTGAAGTTCAAATTTTTTTTTTCGTGAGTCTGCATTTTATTTACTTTTCCTGCCTGCACATGACAGTATAACCCTTGCACAGGGAGTTCTTCAAAATGAGGCGTACTGCAATCAACAAGACTGACTGGGTGGATATCAAGTTAAAAGGAGGAGTTTTGAAACACCCAGTACAGAAGGACACAAATAGCTGCGGTGTGATTGTCATCTTGGTAAAGTAACAAAGACATGAGTTTCAAATAATTTTTGTGCTGATGGTGCATTATAAAATTGAGTCTGCTATCGAAAAGGAATATGACTAAATTATTTTTTCAATATTTTGCTATTTCCATAGATGGCAAAGGCGTTCATGGAGTCCTTTCCCAAAATACCAGAAATGACATTTAAAACAACAATTAAAGCAATGGTACAGCAGCATGAAGCAATTGCTTTAAATATACTGGGAGCCTCAGGTTTGTGAAGTGTTACAGCACAAAGAAATGACTTGATTTAAATATTCACTGTCAATCACTAATTTTACTATGTTTGTAATAGTGTTCGAGGCAGAAAACAATTGCGCCATGTGTTCAACTCCAAAACCACCTTTTCCAGGGCCTTCAATCACCAAATGGGTAAGACAGATTTGTAATTGTGGATATTATTTAGCAAAATCTGTTGTGTATAGTTGCTTTTGTTATTTGGTTTTTGTTTTGAGGAAGAGGGTAAATATAGCCTTAACTTGCATGTAAATTTTTTTGGGCTTTGTGTGTCAGTTATTTAGATTATTTGATAAGGAAAAAAATATGCAATACATACTAATGGCAGATTAATAAAGATATTCATGTTAAATCACATGATTAAAGATTTTTTTTTTATTTTTGGTTTGTTGAAAATTCACAGATCCAGTGTGACAGCTGTTCAAGGTGGTTTCACACACAGTGCCTGCAGATGAATGAGCTGTTTCACAAGGCAGAGGCTGCAGAATGGGAGTGCGCTCTCTGTGAAAAATAAATACTTGTATTTATTTTGTAAAATATAAGGTTGAATAATGTCATGTAAATTCTTATTTGTATTGATAGAAACTAAGGAACAGATGTAAATTGTTTTTATACATTTTGTATGTGTACATATGTAAGTTATGTATTTCAGAAATGTAAATAGAGCTTGTTCGTTTAGATTTTGTATTGCATTCTTTTTCATTTTAATACCTTTTCTAAAAAATTACACTAAGTTTAGAAAATAATGTGATTCTCGCAGTTTGTGTTTGTGACCCAACCCTTTTTGCATTAGTTTTGGTATTTGTTGATTAAGATTACTATTGATCAATGTATGTAATTCTTGTTTTTGCTGTTATTAGTTAGTACTTTTAATTTGGCGATACTTTGTTACGTTCTTCTAATTCTCCCTGACAGCTCATAGTTGCTCATTCTTTACTGCTTTGTTTAAATAGATCCTTTCGTGTCACCTACCATTACAATTCATTCCAATCGCCCTTGTTTATTAATGTGAGGTATACATTCGTCATGTTTCCTGTTTTAAGAGTCTGTTTTCCTTTCTCATGTTCAAGTCTTGTGTGTACCCCTTAATATTTTATCTCATACTGCTGGTCACCATCATGTTCAGGTCTGTAGTAGTGTTGACATAGTCACACACTCTAAGAAATAAAATGTTGCATTTACTCCACCCAGTTATGTCAACCGGTTCCACATAACTGGGTTAGTGAAATATAAAATGTATGATACACTTAATTTGAACAACAAATTTTAAGCACATCTGTCAAGCTTTGGCTAATTAAATGCAAATCACAAGAATGGTGTTGTATTAACTAAATATCATAATGTTGATCTAACTAACATGTTGACTTAACTTGACAACACTAAATAAAATCTACTCAACCAAAACAAGCCCTACTTACTCTATAAAATAAGATGTTGCATTTACTCCACCCAGTTATGTCAACCGGTTCCACACAACTGGGTTAGTGAAATCTAAAATGTATGACACATTTAATTTGAACAACAAATTTTAAGTACATCTGATAAATTGACTAACCCTAAACGAGCTCTACTGAAACTATAGGATTAAATTACTTACTCTATTTAAAGTAAATTGAATAAATCAAACACAATTTTATTCAGTTAACCCAACTTTAATAACACTTGGTGTAAAATGTGCTGAAGCAAACTTTGAGCTGTTCAAAATTCTAGATCAATGCCTTTTTCCTAAACAAAAATATCTTCACATATATGCAAGTGCATATTAAGTACAGGAAGACATAATACAGAATGTTAAAATCAAGTTATTAAAACTGGAAAGTGTTGTGATTCCAACATTTTTAACATTAACATGACTTAATTTAAACTTGCTTCGGGTACAATGGAAAACTCACAATACAGTCCTATAAACAACAAGTAGAAATGATTTTAGTGGCATTTTTGTCCATATTTAAAAAACCTTTTTTTTTCCCCAAAACTTAAAATGAAGTCCAAACTTAGGAGCAGTCTTGTTCAATGTAGCTGGATGGTGGTAAAAGTTCAACATGAACAAAGCATGCCAAAAAGTATGAGGCCTTGCAGAAGTTCTTGCGGAATTCAAACTGAACAGTTTATAAAGTGCAAGGAGATGGGTTTGAGAATCTTGTAACCAGTTCAGTGTCCTCTATAGTTCAGTGCAGGCTGTTTCACTCAAGCAGTTTGTTTTTCAGAACTTGCACATTCATGGATAGGTTGTTCCCATCCAACTCCATCAGCACCTTCTGAAGAAATTCAAATATGTATTTCAGGTGCTTTGGGTACCTCAGATTTAGACTGTAGATTAGTCCAAGCAGGAGGGCACACCCCTTTGCCACATCACTAAGCGCTTTCAGCACAGTGTATCCTTCTATGATGACACCAATGTCCTCAGGTGTATCTGCAGAGTCTGCTCCTTCATGTCTGACAACACAGACTCCTAAAGTCAGCTGCTCCGTTTCTCTTCTTGCACTAAGATCCACATCCTTAAAATGAAAACAAAGGGGGGAAAAAGTTACTTGCATATAGATACATATGAACAAATGAGCCCACCTTCAATTTACTATCCCAAATTTAAAAAAAACAAACAAACAAATCTTTCCCCTTTTCTAACTTACCAAGAATTCCTTGAACAGGTCATCTGGCTTTTTATTTAAGTAGACACAGATAGTTTTTAGAACGCATTTCCGTCGAACATCAATGCTGATATTCTGGTGGAGATAAGAACTCAATGTGAGACAAGATTTTGGTTCTTTTCCACCTCTTCCCAAACCAAAGTCAAAAATATTAACAGATGAGTGATTAGCGATGAGTAATTAAACAATGTTTGACAACTCACATTAGTGACATTCAGTGAGGTTAATGATTGGTTAGGCACTGACTCTTCTGAGTCAGATCAACAAATATATGAACACAAAACTAGAAGCTTTTCAATTTTGACAATACATGAAAGCTTTCACTTTTGCTTTAATCAATTCTAGACTGTTCAACAATATAATTATTAATTGTACCCCTAAAAATGTTAAAATGAAATAGAAGATTAGAACTCGGCAATATGGATTCAAAATCCTATCACAATATTTTCTGGTATTTATTACGATAACAAGAGTTACAATAAAAGATAACAGTAACCACAATCACATCTGAGCCACTTTTGTTGCATCTACTGACAGACAGAACTAGCTGACCAACATAAAATGAAGGGGGGAACACACAAATTGTCACTTTGATAATCAATGGAACTGATACAAGAAGTTAAATGCATTACATATAACTGTATTACACATAATGCTGCATTTTAATGACACAAGATAAATGCATGTCTTACACTTTAATCACTGATATTAACACTAAACCAGATATCAACACGGGGTAGAATTCCTTCAAACAATGTAGCAACTTATTTGATGCATGTTTCTAAAATACACTATACATATATTTCATTCTTCAAACGGATAGGATCGCTGGCGCTCCTGGTGCTCATTACTGACACCAGGGAGCATGCGCGGTAGATGTTGGGAGTAATTTTAAAGCTGCAGTTCTTAGTAGGCAAGTTGCAGCTTAACATGAATCGTAAAACATTTTGGGAAATTACACCGAAGTGGGCCCAATAATATTTGTGAAATGCCTGACTACTAACACCTGTGAGAGGCATACAAGCTAGAATGCTATAAAAAAAAAACAATTACCAGACATCATTTGTTTTAAAATAAAACATACAGAAGTACTCCCGAAAATGTCGGATGTTTATCATTTAGTACACATTAACCAAATATGTCATCCTTAAATGGTTGTACTTACCAAATAATCCTCAAATGGCAATGGATTTTATCCAGGCTTCTGAGCATGATGCAAGTTTCGGTTGAAAATGGCGGTTGTTCAAACTTCCACACTGCACATGTGCAAACTGAGAAGTACGGAGAGCCTGTTAGGACAATCCTCTTCAAATTAAAGTGCTGTTCATTTTAAATGAACTTTTTACGTTGGATTTAATGTACTGCATTTTTTTGTATTGAAATATTGTGTTATTAATTAAAATCAAAACAATATCCTTGTGTTTAGAGTTAAAAATCAATTGGTGACATTAATTTTAACATGAAACGTTTACATAATGCTAGCAACATCAGTAATATTAATAACAGTCGTATTTTAGTCTCGCTCAATTCAGGATTAATTACAGTTATTGTAACCTATTGCTTTTGCCTTGTTGTATGTTCAAGTTTCTTCCATCAGCCACAATAAAGGGCTCTCTTTTAGTTCATCACAGTTTTGTTGTCCTCTATATCCTGCTTTTAAATTACATCATCTCACACACTGTAAAACATATTCCATTCTAAACCTTATGGTAATCTTTAATAACATATTTTTAAAAATTGAAACAGATTGAATTATTTTTTCAGAAGACTATTTGTAGTGGATTCATCTTATCAATAAAGTAGAATTTCTGAATTTTCGAAAATTGACAATTCTACTGTATTGGCTGACTGCATTGGATACAAGTACCCTTTAATTTCTGAGGAATTCTACAGTAAATCTGGATGAAACTTGGCACACAGGTACAGTAGGTGTTCCAGAGGGGGGGATGTGTTGAAAGTTGGACATCAACTACTCAGGATGATTTTTAATGAATTTTTGACATTTCCATAATTGTATTGACTGTATCGGGCTGTTACATTGTAATTTGTGCGCGCGCGTGCACGTGTGCGCGGGTATAGGCTTTCAATCGGCACATAAAGCGAAAAGGCGCTACCGTAAAGACTGGTGTAAAAGCGCAAGGAAATTTATGCGGCGGATAGGAGGCGGCTGGCTTGACCGCGGCTCACAAATGACGGCTCACTTTACCGCGGTAGCGCTCAGGGCACAGAAACTACGCTGGCTTCAAACACCCTTTATTTTCATAAGAAAACACAGCCAGAATCACAAATACAAGTTAAAATTCCCCGTATACAATAAGAATAGTGTTTGCAACCCGCTAAAAACCCTGCCGGCAGAAATAACTATACACTATTAAAACAAGGCTAAAACATGTTTTCCATATGCTAAAATTACCCTCCCACAGTCCCATAATACCACAGTCCAGCCACACATGGGCGAATGGTCCTTATCTGAAAGAGACAGGAGAGGAACTTCTCTTCCGGTATGGTAAAACTCGCCAGCAGCAGACCAGGGAGGAGGCTCCTATCTGTGGCAAGCCATTAGTGCCAAAATTCGCCACTTTCCTAACCCGTTTGGTTAAGAAATGGCGTAAAAAACGCCGTTTAATTATTCAAAACGCCGAAAAAAACGGCGTTCTGTTCCGACAAACGCCGTTTTTTCCGCCACTCGGATGGCGCCCTGAACGCACCATCTGAGTGACGTAAAAAGCGGCGTTCAAAGACAGACGGAAACGCCGTTTTTTACGCTACTCGGCACAAAACGCCGTTTTTATGCATCTTTGAACGGCGTTTTTTACGGCGTTCTCTGCCAGCTGTAACGGCGTTTAAAACGGCGTTTTATTGAAATTATGCAGGGCACTCCCCATGGTTCCCTCATCCAATTACTTTCAACTCATTTCACCCAATCAAAGAAGAGGAAGTGCAGACCACACTAATGCATCACCGATTCACCTTGCTGCTAAGCGATTGCCTATTCAGTACAAGTGCTTGTCCCAGTATTCACTTGTATTATAATCCCACTATGCATTTTGATGTGTTTAAGGCATGATCGAGCAAACAAACGACAGAATACTTTTTCTGAAACCTTAACTGTGTTACCTGTTACGGCAGCTAACTGAGCCTCTTTCTTATTTTCCTCTTTACTTTTCTTAACCTTTAACTTATGTCTTAGCAATCAGATCCTGCCATCTTGCATTACCGCTTCGTGCTAGTTATGTTGACTTTTCTCTTCTTTTGTCTCCACTTTTTTCACCCGTGTTTGGACGCTGGGCGCATGGCTCCTTTGTTTACATTAGGGATCAGCTGTTAGCGCTGCGCCCTGCAGCTGCGCTACCGGCAGACAGACCCTACATCCCCAGTGAGGGAAGAAACGGGGGTGATGTCTCCCGAGGACACCTCACACACCATCTCTCCTTCCTGTAATCACTGTAAATGTGAGATCGCTCCCTGATATGATTGAGGAGCTAATGACGCTAACCCGGTCACAGTGGCAGTACCCCGGCACTGCCCGGTACTCCCTCTGTGAGTAGGCTGCCCGGCTTCCAGCTGCTGTGGGCGGACAAGACGAGAGACAGCGGTGAGAGGAAAGGAGGGGGGCTGGCAGTGTTTGTTAAAGACGGTTGTGGTATCTCTGGGCACATCGCTGTGAAAAGAACAACTCTGCAGCAGAGACATTGAGCTATTAGCCGTTAGCATCCGTGGAGGCAGCCTGTGACTCTCTGTGGTCCGCAGACTGCAAACGCAATCTCCGAGAGCTCTTCTTCTAATATCAGGGGACTTTAATCATGTCTCGATGGACTCCACACTGCCCACCTTCACCCAGTATGTGACCTGCCCCACCGTAGGCAATAAAACATTGTACTTAATGTATGCCAATGAAAAAGTGGCATACAGTTCATCACCTCCCCCTGCCCAGGGAAGATCCGATCGTAACCGAGTGCGTCTTGTCCCTGTGTGCAGCCCTTACTGTGCAGGGAGCCACTAATCACCCACGCAGTGCAGAGATGGTCCGCGGAGGGCATATAAATAAAGAGTAAAAGCAAGTAAATGACAGTATGCTCTTTCTGAAACAAACGGAGACCTTAACCTTTATCAAAATACCGTTTTACTCAGTTTAAAGTAATACCACTGTATAATAGCCTTCAAATTTAATAATGTTAACAGTATCTCAGGAATATTTTTGCCCTTTCAACAAGCATTAAAAAAATAGATATACAGTTTTGAATCAGACCTGTATGTACGTTTTCTCAAAAGTGACGTAAATAAGTAATCTCAAGAACCTGAAATAATAGTTTCCCATGTAAACTGGAGATGTCCTTGTCAATGTCATCAGAGTACTGTGGATGTCTTACACGAATTTGAAACATAAAACCAGAGTGGCACATGACAGTGTTGCACATAACATAACTAGTTTATATGACATGAAGTTATAAAAAAAAAAAGAATCCATGTAACTTGGTAATGGCTTCTTTCTGATAACTGTCGGCTGCAGTGTGCATTATCTTGACAAAAGTATAAGATACTGAACCCACTGATATGATGTGGTGGAGGAGCACAAATACCTGGACACCCACATATATACATTTGCTGAACTGGAAGATCAAAACAGAAGCTGTACACAAGCAGTGTATGGGCAGGCTATTTTTTGTGAGCAAGCTTGTGCAGCGCACTTTGATGTGTTCTTCTTGGATCAGGAGAGCAAGCTCTGTGATTGGCTGCACTTCGGAAGCTGTGGTGGAGAGGAAGTGAGTGAACAAACTGCCATGCATCATGGATATTCCTCTCAATCCACCTCACCAGGTACTTCTCTAAAAGTGTGACTCAGGTCTGTTGCCCCAAAGGATACAGGAAATGCACTGATTTCCATGACAGAATTCACAACAACACAGACACAGGTCGGTTCTTTGAAACGGGCGTTTATTACTTGGGCCTTCTCTCCTCGGCTTCACCATCACCAGTACGCCGATACACCATGAGAACTGGTCACAAGCGAACAGTACAAATCAATTAGCAACTTTAGAGTACACATATTAAGTCCAAACACAAATAACAACATTTCTCAAATGACAAATACCTCGTTGGCTGCTTGTCCTGAAAAGAGGTCCTTAAGTCCTTGTGTTGCTTTTTCTTTTAGTAAACTTTTAACTTAAAATCGCTTCATGAGAGACATCTGCTCACTCGCAGTCCATGCAAAGTCTCGTGTACTCTCGTTAAGGGTATTCTCACGAGACACTAGCTCTTACACTTTACACATGTACATTTCAAATAAAGACATTTCAACACAAACTATATATATTCATGATATTATGTAACTTATTATAAATCAGTCATCTACATCATGAAATCCACACAGAACATTTTAACAGCATTTACACCACTACTCAATGGTACATAGTAAACACGTATCATAACTTTTCACATTATATGTATCCAGTCACCTAGATATTTTGAAGTCTTTCCACTTGCTGCTATTATGTTTCAGTCATTAATTGAACTGTCTCAGTGATATGTGGAGTCCAGAAAGTATATTAAGCCAGTGATGAGCTCAATACCATGACTCCCTCTGGTGCCACTTAGTGGATTAAATAGTTCTACCACTTGCTCCATCACCATTCCGTCCAGAGTAAATTCAATGTCTGGCACAGTAATCCTCTCAGGCCAGTCGACCAGCAATCCCAGCTCATCTGTACCATGAGCAGCAGCACCACCACCAGAATCTGCACCTGAGCCCTGAGCAGCAGTCGTCTCACTCTCAGTGGCTGTCACACCACCATCAGCTGTCCCACCAATAGTCCCATCAGCAGCAGCTGCTCTGGTCTGAAAGATGTCCTGCATGGCAGTTGAGGCTCGGCCCTGTTGCTGGAGGCTGCCTCGGACAAAAATCTGTAATGGGCTCAAGTGTCTCTCTGTCCGCAAGCCATGATTGTTCCACTGTTGAGTGAAGTCTTTCAAATCTCTGTTGATCCTTGGGAGATAGATGTAATGGAGAGCCCAAAGGTGCATTTCATTGTCAATGTCAATGATGCCTTCCTCCTCCAGGTGGTGAAATAAATCACAGTACACATTGGTCATTCCTCGCCACAGATCACCCCAGAGCCTCTCAATTCTCTGATTATGGGTACTCCTTCCTCTTAGGGCACTTCCACGATCAAAGCCTCTGAAAATGTTCATCATCAGGCAGACAGCATTGTTTTCCCCTCCTCTGTCTGTCCGGACCCTTGAGGGTACACCATAGGATACCACGGCTCTGATGAAACTTGATAAAACAGTACTGCTACGGTTGTTGTTTGAGGCATGAAGGAAGACCACAAGACGACTGTATCCATCAATAGCCCCATGAATGACTATCCTCCACCTAAAATCGTGGTCCATAAGAAGAAAAATCTTATTTCTGCTTTGTTATTGAAACAATGGAAACACACACTCTTAATTGATTTACATGGCACTATTGCATGTCAAGTTTGTCTGTACGTTGCTTGCGATGTCTGTGTTCTCTCATTTTCCCCTTTAAACATAACCAGTTGTGTTAGAGGACTGCCCATCCCAGGGCCTGGCTCTATTGGATGTGTCTTACTGTTCAACAGTTATATTTGATGTAATGCTGAATTTCACTTTGGTCAAAATAGGTGTTCAACAAATCAGTGTGCTTGGTTACCTTATCAACTTGTGATTTCCATCAATGTGCCACAATGAGTTTGGACCTGCAACCTGATATGTTCTTCGTTCTGGTCTCCGCAAAACTGCTCTTATGGCAGCTGCTCCAGGATTTATCCGTAGCATGCTTGCTCAAACCCTCCTTCGCTGTACACGTAGTCCACGTACTCGCAGGGAGGCTCTGACAGCCTCAGGACCAATTTGTTCATTGCCAGCGACAATGTCCTGCACATGTTCATCCAGCGCACTGTCAGTCAGTTCCGCATACATTGATGCACGGGTGAAATGATACTGTCTGAAATCAGACAAAAAGAACACGAGTATTTTATCACTGCCATAACAACACACATCATTACTTGACTAGTTAGTGCACATTCAAATATACTAATTTTTACAATTTCACAATACCATTTAATTTGAATAAACAGTGGGTGTGTGTCACAAAAGAACTGAAAGTCACACTGGTTTCAAAAGTCACTGACCGCAGACGTCTTCGAATTGTACGAAGTGAAACATTCAAAATATCAGCCATCTGAGGTGCAGTGAATCCACATGACTTCAGGAATGAAAGCTGTTCCCGAGTGATAAGGTAAAGGGATCTGCCTCTACCTCTGTTGAAAACCACTGGTGCCTGGTATCCAAAAGAGCCTGAAAATATATGTTTGGTGTATTTGGAAAATAGGTTAAGACAGAGTCATAATTTATTTCACACTTTTGATCAGTCAAGGAATCGACGCAATATGTGCTTACCTTGTTGGCCATGCTGAGTAGACAGTTCGACCTCCTGAATCAATTCAGCCAAGTCACGCAGAAGTTGATCTGCTGCAGTTACACTGATCAGTCTTCCTCTTGCCCACCGAAGGCTTCTCTGCATTGTCTCCAACCTCAAAGACATCAAAAAATTACTTCTTAATTCATGTTATATTTTCAGGCCATATTCCCCTTAAACATTTTATGCAAGTTAAAATGTTAAATGTTTTCCATCATGCTTTCATCATACCTCCTTAACGCTAAATGTAGCACATCTGGCCCAACATTGTCCATCAGCAGCCGCCGTGTACAGTCATTATGAATGTTCTTGCACCTTGAGATGAAAATCCTCCAGGCCATACTTTGTACTGTGATTCTACAAAGACAAAAATTTAAATTATTGCTTTCAACAGGTTTATATATTTAAATAAATCAAAAAATTTCATGTTAGTCTTCTGAAAATTGTGACTGAGAACTTTTGGAAACACTCTGTCATCACTAAGTATTGGAACTGTGAACAGTTACAGAATGCATCTGAAATAAATGTCACATTCTAACAGGTTATAGTTCTGTTAATAGAGCTTTTGAATCTACGTTTCATACATATTCCTATCTTTAATAGCAGTATGTCAACGATGTCAACCAATATTTTCATATTTCAAACACACACCCAAGTTAAAAATTTGAATCTCCGCATCTTCTACTCCGCATATCTGAAAAATCTTTTTTGATAATGTTCCAATTCCATTGTCAAATGTTCCCATCCATGTTATTCATCTTTGTTTATTTTAAATGCTGTCATTAGTTTTTTTCCCAACTAATTACCAAAATGAACATGGTCTACATTGTTTTGCTCACTTAAATAAAACGACATTTTTGTATTGTACCCTGGGTTCATGAAGACCATGCTGTCTTTTAACTTTATTATTTATTTTCTGCATATACTGACTGTTCTTTATTCATTTCTTTACTTTCTCCTCTCTTCTTCTTCTTCTTCAGTCAAGTTTAACGGCAGCTTGCATCCACTTTCTCCTCTCAATTTCGCTGAGATTAATTCCCGCTCTACTGTACAAGACTTGTGAATGGTTACCTGGAGGGATGTACCACTGTGAGAGGGGTGATACGGAACAGTCCAGGTGATCGCTGCTTTAATTTACCGGTCAGATATACCTAAATTGCACGTCGACATAGCTGGTGAACTGTAACTAGACCATAAATCAGTGATAACAAAAGAACATTCAATCTACTTTCTCCGGTATTTTATAGAAAAAATCAACATCAATTCAATGTCGTCTTGCTATCTGGGATGGCAGTGCAGTACCGTGTAGCCTAATCCGGCTAATGTAACAAGTGATATAAAACCGTATTTTAAATAATATAAAGTGGCTAAACAGAGTACCATATTAAAGACCTTATTAACATGCCTCACCTAAAATGGCATGTTGGCAACATTGCTAACGGACAAAGGTTAGCATGACTTGTCTGTGAAGGTTCTCAGCATGACTTTTTTTTTCGCTTACTACAATACAAAGCTAACATATAACATGTGCTTAAAAGGACAAAGCAATGTTTTTGAATCATCGCTTAGCTTTTAGTTAGCAAAGTCGAACAATAATTGAGATTAACTAGGGTACTTACGGTGTTTTTTGTTGGCGCAGAGATTTCGCACGCATTCATCTGTATGTAGTTTGTCGCACATAGCTTGATTGAGACAACACAAATATGAGGTTGACTGTGATTGGTTAACACAAATTCTGATCACAGGTTGTGGTAAGGGGTGGATTAAAAAAAAACAAAACACAACCTTCAGTCTTGCTGATCCAATCACAAACAATGTACCTTCTCCCGCCGTACTTTGAATTTTAGGGATGCTATATATATATATATATCTGCCCAGCCTTTTGGCGGACTTTTTGTGGACAGTCATGTCCGAACGGAGCGCTGCATTTCGACGGAGAGTCAGTGATATCAGAGACAGAATGAATGCCCAATTTAACCGGCTACTGAATCAAGATGACAGTGAAGAGGGGACATCTCTTCTACAAAGGTGAAATGCTTTGGTGGTGGTTACTCTATTGGCAAGCTTTTAGCTTTGCGCCTTTTTTGTTTTTGCAAAAGGAAATAACTTTTACATTTTTAAATAATAAATGGCTCGTTTACTAATTATGTGTTACAATTCAACAACAAATTCTGTAATCATAAATGTCTATCCTAGATTGACGACTTCAAATGACAGTCATTTTAATCCCTGTTATGTGGATTTATGCATAAAGATTTTAGTTTATAAATGTAGCATATCCCATATTTTCAGGGAGCATTTAATTTGCGAAACAATCGAAAAATGCATGCAATAAACACCGATGTGTTGAACACTCATTCCTTACTCTGAGTGTGTTGGGTGTTTTTTTTTTCTTTTCTTTTTTTTTCTTGGGGGGGGGGGGGGGGGGGGGGGTGTCTCTGTGTCATTAGTTTGACTAAAATTATCTCATGGTCTAATGATAGCTTTGGAGTTTTCCGCCAACAGCACGGAGGTGGGCCAGTGCGCAGACCAAGAGGCGGGAGAACCAGACATCGCCAGTTAACGTTTAAGGTGTCAGTACTAAGGAATCCCACACTGACACACTACCGATCTCATAGGGGTAATCAATATTTATATTAATATTAATTATTTGGAGTGATGGGTTTGAAAAAAGAGAATTACATCATGGTGTCAGTTGTTTACAAATTGTAGAATTTGGCATTAGATTTTTAGCACCTTTGTAATCTTTATTTCCTTGCACCAATAAGTTGATGTTGAGACACTACAATGTGACAATTTACCCTTTTCCGTTTTTAGGGAAAGCTAATTTGGTTTAAATTTGATTACAGATGCCACTCCTGCTACTCGGGTGGTCGTTCCTGTAAACCTAAATGCAGCTGAATTCAGGCAGGCACTACGGGACAATATTGCAGACATACCCTTGCAGTTCGATCTATGCAAAGTGAATGGACAGCGGCTCATTCTTCCTCTTGAAGAGGAGACGCCCCAAGAAATTAGAGCAAGAAACCTACTGGGTCGCTCCAATCTTTATATCCGTCCAAAGGTATTCAAATGTTCCACTCGGGTGGCTGATATGGCATAATTGTCACTATTACTGTAACTCAGTGGCGCTCCAGTCACCCTAGTATTGTATAAGACATCTTTAACATGTTACTGCTCAGAATAATAAATGCTGTGATTTTCCCCAAAGGATTTGAGACATTCATCTGATCACTATGCCAGATGGCTATGCTTAAATAATGCCCCGCCAATTGATTCACTGTTAATAACAGAAATGCAGTAGAGCAAGCTTCAACTGTGGTCTAACAGTATTTTAGGGTTAGGGTAATTTTGTTCTTGTAATCTTAGTTTCCTGGGTTCTGGCTTTTTCATTGTCTTTTGTTAATGTCCTTAACCTTTCCTTTATTTATTTATTTTTTTTTTTCCCCCTCAGTTATCCTAAGTTCTACCTACCCAAAGTGTCACGGTCCTGAGTCTGTGGACTCAGTGTTTTTCTGTTTGTATTAGTTAGCTTTGATTTCATGATGTGTTTTGATTCTCTTGGGTTTGATTTCTGTCGCTAGTATTCCTAACTCCCTAGGTCCTGGGCATTTCTTGTGTTCTCCTTCTTAGGTCGTGGTTCTGTGTTCTGTTAGTATACAGTCGTCTCTGTCAGTGTGTCTCTTGTTCTGTCACCGTATCCCCTAGGTTAGTCCACGTCTGTTCAGTTTCCTGTTTTACTTTGAAAGTCTGTGTACTATGTCAATGTGTTGAGTTTTGCCTCGTCATGTCTGATGAGTCCCAGCTGTGCTCTCCTCCTGTTTCACATTCCCTAATCACCTCAGTATGTATTTAAGCCTTGTGTGTTGTGCAGGTCTGACTCGGAGGACCAAAATTAATTTCCTGTCTTAGCAGGGCAGGATTGCTTTGAGTAATTTTTTTTTTTTTTTTAATACAATGCTTTGCAATAATTGTTTTGCCTAACAACCTGTTTTTGACTCCAAAATAGTCATTAACGCAACTGTTCTACTATGCAGTCAGTGTAACTGATTATAAATCTACACATTGCACCTTATTTAACACTTGTATGTATTTTAACAGAGCGAGAGGTGGACCACACATTTGAAGAGCTCCTGGTCTTTATAACTGGGGCTGACTTACTTCCACCACTGGGGTTCCCACAGTCCTGCAACATAGACTTCTACGATCAGGAGTCAGGGATGCGGCGCATCCCATACACATCAACGTGCAGCTTATCCCTGTATCTCCCAAGAGGTGTTGCAGATGAAGATCAATTCAAAGATCTTATGAACGATGCATTAAAAGGATCCCTGGGATTTGGAAAGGTGTAGCTGCATACATGAACTGATGCTGTGGTTAAAACCTGTGGGCTTTTGGGATGAAGTTCTTATTGTAAGTGTTCTTAAAGGGGATTGCTCCTGGCACTCAGGCTTCTTAAATATTTTACATTTTAAAAGTGTTTTTACAAATGACTGTTCATTGTGTATATAGTTATATTTATAGTCCAGTTAAGACAACTAGGATATTCATGCATCAAGCTATGCAAAATAAGTGGTGTTCAGAAAGTTTCCAGAAAATAGTTCAAATGACAATTCATCTAGAAATATTCTTTTGAAAGATTGTTGTTTATGTTCAATTATAGTACACTGCATAGAGTGGTTTTTGTTTTTGTTTTGTTTTAGTGTAATGTCAGTTCTCATGGTGTCTTGTCTATTTAAAAATTAAATTTGAGGCTTACCTGTTACTGTTAAATACTGGTATTGGGTTCCATTGACGTGGGCTATGTAGTACAATTATGTGCTTAAGTCAAGGTAAAAGGTTAAATGAATTTACCCTCATCTGTTCTCAAACCAAGAACTGAAGAATCCATCTCAATTCAGAATTAAGTTACGAATTAAGTTTACTGCTTTCGAGAACAAAGCAGTTTTAACAAACTGACTTTAAGCTCCGGCGTCAACTCTGAGATTGGCACCTGGCCTTTGACTAAAACCTGGTTAAAAATCAATTATGCAAATGTGGTAGAATTTGGTAGTATTGTGGTAGAATTATGTAAGAGATGATGGCTGTAAAGCTAGTTTTTTTTTTTGTAAAAAAAAATAACGTCAAGATAATGAACACTGGTATTAAAATTATATTTTATACATAAGGCAATAACTGTAATTACCAAAGTAAAGAAAATGATTTGTTAGACTCAGTTTGTTGGTGAACGATGCTTAAAAAGTGTGTAGCAATTTGGACAGTCAATCCAGTGATTGCTTTGCTTTTTCTATGGTCACGGCTTACCTACTTTATTACAGTCATTTGGCTGTACGTGACAATATATTTAGCTAAAGTTCCTTCTGCTTGTTTAGGTTTATCCCTGTGTTATAGGTTCATTCAGCCCAACCTCAGGAAACTTGTCTGCTTGCCTACTGTCATCTCTACAAGCCTAAAAACAATTTTAAAACAGGCTATACACATGACATTTTTTCTACTTAATTTACTCGTGTGTGCCATACAGAGGGAAATATCTCAATCAGAATCGCATTTATTGGAAAAGTATATGCGCAAACACATACAAGGAATTTGGTTCCATTTGAGGGTGTCTCTCAAGCACAAAAAAGTAAAACACAATCCATCTGTGTATGGACATACATAAATACACACGCACACAGGTGTATAAACTAACAATATAATACACAATCTAATTCTTTTACACAGAAATTACAGGATTACAGACGTTAATACCAAAGAGTGCAGTTGCAGTCTAGCAGTGTGACAGTTCAACCACTTAGGAGGGAGATGGCGAGGGGAAAGAATTTTGATCAAAGTTAATGTCTCCACTTGTTTCAAAAAGAAAAAAGAGCATACTGTCATTTACTTGCTTTTACTCTTTATTTATATGCCCTCCGCGGACCATCTCTGCACTGCGTGGGTGATTAGTGGCTCCCTGCACAGTAAGGGCTGCACACAGGGACAAGACGCACTCGGTTACGATCGGATCATCCCTGGGCAGGGGGAGGTGATGAACTGTATGCCACTTTTTCATTGGCATACATTAAGTACAATGTTTTATTGCCTATGGTGGGGCAGGTCACATACTGGGTGAAGGTGGGCAGTGTGGAGTCCATCGAGACATGATTAAAGTCCCCTGATAGTAGAAGAAGAGCTCTCGGAGATTGCGTTTGCAGTCTGCGGACCACAGAGAGTCACAGGCTGCCTCCACGGATGCTAACGGCTAATAGCTCAATGTCTCTGCTGCAGAGTTGTTCTTTTCACAGCGATGTGCCCAGAGATACCACAACCGTCTTTAACAAACACTGCCAGCCCCCCTCCTTTCCTCTCACCGCTGTCTCTCGTCTTGTCCGCCCACAGCAGCTGGAAGCCGGGCAGCCTACTCACAGAGGGAGTACCGGGCAGTGCCGGGGTACTGCCACTGTGACCGGGTTAGCGTCATTAGCTCCTCAATCATATCAGGGAGCGATCTCACATTTACAGTGATTACAGGAAGGAGAGATGGTGTGTGAGGTGTCCTCGGGAGACATCACCCCGTTTCTTCCCTCACTGGGGATGTAGGGTCTGTCTGCCGGTAGCGCAGCTGCAGGGCGCAGCGCTAACAGCTGATCCCTAATGTAAACAAAGGAGCCATGCGCCCAGCGTCCAAACACGGGTGAAAAAAGTGGAGACAAAAGAAGAGAAAAGTCAACATAACTAGCACGAAGCGGTAATGCAAGATGGCAGGATCTGATTGCTAAGACATAAGTTAAAGGTTAAGAAAAGTAAAGAGGAAAATAAGAAAGAGGCTCAGTTAGCTGCCGTAACAGGTAACACAGTTAAGGTTTCAGAAAAAGTATTCTGTCGTTTGTTTGCTCGATCATGCCTTAAACACATCAAAATGCATAGTGGGATTATAATACAAGTGAATACTGGGACAAGCACTTGTACTGAATAGGCAATCGCTTAGCAGCAAGGTGAATCGGTGATGCATTAGTGTGGTCTGCACTTCCTCTTCTTTGATTGGGTGAAATGAGTTGAAAGTAATTGGATGAGGGAACCATGGGGAGTGCCCTGCATAATTTCAATAAAACGCCGTTTTAAACGCCGTTACAGCTGGCAGAGAACGCCGTAAAAAACGCCGTTCAAAGATGCATAAAAACGGCGTTTTGTGCCGAGTAGCGTAAAAAACGGCGTTTCCGTCTGTCTTTGAACGCCGCTTTTTATGTCACTCGGATGGTGCGTTCAGGGCGCCATCCGAGTGGCGGAAAAAACGGCGTTTGTCGGAACAGAACGCCGTTTTTTCGGCGTTTTGAATAATTAAACGGCGTTTTTTACGCCATTTCTTAACCAAACGGGTTAGGAAAGTGGCGAATTTTGGCACTAATGGCTTGCCATATATATCTCCTCCTGACAGCGCGTCGCCGCACAGTCCCGCCACACTCCACACTTGAACACGGCCTCCCTCGTCTCACCGTCAGATGCAGGGAGAGGGGCATCCCTGCCCTGTTGTGCATTGCAGCCATCGCCACCCACTGTTGCTGTTCCTGCGTTGGGACTGGATCGCCGAACGACTCGCGGCACCCCACAGTCAGGCAGCAGTTCCTTCCACACACGTGCGGGCTTGCACGCGTTCCTTTTTCTCCTGCCCACCTTTCGTGTGTCACTCCTCTCTTTGTCTCTGCGCTCGCTATCCCCTTTAACAGGTCAACCTGGCGGCTGATAGGCCACCTTGGGGAACGCCCCCACCTCACAGGTGCCTACAATTGTCTGTTTAGTCCAGTGAATTAAAGGAACATGGTACAACATTAACACACATAATATAAATATGAGGATAAAACCATGCCGTATAAATATAAACAAACATGCAATATAAATATCACAATAAAATCATGCAAATAAAATCAACACTATGTACCAATACACAGATTGATAAAACATAAAAACACAAATTTCCACTGTGTGACACGTACACAACGAAGAAGAATAAAAAAAGAGGGGGACCTACCAGTCATGACACAAGAGACGCCACCATGCGGCGATACACTGCATTACAACACGCCACTGCTGAGTAAGTGTATTTGTAATGTTTTATCGTAAGTTTAATCAATAAACAAGTTCAGGGCGCTGAGAGTTTAGTTTGGAGATAAGAGGTGTTTGAGCAGTGCAGCTCCCTCAGATAATACATATGCCAGTGAAAGTAATAACCAGTTAACCTGGAAGACAGGACACTGTTGTTCACGTGAAACCGAAAGTAAACAGTATAGCTGGTGTTACTCCCTCCACTGTCTTTTATCGACGGCTCCAAATGAGATATAAATCCCCAAATATTAAGAGCAACAATGAGAAGTATTTGGATTTAACTGGTTGCTGTTTCTTGCAGGAGATTGAAGATGCTGCTGTTGCTCCTGCTCCTCACGAGCGGTAAGAAACTCTTATATACTTTATGTAAACAATGTTTATCTTGCACTCAGACCGAAGTTTTATCGCACAGGTATATACACGCAGTGTGTGAAATTACCGATGTAATGATGGCTTTATTTGTAAGAGAGCGAGGGGTGGTGTGAGAAAGTCTGGACCGACTTTGTGTTGAAAGTTTGAGCCTGGGAGAGGCTAACTAGCCGTGCTAAGCTAGCTCGGTGACACAGGTCATGGCTGCAGATCTGAGATAAAAGGCTTTATTGACAGGTCCGATAATCCTTTATATCACAACATCATTCTCAGACAGGTGACAGGAACATGCAATGAAGTGGCCATCTATATCTGCTATTGTTACCGAAGTGTGACTGACTGGAATGTTACCAGTTAAAATCGAAAGCTTTTCTTTTTTTTGGTCAGAACTGTGAGGATTGTTTATTTCCTGTTTAATCTCGCAAACTACCACTGATGCGGTAACCGGAACTGATTCCCTCTGAAAAGTTTGATTTCACCGCAGCGTTTCACTAACTTCCCAGAAAATAAAACTAAGTTGTTTAAGTAAAAATCTTTTTCAAAGAAGCACTGTCAACATGCATAGTTTAGCTGGGCAGGAAGTCAGAAACAGTAACAGTCTAAAACAAAGCGACAACAAAAACCCAGTGCAGACTAAACTTCACTTAAAAGTATGTTGGAGAGTCGTGGACACACTTGCAGATTTGTGTCTGGGCTCTGTCAAAAAGTCAGATAATATAATATAGAATACAAATTAATGATTACTGAATTGATTACTGGTGAAAAGAGCCGAAAAGAGAGTTTGATTAACAATTTCATGGGGTTGTTTATGGTCTGCCTCCTGAAGTCAAACATAAACAGACAGTGACAGAAGATACTTGACCACATGAGTTATTTCGGTGTTACATACCAGTGATTTACAGTAAATACTACTTTGACACTGTTCCAAATGACACAGAACAAAAGTAATGCTCATAATAAAGGCTGCTATATAAGAACAGACATAAATAATGAAACCGGGATAAACTTTAAAATCTCTTTAAAGGCATCTTGATGCATTCTTAATCATCCAGGAAAGTAAATCTCCAAAAGTTGATTCTGTTCATCTGGACGTAGCGTTTTGTGGGAGAAACGTTTCGTCATCCAGGTGACTTCTTCAGTCTCAGCCGACTGCAGGTTTCCCCAACCAGTACATTTGCATAATGACTGAAACCAGCCCACTGAGGAACAATGGGCTGGGAGGTCAGTCCGTTAATCTTAATTATGCAAAATCTCATGACCAACAACCACTGACCAAAACCCACTGATCAATGGCCATGAGTACCATTCAGAGTTGGGGAATGGCTGCAATCACAGCATTGTAACATGGTGACAGATGTACCCTTAGGCCCCCTCCTTGATTCAGAGATGGTCTTTCCCTTTTCACGTAATTGGCCTCCTTGACTCTGCGCTCAAACCAGCGTTCCTCCCTGTCCAGGATGTTACATCCTCATCCTTGACAGAGTGTCCACTGGCCTGTAGGTGTAAACAGACTGCAGAGTCCTGGGCTGACGAGGTAGCTCTTCTGTGTTGTGCCTATACTGTCCTTTTCCAGTATAGGTTTGATTACAGCTTTTACAGTTTTTAGTTGTTCTGGAAACACACCTGACATTAAAGAAAAGTTGACGATCTGTAACAGGTCTGACTCTAAAGTCTTTGAGACCTTTTTGAAAAAACTTGTTGGCAGGACATCTAAACAGCAGGAGGAGGAGTTCAGTTGACCTTAGATGTCCTCCAGGTCTTTGCTGTTAATCGGGTGAAACTGTTTCATGGTGTTTAAACAGTTTTTTGGTGGACACAGTACATATCCTGGATCTGCTGTTGATGTACCAATTGCTTGTCTAATCTTTTGGATTTTTTCTGTGAAGAATTTGGCAAAGTCATTGCAGGCCATGGTTGAATGAAGTTCAGCTGCCACTGGCACAGGAGGGTTTGTTAGCCTGTCAACTGTAGAAAATAAGACCCGAGCATTATGGCTGTTTTTAGTGATGATGTCAGAGAAGTAGGACCTCCTTGCACTCCTCAGTTGTAAATTATAATTGTGAAGTTTCTCCTTATAGATGTCATAGTGAACCTGGAGGTTTGTTTTTCTCCATCTGTGCTCAGCTTTCCTACACTCTCTTTTTTCATTTTTCACCAGTGTGGAGTTTCTCCATGGAGACTTTTTCCTTCCAGAGATAACCTTCACCTTAATGGGAGCAATAGTGTCCATTACATTTAACATGTTAGCATTGAAGTATTGACGAGCTCATTGACTGAACCTCTGGGCCCTTGGAGATCAGTAGGTCAAGAGTGTGTCCTCTATTATGTGTGGCCTCCGTTACATGCTGAGTCAGCCCAAAGTTGCCCAGAGTGTTACTCAGGTCTTTAGTCCCTTTGTCCTGAGGGTTGTGGAGTGGAGTACACTGGTACAGTACATGCGAGTGAAATTCTTGTTCTGCCGGGTGTGTTGTTGGTTTTCCCTTGATTGCTGAGTTGACAGGCGCCTTTGTTACTGGGACCAGTACTTTTAAGAAAGACCCCATTAGAAGGAATGAGGCGCATGAGGAATGCATCATTGCTCAGTCTGCAATATCTTTCCCAGAACAAACACCAATTGCAAATAACATACTAAAAATAAACCTGAAAAATCTGTTTAGAACAGCTACTATGTTGCAAAGAGTGAACTACCACTCGCACAATTTAACAGTCTTTGCAAACTTCAAAAAGCAAATGGCCTCGATCTTGGTTCCACTTGTCTCTTACCCGTGACTTCAGTGGAAATTTCAGATTCAGGATCTGACACAGACTGATTCATGTCCTACACAGTTCTTACAAGTTCATAGAAATTTCTGTTCAATTAGAACCAAGTATTTGAGTTGATGATTGTAATTTTTATACAATGTTGTAATTTGTGTTTCAACAATTTTTTGATTAATGTTTTGTTTCTGTTACAATATTATACTTTAATGTATAATATTGTAACAGAAACAAAACAGGAAACAAAACATCAATCAAAAAATTGCTCTCTTTTTATCTGAGTTACTGTGGTACGACATTATCTCCTCTTTCATAAAGGATGCACCAGTGCCTCCTCTAGTAAATTAGGTAATAAAAGAAAAAAATTAGTATTTAGAGGACTCTGATCATGACTGCAGATACTTCAGGGCAGGGGTCTCAAAACCTAAATGAGCTGTGGGCAAATGCTGGCACTGTCATCTCATGTGAGCACCACTTTAGTGTTCAAGTAGTACAAAACAAACAAACAAATAAGAAAAAACCCATTAATATTTCCAAAAATGTAGTGTTTGTTTTTTAAACTTTCAAATATTGTAGAACAAGACAAAACTGCAAACGTGAACACATTTTTATTTTCTTCTCACTCTTAACTGAAGCTGCGAGTCCTAGTTCTGCCCTGGTCCTCCTCCATTAGGACATGCCTAGAAAAACCTCAGTTTGGAGGCATCCTTGTAAGATGCATGAACCAGCTCAGCTGCCATCTTTTGATACGGTAGTACTCTAAGCCTAAATCATAATATAAAATGAGTAACAGTAGGGTGGACATTAGGTAAGGCTGCACTTTTTGCAGCGATCTTGTTTAGAAAACTATTTTTGTATCAGTAATATGTTTTCTTTTTGTCTGTTAATAATCATGTGAAACTGCACATGATTATTTGCAGCTAACAGGTTGTTAATGCTATCCACCAAGTCTAAAAACAGCATGTTAATACTTGGAGATCCTGAAGACATGCTCATCCAACTGAGCTAAACCTGCGCCCGAACTTGTTACCTGATAACTGATTACCACCTATTTAAACGTTAACTGTAACGGAATAGAGTTTCTCATATTGTGTATTTTAAATGTGTCAAGCCAGTACATGTATTCCATTACTCCCCAACACTGACTACATCTCTGCCTGTTGGAATATTTTTAGTTGATCATTTAAAGCTATTTCTGCTCCTAGTGGTCCATTTTTGCAGCTGGGACCTAACCCAAATTCTTCCTTAGGAGTGTTTTGGGAGAATGTGTTCATCCATTCAGGACAGAAAAGGACACTTGGATAATCTGTGCTGAGGAGCATTAAACTGTTCTTGATACATCGAGAGGTCCTTCAGACACAGCAGCCTTTTCACTCTATTTAAATATGTAAAGATTAACATTCTTTGTAAAATGTTCCCTAAAGATAATGTTACTTGTCATCTATTATTTCAACACTAAACCAAACCCAAACATTCCTTTGATTTCTGTTTTTGTGTCTTCACAGTTTCCCAGCATGCTCTGGCTGTGGTGGTGGAGGTATATGAGGGGGAGAATTCTGTCCTCTTGCCCTATGTTTACAAAGGTTCTATACCCGAGAACAATCCCACAGTGATGTGGACTTGCAGTGACCTCAATCCCAAATCTGTCCACCTACAAGGAAAAGGAGGAGACGATCTTAAAGGGCAAAACCAGCGCTACACTGGGCGCACATCAATGAGTCGTTATGCACTAAACACAAAAGACTTCAGTCTCACTCTGAGGAAACCCAAACTGACTGACAGCGGTATTTACACCTGTTCCATCAGTGCTGGAGGAGAAGAACATAGACTGAGTGACATCCAGCTGCACGTCAAAGGTCAAACCTGCTGTAATGAAAGAGTAAAAGTCAGTACAGTAGATAAAGCTCAAATAGTCCCAAAAGCAAGAAGAAAAGCCAAGTTTTTTCTGAAAGTCTTGATTAACCTAACAGAAAGATTTACAATGGACCTAACCTTAAGATGAAACAACAAAACATGAGCAAGAAAGTGAACTCAAATAAGATCTTATTGATACAGCCTCTGTGGTATATGGCATTACATTCTTTTAGGTCTGCAGAGTTGTCTTCTCTTCTCAGGGAGACAAATCTCAGTAGACTTTTTACATATTGTCCATGAGGAAAAATTCAAGATTTCTTTTAAAACACTGAAACATTCATTATGATCCCTCAATTGTCTGTAGCTGTAGCACCAGTTCATAAATTCCAGTTTAGTTATCACTCAAAGCAAAGAGTAGGGATCCACATTTGTAAAATCAGAGGTCAGAAATGCAGAAACTTGTCATTTGCCATGAGTGTGACTGCTATTGGTCCTGTATTTGATATTGTGGTTTCTTGTCCTTTCAGATCACCCCATGGAGGTGAAGGTGGAGGAAGGCTCAGCGTCTGTCATCCTGCCCTGCAAAACTGAACCTGACCTGCCTGAGAACACCAGAGTGGAGTGGACTCGCTCTGACCCAGAACTCGTGATAGTTCAGGAGTATTCAAACAAAGGTGGCAAACCTATGAAACAGGACAAGTTTTACAGAGACCGAATGGAAATGAATGAAGACCTGCTGAAAACTGGAGACTTCAGTCTGACCCTGAAACAGCCCACAGAGAGAGACAGTGGGAGATACATCTGCACCATCTACAGGGACAAAGACATCCTGAGACAGAAAGTAGAGCTGCACTATGTCAGAGGTCAGAGCTGGTGGACAGTGGCTCAGATTAACTTCAGAATTCAAAGGTCATAATTTATTTATGCATTTATTTTTTGTTTCTCCACAGAAAAACTTCCACTTTGGGCCACAGCTGTCGTAGTTCTTCCTGTTCTGGTGGTTTTTGGGGGTCTCAGTCTCATATATAGTGTTCAACACTATTTCATGTCAGGTGAGTCTCTCGTGCCAGACACACTAATGGTTAACAAGTGTCCCCTGGTGGCTCCTTAACGGTCGCTCAAAAGTCCAGAGGCTGAAACAATTCCTGTCCTTCAGCTTTCTTTAAAACTCTGAAAACTTGCTGCTGCTGTTTGTACAGTTCTTGTTGTTTGTTGTCCTGTCAGACTGTCAGGTGGAGGTGAAGTCAGGGGTGGAGTCTGTAAAGCTGCCTTTCAAAACCAACACAAAAAAACTACCTGAAGATGCTAAAGTGGAATGGAAGGACAGATACAACAACAAAGTCCATGTGCACCAGAATGATAGGATTGAAGACCAAAGCCCAGCATACAGGGAGCGAACAGAGATGAAGCGCAACCCGCTAAAAACTGGAGACCTCAGTCTCATCCTGAAATACCCCACAAACAAGGACAGAGGCACCTACACCTGCACCGTCTACAACAAGGAGGGAGAAAAAATCCTGAATGACACACAAGTGGAGCTTAAAGTCAGAGGTCAGTGTGTACTTAGTTTTCACTTGTATTTCATATAATATTAACTTGTGACCATTCACTGATGATAATGGGAAAATGTTGTGCTTCTGCAGGAATCTTTATATTGAGACCAAGTCGTGCCATCAAACTGCCTTTGTTCACTTTGACTCTCAGTTAAATGAGGCATTTTGTGTCTGTGCCAGATCTTTTTCGCTGAATGAATATACTGAGGCTATACACGTTAATTAATTACCTAGATTAGATTACTTTGTCTTCATTTGGCTGCTCATTTTAAAGGTTGCCACAGCAGGTTATCTTCCTACATCTCCCCCTCTTCCAGCATCCACCCCTAACAGTCTTGCTGTTCTCCTTCTGTCACAAATCACCTTTGATATTGATCTCCACCCAATCCACCCCGCCTGCATTCTCCTTTATCACCTCCCTTTGCACTGTCCATTCCTATCAAGGGTTGACTCCAGGTAGTTAAACTCATCTACTTGCACTACTTCTGCTACTTCCATGTTCACCTTTCCACCTGTCTGCCTCTCATGCATGCACTTGTATTCTGCTATGCTTCTACTAACAGTGCACATCACCCTTGTTTGTGAAAATCATCTCTCTCTAAAGTTAGAGGATACTTGTTAAACAACAGGAAGTGTTAGAAAGACTGGTGTGAGCCTGCTTGTTGCTGCAGATCTTCTGAAACCTGGGGGTGGCGTTTTAAGACTGTCACTCTGAGTCACTCTGATTTTCAATGTCCAACTTTGTTCTATATTTTTTTTTATTGATTGAAGCCACAGCAGAAAAGACATAAGTAGGATGTGATAAAAGAAGTATCACCAGCCTCACTTGCCCAGGAGTGTGTAATCTTTCTCCACTCCAATCCAAAATGCAGAAAGCTTCTGCTGTAATCTACCTGCAACTGGTGAGGAAGAAAAACCTGCTGCTGCCTGTACAGCTCATGTTGTGCTTTGTTGTCCTCTCAGTCCCCCAGGTGGAGGTGGATTCAGGGGTGGAGTCTGTCCAGCTGATCTGCAAAATCAGAGTTCGTCTGATAAAAAAAGACCTTATAGTGGAGTGGACGGAGAACAACAAGAAGGTCCATGTGTATCAGAACGGCTTTGAACAGCCTGAAGAACAGCACCAGGATTACAGAGACCGGACAGAGATGAATAAAGACCTGCTGAAAACTGGAGACCTCAGTCTGACCCTGAAATACCCCACAGACTGGGACACAAACACCTACACCTGCACCGTTTACAGCAGGGAGGGAAACATCCTGCTGATGAAACAAGTGGAGCTTAAAGTCAGAGGTCAGTGCGTACATAGTTTTGCCTTGGATTTGAAATCATACTCATTTTTGACCTTTTTAAACAATTTTTTTAAATTTTTTAACTAGAAATGCAGCAATGAGAGTTATTGCAATACAACAACTAAAAATAATGGGTCAGTTACTGATGATACTAAAAACATTTTATCCGACCGTTTTGGAAAGCCATATAAAGCCATATTAAAGCCATATTAAAGCCATATAAAGCCATATTAAAGCCATATAAAGCCATATTAAAGCCATATAAAGCCATATAAAGCCATATTAAAGCCATATTAAAGCCATATAAAGCCATATAAAGCCATATTAAAGCCATATAAAGCCATATTAAAGCCATATTAAAGCCATATAAAGCCATATTAAAGCCATATAAAGCCATATTAAAGCCATATAAAGCGATGGCTGTTGAATAACCTTTTGCTTCGGTGCACCCAGATTTTTCAACCACATCAATTAACACCGCATTTTCACATTTGCACTTTTTCAGGGGGAAATTGCCATCCATACAGACAATATTGATTTGTAAATGATTAACTAACAATCTTGTCAACACAAAGTTCTTTATTTGAAGCACATTTCTACAAGAAAGATAAGTTACTGAAAAAGTGGTTGTGCTTAAAGTGCTTTGGCAATATTGTAGACAATGATAAACTTAATCATCGTCTGAGGCAGTGGGAAGAGGGGACACTTGGGCAGTGCCTTTATCACAGCATTCTGGATACACTGTGTATCGTATTAGCAGCAGTCACAAATGCAGTATTGCCGGCCATGGTCTTTCCACACTCACCATAGTAAATGCAGTGCATCATGTTGCCAGCTTTATAACAGATAACCGCCTTAAAAATATTCTGCAGAAGAACAAAGACTGAAGAAAAACATGAATCAACATATGAACATTACCTGATGCTGCTTTTAGCCTTTAGACTTTAGACTTTTAGCCCCGATGGCACAAACATGCCAGAAAGCTCTGTGTTTGTCTTTGTGTAGAATCTGTTTACCTGCTCTCATTTACTGTTTTAGCTATTTTGGTGGTTGTTGAAATAGTTTTGTGAGCTCCTGGAGCTTCTGGCAAAATTAATTTACATTGAAAAAAATGAATTCAGGATTTAATGAATTAATATTGCTTTATTCAAGCTAAAATAATTTTAAATCAATTATTGAAACCCAGCTTACTACTCACCTCTGTCTATCCGCCTGCACTTTCAAACATGTAGGCTGACAGGACTATCTGAACCACGACCAATCAGAGAGGTCCCACCCCTGACTACATTTGATTGGTTTAGACCACGATATGGGCATAATGTGTGTTTGTTGTTGACCACATGGAGATTTTTCAGAGTTGCTGAGACTTTAAAAAAAACTTTTTTTCTTTTCCTTTTTTTTTTTTTACTCAAAAGGCTGGTCGACCTACGATTTTCTTTTAGTTGCACCACTGAGAAATTAAGTCGCATATGTGAACAAATTGATCACACTCTAGAGCCCTGAAAGGGAATGGGTTTTTTGTGTGTAGCTCAGTCTATTTCAGATTTCCATTACACCAGCTTAGTCTTCATGCTTCAGGTGAGTTTGGGAGAGGTCAGTTCTTGGCAGTCTGAGGCCTGCTTTAGTCCCTGATCTGAAGACTGCATCCCTAATTCTTAGATGTTTTTAAAACCTGATATATTGTGATTCATATATTCAAATGTTTTAAGTTGGAGTTGATTATATTCAGCAATCGTCTGAGTGATGCAGCTATTTTCTCCAGATCACTTGTTTTAATTGTGTGCTTTAAGTGTGGATGCGTGTCACCTTGTTTATAGTCCAGTTCATGTTGCTCACTGGTATTTTTCCACATCTTCCAGTGTTACATTTAGCTTAGTTTTAGTTTGCAGTGCTTTGAATTTTACCCAGTTTCTTGAGGCTTTCTTGGCTATGCCAACATTGCATTTGTTACATATATATTCATGAAGACATGAGATCCATTTAGCTTCCTGTTTACAAACCTTAAGATCACTGCTGGGTTCTTGTTGGTGTTGGTGAAACAATGACATTGTTTGTCCTGGTGCGTTGTTCCAAGTCTGCAATCCTGCTCTCCAGGTACGCTATCTGCTTCTTCTTCCTCACATTTTTAATACAGAGCAACTTTAACTTAACAAAGTCCAACATACTTTTCTATTACATCCCAACAGCAGATATAAAAAAGACTTTTTCTGAAAGACTATTGTCAGCTTCCTCATCTGTGTCCTCGTAGGCCCAACGTTATCTGGTGAACAAGCTCAGTTAGCTGTGAACTTGTCAGCTTAAAATTGATTTTAGTTTGAATATCACAATATCGATTCAGTAAAATCCAGGATTGGTTTTTAAATATGAATGTATTTTACCAGAAGCGCCAGAATCTGAGCTTAAAGCTCACACTGCTGTTTTAGCTGTTTGGTGGTTTCACAAACCACCAAACAGCTAAAACAGCAAATGAGAGCAGGTAAGCGGATTCCATACAAACAAGTAAACACAA
Organism: Maylandia zebra; assembly: GCF_041146795.1. Lineage (NCBI taxonomy): Eukaryota > Metazoa > Chordata > Actinopteri > Cichliformes > Cichlidae > Maylandia > Maylandia zebra. The sequence goes on along the minus strand of NC_135169.1, from coordinate 5,125,883 downwards.
AGTGCAGACGGCACATACATGGACACACTGTCTGTGCTTAAAGATGACAAATTATACTATTTCTGACTGTTTGAGTCAAAATTGAATTGAAACGAACCAGAATCAAATCGATTATAGAAATCAGTGATGATACCCAGCCCTACTGCCGACTAGCCAGCTTCTTGGCTAGTCGGCAGCTACTCTGCTACTGTTCTGCTACTCTGAGTCCAATATCCAGTATCAGAGTCATAATCCAGACAGGGTCATACCAGAGGTTTTGGACACTTGATTATTTTTCAGATTGAAAATCAATCTCCAAAAAATTGCTTGTATTTTATCACCTTGCATTGTCTATTGTTTTGTTATATTGAGTGGTTTTCACTTTGACAATTTTGCACTTACTTGGGCTAAGAGAAACATTTCATCCCATAAAGGGAAATTGAACTTGAAAGTCTAAATATGTTTAACTTCTTTCATAGGACACCCCTCATGGAACAAGTTCTTGATTCTCTTTCGAAGACAGCAAGTAAAGCTTTGAGTCTGGACATGTGACAATAACACTTCTTTTAGCAAATGGTCATCTCTGCCACTGACTGGACAGAGAAGAAATGCAGCACTGTCTTTGTTCAGTGGAGAAGTCGGACATATTTCAGACTGGAACTAGTCAAACAACTCATGTTGTGCTTTGTTGTCCTCTCAGTCCACCAGGTGGTGGCTGATTCAAAGGCGGAGTCTGCCAAGCTGCCCTTCAAAACCAGAGTTAACCTGTCTGAAGAGGATAAAGTGGAGTGGAAGGACAGAAACATCAGGAAGGTCCATGTATATCCAGAAGTGTCTGACCAGCCTGAAGAACAGGACCAGTTTTTCAGAGACCGAACGAAGATGAATGAAGACCTGCTGAAAACTGGAGACCTCAGTCTGACCCTGAAATACCCCACAGACTGGGACACAAACGCCTACACCTGCACCGTCTACAGCAGGGAGGGAAACATCCTGCTGATGAAACAAGTGGAACTTAAAGTCAGAGGTCAGTGCTGCAGTGTGTGTGTGTGTGTGTGTGTGTGTGTGTGTGTGTGTGTGTGTGTGTGTGTGTTAGGGACTGTGGGGAATCTTTGTGCATTAGTTATTTGATACGATGTCTTGCACTATCCTACTGTATATTACTGTATACTACTATTCTTATTGTATATATTGTATATCTTATTCATCTGTTCCTCTGTCTCTCCTGCTGCTTTGAGCATGTACATGACCAAAGAATTCCCCTCGGGATAAATAAAGTTATTCTTTCTTGTAGAACTGCGGTTTTAAGCAATGTGGTTGAAAAATTTGGGTGCACCTAACTTTTGTGCTGGTGCACCTAAGAAAAAAAGTTAGGCACACCAGTGCAACCATGGCAAAAAGTTAATCTAGAGCCCTGTATAAAATATTTGATCAGATGATAATGGTAGAATGTATGTATATATTTATTTATTAAAATAGTTTATTGTAGAATGGAAGTTCAGAAATTAAAAGATAAGATAAGATAACCTTTATTAGTCCCACACGTGGGAAATTTGTTTTGTCACAGCAGGAAGTGGACAGTGCAAAAGTTATGAGGCAAAAATTAGAATACAATAAGAATAAATACAGTACACAACTGTACAGAATAAAATAAAATACTATATACAGTAGAATAAAATAAAATAAATATACAATAAGATAAAAATAGAATACAAATACTATATACAACTGAGTAAAAATACAACGATGACAGAAAGGATTATTGCACTTAGTATTATTGCACATGTGTGGATGTGTGTGCTTGTTCAGTTAAAGTCTTTATTATGGAGTCTGACAGCAGTGGGGAGGAAAGACCTGCGAAATCTCTCCGTCCCACACCGTGGGTGCCGCAGTCTCCCACTGAAGGAGCTGCTCAGTGCTGTCACAGTCTGCTGCATGGGGTGGGAGATGTTGTCCATCAGGGATGACAGCTTAGCCGCCATTCTCCTGTCACTCACCACCTCCACTGGGTCCAGAGGGCATCCTAGAACAGAGCTGGCCCTTCGGATCACCCTGTTCAGTCTCTTCCTGTCCCCAGCAGAGATGCTGCCGCCCCAGCAGACCACACCATAAAAGATAGCAGAAGCCACCACAGAGTCATAGAAGGTCTTCAGGAGTGGGCCCCTCCACTCCAAACGACCTGAGTCTCCGCAGCAGGTACAGCCTGCTCTGCCCTTTCCTGTAGAGGGCGTCTGAGTTATGAGTCCAGTCCAGTCTATTGTTCAGATGAACACCAAGGTACCTGTAGCTGTCCACAGCCTCAATGTCCATACCTTGGATGTTCAGTGGTTGCAGTGGAGAATGCTTGTGCCTGCGGAAGTCTACCACCAGCTCCTTGGTTTTACTGGCGTTGATCTGGAGGTAGTTCAGCTGGCACCAGTCCACAAAGTCTTGGGTCAGACCTCTGTACTCCTTGTCGTCCCCATCAGTGATGAGGCCGACTATTGCAGAGTCATCAGAGAACTTCTGCAGGAAGCACTGGGTGGAATTGTGGGAGAAGTCTGCAGTGTAGATGGTGAAGAGGAACGGAGCCAGAACCGTTCCCTGTGGGGCCCCCGTACTGCAGACGACCCTGTCCGACACACAGCCCTGAGTCCTCACATACTGTGGTCGGTCGGTGAGGTAGTCCAAAATCCAGGTAGTGAGGTGATGGTCCACTCCAGAGTTCTCCAGCTTGTCCTTCAGAACCGAGGGAAGAATGGTGTTGAAGGCACTGGAGAAATCAAAGAACATGATTCTCACAGTGCTTCCAGCGGTCTCCAGGTGAGCGAGGGAACGATGTAGGAGGTGAATGACGGCATCATCCGCTCCAATGCCAGGCTGGTAGGCAAACTGAAGTGGGTCCAGTGATGAGCTTGTTAGGCGCCGAAGCTGAGCCAGGACCAACCGCTCCAGGGTCTTCATCAGGTGGGATGTCAGAGCCACCGGCCTGTAGCTGTTGAGGTCCTTGGGGCGTGAAGTCTTTGGCACTGGTACAACACAGGAGGTTTTCCAGAGCTGTGGGACTCTTCCCAACCTCAGGCTCAGGTTGAAGAGGTGCTCCATCACCCCACACAGTTGGTCCGCGCAGGACCTGACGACCCTCGAGCTGATGCCATCTGGGCCCGCTGCCTTCTTGCCATTAATCCTCCTCAGTTCCCTCCTAACCTGGGTGGTTGAGAGAGACAGGCTGGAGCCTTGTGTTGAGTGTGTATTGGATGCTGTTGTTGGGGGTGGGGGGGAGTGAGCAGGGTGAATAGAGGAGGTGTGAAGTGTCTGAGGTGGAACAGAAAACTCACCTAACAGTAAAATAATGGTTTAGTCCTTAACAGCTAGAGTATTTAAGGCTGCCAGTTGTCATTAGACAGGAGAGTGATTGTGCTGTGAGAAAGCTTAATCTGCCAGTGATTGTCATGGCCTTAAAGCTATATGGGCAAATAAACACTTCTTGCTTACACCATACTGTGTCTCAGTCTTCCTTTCTGTAAATCCAGCCAAAAAAGGCAACCCTTGGCTGTGAGCCAAGACCAGCTGTGACAGGAGAGTTTACTCTGATGCACATAGACCAAAGATATAAGTTAAAAGAAACCACAGCACCATCAGACTCTGATCATCTCCAATTGCTTTAAAACTCTTTAAAGATTTCTGTCCTCTGCTCTGATCTGCTTCTATCCTTTACCTTCCTCTATAACTCTGAAAACAAACCTGCTGCTGTCTGTACAGCTCATGTTGTGTTTGTTGTCCTCTCAGTCTGTGAGGTGAAGCTGAAGATGGCGGCGGAGTCTGTCCGGCTGCCCTTCAAAACCACAGAAAACCTGCCTGAAGATGCTAAAGTGGAGTGGAAGGACAGATACAACAGGAAGGTTCATGTGTATCATAATGCATCTGACCAGCATGAAGAACAGGATGAGGATTATAGAGATAAAACACAGATGAATGAATGCCCGCTGAAAACTGGAGACCTCAGTCTGACTCTGAAAAACCCCACAGAGGGAAACATTGGGAGATACACATGTTACATCCGGAGAAAGGAAGACATAATCAGATTGAAAACAGTGATGTTAACAGGAAAAGTAAAAGGGGGGTTGTATGCTCCCTCTAGGTGTGATCTTTCAGAAATACAATATTGCTTTTCATAGTTATGCTGATGATATACAGATCTACTTTGAACTAACTGATGATCTCTGTCTCTGCACTGTTTGTGTGAGGTCAAATAATGGCTCTTAGGAAACTCTCTTAAATGATAAGAAAACGGAAATCGTGGTATTTGATAGTAATATCCCTCACGGCCAACTTCGTGATGCCCTTGGTTCCCTTGCCAGTTCCATCTCTGACACTGTTAGCAATTTGGGTGTGTTGCTGGATAGCTCTTAAATTTGATAAACAAGTGTCTGCTGTAGATAGATCTAGCTTCTACCAACTGTGGCTAGGCATGCCCTCTGACTGGAGCTGGGAGGTTTGCCTCTATTATCCCTGTTCTTGCTGATCTGCACTGCACCCATTAAATACCGTATCCAATTTAAAATACTGCTGCTTACTTTTAAAATGATCAACAACACAGCGCCAAGCTACTTTATTGAATTCCTTAGATTGTACATCCTTGTTAGAGCACTAAGATCAAATGGTGCAAAATCTAGAGGTGACTGTGCATTTGCCTTGGCTGCACCTGATTTGTAGACTTATTCTGTTTCTCTTTTATACATTTCTTTTATGGCTTTGTGCTTTTACCATGTTTTTATTTGATATGCATTTCATTGCTACTTAGGTAACTGTTTGTACAGTCATTTGTATAAAGAGTAAACAGGACTGGTGAACTAGCGCAGCAGTTTTTCTGGACCTTTGCTGCCCTATTATGTTGTTTTTTTTTTCTGAATCTTTGGTTTTTATTTAGCCTTTTCTCTATTTTTTTTTCCAATGAGTCTTAGCTGCACACAGCCTTTGAAACATATTTAACACGAAACCACCGAAGACTTACATTAAAGTCTCATTGTTTCTGTACCTATTTTCGTGTATTCTCATTTGTTTGGCTCCCTGAGTGTCAATTCCTCCTTCTGTCTCATCTTCCTCTGTTCCCTTGTCTTTCACTGTTAGGGTGATATTCTGCCAAGTGTGAAGTTGATGAGCTTCACAGTTACAACAGGTTAACATGTCTGAATAACATGATGAAAGTACAAGCATGAACATTTTAAACATGTTTTTTATATTTATTTATATTTCAATAATATGTTTTAATCCAGCAGTTTAAGGTCGCGCCCAAGTATATCAGTCTCAGACTAAAGTCTGTGCTAATCGACACCATTGCAAAATGTTCATTTTCAGAGGTGGGCTTTCTGCATCATTATCCTGTTGCATAATCTGAGTGAGCTAAAGAGCATGAACTGATAGCTTCATATACTGTATTACTGTGTCATACAGTAACAAACGGCGCCTTAAACCATCTACAACTGAACAGCTGTACCTAATAAAGTGGCTTCTCACAAATGTAGTGACGAAACCCCTGTGGCTGAGACTTTGTTATCGAACTTAAACTTTATGTGAGCCCTTTATTATTCAGTATTGAACGTAGCCAGTCTGCTCTTTATTCCAACTGCTTTCTTTCCACATCTGTCTGCACAGTAACGGGACTTCCTCTGCGGTTAATTTATGCTTTCTATTTCGTTTCGCATTATTTTATTTTTAGAGCACGTTACCTGACTGGTTTTGTCCCTGCACTGTTCTGTGTAGCATCTTCAAATGTCCACTAGATGTCACAAAGACACAGTGAACGTGGAACATGCGTGAACCTGTCGTGTGGATTGTGACATGCTCTGAATCCACAGACACGCACAACAACAGGGAAATTACACAAAATACACTCAAAAGATTGAAGAGTTCGTTTTAACCTATGACATAACAGGACTTAACCATCAAAGACGGCAGCAGTGATTGTAAGGAGCGGTTCTGAGTCAGGCCTGCATCAGCTGCGTGAGTCGCTGTGTAAACCACACACAGCAGTGCACAGGCTCAGTCTGTGACTGTGCTGCAACAAACAAAAGTAAAAGTGTTCTTATGCATTTAGGCGTTTGGATGGTTGTACGTGCTGAGAAGCAAAACAAATCCTGTTTGTCGTGTTTTTCCTGGAACACACCAGCAGCTGTCAGTAGTTACAGCTGGAGGAAGGCGGGGCGTTTCCCTCACATACAAAACACAAAGTTCCAGGAACAGTGAGGCGTGTGTGGGAGCTCTGCTTTATCCGGGGTTACCGGACTTTGTGGCTGCTGTGGTTTATAAAGGAGGATGAAGATGTTGCTGTTTCTCCTCCTGAGCGGTAAGAAACTCTCTGAGCTCCGTTTACCTGTTTAACCTGCACTCAGTCACAGCACAGCGCCACAAATTCACTCATTCCCGGAAAACAGCGAGTGTGTGAACGATGTCTGAGAGGCTGAGGACCAACAGACTGCGGGCTTTCAGGTGAAAGTTTCTAGCAAGAGACACTAACTAACCACAGTAGCTATGTGCTACAGTAGCTCAGTGTGCGTGGGCGACGCTGATATGAGACATGAGTGCAGGGCTGATAAGCGTTAAGTCGCATGTGATTATTAATGTTTGGAGAAAACGACACGAGGTCAGTGTGTTGCTGTCGGTCATCAGAAAGCAAACACCTCTTTTCTTCTCTGCTCTGCTGTGTGGTTTTCCTGCGATCTAAAACTATTTTACAAATGCGGACAAACCTGAAAAAATACTAATTACACAATATATTAAAAACCTAAATGCATGTGAGGAACCGTGGAGTCATTTTTGACTAGCACATGTCCTTCAACGCACATATTAGACAAATATGTAAGACTGCTTTCTTCCATTTGTGCAACATCTCTAAAGTTAGAAATATCCTGTCTCAGAGTGACGCTGAAAAACTAGTTCATGCATTTATTACTTCCAGGTTGGACTGTTCATTATTATCAGGATGTCCAAAAAACTCACTGAAAAGCCTTCAGCTAATCCAAAATGCTGCAGCAAGAGTCCTGACAGGGACTAGAAAGAGAGAGCAGATTTCTCCTGTTTTGGCTTCCCTTCATTGGCTTCCTGTTAAATCCAGAATTGAATTCAAAATCCTGCTCCTCACATACAAGGTCTTAAATAATCAGGCCCCATCTTATCTTAATGACCTTGTAGTACCATATCACCCTATTAGAGCACTTCGCTCTCGCTCTGCAGGCCTACTTGTTGTTCCTAGAGTATTTAAAAGTAGAATGGGAGGCAGAGCCTTCAGTTTTCAGGCCCCTCTTCTGTGGAACCAGCTTCCAGTTTGGATTCGGGAGACAGACACTATCTCTACTTTCAAGATTAGGCTTAAAACTTTCCTTTTTGCTAAAGCATATAGTTAGGGCTGGACCAGGTGACCCTGAATCCTCCCTTAGTTATGCTGCAATAGATGTAGGCTGCCGGGGGATTCCCATGATGCACTGAGTGTTTCCTTTCCAGTCACCTTTCTCACTCACTATGTGTTAATAGACCTCTCTGCATTGAATCTGTAGCGACTTCCTCAGTCGCTAGAGGCCGGGGACTGAGCTTGCCTATTTGCCTGATGCGCTGTCAACTTTACGCCATAATGCGAGAGGTGGAATTGCTTACTTGTTTATTAAAGTGCTTGAAAAGTTTACAGAGCAATAAAACATCACAGGCTCTAACGCAACAATTAAGGGGAAACTCGTTGTGCTGCGGTCAACAAAAACTACGGCTACCCAGCCCTCTGTCAAAATCAAACCAGTGAAAGACAGACTGACAACGCTCTCTTAATGCCACCGCTAGCACCCATGTGACTCCCATTACACATCACCATAGCAACCAAACAAATGAAAACCCAGTGATCATCAAAAATTCAATACATTTAGTTATGGCTCCTACAGAATCAAATCTGTTATATGATTGTTGGGTTTTTCTCTGTATCTACTGTACAATATGAAGCGCCTTGAGGCGACTTTTGTTGTGATTTGGTGCTATATAAATAAAATTGAACTGAATTGAATGTGCACCAATGGCCTGATACTCACAGATTATATCAATTTCTAATTATGCTTGAATTAACAAATTTCTAGTTATTTACAAATTGAAACAATAAAGGGCAATTAAGTTCTAGATTTTATTTATGTTTTGGTCATTTGTGTGTTTGTACATCTGGTTTCCGGCTATAATGTCACTTTTCATTCATCATTTAAACTCTGGGTCAAACCCACAACATGTATTTGATTTGAGTTTCTCTTTGTGTGTCCTCAGTTTCCCAGCATGCTCTGGCTGTGGTGGTGGAGGTGAATGAGGGGGAAAGGTCTGTCCTGCTGCCCTGTCTGTTCTCAGGTATTACACCTGAGGACACCACAGTGATGTGGACTCGCAGTGACCTCGATCCCAAATCTGTTCACCTACAAGGAGAAAAAGGAGGAGACGATGGTAGAGGACAAAACCAGCGTTACAGCAGACGCACATCAATGAATCGTTACGCTTTCATCATTAAAGACTTCAGCCTCACTCTGAGGAAACCCACAAAGACTGACAGCGGCAACTACACCTGCTCCATCAGTGCTGGAGGGAAAGAACGGAGACTCAGAGACATCCAGCTGCAGGTCAAAGGTCAGCAACAAGCCCAACACCTGCCATAATTACAGGTCAATACTCTAGTCAAAGGTCAGCAACAAGCCCAACACCTGCCATAATTACAGGTCAATACTCTAGTCAAAGGTCAGAGGTCAAACTGACGCAAATTAATTCCGAAAGTCTTGTAAAAATACAGATGAAACCCGCAGCATTATTTAGCACAGATGTAACCTCAGAGGACACACAAACAACAAAGCAGGAGATGACTGCAGAGAACTGCTGCAGCCTCTGGAAAATGTGACAGACTCATGTCAGCTCGTGTGCAGAGGGCTGTGTTTACCACACATATTTCTGTAAATATGTAAATAAATGACATTCTATGCATCACCCAGCACAAAACACTCAGAGGAATTTTGCTGCCACTTTTACAGTTGACACTTTGGTTTCTTGTCCTCTCAGACCAGCAGGCGGAGGTGACGGTGAGGGAAGGGTCACAGTCTGTCATCCTGCCCTGCAACACAACAACATCTGACCTGCCTGAGGACACCACAGTGGAGTGGACTCGCTCTGACCTCGGACTCATCACAGTCCATGAGTATTCTAACAGAAATGATGACCTTATGACTCAGGACGAAGTTTACAGGGACCGAACGAAGATGAATGAAGACCTGCTGAGAACTGGGGACCTCAGTCTGACCCTGAAACACCCCAAAGTGAAAGACACGGGACGATACATCTGCACCATCTACAGGGACAAAGACATCCTGAGACAGAAAGTAGTGCTGCAGGTCAAAGGTCAGTGCTGTAAGTTGAGGTCAGAGGTCAGTTTTCTAGATACAGGTCAGAAATCTTTTTTTATGCTTCTCCACAGAACCATTTCCATCCTGGTCCAAAGTTTTAGTGGGTCTCCTGGTTCTCCTGGTTGTTCTTGGGGTTTCTGGAGGTCTGTTTTTTTTCATTTGCGGCAGTATTTCATGTCAGGTGAGTTTCTTCTACTACACTACCCATAATGCCGAGCGTTAGCAGGTGTCTGCACATTTTTCAAACCTCTTTTCCCCACTCTGCGACACACCTGCCGGGGATCAAACACTGGTTTGTGGCTCTATAAAAAGGAACTCCGTAAATCTTTGACATCTGACAAAAAGTCAGAGCACTCTTGAGACAACCATTCATTTAGTGTTAATGGTGATAACTTCATCAATTTCTTCACAAATACAATTTTAACCATTAGAGAAAGAATTACCCACAAGATCAAGGTGGCACGGAGGGAGGTTAGCCAAGTATCGGAGCTGCAGAAAGGTGCTACAAGAAGGTGCCTAAGAAGTCCAGCAAGCTGTCGATGTCTGAGGCCTTGCAAACTGCCAACCAAATACGCACAGACTTGACCAACTGCCAAAAAATGTAGTCAGATGATAACAAATAGAGAAGGTCCTACCAGTGGCTGGACAAAGCTGGACAGAGGCACTAATCATGGCAGCACAGGAACAAGCTCTGAGCACAAGATCCATAGAGGCTGGGGTCTATCACACCAGGCAAGACCCCAGGTGCAGGCTGTGTAAAGATGCCCCAGAGACAATCCAGCACATAACAGCAGGGTGCAAGATGCTAGCAGGCAAGGCATACATGGAACGCCATAACCAAGTGGCCGGCATAGTGTACAGGAACATCCGTGCCGAGTATAACCTGGAAGTTCCGAGGTCAAAATTCTCCTAGGGTGGTGGAGAATGACCGAGCTAAGATCCTGTGGGACTTCCAGATACAGACGGACAAAAGGTTGGTGGCTTACCAACCGGACATAGTGGTGATAGACAAACAGAAGAAGACGGCTGTAGTGATAGATGTAGCTGTACCGAGCAAGCTCAGGGTACGCAGTGTTATTGTATATGCATGTTTCTGCTTTAATCTGCTGATGCTGCTTTGGGCTTGGTGGAATTTAAACACAACAACATTGCTGGCAGAGGTAATGTGATTTCACTATAGTGTAAATTGCATAAACCAGCACATCAAACAGGAAGTCTAGATTGATTCTCTCTTTAACAAAACCTAAACTCTGATCCAATTCAAAGCTTAGACAGAGCTGATAGTTGAGTGGATTTGACATGTTCTCATTGCCTTGAAGCCTTCTAAATGTCTTCCTTTCTTCTTCTGATGAAAACCCAGAAGTCCTGAGTAGTCTTTCAGGCATGGTATTCATCAGCCCCAGGCTGAGGCTCAGTCTGTCTGTTCTTCTTCATCCAACATGTCTGCAGCACTTTACAGGATGCTGCAGACGAGTTACCAAAGAACGAGTCAGGAACAAACTGAGACACAATCTGACTGAGACTAGAAGACAAGGAGGGACAGGGAGGTCATGTGACCATCCTGTTGTGCTTTGTTGTCCCCTCAGTTTACAAGGTGGTGGTGGATTCAGGGGAGGAGTCTGTCCGGCTGCCATGCAAAGCTATGGTCAGATTACCCAACGATGCTAAAGTGGAGTGGACGGACAATTCCATTTCCAACAGGAAGGTCCACGTGTCTGACCAGGTTGGAGGACAGGACGAGGTTTACAAAGACCGAACAGAGATGAAGAGGAACCTGCTGAAACCTGGAGACTTCTGTCTGACCCTGAAATACCCCACAGACAAAGACACACACATCTACACCTGCTCGGTCTACAGCCACGAAGGAAATCGTCCAATCATGAGCAAGAAAGTGGAGCTCATTGTCAAAGGTTAGTCGTGTGTTTATATTCAGAACTCACATATATTTCATATAATCCAAATTTGTGACCTTTTACACACTAATTTCATTATGTGTGTGTGTATATGTATATGTATATATGTGTGTGTATATGTATATATGTGTGTATATATATGTATATATATGTATGTGTATGTATATATATATATATATATATATATATATATATATATACACACAGAGCGCAGGAAGCCCTGCAGTTACAGAGAAACTGTCTGAGTCGCATTGTTGCTGCAGTTTACCTGCAACTGCTGTGAAGAAAAACAGGATTTAGATTTTGTTGATCCAGCTAAAACAAAGAAAGTATGGATATGTCGATCTTGTTTCATAGGACACCTCTGTGATAATAAGTGCAGTATCATTGTCTTTCAATAACTGCAAATAAAGCTTTTATTCTAAAATAACCAGCTCTGCTGCTGATTGGACATCAAAGGCAACTTCAGGGGAATCAGTCAAACATGTTTTAATTGCAAATATTTAACTTATTCAGTGCAATGCTTATTGTGCTCAGTGCTCTGTTGTCTTTTCAGTCCCCCAGGTGGAGGTGGTGGATTCAGGTGTACAGTCTGTCCAGCTGCCCTGCAAAGCCACAGTTAATCTGCCTGAAGACGCTAAAGTGGAGTGGACGGACAGTTCACACAGGAAGGTTCACATATGGCAGGACAGACCTGACAACCTTGAAGAACAGTTTGTGTTTTACAAAGATCGAACACAGATGACTAACAACCCGCTGACAACTGGAGACCTCAGTCTGACCCTGACATACCCCACTGACTGGGATGGAAAGACCTACACCTGCACCGTCTACAACGGACAGGGAAACACCCTGATGAAGAAACAGGTGGAGCTTAAAGTTAGAGGTCAGATAATACTTTGTTTTTCACATGTGATGTACATAATATGGACGTTTCACCTTTTTAACACTTAATTTATCGCCATACTTTGTCCTTCTAACTGCTAGATTTCCTCAGTGAGCTAGGAAAGGTAGAGCTTACTGATCAGCAACAGTTTGGAAATCGATCAGCATGAAGCTGAAGGAGAATCTGTCAGAGCACAATCTTAAAGTGAACTCTGAAGTTGATCTGCAGTCATCCCAGCGAGGTTGTACAACAATAATCGAGACAAGGACGCACAACACAAAGAAAGTTTACTTGGAAATCTTTCTTTAGTGAAAAAAGCAAGAGCAAACCAGATTTACACAAACTAAAAGCATCAAAAGTCAACAAAAGGTTCTTGATTGAAAAATTAGAAAATGTGGAAAAGGGACTTACAATATCATTTCCATTACCTTAGTTTCAACTCTGTTTGTGCTTTGTCTTTATTCAGTTGGAGAAGATTCTCAGCAATCCTGCTTTTAATGGTGTAAGCATCAGTTCCACATCTTTAACTTAGAAACATTTTGGGGCTTCAAAAAAAGAGATGTACAACTGATTGTCATCTGCATTGTGTAACAAATAATGTCAAAGTGCCTGAACTCTGGTGAAGAGGGAATGGATATAACAGAAATAGTAAGGGTAAACTGCTTGTCTTGCCTATGGTGTGTCACAAGGTTCAGTAGAGGACCTGTGCATCCACGTAATCATCAGCTGTGAACAACAGAACAAAACACTGAGACATGGACAGGCAGTAAAGTCCAAGCTTTATTAATCTCATATGAGAGGGAAGAATTACAGTGTCAACTCAAATAGAAATTTTCCCTCACAGCTTATGTTGTTTGTTGTCCTCTCAGTCTGTCAGGTGGAGGTGGAGGAGGGGGCGGAGTCTGTCCAGCTGCCCTTTCAAACTACAAAAGACCTGCCTGCAGATGCTAAAGTGGTGTGGTGGGACATTCATGACAGGAAGGTCCACGTGTTATCAGACCAGGCTGGAGAACAGGACCAGGTTTACAGAGACCGAACAGAGATGAATAACAACCCGCTGAAAGCTGGAGACCTCAGTCTGACCCTGAAACACCCCACAGAGAGAGACAGTGGGACATACAGATGTAAAGTCTACGGGAGAACCAGCAGATACAAAAAAGTGCAGCTCAGAGTCAAAGGTTTGTTTGTTTGTTTGTTTGTTTGTTTGTTTGTTTGTTTGTTTGTTTGTTAGTTAGTTAGTTCGTTCCTGTCTGACTGTCTTGTGTCTCCTCTGCAGGGAGAGTTCAGGTCCAGGATCAAACAGGGGACATCAGGAACAGAAGCAGCTCCATTGATCCGACTCCTCTGATGGCTGATCAATCAGTTTGATCTGTGTGTTCTTTGATTATTGATCAGTGATGTCAGAGTGGAGTCAGTGTGATGTTGTTGTTGTGTGTTTGAGACTTTTAGTGTCCATGAAGGTCTCTGCTGCCGTAGATCCTCTGAACTGTGACAGAGGTCTCACTCTGGAGGAAACTCTCAGCACTTTCCAGCAGCTCCTCCATCATGGAGGACGTTCCCTCACTGTAACAGGTGGAGGAGAGAGGAGAGGGAGCACAGGTGGATCCTCTGAGGAAGAGGAGCGTTTTCAGGCTATGTCCACATGTGCATGGGTATTTTTTGGACTTTCATCCACATGATTAGCGATCCACATGGATCCCTGACAACCAAGGGTTTTTATTTATTTATTTTTTTTACAACTGCTAAGTGAAGATTCTCAGATTCAGAAGATTTTCTGTATTTACATGAGGACAAAGAAACAGATTTTGTCTCGCACCTTCAGAGGTTTGTGTGTCTTTATCTATTTGTTAGATGTCAGTCTGCATCCTGTTATTGTTTGTGGGCTTTTGATTGGCCAACACTTCCTCACAGTTATGGTTATGTTGCCACCTGGTGCTTCTGCATGCTCTTGGCAGCAGTTGAGTTTATTTATTATTGAGATTTTAAAAAAATACTTTGAAAATGTGTTTGAAAAGATATCTTGTATCATGTAATATATTAATTTTACTACATGAAAGAAAAACACAAGCGTGCCTTCACTTCAGTTATAAACCCAATCATAGTGTTAAAGTATTAAAGTTGTTTGTCTCAAACTGACCTGTGACCAGCTCCACTCAGTATGAGCTGTTCACTGTTTCTCTTTGCTTATTGGTTGGATCTGCACACAGAGGTCAAGACTGATATTTTTACATTTTGTATTTATATAATGATAAACTGTGAAATAAAAACTTTGTAAGGTTTCATTTGATCAGTGTTGTTCTTCTTCTGTGGTGTTTCTGATGCTCCTGATGTGTTTGAGGCTGAATGTGGGCTTCAGGAAAGTTCGATTTAAGACTTTTTTTAAACCTCATAACATCACAGAGAATTAAAATTTGGGCATTTTAAAAAAGTTAGATGGAAACTTTGGTATCTATGTCATTGTGTTGATTCTGTCCTGAGGGCATTAAACACCTCTTTGCCTGCAGAAACAAACTGTCTCACACATATGAAGTTGTTTGCACACAGAAAAAAACATCTTCCTCCTCTACACCGATTTAACAGGAGAAATTGGATCAGATTAAAACGGTATGTGCTGCCTATAAAAATAAATAACTCTCATTACATTCATCAGTTACTCTTTTTACTTATAATAAAGAGAAACTAACTGCTTCTGCTTAATAATCCAGAGTTATATTTGCCTTTAATCAAGGGTGAAATGTACCGTGGTACTCCTTTTCCCACGCCACAGGTTATCAGGTATGTTGGAGTTTCTCCACCTCAGTATCAGGCTCAGAGCTGCTGAATCCAAACTCCTCTCCTGTCATTAAGGCCACCTGGTGAATAATTCCTCATATCCTGTATCTGATTGGTCTGTGGGAATGTGGTGATTTTAAAGTTTAAAGATCAGCAAATATCTGACCTCTCAGTTTTCTCCCTCTCTTTTCACACATGCAGTGTTTCAGATATTCATAAATACAATCTTCTGAATATTAGCTTCTGCTAAATAGGCTAAAAGTAAAGTCTGATGAAACTAAGTCTCTTTCATTTTAGTAAAAGAACATCAACAAACTTATCTGATAAGAGGAGGAGTGCAGTTTCCTCATACTTTCCATCCTGTTCATCCACTTTTCTGTTAGCCACGCCCCCACAGGTAAACCAGCAAATCACTGCCTCCGTTCTCACAAACGTCTGATCTGTGGCCGGCCGGACTTCATTCCACAGATGTGCTTTAACAAAGTGTGAAGCTGAACTCTGAGCTGTGACAGTGAAGCAGTGTGAGAGTGTCAGTAGATGATCAGCAGAGGAAAGTGAAGCTGCTGTGAGCTGATGTCCTGAAGGGCTTTTAAAGAGTCTCTGAGTTTGACAGGAACATGATGATGTTTGTGGTGTTTGTGATCCTCCTGCACGGTAAGTACACCTTCCTCTCTCTGCTCTCATCATCAGCTTTTCTTTCATCTCTCTCTCTTTAATGTGTTGAAGTGCAGCAGGAGGAGATTTCCATCAAACACTGGATTCTGATTCAGATCAAACAATATGACTGCTGGAAGTTTCAATAACTACGTACTTTATCAAAATTTTTCATAGTTTACCATGTTTCTGTTTTTCTCTTTGTTCATTAAGTTTAGTTCATTCACATGTTTGGTTACAGTGTTGTACTGTGCAGTTCAAGAGGATGTATTCTCTTTAATAGAACTTTTTCAGCTGTTTTACTTTAATTCCTCTTTAACTTTTCACACATTAGCTTTAATTAGCTTCGTGAGTCATTTCAAATGAAATATACATATGGAAAATAAAATGTTCCCATTAGAAACAATTAGGCACTGATAAGATTCATCTGGTTCAGAGACGTCGTTTCTGTGGACACCGGCAGCTGGAGACCTGATGGTTCAACAGTCGATCCTGTTATAGTTTCTTAAAATGTGAAATGTAAATTGTCAGTGGACATCCGTGTGTACTCCATGTGATGAAGAGAAGAGATTTATGTCAGGTCTGAGTGGACCTGAGAGGCAGGATTAGAGGTTTAGTGAAGTCCTATCCGGTTTAACTGAGTGATATGAAGTGATCCACTTCTTACCAGGATCAGGTAAAAAAACAAACAAAAAAACAGTGAATGTCCATCAACCTGCAAACAGTGAGAGCCTCTATGGTTTTTATATAGATTCCACACTGAAAAAATAAAGATAAGAATATTTTTATACAAAATGTAGATTCTTAATAACATCTCCAGAAGTCGATTCTGTTCATCTGGACGTAGCGTTTTGTGGGAGAAACGTTTCATTACTCATCCAAGTGACTTCTTCAGTCTCAGCTGACTGCAGGTTTCCACAACCAGTACATTTGCATAATGACTGAAACCAGCCTGCTGAAGGAACAATGGGCTGGGAGGTCAGTTCCTTAATCTTAATTATGCAAATTCTCATGACCATTAATCAACAACCACTGATCAATGGCCATGAGTACCTTTCACAGAGAGTTGGGGAATGGCTGCAATCACAGCATTGTAAGATGGTGACAGATGTACCCTTAGGCTCCCTCCTTGATTCAGAGATGGTCTTTCCCTTTTCACGTAAATGGCCTCAGTACTGGAGTACTTACAAGGTTTATTTACAGGAAAAAAGCAAGACTGGACTGGAACACCAAGAGAAAAGAAATAAATCTTGAAATCATGAAGCGTACCTTAACACAAGCAGATGTTTAGTCAAAGAGTTCATTGTATTTACCAGTTTCCAAAGGACATTCGTGGTCCTCATTTAAGTTAAAGCAGATATTTGTGTTAGAAAAGTCCCTAAAAGACACAAGTCTCAAGCATAGTTTTTTGGCAGTTTTTACTGGTGTCACATCTATTTTAGGTTAAATTTAGCTATGACATCAGCAACCAAACTGTTGATGATAATCACTTTCTGGTAAGTTTTATGTTCCGAAATCCTCCATTATGTCTAAGATTTGGAAATACAGCAAAATCAAAATCAGGGCTAAAATGAAGAAATCCATCCTAAAATCATACAGAATGTCTCATCACTCACAGAACTTTAATACTGTACTTATTTGTGACCTGAGGTAAAGGGTGTTTTGACTGGCCCTTACTGAGGTTAGCAGTGTGTTTTACCCAAAATATGTGAGTCAGGTGCACTGATGATTACTGATAAATAAATTAAATCTTTTAGTTATGTGAGAAATCTGATAGTTTTGCTTCAAAGTCTAAATAGATTCTACAAAAGTAATTAAAATTAAGAGTAATGTTGTGACATGTGCAGCTGGAATAGAGGAAAACCTGTTTTATAGCTTTTGAGCTGCTGGCAGGATGAAAGTCTAACTCTGGAATGAAGCACACCTAGGCTACAGGTAAAGCAACATTGTTCTCCTCCCCTCACATCACTTACATGCAACAAAACCAGGAAACAAGATGTTTTTCTTCTTCAGTACAGAGAGACGCACAGACGATCAGACTGAGCTCAGACCAAACTAGCAGCTTCCTCTGAGTGAGTCCAGCTACAGGAGAGAAAAGTGGAAAACTCCAACACTGCTGCTTCAAGCTGCTGACGCTCCACACACTGAATGTGAGTTTGAGCAAAAACACGACTCAAAGCAAGTTTCAGTGAAGGTGGTAGAGGAGGGAGGGGAGCCAGGACTGACTGTACTTCCTGTCTGCTGTTTTCAGCTTCACTCACAGACTCAATGGCTTCCAGATCAGAGGAGGATCTCTGCTGTCCGGTCTGTCAGGAGGTCTTCAGGGATCCTGTTCTTCTGTCATGTAGCCACAGCTTCTGTAAAGACTGTCTGAAGAGATGGTGGAGAGAGAGACCAACACACGAGTGTCCAGTTTGTAAGAAAAGATCAGTGAATGATCCACCTTTAAACCGAGCTTTAAAGAACCTGTGTGAGTCGTTCTTACAGGAGAGAGATCAGAGGCTCTCTGCAGTCTGCACTCTGAGAAACTCAAACTCTTCTGTCTGGACCATCAGCAGCCAGTGTGTGTCGTCTGCAGAGACTCAGAAAAACACACCAATCACAGATTCAGACCCATCGATGAAGCTGCACAACAACACAAGAAGAAACTTCAGGAAACTCTGGAGCCCTTAAAGAAGAAGTTAAAGGTTTGCAAACGAGTTCAAGTGAAGTTTGATCAAACAGCAGAACACATTAAGGTCCAGGCCCGACACACAGAGAGGCAGATTAAGGAGCAGTTTAAGAAGCTTCACCAGTTTCTAGCAGAGGAAGAGGAGGCCAGGCTGGCTGCACTGAGGGAGGAAGAGGAGCAGAAGAGTGGGATGATGAAGGAGAAGATGGAGGCTCTGAGCAGAGAGATAGCAGCTCTTTCAGACACAGTCAGAGCCACAGAGGAGGAGCTGAGAGCTGAAGACGTCTCATTCCCGCACAACTACAAGGCTGCAGTGGAAAGAGTCCAGCGCTGCCCCCTGCTGGATGATCCACAGCTGCCCTCAGGAGCTCTGATAGACCAGGCCAAACACCTGGGCAACCTGACCTTCAACATCTGGAACAACATGAAGGACATGGTCTCCTACACTCCTCTCATCCTGGACCCAAACACTGCAAATCCAAAACTCATCCTGTCTGAAGATCTGACCAGTGTGACTGAAGGAGGAGAGAAGCAGCAACTTCCTGATAATCCAGAGAGGATTGATTTTTACAGAGCTGTCCTGGGCTCTGAGGGCTTTAACTCAGGGACTCACAGTTGGGATGTTGATGTTGGAGACAGTACATTGTGGGTACTGGGTGTGTTAGCAGAGTCTGGGCAGAGAAAGGGAAACAAACTGTCTGGAATTTGGAGAATAGGGTTGTTTAATAATAAATATTACAAAATCTCACAATCACCTCCTCAGACTCATCTCTCATTCCAGCAGAAGCTCCAGAGGATCAGAGTGAATCTGGACTGGAACAGAGGAAAGCTGTCGTTCTCTGATCCTGATACTAACACACACATACACACCTTCACACACACTTTCACTCACAGGTTGTTTCCATACATTCGCACTAATGATACAGTGAAGGTGTTGCCGTTGAAGGTGTCAGTGCAGCAGATGAGTTGAGGATGATGATGTTTCTAATGTTGTTTCCTGTCAGTGAGTTGAAGCTGTTAAACTGCAGCTGTCCTCCTGCTGCCTCGTTGTTCCAAAGCTCTTTGTTTCTCTTTTAGTTTCACTGTTTCTTTCTGTTTCTGCTGTCCACCTTTTCACATGGAAAATCATTTCACTGTTTCTCACTGAATGACTCCCCAAACTAGATTTGAAATTCTATCAAGTTTCTAATCATTACAAGTGATTCATGTTTCTATTTGATGTGTAAATGGAGATGATTTAGTTTGCTGGGATATGGACTGACATGTGTTGAATGGGAGGAGCAGTTTGTTGTTGTCTTCTTGTCTGTTTATGACAACAATAAATATGTTGTTGAAACAATGATTCATGTTTAACTCCATATATGAAATGTTTCTGATCTTTGAATTCTGTTTGATTAAAGACTTTCTTCATGACACAAATGAGATTTCAGTGTATTAATAGAACTAAATAAGCTCAGAGTTGAAAGGCTGGAGTATTATGTACGTGCTTCACTGTCAGGATCTTCAGGGGGATTCAAAGGGAAATGTTAAGAGATTTTCTACATTATACACTATAACCAAATCTCTATAATACAATATAATCAAGTGAGCCTTATACTCTAACCAAGTGTGCCTTATATTTAGTGTGTTCATATATTTTCACATAACCAAGCCTATTGTTGAAGAATCAGCTAACCAAGTTTATTGTTAAAGAGAACATAATGCATTCCTTACTTAAGTGTCTGAAATGTTTGAGATGTTTTGACAGCATGATATAATGATGCATTCTTTCCTATAATGTCTGTGATGTCAGATAAAGCATGATATACTTCTGTATTCTTATCCCAGTGTGTGAAAGATCAGATAAGTTGATTTAATGCTTAACCTCTCGTCAACATCTGTTAAAAGAGGAAGTACTATGTAACCCATTTTTGCCTTATAAATAAAGCAGCGAGCCTGTGCTCGGCGTGGTGTCTTCTCAGAGAGACATTCACCCGTGCGCACGTTTTCTAATTACTCTCTGAGTCGGTCTGCAGTTGTCTCATTTCTCTTACTTGTGTTTTGAACAAATGTCTAAACCCCTGACAGGAAACATCAAACTGCTGTAATGAGATAAACTAGTTGGGCTGAACACACTTATCTGTAGTTTGTCTCCATCCAGGATCATCAGAATATAATGAACATGTGTGAAGAGCCACAAAATGCTGCTGCCCTCTCAGCATGATGAGCTCCAGCCTTTGTTAGCAGGACAACAGGAAACATGAGACAACTTTCAGAGACAGTAACCAACTGTGGCCACAAGATGGCAGCAGCTGATCTGAGATCCTTTATTGGACAGAAGGACTCTGCTCTGTGACGTCATCAGAGAGACGGCCTTCACTCTGATAGATCTGACGTCATGTCTGCACTGCGATGATGAAAGCTGATAAACACATTGTTATTGATCCATGAAATCACCTCTGTCCTCTCAAGTGTAGCTGTTTACAGAGCTGAAGAAGTCCTTCATCATCAAAACAGACAAACATGTATTTCCTGTATTAAGTGACGTCATCCTCACTCTGACCTCTTACATACATTCTGTTCAGTTTTCCTGCTGTAAGAAATAAAGTGTGTGAAAATAGAAATGCAGGGAAACATCCATTAATCACAGCTGAGCCGTTTGTTTCTGACTCACATTCAATGAGGCTTCAGGTGTAAATACCTCAGAAGTGTTTGTGAGTTCAGTAGAAGCAGACCCAGTCGACCATCATGGCCTCCACAGCACTACACAATGCAACAGAAAGGCCTTCATCATCTGCTGAACCACCTCTGAACCACGACGCTCTCCCTGCATCTAAAAGCTGTTAGTCAGGATGAGATGCTGCTGTGATCGCTCACAATTTACCTGTGAGACCTTTGTAAATATTGTCTTTGTTTCTGGAGGAAACACCTTTAGTCTGTTTGTATTTGGAGTGCAGATCTGGGCGTCCATCACTTTAACCTGCACACGTTTAGTTATTGAGTGTAGTTGATGTTTGGCAGCATTTTATAAGTGACAGTTCATGAACGGTGAAGGAACAGAGGACGCCTGACCATCCTACCTGTGTCAGTAAGAAGACTTTCATCACAACTTCACAACTTAACACAACTGAAACCTGAATCCAGTGTTGCATAGTTTACTAACAGTGTGTGCTGACACTGAAGTTAGCAGTTTGTTTCCTAAGAGCTGCTGGGACAAACCACAGTGAGCGGCTACAGAGTTTAGTTAAGGTGGTTCTAACATGTGATCTGTTGAATTATTTACAGGGATTTATTTTTCATTTAAAGCATCATTTGTGAAGTTTTTATGAAGTTTACTTCTTTTATGTTCTTTGTGTAACGTTTAGATCTTCTTCTCTTGTGTTTTAACTCTTCAGGTTTCCTGTAACAGAGATGTAAACCACCGTTTTCTGATGCTGCTGCACTGTGACATAAACACTGCCACTTTATTAGGCACACCTTGCTGGCTGCAGGTTATAACCCCTGCTGGAAACATCCCACAGATTTGGATCCTTATTGCCATCACAGCACCACACAGCTGCTCCAGATGCTGCAGGATGCTGGTCAGGGCTCTAACAGTGAAACTTTACTGAAAGTAACAAACCTGAGAGGAAATAAACTTCTGATCTAGAGGCTACACGGAAAGAAGAAACAGGAAAACATGGCAGAGGCAACTGTTTCTGTTAGTTTCTGTTAGTTGGACACTGCTAGCACCACAGCTCCCATGCTATCTTGCATAGATGGAGCGCTTTAGGTTGAAGTTGCAAAATGTTGCTTTTTTTTTGTTTCTTTCTTTGTTTTTTGTTTTGTGCAAAGCAGGAGATGAAGCATCACTGAATATGTTTCCAAACCAACTTCATTCTAAGCCAAAGACTAGAAAATATGGTGAAGCAAATCTTCCCTTTGGCTTCACCTGCACAAGTGCCGAGGTAGGTCTCCCTGCAGGGTTGGTTTTCCCTTCATCAGAGCGCGCTGGGCTGTTTAAATCACGGACAAACAGGATCCCACAGCTGTTTATGTTTTTAAACCCATTTTGCACAGAGACATTTGTTGAAAAATGTATTGATAGCAATGTTGAATATTATTACACAAGAAAAAAACAACTACAGTAAAATAATCACATCATGACGCCTCTGCCTTTGTAAATGGAGGGACAGTAACTGCCTGTAAAACCTGCAGACAGTCAGATTAACAGTATTTTGTCTCTATCTATCATTCTGCAATTCATCTCATGTAAACAATAACGTGGTGCACAGCGTGACGTGAAAATAGCCACATACCTTTGACGTTGCGTGATGAACTCTGTATTCCTCGTCCACACGTAAACGCAAAAAAATACTTTTAAAAATCTCAGTTTTCGGTGATTCAAAACGCCGTTTACGTGGACGAAACAGCTGCGTTTTCAAATATACCCGTGTAGGTGCGGACGCAGCGTAAAAGAGTTAGTAGTTTATTTTCTTACTACCTGTAATTTATTGCAGATTACTGTATTTGCTTAATTGTTTACTAAATGTTTGAGGTGTGAAATAAACCGCAATGGAGCAAAATATGGGTGTGTGTTTGGTTGGAGGATGTGTTCGTGCGCACGAGGGGGGCGGGCAAATTTTTCTTGTAAAACAAAGGGGGGCCCAGCAAAAAAAGTTTGGGAACCACTGGTTTAAACGATGTTAGCTCAGAAATATTAGCTTCTGTCATGACTGATGAAGTTACTGGTTAATAAAGTTTCCAGTAAAGTGTTTAATCGCAGCCACAGATTGACTCTAAATATCCCGTTTTTCTTTAGTGCATCTGTAATAAATATGTGCAAGTTTCAGTGCTTCGTTTAAACTGTATGATACTTATACTGACCCAGGGTCAGTGTAAAATACAATCCTAGCTGTGTGAACAAAGCCTGGCTCCTTTAATCCTGCATGACAAACCTCAGGATGCAGGTTATTATTACTCTTTCCTGCTGGCACACCTGTCACACCTGAGAGTCAGCTAGAAACTTACAGTGACGTGGACCATCATGCAAAGACTGCCAGACTCTGTAATACTGCAAATGATCAGTGACTCAGGTTAACACTAAACTTTAAACGGCACCTCTGTGTCTCTGTGTGCTGAACATCTAGGCTTGAGTCAGGCTGCGTCAGCTGAAGCTGTTATTTGTATACAGGGGTGGGTTTTTATATATATTTATATGGTTTCTTGTGTTCTGGGGGCCTCTGGATGTCTGGAGTTTTGATCTCCTCCATACCTGCTTCACACCCTGGAGGACAGGGCTGTGGCCCCCCCACACTCCCTAGCAGATCGTTACATGGAGAAACCTTTGGAATGCAAGCGTGTAACTCCCTCCAAGTTGAAAAACGAACACAAGGCGTTCTTGATTTACTGGCATTTATTGCACACGGGCGCCACCAACGATGCCACCAGAGATGCCGTAACGATGCCGTGAGAACTGTACAACAACATAAAATAATCAATTTCCACCGTACATTGTTCTCATAGAGAATAAACAATAAAGTACATTATTAAACAACACAAATGCTTACAATTTACCTTCACAAAATGCTAACATATACACGTGGTTACCATAACTCGCTCGCTCTATCACAAACAAACATCTTATTTTCTATCACAACATATACAAATTGCATACCTCATTGGCCGCATTAACTTGCAGGGGTTAAATGAAATGCTTCTTGTAGTGTCACTCTTTCCCATGGTCGAACACTCCGTTGCATGCGTCTACATATCTCTACCACCACCAGGGAGAGACGAAAGCATGCTGCGCTCTACCGAGTGTAGCGTGTACCAGAATATACCGTCGACCTCAAACAACAGACTAAACATTGGTTCCACCCCGGAAACATTCTGTAAACCCTTGTAAATGTATTTACACCAACAACATACATTACATCGCACATATATTAACAATAAGGTATTTCACTTATTCATTGTAACTTGAACCATAAAATTGTCTCAAATTGCATAACTGCTGCTGACGGCAGCCACAAAGCGCGCTGATCCACACAGGTATGCACACGGGTGTTCACTGCTCGTAGACCCAAATTACACCTTTCTTGGCTGCTACTTCGAAGCACATCTGTCCTGCGTGCTGCACAACAACATTGAATATTTAGTATTTACTGCTGTTTACACTTAGCTAGATTAATGCGATGGTGTTGTGTTTAGTATGTTGCTTTGTTTTTTGGTTTTTTTGTCTTTTTTTGCTTGTTTTCTATTCCTCTCTCAACAGGTGATCCAGGAGATTTTTTTTTCTCCCCCCCCTTTCTCACTGTCCCTCTCCCCTTCTGTTTTTCCCTTCCTTCCTCTTTCTTTCTCCCTTTCCTATCCCTCACTCATGTCTGTCCCGTCTGTAACATCTGAAAATAAAATATAATAAATAATAAAAACAAAGATCGACCAAATGGACCAATACGGCAATGCCACGATGATCCATTTGGCAAAGTAAATCCATTGGGTATCCTTCTTGGTCTTCAGACAACAATTCTGATGGCTAAAGAACCAAATGGGACAGGCGAAAAAAATAAAAAAATAAATAAAATAAATAAATAAACTGTGTCTCTGTGTGCTGAACATCTAGGATTGAGTCAGGCTGCGTCAGCTGAAGCTGTTATTTGTATACAGGGGTGGGTTTTTATAATCGATTTCTCGATTAATATCGTTTCTGGCTTGGATAACGTAAAATCGATTCATTAAAATCCTGAATCAATTTTTTAATATAAATTTATTTTGCCCGAAATGCCAGAATCTCAGGTGAAATCTCACAAAATTTCAACAACCACCAAACAGCTAAGACAGTAAATGAGAGCAGGAACATGGACTCTGCACAAAGACGTAAACACACAGCGCGACCCGCGGATCAGAATCAGTTAGATGTCGCCTTTCTCACGGTCGGGGCTGAAAGCCGACAGCTCGCTGATTCTGATCTGTGGGCGGGTCCGCGCTTTGTGTTCACGCCCTTTATGTGCTGATTCTAAAGCAGATTCGGGACCTTGTGAATCGGAATTGAATCGATTCTAGAAATCAGTGACGATACCCAGCCCTACTATATAGAAAGGCCCGAGGATCACTGGAGAGACCCCAAACTTCCTCAGTTGTCAAAGATTATATTTGTGCTTGTGTGTTTGACTGTCTTGTGTCTCCTCTGCAGGGAGAGTTCAGGATCAAACAGGGGACATCAGGAACAGAAGCAGCTCCATTGATCCGACTCCTCTGATGGCTGATCAATCAGTTTGATCTGTGTGTTCTTTGATTATTGATCAGTGATGTCAGAGTGGAGTCAGTGTGATGTTGTTGTTGTGTGTTTGAGACTTTTAGTGTCCATGAAGGTCTCTGCTGCCGTAGATCCTCTGAACTGTGACAGAGGTCTCACTCTGGAGGAAACTCTCAGCACTTTCCAGCAGCTGCTCCATCATGGAGGACGTTCCCTCACTGTAACAGGTGGAGGAGAGAGGAGAGGAAGCACAGGTGGATCCTCTGAGGAAGAGGAGCGTCCTACAACCACATGATCACATGACCAGAATGGTATAAGTACAAAGTCAGATTAATGGGTTTGCAGGTGTCCTTAAAGTCAGATTCCTGACATCATGTTCACCAGGGAGGACAAAGGATAACTGTTTGCTGAGCTGAGCACTATATGCAGTCCGCCTTTGTTTCCGCGTCTTCATTCACTTTGAATTAGTTCCACACGGCTCACTTGTTTCTCCTTCTCCCAGCTCTGAGCTGCAGCCGGGGCCTGGGGGCGGGCACTCGGCGCCTGTGATTAACCCCTTACATGCCGCTCAAACATAGACAGGTCTCAGACCGTGGTATCAATCCCCGGTATCGGGGGACTTTTAACGAGTACGAGTACTTTAGAAAATGTGGTATCGAGGCCGATACCTGATACCGGTATCGGTATCGGTGCATCCCTAGTGGTGACGGCAATAAAAAACACATTTCCTGTTTGTATACATTTTTTACAAATAAGACATTATGGGAGAAGGAGGGAGGAGTGTGCACAACACAGGATGAATGGACTCAAATGTGGAAAGCACAATGGAAATGCACTACCTCACAAAGATGGAGGGAATTTGGATGGAAAATTTTGATTAGGTTCTTTATCACCTCTTACCAAAAGATTTATTATGATAGGAATCCCCCGTATGCTGGAGAAAATATGGACACAGATGACTACACGTCTGATATGTGCAGGCAGAATTTTAAAGCTTGTGTGAAATGGGGTCAATGCAGTTCTTAAGCATGCATGCAAATGTTCATTAGTCAGCTGTGAGTGAGTCTTTTCCATTCATCTTTAAATGCCAGATTTTCACTTGGTAAAATGGACTGATTCTTATATAGCTCTTTTATATTCCCCCAGAGTTGTAAGTGCTCTATACAACACATTCACCCAGTCACACCCATTCTCACAAGCAATACCTCTACACTCAAAAAAATAAAACATTAGATTTACTTAAAAAAGTTATGTCAAGTGGTTCCACACAACTGCTTTAAGTAACTTTTAAGAAATGTTGTTACTTAGTTTGAACTCAATACTGTTAAGTTAGATTTACGTAAGTGTATTGGCTAAATGTAACTTAATTGCAATGCTTAGCTGATACTTATCTTTGTTGCTTTAAGCCTACATAACTTGTTTAGGCAATATCTTTGTAATACTGTTACTTAGCTGGTACATAACTTTTCTGCTTTAGAAGGACATAACCTGGTTAGGTAGTATCTTTGTAAAACTGTTATGTAGCTGCTACATAACTTTGTTACTTTTGAATTATATAAAATTGTTAAGTAATTTCTATTCAATACAATTACAAATAAATCATTTACACTGGTTACTTCCATACAAAATAGCAAAGTTTCTTAAAAGTTACTTAAAGCAGTTATGTGGAACCACTTGACATAACTTTTTTAAGTAAATCTTAGGGAGATCTTTTAGGAAGAAATGAAGACAGCACCCAAATTATCAAACACAATCCTGCCTTTAATAAGCACATTCAGTGCATATAAAATACTTTTTTCCAAGCACAACAGCTTAACACAAAGTGCAATCAATGCAACTTGTTACAAATTCCAAGTGAATATTTTGTGCAGAAAATGTAGATCAGTATAAAGTGCTAACCAACTTGTCGTCAAACTAAAATGATTAAAAAAAATGATCCAACAAAGTCCTGTCTTTACTAAGCACATTCAGTGCATATTAAATACTTGTTGACAGACCGAAAAGACTGTAGAGCCGTAGCTTAACACAAAGTGCAATCAATGCAGACAACTTGTTACAACTTTAACTAAATACTTTGTGCATAAAACAATATTTTACTTCAAAGATCAGTGAAGTGCTAACCAACTTGTCTTTCAACTGGTCCAGAAAGCATCCAAATTATCAAAAAAAATCCTACATTTTACAGGACGTTTCAGGAATTATTTTCAAACACTGATAAGCATGAAAGAGCAAACTAAACTCATTTAAAACAGTGAAAATTGGCTGTTTTGTTCAAAAACTGTACTGTAAAACAGTGCTACTCAGTTTTTCAAGTTATGGTTACATCCCAAGTTGCAGACAGCTGCCAAATGTCACATTCTTTGAAATATCAAATCACAGCGGCCTAACCGCTAGAACTTTTTAAAATGTCTGTCATTTTCTGTATGTTGTCAAGTAGCAGTAGAAGAAGTGCAACACCAATTTTTTAAGTAACAGTATTTTGCTAAAATGCAAATGAACATTATTGTTCTCTAAAACTGGTGAATGTTCCCAAGAAACAGTACTGACAATGAAAAAAAGTGTTTATGAACAACTTAACTATACCTGAACGTAAAGCATTCAAACTAAGTTAAGCAATAAGGGCCTCCCGCTTCCTCCTCTTTATTCAAGGAGTTTGTTTCTGAGCACTTGAACTTTGTTTGATAGCTTCTTAGCATCAAGTCCCATCAGTACTTTCTGAAAAAACTCAAAAGTGTACCTGAGGTTGGATGGGTAGCTCATGTTTAAAGTGTAGATCAGGCCGAACAACAACACAACAGCAGTGGCAACATCAGGAAGATCTCTGAGCACAGCGACACCCTCAATTATGATACCAATGTCTTCTGCCGGGTCAAGGTCACGCTCTCCTTCTGGTTTGATGACGTAGATGCCAATGAGCGTCTTCTCCATTTCACTTTCGGCCTCATGGAAGTCCACATCCTAAAAAAATTAATAAGTAAATAAACATAATAATACAAGTTGCAGGGTTTCATATCAATTAAAGGGATATTCCACCCAAAGTGGAAATTTGTCTATTACCATAAATTGCCAAGAGTTAGATAAGTGAGAAAAAAGCATTTTGTAACCAGCAAAGTACATTTCTGATCTTATACCCATTGTTCCTGGTGAGCTCAATAATCATGTCGACTGCAAATGAAAAGTAAAAAGTAACACGACGGATTTGCAGGAGGAGGAGATTTAGACTTGGGCCTACATTACGGTTACGCCAAAGCACCCTGTAACCCGCCATGGCATAGCACTTGGATACAACAACAGTGGTTGAAAAAGCCTCTGGTTTCCATAAATAAACACATATTCGAATATCCATGCACCATGCAGCGGCGGCTTACAGTGTTGTATGTGGTAACCATAATGTATTCCCAAGTCTAAATCTACTCCTCCAAATCCTTCAAGTTACTTATTACTTTTCATTTAAAGTCGACATGATTATTGAGCTCACCAGGAATAATTCGTACCATTAAAGAGTCATTTGCAACCAAAATGCTTATAGTTCCCATTCACTCCATTTTTTAAATGCTAGGCAAAAGCAAATAGACTGCTGCCGGATCAGGAGAATTATTGCACTGGTTACAAAATTATTTTTTCTCACTTATCTTACTCTGGGTAATATGGTAATAGACCAATTTTCACTTTGGGGTGGAATATCCCTTTAAGCTGCAAAACAGTAGACAGCTCAGAGCGAGATGAGAGGTGTTGGTCCATCATCTAGATTACACGGCAGAACAACAAAGCAGAAAGACAGTACACTCAGCCCACATTACACCCCAACTGTAATGGCAAGGGTCACTCCCGCATAAGCTTGTGCTTTTATATCTCCAATAATGTTCTAATTTTAACTTTTTGTTATAATCTAATGAATGTGTGTGAGGAAAAATTACCGTCAGTTAAATTTTTATTACTGGAAATTGTTTCTATTTGATTACTTGCCTGATATTCTTTGATCAAGCTGTTCGGATCTTCATTGAGGTAGACTGCAAGTCCTTTCAGCGTACACACTCTTCTCATTGCAACTGTGTCATTCTGTAAAACATAAAAGCAAATTTTACTTAGCTAAACTTTAAAGACATTTTCAGTTAACTTCAGCAAAATAAATGTATATAATGCTTTGAGAAAAAAAGTCCATGACACACTACAGAAGAACAACAAAATTTAAAATAAAAAAAATTAAGGAAAGAAGGAACATTATCATTTGAAAAAATGTGACGAGCAAAAAAAGGTAACCACAGGATCCCAAAAAAAACAGAAACCCGACCAAAAACAGCAGCATGAAGAATCCAGTGAGGAAGAGGATGAACAAGAGGTCACACCAAAGCCAGCCTGAACAGAGGATTTTTTTTTAAAAGTAAACCACTGAGTCCACTGATCTAAGGCTTAGGAGGAGAGTTCCAGAGTTTGGGGGCCACAGCAGCAATGATCTGTCACTTTTGGTCTTTAGACTGTTGTGCACTACCAGGCTTTGATCACTGGACCTCAGGGACCTGCTGGGGGTGTTGGGACTGAGAAGATCTCCATTGTATGATGGTGCTTGTCCATGTAAGGCCCTAAGGACCAGAACCAGGATCTTGAAATGAACCTTGAAGTTGACCAGCAGCCAGTGACGCTGGAAGAGAAGCGGGGTGACGTGGGTGTGTTTGGAGGACTTGAACAGGAGGTTTTGCAAGGACAAATGAAAAAACAGTTGTAGTACTAAGCTCAGAGACCTCCCTTTATCCCGTCTTGGTTTGAAAGGTGCCTGATGGCAGTTTATTCTAGCTTCAGCTTTTCTACTGTAAATGCCAAAATTCTCCCCAGGGAGCCGCGGCAAATCCCGTTTTGGAAACGCTACTGTCCTGTAAAAACAGCTTTTAATTCTGGCAATTTTTTTTTATAAAGTATCCAAATCAACTTAAAACTTTATTACTGTGACAACACTATCATGAAAAGGACAAAGAATAAACAATCCCATAATACCAACATTAAACTTTACCTTACAATAGAAGGAGACAACAAAATCATATGTATTAAAAGAGGGAATGAAGCATTGAAAAAAATTAATTCCAAACCTCATCAATTGCAGCCATGATTTCTGTGATCTTGCGTCCAGATGTTCCTCCCTTGTTTCTGAAGACTTTGGTCAGTTTGGTTGTGTTGTTGTCCAGCTGTGCCATAAATGTGGATGTTAGCGGGATCGTAGTGATGCGCTGGAATTCAGCATTTATCTGTAAAATAAACAAATGTTTAGCGTGATGGGTTTAAAATATTGCATGTGGAGTGCATTTGCAGATCAACTGATTCAGTTACCTCACGTGGAGAAAAAAGAGCTGGCCATCGGCTTTTAAAGTCAGCTACGAAGGGCATGTCCTGAAGAATTTCTTGCCTCCGGTGAGGAAAGGTTTGGGCCATTTTTGCTTTGATGGTTTCATTGTTGTTCTTCTTCTTGAACTCTGAAAGCAGCACCAACCTTTCTTCTTCCTGACTCTCTCGGGTTTCTCCAGCTGGATAATCAGGGCAGAAATTCACCTCTGCTCTCCTGGGTTTCTTGACTTGGTTGGGATGCACATTACTGTTCCCTCTTCTTTTGAGAGAATTGATGACCAACTCACTACACCCTAAGTTCTTCAGTTTTCCACGATAGTTTGACATTTTATACTTCAAACTGATCTTCCATGCAGAAAATCCAGTTTCTGAACCCTTCTCTTTCAAGCATGGATGCTTTACAACCAAAGCTTGGCAAACATCACTAAGATTGCTGTCTGAAGGGTAAGCTTTGTACTTCATAATTTCTGAAGACAAGCTCTCTAAAATGTCAGACTTGAGCTTTGGTTTTAGGGTTAAAAGTGTTCCATTGGCTTGGAATTCCTGGTTGCCTTTTGTCAATTGCAGCTCTACATCGAAGCTAAACTCAGGTATGCGAAAGTCCAGTGGCCAGGCTTCTGATCGCAGCGTGGAGTTTGCTGAGCTCGAGGAGCTTGATGACCTGGATTCTGGCGATGACAGTATATCTGTGTCATAATCAGGGTTGTGGCCAGAGCAGGGGCTACCCAAGTTAAATGAGGACACACTGCTTTCATTACTACCAGTGGATGTTTCTGGAACACCTGTTTTAATCACTTTTATTTTGTCCATGTCTTTTAGATCAAATGTGGATGTCATGTTAAGGAACTGATTAAAATCTGTGTCCATGTACTGCAATCTGAACTGTTCAGAAACTCCGCACTGATTTTCAATCTCCGCTTTGAGCTCATTAACATTCTTTGGTATCCCCAAAGGAAGGGTTAACTTGAGTGCGTTGTTCTCCCCCAGGATTATCAGAAGCTTTGTTGGGGCTGTCATTTCTGATGTCCCAATCTCCAACTGTTACTCTAAAAAATAAGTGCAAGAACATGAGCAGGTGGTTCCCAAACTTCAGTACATGTTACATTTTTTTAGTGGTATTCAGAATTTTGCAGCACAATTTTTTTTCTAGTATTTTTACAAGGCTTGAAACATATCCGAGTAGATTTAAGTTCTGGTCCAACTATTTTTAAGAACCAAACTTTGAGAAGAACTGCTATACAGCACAAAAATTAAATCGGCAACATGGACATTAAAATTACCTGAACAGTGTATGTATCTCTTTAATGTAACAATGCGAGAAGCTCCGACTTGGTAGTCACAAAGTGGATAACAATCCACCAGATCCTGATGTGCAACAAGAGAAATTTCCTTTGGAGATGGGTCAATTTTGAAGGATCCATAGTGTTCAGTGTACCACGAGCTCAGTTTTTTTACTATAAACACCAACGAATCTGCCAAAATACACATCTGCAGGATTTCAGCAAACTCTGGCAGACCCCCCAGTGATCCATGTACTATTAACATGCCCTTCCTGTAGTAGATGCCTGCAACAGACACACTCTGGGCAAGGCTAACTACAGCTGTGTCAGGGTACTTTTCAGCAAGACAATGTGCAATTTCACGTTTGAGAAGTTCTACTGGGACTGCCGAGACTCGTGAAACCTCAAAAGTGGCTTT
The DNA here is from genome assembly GCF_041146795.1 of Maylandia zebra. Classification (NCBI taxonomy): domain Eukaryota; kingdom Metazoa; phylum Chordata; class Actinopteri; order Cichliformes; family Cichlidae; genus Maylandia; species Maylandia zebra. The sequence goes on along the minus strand of NC_135169.1, from coordinate 5,093,374 downwards.
GCTACAGCCTGATGAATGCATGTAATGGCCAATCATGAGCTGGTGTTTGGTTGACAAAGACAGGGTTATGTTTTTGAAGCAGTTTGTGTGTCTAGCAACTTTTTTAAAAAATGTGTGCTTTGCCTCGAATCTGATTGTCCATAATAAGGCAAGTGGACCAAAATGGCGAATTATTGAGGGATAATGAGCCAGAAAGTGATGTTTTGGCAATGGTCTTCTATCTGGGCATACTTCTTTGTACCTTTGATGGTGGTCTAAAATCTTACTCTCCAGGTATGCAACTGAGTCACTGTTATGAACAGGACACACAACAAGCTCAACAATATCCTTCAAATCTAGTAGAAGTTCCCAAGCTGGTTCGTTTTCAGGTATGTGTTGTCCAATAATAAGTGGCAGAAGTCTTAGTAAACACCAATTTTCATGTGCATTGCCACCAACAGTTTTTTTACTAAGAAAATTGTGAGGCAATTTCTGAGGGCGATTAGTCTGATCCCCTCCTTTGTAGGGAAATGACTATTTAGATTTTCAAAAGTGATGTACTTCTTGCCTATTAGTATTCGAAGGCACTCAGCTATCTCAAAAGGCACAATACCTTCAAAAAGGTCATGTGCAAGATCAGGGGGGAATCCTGTAGTGACCTTGAAGAAAGACAGACTGTCTGCTAAGACACACGAGCTTTTCACACCACAACAAGCTACCCCTGTCTCACGTGCAGTTGCTATGTGTACACGATGGAGCTCCTCAGTTCTCAGAGAAAAGTCACTATTTGTAGCTTTTGATTCAATTTCTGAGCGTGTAGCAGTACAAAACCTGCAAAAGTAATCTCCAGAAAAACTTTCCACAAAACCGGCCAATCCATGAGCTCCGAGGCTGTCTGCCACTACATATTGGACAGTGCCTTTAAAGTTGACCCCTAAATTGTCAATGAACACTCCCTGCTGCTCTAAAATGACAAGGTCTTGCAAAAGTGGCTCAAATATTTTTGAATAGCCAAAGGTCCTAAGGTCCTCACTTTTGCACAAGAGAGCCAAATAAATAGAAGAGAGGGATGAATGACTACCTGGTGGCAAGTTACCTAAAATCCAGTAAACTGAGCAAAGTTTATGCTTTTTCCGTGATGTCCCCAATGGATTGCAAATTTCGAAATCATCAACATAAAGACAAATAGAGATTCTTAGTTCACCGCCTGAGAAAAACTCATTATTTTGAAAATGTAGACCATCTTTATATGATGTATACTTTTCCTTATTTACAAAAGGATTCTGATTGTGGCTAGTGACAAATTTGTTCAGTATGTTTTCTTGTTTAAATATCTGCTGTAATGATTTTAGAATAGGAATATACTGAAAGGTCCTCTTGCTTTGGGAGTCGAGAATGTATTCAATTGGATCAATTACTTCAAAATGTTTTCTGTAATACTGTCTGCGTTTGAAGGCAGTGGCAAGTGTGCCGTCCTTTTCTATGGCTTTTAACAAAGGGTTAAAAGAAACTGCCTTTGTCAGTTCTTCAATAACAGGCTGGTCTAGACAAAGGTTATGATTCTTGAGTATGTCTACAATTACTTGATTTGTCAAAGGCACTGATGCACAGCTTATCAGGTAGTGCAATTCTGAAAGCAACTCGTCAATTGCTATGCTGGGAACATGAAAATAGTTTTCCAACTTAAGTAAAAGAGATGCAAAATTAAGTTCTATTACATTTGCCAAATCTTCAGTCTCACTTGTAGTTGTATCGTGATCAATATTTGCACTTATGTCCTCTTCTACAATAGTGTCTGTACTGTCATCAGCTGATGTTTGGCCTACAATAGTGTTAGCAATACCGATTTTAAAGTCTTTTAAGGTATAAGGATTGTGTTTCCTATTTCGATGAGACTTGAATGTACCATAGATATTTGTTTTGAAAGAACAACCCTCAAACATGCAATGCACAGTCTCGTTACATTTTAGATGGTTGTTAATGTGAGAAAAATACTCCTGCTCCGAAGCTATGTTGCAGCAGGAACACAAATGGCAGTTAAATGTTGCCAAACTCACAGACTTGTCTAGAGTTCTTTGGGTATGTGATCTGCTTAAGTGGCTATGTAGAGCATTCCATGTTTTGAAAACACAGACACAATCAGAATAGGCACATGGATACTGCTGTCTACTATGAACTAACCTGTAGTGTTTTAATAACAGAGCTCGTGATGACACCACTTTTTTGCACAATTTGCACTGCCACATCAACGTATCTGGGGGAGAAGCACAAAAGACATTTTCATTACACTGTCCCTGAAAAAAACTAAATAATTTGCACATTGTTAATGTTTCATATTAATCAGTTTTATTTTTAATATTGTATGCTACAACAATGAATTTATTGATCTACATCATCACCACTGCATATTGTGTAAATGTGTGTGTAATCTGACATTAAAAGTCGAGTGAGAAATCCCATGGACATTGTACAACATTAATGCAGTTCATCTTACACCAGCTTACTAAATGCTTTCTGCAAGCTACATCAAAACGTAAGCTGAAATATTAGACAGAAAATACACCCTAACCTGTCTGCTAGCGAGGAGCGCTTCTCCACTGTTGTTGGCTAAAGTGCAACGCAGTCAGGCGTCCGAGTATAAACTTGGCGCGAAAGTGCGTGCCGGACCGAATGCGCTGCCTGTACCGACGCGTACCGACTCATACCGACGCTAGCGCTACACTACATTTGGGCTGAAAACAGAGCTTTGCTATTGCAATGGAGTCCCCTCCAAAATCATTTGGAAACTCACGTGCAGCAAGTCCACGTTAGCAAACCTTTACCGGGCAAAACCCTGCCTGTACTCTTTTCTTAGTAGCACTTGCGACATTAACTGACGTGTGAACATATATATGTAGACGGGCTTTACAAGAAAAATGACTTCTTACCTGATTTTTGGACAAAAATGCGGCTGAACCAGTCCACATGGCGAAGAAATAGCAAGCTTGAGAAAGAGGGTGGTGCGCATGCGCATTGGCCCTTATTTAGGCGGGCTCTGCACGCAGCAGTATGTGCAGAGGGACAAACCTGTGAATTTACTCAACAATGTTACGTTGACACAGTTCAATGACTTTGTGTAACAACAAAAAGTAACAACATTTCATTAAATTTGCACAAACACTTTAAGGATTTTTGCAAAATCGAGTTTATTAAGAACAAACAACAAAATCTACTTTAGTAAAAGCAGAGATAGGCTGAGTTCATTTTTTTGAGTGTATACTGAGGGCTTTCTAACTACACTCACACACATTCATACTCCGATGGATGCATCGGAGAGCAACTTGGCGTTAGTATCTTGCCCAAGGATACTTGGCAGACTGGAGGAGCCTGGAATCGAACCTCCAACCTTTCAATCAATAGGTGACCTGCTCTACCTCCTGAGCTACAGCCACCCCATCCTTGCACATTCCCCACTCCCGCCACAACAAAGCAATTAATGCTATGAAAGACTTCACCCACAGGAGCCCCCTCCTCACTTCACACCTATGAGGGTTTCACACCACCTTCTCCCACTACAACCCTTCATATTCATGAAGCAGATGTGAGGAAGCAGTTTAACCCTTTAGAAATACTAAAGAACCAATTCAATTCAATTGTATCTATATAGCGCCAAATCACAAGAAAAGTAGCCTCAAGGCGCTTTATATTGTCGTAGATACAGAGAAAATGTTTGTTTAGGTCAGTTATATTTTTTTGTGCAGTCATTTGGTTTGTTAAGTTTGCAGTTCTTTGCCTGAGTTCAGTTTTGTTTCTTTGACATTTTTTTGAGCTTAACATTAATTACTTTTGTAAATGTAATATTTGGGTTAAATGAATGAAAACTGTTTTTCTAATAATTCTTGTGACTCCTTCTGCTTTTTCAACTTGGTTCATCACACAGCCCTAAATATTTGTTTAATGTCCTGGTCAAATATTACTCCAAGGTGTTACTGGAGGCCAAGGTAATGCCATCCAGAGCAAGTATCTGGTTGGATACCATATTTCTAGGTATTTTAGGGCCAAGTATAATCACCAGCATAAAGTTAGTTGTCACCCAGGCTTTTATATCAAGCTCTGCTCTGTTCAAGCTATTAATTACTGCACGCAGGAGAGCCAAAACACATCAAACATTAAAGTTCAGTTATGCCAGCTTTAACCTTGGGATGCCTCAGCTTCTCTTTTATATCCCCCCACACTCAACTCTCTGCATCAGGAAGCTGCTGCCACTGGTCACCCTGGGAGTTTCGTCCTTCTACACCCGAACAGTTAGCAGATAACATAGTGAAGCATCGCCAAGAAGTTTTTACAAGGTCATGCTGACACAAAATTTGACTCTGACTTTAAACACTGGTCACTTCAGGTGTTGCTCTGATATACAGAAAATGACATCACGGCTCAAACTCTTTGTCAGTAAACCATTTCTTTATTTAACATATAAAATTTTGGTTTAATTGTTGCAGGATTTCATTACACAAACAAGCTGAAAAAAAACTGCAGAACACATGGATCAATGCATTCTTTAAAAATATAACAGGAAACAGATTTCTTAATCAAACTGCTGGAACAAAGCGAACCACTCAACACAAACACTACAGTGGAACAGTTTAGAAAGCTTAAAATGTAACAAGAGGCACATTTTCATTCATAGGGGCCTAATCAGATCTTTACAGAAGACTCCACCTGAAGTCTGTGGAGCTTGATCTCAAGGGTTTAAGTCTGACCCTGAAACCAGAAGAGGATCTTTCTGTCTCTGCAGATTCACTGCGATCCAGAGATGGCAATGATTTCAGTCCTGCATCACGCTGATGTTTGCACAGAGAAGATAATTTAGTAAATGTTTTTGAACATTGGTAACAGTAAACTTCATAATCATTATGCAAATTTTTACTCTGTGAATGTACTCGTGGCCATTGACCAGTGGTTGTTGATCAATGCTCATAAGAATTTGCATATTAATGATGAAGAAATTGACCTCACAGCCCATTGTTCATTCATTGGGCCGATTTCAGTCGTTATGCAAATGTACTGTTTACAAGATTAACGTAAAAGCGGGAATCAAGACGTAACAGTTTATTTGTAACATGGAATCGTTTGTGAGTGGAGTATGAACTGAGATTACTCAAACTCTTTCACAGATGAAGTTCTCTTTAATGGGTCTGCGCTCATGCTTAGTATGATCACATGATTGTGAAAAGGTTTTGTCACAGTGTCTGCACTTGTATGGTTTCTCTCATGTGTGGACTCGTTTAGGCTTTTCAAGCTGACGTGCACGGATGAAAGATGACCCACACTGATCGCAGACATGCTTTTTAACGCCACTGTGAAGGAGTTCATATTGTTTGAAGTCCTTTGAAGTGGTGAAGCCTCTCCCGCATTCTTTACAGTACCGTATTTTCGCAACTATAAGGCGCACATAAAAGCCTTAAATTTTCTTTAAAAAGTGCGGCGCGCCCTATAGTGCAGTGCGCCCTGTGTGTGTTGTAAGGAGGACGTAGTAGAGAACACCATGAGAACACTAAAGGGTGAAGTGTGGGCGTTGATTGTATATACCGGGACAATCGCACATACCTGTATAAAAGGTCAGGTATGTGCGTTATGCAGAACATCATTGTTTTAACAACCCTGAAAACGGCAAAGAGACACGCTTATGAAGCGCAGTTTAAACTGAAGGCCATCAGCTACGCGGAGGAACATGGAAATCGAGCAGCCGGGAGAGAATTTAAGATTAATGAATCGATGGTTCGCAAGTGGAGGAAGCTGGAAAACAAGCTCTGAAAGGTCAAGAAAACGCAGCTGAGTTTCCGCGGACATAAGGCGAGGTGGCCCGAGTTGGAGGAAAGACTCGAGCAGTGGATCATCGAGCAAAGAACAAGTGGGAGAAGCGTTTCGACGGTCACCATTCGACTAAAAGCAGTTTCGCTAGCAGAAGAAATGAAAATTGAACATTTCCAATGAGGTCCGTCTTGGTGCTTTCGTTTCATGAAACGGTGCCATTTTTCCATCCGGACCAGGACTACGGTAGCGCAGCAACTTCCAGCGGATTATAATGAAAAGCTGGCCATCTTCCGCTCCTACTGCAGCAAACACATCGCCGACAAACACATCCAGCCCAGCCACATCACAAACATGGACGAGGTCCCGCTCACTTTCGACATCCCGGTGAGTCACACTGTGGAGAAGAAGGGGACCAGCACGGTAGCGATACGCACAACGGGGCACGAAAAGTCTTCTTTCACTGTTGTGCTTGGCTGCCATGCTAATGGACAGAAACTGCCGCCTATGGTGATTTTTAAGAGAAAGACTTTGCCTAAAGAGAAGTTTCCAGCAGGAATCATCATTAAGGCAAATGAAAAGGGCTGGATGGATGAGGAAATGATGAAAGAGTGGCTGAGGGAGGTGTATGTAAGGAGACCAGGTGGTTTTTTCCACGCATCACCATCGCTCTTAATCTGTGACTCTATGCGTGCCCATCTCACAGCCGATGTGAAAAAACTAGTGAAACAAATGAACTGTGAGCTTGCTGTCATTCCGGGAGGCCTGACAAAGGAACTCCAACCGCTGGGCATCGGTGTGAACCGGCCGTTCAAAGTAAGGCTGCGAGCGGCGTGGGAGCGATGGATGACCGATGGAGACCACAGTTTCACTAAGAGTGGAAGGCAGCGCCGGGCGAGTTACGCCACAATTTGCGAATGGATTGTAGATGCTTGGACTAACATGTCTGCTGGCACTGTTGTTTGAGCTTTCGCAAAAGCCGGCATCATTTCCGAGGAGCCGCACGGCACGGAAAGTGACTCTGACGGTGAAGACAGTGAACCTGGAATGTTTGATGGAGATTTAGCGCAGCTGTTCAATTCAGACACAGAGGATGAGGACTTCGATGGGTTTGATTGATGACAATTACCGGTATTAAAAATGTGAGTACTAAACTCAGTTTTGCTTCCGCTTAATTGTTAAATACGCATACTTGTATGCGCCCTATAACCTGGTGCGCCTTATGTGTGTGTTAAATACAGTAATGGCACACACAACTGAGACTGCGCCTTTTAGTATGGTGCGTCTTATGGTCGTGAAAATACGGTAGTTCATTTTGTCTCCAGTGTGTCTACGTTGATGTATTTTCAGAGTCCTTCAATGACTTAAAGTTTTTCCACAAAGGTCACAACAAAAGTCTTTCCCACAGCGATTACAGGGTTGAGAAATTGATCCATTTGTGTCGCTCTGCTTCTAAACAAAAACACAAAGACAGTAAGTCAGTCCTTCAACATTTTTCTCCTGAACGTCACCTGAAATAAAGAGCATCTCTGCCAAAGTCCAATTACATTTTACTGTTTACATTATCACACTCAGATCAATTTAATGTGCTATAAAAATGATAAGAGTAAAAACATTAAATTAAAACTAGTTTAATGCTACAATAACAATAACGATTCTCAAACACTATCCCTAAAAACCTGTGATTAGAGTCTGAATAATCATTCAGAGCTGCCTTTCCATGCAGTAGAATTGCTAACATGCTAACACAATTTGATGAGCAGAGTTGTTTCAAACAGTCGGGCTGACAAGATAAAAATATAAATACATACCTCACAGTAACCGCACTTGTAGAGTCTTTCTGGTGTGGATCTGTTGGTGTGCTTTCAGGTAATGTGGAGATTTAAAAGTTTTCTCACACAGGTCACATTTATAAGGTCTCTCCTCGGTGTGGGTAAACATGTGACGTCGTAACTCTGCGTTTGTTGTAAACTGTTTACCACACTGATCACAGCTGTACACGTCATGTCTGGTGTGAATGCGTAGGTGTGTATTTCGGCTCCCTATCCGGCTGAAAGTTTTTCCACAAATGTCACAGCTGTACGCCTTAATTTCAGAGTGGGTAACTAGATGACTCTGTAAGTTGCTACTGTGAGTAAAAGCTCTGCCACACTGATCACAGGTGTACGGTTTAACTCCATTGTGGATGAGTTGATGTGATTTTAAGTTTGAAATGTGCGTAAAAGACTTTCCACACTCGTCACAGCTGAATGGTCTCTCTCCAGTGTGGATCAGTTGGTGTGTTTTTAATGTTTGAGACTGGGTAAAAGACTTTCCACAGTCTCCACAGCTGAACGGTCTCTCTCCACTGTGGATGAGTTTGTGTGTTTTTAAGTGTCCAGACTGCGTATAAGATTTTCCACACTCGTTACAGCTGAACGGTCTCTCTCCAGTGTGGATCAGTTGGTGTGTTTTTAATGTTTGAGACTGGGTAAAAGACTTTCCACAGTCTTCACAGCTGAACGGTCTCTCTCCAGTGTGGATGAATTGGTGTGTTTCTAAGCTTCCAGACTCGGTAAAAGACTTTCCACAGTCTCCACAGCTGAATGGTCTCTCTCCACTGTGGATGAGTTTGTGTGTTTTTAAGTGTCCAGACTGCGTATAAGATTTTCCACACTCGTTACAGCTGAACGGTCTCTCTCCAGTGTGGATCAGTTTGTGTGTTTTTAAGTGTCCAGACTGCGTATAAGATTTTCCACACTCGTCACAGCTGAATGGTCTCTCTCCAGTGTGGATCAGTTGGTGTGTTTTTAATGTTTGAGACTGGGTAAAAGACTTTCCACAGTCTCCACAGCTGAACGGTCTTTCTCCAGTGTGGATGAATTGGTGTGTTTCTAAGCTTCCAGACTCGGTAAAAGACTTTCCACAGTCTCCACAGCTGAATGGTCTCTCTCCACTGTGGATGAGTTTGTGTGTTTTTAAGTGTCCAGACTGCGTATAAGATTTTCCACACTCGTTACAGCTGAACGGTCTCTCTCCAGTGTGGATGAGTTTGTGTCTTTTTAAGTTTCCAGAATCGGTAAAAGACTTTCCACAGTCTCCACAGCTGAATGGTCTCTCTCCACTGTGGATGAGTTTGTGTGTTTTTAAGTGTCCAGACTGCGTATAAGATTTTCCACACTCGTTACAGCTGAACGGTCTCTCTCCAGTGTGGATGAGTTTGTGTCTTTTTAAGTTTCCAGAATTGGTAAAAGACTCTCCACAGTCTCCACAGCTGAATGGTCTCTCTCTGGTGTGGATGAGTTTGTGTCTTTTTAAGTTTCCAGAATTGGTAAAAGACTCTCCACAGTCTCCACAGCTGAATGGTCTCTCTCTGGTGTGCATGACCTGATGCATTTTTAGGGAAGCTTTCACAGTAAAACCTTTCTCAAACTCGTCACGGTTGTATTTTTTTCTTCCGCTTCTTTCTTCAACGAAATTGTCGGCCTCCTGAGAGCGTTGACTTCTCGATCCACGTTGGTCCTGCAGTGACAGAGATACAAACAGAGGCAGTGATTTGTGGGAAATGCATTATTCTAACCGGCCTTTTAGTAGTGGTATTTTGTGAGCTTATATATATATATATATATATATATATATATATATATATATATATATATATATATATATATATATATATATATATATATATATATATATATATATATATATATATATATATAATTCACGGTTCGGTTCGGTTCGATACTTTGGTGTCACGGTTCGATATTTTTTCGATACAAAAATAATGTTCATGCCTTTTTAATTTATCATTTATTAAATTTTCACGGCACATTCCGCACCACATCTCTGTGCGTTCATCATTTGTTTGAAGCCAGCTCACCTTCTGCAACTACTTTTCCGAGAATACGTGCTTCTTTTGTGGTTCGGACTCCTGACATTTCTTTGGAGGTGGAGGAACATCACAGTAATTGCTTAAAGGAGCTTCTTCGACATCTTTAAGAGTTCTAAACAAATGTCTGTCCTCCTCCTGAAAATCTTATGTATGCAAACACGCGTTGCAACTTCTTATCTTGTGCCCGTTTTTTATTTTGACAGCGAATGCGCACCTGCGGACCACTTATGTGCAGCCCTGGTTATTTCGCTTGTCATATTGCAGCCACAGAAATTCTTTTGTCCATGAAACCATAAAGCTGCACTTTCTTTTTGCCTTATAGTCTGATTTGTCATAACTTCTCCGTTTTGTGGTAAGTTTTTCTTTGGCTGTCACTTCTTCACCCTGACCTGTCTTATTTGGCTCAGCAGAACTAAAATATTGTGGCGAGCTCAGACAAGGAGGAGACGGAGGTATCGTTTGGTCTTGCTTCCCGTGAGCTAGCCAGGGAGCACAGCCGTTTATTGACATCTGCAGAAGAACACTGCCGCTAGCTAACTGCTCAGCGCGGCAACAGCACAGCAACAACAACAACACCACACAGGGCGCCCTCTGACCCCGGAAGGACACACCGTCGCAGCGAGAGGGCGTCACCCGTCACTATGGCAACATAAACAAAACATAACTGTACAAACAGAACCCCGAACAGCCCTGATCCGCTACAATATATATCCTGCTGCTTTTACACACGCACTCACATAATGCTCAGCGATTCTCTGCACGATCAACCTCTCACATGTTTAAGCTTGCTGCGGGAGATTTCACTTGTCATGTTTGCATAGTAAGCTAACGATTAATAAGACGATGTCAGAGGAATTGGTGCACAAATTATCATCACTCACAGATCAGTGCTGTCGCTCTCTATACACAGTTCGCGCGATTGCAAAGTGAAAGCAAAAAAACAAGCGCAAATTCAAACGCGATTTCAATATGTCACATATTGGCAGTGGCTCACCGATGCCAATGACATAATTACCCAGCTACATTTCCGAAAGAATGCAAAAGCATTGACATAGATTTTTCCTTCCTACAATAGCCCGACGGGCAGGGAAGAGATAGATTTTGGTAGCCCATCTGAAAAAAATCGCTAGCCCCAGGACGTCGGGCTAGCGATTTTGCGAGCCCTGTATCTGATTGAGGAATCACTCATCTTTGGAAAAGAGAGTTTATTACAGAGAAATGGCTCTTTCCAAAATAAAAGCTATACTATCCGCTTCTTCTGGGCTATATTCTCAGCAGCATAAGGAGAATCATGTGCTAACAGCTGTCTAAATGACTCGGCTAAAGTTAGTAGCATGCTTGTTGTTTTTGTCTTTGCACTAGGATCATGTAAATGTGCAGTCATATTCGTTGTGTTCCCACTAGTGCTTTCAGGTTAATCTCGTTGAAATGACCTTAACGCCACAACACGGCAAATCTCCGTTAACGAGCTACCGCCGATCGCCCCGTGCATGGGGCTAGACGGCCAACACGTTAACGAGCTAACTGCGCTAACACACTAGTTCCCACCAATGTAATTGAGCATTGCGTGGCACATCCAACATACTGTTTTACTTTAGTCCATGACTCGCTTACCTTCAGGGTCATACGTCACATGAAAACCAAAATAATTCCAAACGCCAGATCTGAATGGGGGGGGGGGGGGGGGGGGGGGGGGTCCATGTTGCAAGGAGAGCTTAACTTCTGTCTCGCTAGCTTGCCCTGCGCTCTTCCTTCTGACTATGCTGTCTGTGTTGAGCGCTCAGTGGATCTGCACTCGACAGTGCAGCCTAGGCGGAGTAGTCGAACACAGATTCACTGAGCGCTCAACACAGACAGCATCGTCAGAAGGAAAGTTGATAAAATAAATTACAAATTTTGTATTGTTCGATACATATGCGTACCGAACCGAAAGCACTGTATCGAACGGTTCAATATCGATACGAATATCGTTGCACCCCTAATTAATAATATATATATATATATATATATATATATATATCCCCCAACTCCACATATATATGTTGGAGATTTGTGTTCATACTGGAGTGCAAAATTAGAACCAATGGAAGATGGACAAGAAAAGTTCAAAGCCATCATGTCTTCAGTTCAGAAAAAGGAGAAAAGAAGAGGAGAAACGAGCAAAAGATGCAGGTAAGCAGATGTGTGATTGGATAATGGCAGGTCATCCTGAACCAATCAGAGTCAGAATACTTTATTAATCTCTAAGGAAATTATGTGGGTTACAGTTGCTCCAAAAAGAGATGGTAAAAATAGCAACAGTAACAGACCAAACTCCAGACAATACATTATGTTACAGATTTTAATATTAATTAGTCATTGTCAGTTGTTGATTTGTCCTGTTCTCATTGTATGATAAATTATGATGGCTGTTTGCATACTCTCTCTCTTCATGTGTGTGTGTGTGTGTGTGTGTGTGTACGTACAACAGCTTTATGTTAATGTACAATCCTTAATATGTTTTGTCTGTGTGTGTGTGTGTGTGTGTGGGGGGGGGGGGGGGGGGGGGCGCCAGAGGGAGTTTTCGCCCAGGGCACCAAACTGGCTAGGACCGCCACTGTTTGTATGTGTGTGCAAAAGCAAATGTGCCAGGCCTCAAAGACAATGGGTGGTTTGCACAACAAAAGCAGGATGTGAATCGAGCATATGACCCGTACAAATCTCAGCAGGGGTGATTAACGCACCAGAAAATAAAAAAGTCAGTGATTCTAGTAGGTGTTGGTTTCAAGGGATTTCTGCAAATTTGCGCAGGGTTAGTAAATGTAGTGTTGAAGTTAGCTCGGTGCTTACCTTTAGATGAGCCCACAAACCGAGAGATGAAGCTGGAACTCTTTCCAAACACAGGAAACAGGTCAGGGAGCAGAGACCCACGTGGTTCACGCTGATCGCAGCTACGATCCAGGAGACAAGGGTGGGCAGATCGATGCAGATATCGATCCAAACGTTGGTAGTGGTATATGATCGATACTTTAGTTTGTTTCTCTCCTGGAGGCTCACTATTTACTCGCTCTGGATGAAAAAGCAGCTCTGTCTGTGTGAACACCTCTTCTTATGCGGCAGACGCACTTTGCTCCGCCCCCTTCTTCCTGCCCTGCTGGGATTTGTTACTGTGCCGTCACGTGACTCAGATGCGCTCAGAGACGCATTTGGACCGCAGAGAGAGAGAAAGAGGAGCAACATGTGGAGATATTTTCTGACTGTAAATGAAAATGCTGGAGAACAGCTGGAAGGCGTGTCAAGCCACAGGGGACCACAACAAGCTGCAGAGTTCAGCTTATTTTTTCACACCTCAGTTAAAGGCTGTGACTGAAGTCTCACTGCACACACTCAAACTTAGTGTTTGTGTACACCTTGGTCATTATAACCTGACACTGATCAGCGCTGCTCTGACGACCACACTCACATCCATGTAAGCATTTAACTGGGATGATCTGGATTTACTGCACAATGCTGAACGTGTCCTTACAGTACAGGGAATAACTCTGTGTGTTCCTGTAGAGAAACTCTGGGTTTGTGTGCTGACGAGCATCTCTCACAGTATGATACAAAGGCTCACTCATACCTTTCCACACATGTGACAAATTCAAAAAGATGCTGAAACCTTTAGAACATCATAAACTACACATTGTTGTACTCTTTTAGGATGGAACAGCTTTCAGATTTATTTACTCTTGAAAGGATAAAAGATGTTTTTAAGAATTTTGCATTCAAGAGGAGAATGTTTAAATAAGTCATGTAAATGAGAATGTCAAAGTTGGTGGCTGCAGTATATACGAATTGGTGTATCTCAAAAATAAAATTATGAAGACACTCAAAATTAATTTGGAAACTGTTTTATGCAACTTTTTTACATTTACAATTTTCAGGGATGAACCTCTGAAATTACTTTAACTAGAAATGCGTGTAAAAATACCACTATTGCAATTTATGTAGTTACTGATGACTTAATGCATACATATGATTAAAATTTGGGATATAATGGTTGTATTGATGTATAGCAACTTCAAATACTCCCAGAAATGGCACTGCAACATGTAAAAATATAAAGATAAGCTCAGGCGGACTGGGTTCTTTAGTAGGTCTAAAGGGTCAAACTGCGTCCTCACATCTGCTTCATGAATATGAAGGGTTGTAGTGGGAGAAGGTGGTGTGAAATCCTCATAGCTGTGGAGTGAGGAGGGGGCTCCTGTGGGTGAAGTCTTTGATGGTGGTGATGGCTCTGTGCTGGTGGGAGTGGGGAGGTGGGGGGATGATGGACCAAAGTGTCTCTATTGTTGGGGAAGGTGGAGGTGTCGAGGCTGCTTGATGTCTCATCAAACCAGCAGTAAAAGTCGTTGAGGGTGTTGGCCAACAGCAGGTCGTCAGTGGAGTGGGGCTGTGTGCTTATATCCTTACTCTCATTTCCCTTAGCGCATCTGTAACATGCAACTTCTGTCGGTGCTACTGGAAACTGCATTTCCATCACACTATATGTTGTGATGATCTCAGTTCAGTCATGGTGTGTTCTGCAATCCTGCTGAATTGTGTTCCAGTCCCATCGACTGTGTATGAGCGTACAAACAAGCGTATGGCGGGGATGAATCGGAATGTCGTGAGCCTCGGCATCACATCATCATAGTGGGTGTCACAGTAATACTCGGGCAATTCGGAGTCTGGCGAGTCTGAGAGGTCCCATGCTTGTATGTCTCCCTCTGAAAAATGAGAGCAATAACAAGATGTTATATTTTGTTGCATAGATACTCACACACACACACCCACACACATTTAACCTACCATTTGGTTTATTTAGTTGTCAGACGCCTTATGATTTTAGGTTTGCACAGGGTAGAATGCATGCCAGTCTTCAGACAAGTCGCAAAATCATCAAAAACAAGGCGTTTTCTAAGATCCTCGTACGCAGTGTTGAGCCTATCCCTCTTGATGGTGTCGTCAATCTGGCTAAAGAGACGCAGCATAGCTCTCCAGTCGCACCACTGTATAAAAACATGTCCTTAAACCATGTAGTGCGCTCTTCTATGTTATTCTATGAATGTTATTTGTGACCATCTGTTGTGTTAAAACTAGTAACCCCTGTCTCACTCTTAGTTCAACATCCCGAAATCCCGATTTTTAAATAAAATGATCTCATCAACCCGTGAAAGAAACCCCAGTAGATGCGTAAAAACTAGTTAAATTAAAACTAGTGGTTTGATTAAATGAAACGCTTGTGAACAAGCTGACTTTACCCATTCAGAAGAAATTCCCACTTGTGCCGTTTTTAAAATGAAATGCATGCATCGCTGCAAGCTGAGATATTGTCAGGATTATAAAATTAGTGTGATTAAAACACTATTACCAACACGTTTGACTAGATGTAAATAAAAAGCATCCCCTCTTTGTTAAGGTGCACTGTGAAGCAACACGGCTTCCAAAACAAAGAATTGCTTTTAAGAACACACACGTCTGTATAACTGAATGTTGAGATACACCAAAGTGATGAAAATAGTTTCATTAAAAACCCTATGGTTTGTTTAAATTAAAACCCAGTTAAAAACACATAAACTCATACAACCCCTCTGACGCCCTGTGTGTTTCCACACATGAACTCGCATGCCCCCGAGCGCACCTGAACGCGCATGCGCACACGCACGAAACCGGTCAAACCGCTTTGGTTGGCCGCCAACTTGGACTAATGCCCCCTTATTACCACTGTGGGGAAAACACGTAAGACTGCAGTGAAGCGATGCAGCAGATGAATCCCTGGCCAAAGGTATCGTACTTAAATCAGACTACTGATCCAGCCACATCAGCCTTTTGTGAGGTCTGTTTAAAGTAGACTAAAGATGAACTGCAGCTTCCTGACTGTGAGCACAGAAACACATGTTCATACATACAGCTGCAGCAAACTTACATTCATTTTAAATAGATTTGTTACTCTGATGTCTGTCTCTGTGTTAGTCCTCTGACAGACTGGTGACCTGTCCAGGTGTGCTCTACCTATGACTACTGGGACAGGCTCTAGCCTCTGTAATAGAAACTTTCTGTTATTCTCATTTAAAGTATTTAAGTGCTTATGCATATGCTTAGTTGTGACACTGTTATAGACTGTTCAGTGAAAACTAGATGAACTTACTTCAGCAGTTTGAGAAAACAACTCCCTTTACAGGTGCTGATAAGGCCAAGCGCACAAAACAGCTTAACCATTGATCAGTTTTTGTGGATGGATTGATCCGATCCACAAAAAAACATTTGTGTCATCGTGTTTAGATTATTGTAATGTCCTGTTTACCAGCCTGGACAAATCCCGTCGTTCTCACCTCCAAGCGAGCTCACATTACTGCTATTTAATTTTCTTTATATTGGCACCAAATAAATTTCAGGATTTGTTTCAAAATTCTTGTTTTAACACACAGAACACTAAATGATCACGTCCTAGATTATTTATCTCAGCTTCTTACAAAATAAACTGCTGCTCGTTGTCTCCGTTCACGGACTCATGATGTGTCAGTTGTTCCCTGTACACGACTAAAGACTAAGTGTGACAGAGCCTTTCAGTCTGTGGCGCCAAGGCTGTGGATCAGTCTGCCTCCACAGCTACGTTTAGTCGACTCTGTGGATTCTTTAAAAAGCAGTTCAAATGTTTCTGTTTTACAGGCTTTCTAATGACAAACATTTTATTGAATTATTATTAATTTATTTTAAAACTACCTGTTTATTTTACTGTCTTACTGAATCTTTATTTTCACCTAATGTTCATGTTTATTTGAGCCTTTTGTGTGAAGCGCTTTGTGACCGCTGTGAAAAGAGCTTAATAAATAAACTTCAATTACTTATCTCTGAAAATCAATCAGTCAATAATTAATCAGTGAGTTTGTGCGTTTGAGTTTGTGTGTTGATGGAGGCCACGCTGCTCTCAGAGGACTGTGTGTGGTTGTGGTAAACGTGTGAGCTGCTGCTGCTTCTTCCTCACATGTTTGATATGTTTCATATTTTCAGCTGATGCTGATCACCCTAACCTTAACATCACAGACCATCCTTTGGTTCTTCTTCTGTTCCTCTGAAACTTCCTGTGTGGTGCCTTTCAAATTAAAAGCCCTCCCTGACTGTAAAGACTGGACTGTGCTGCAGCTGGTGGAAACAGTGTGTAGGTGTGTTGTGTTTGATGGAGGACTGAAGTGTGTCCAGCTGAGCTCTCTGTGTGCTCATATATACAGATGCTGATAAACAAATGTTTGTCTTTGGACCCTGTTACTGATCAGGACCTGCTGTGTGTTTCCTGTCCACAGGTCTACAAAGAGTCGCACTTCCTGCTGTGGTTCAGATGTTCAGCGTGTTGCTTTGTTTCTCACATGTTGGCTCCACGGTCTCTGCTGCTGTGGGCTGATGTCATGCAGCAATACAGCTGCTCAACATCTGGCCTTGTTTTGCTCCATCAGCAGATATTTGACTTTTAGATCACATGATATTTGCATGCAACCTTCAAAGACATGTGGAGAATTCATTATTTCTTTTTAGTAAATAACAGAAAAAAGAAAGTAAGAGAAAATTTTATTCTATAAAACAGTGAAAATTCCACACACATGTAACTCACCACTGTGTGAACATCACAGGGGAGAAATAGTTTCTCTGAGTCAGAGATGAGTGTCAGTAACACAAAAGTAACACTCAGTGTCATGCAGTGACTTTTACACAACCAGATCAGATGAACCAACTCACACTAAAACATGCATTTTGCTGCACTCTTTACACTTATTTCTTTTCTTTCTGCTCTTTTATATATTTTGTAAAACCACAAAAAATATTTTATATCAGCAGCAATTTTCCTCAAACTGCTGCATCACAGCTTTCATGCTCTGACCTGCATGTGAAATGAGATAAAAGCTCTTTAGCAGTAACTTTTACAACTTCTGGCAGGTTAATGTCTGAACTTTGGAGTGAAACACACCCTTAGTTACAGGAAATAACACCACTGTCTGTAACTAAGTGAATCCACCTTAACACCACCTGTGTGTGTGTGACTGCATTACACTCCCACTGCTGGGAACCTGAACAAGAACCAGAACAAAGTCTAAAATAGAAGCTGACAAACAGCTGCACCACCGAGTGACACTTTATTTTATAACCTTCACAACAGGTTTCATGTTGTGACCTGTGGAGGTGAAAAGACACAAAACCTGTTTTACAGCTTTTGAGCTGCAGGCAGGATTGAAACACACCTTAGTTAAAAGTCAAACAGCAACATTTTCTCCTCCCCTCACGTCACTCAAATGCGACAAACCAGGAAACAGGAAGTTCTTCGTCCTCAGTAAAGAGAGACGCACAGACGATCAGACTGAGCTCAGACCAAACTAGCAGCTTCCTCTGAGTGAGTCCAGCTACAGGAGAGAAAAGTGGAAAACTCCAACACTGCTGCTTCAAGCTGCTGACGCTCCACACACTGAATGTGAGTTTGAGCAAAAACACGACTCAAAGGAAGTTTCAGTGAAGGTGGTAGAGGAGGGAGGGGAGCCAGGACTGACTGTACTTCCTGTCTGCTGTTTTCAGCTTCACTCACAGACTCAATGGCTTCCAGATCAGAGGAGGATCTCTGCTGTCCGGTCTGTCAGGAGGTCTTCAGAGATCCTGTTATTCTGTCATGTAGCCACAGCTTCTGTAAAGTCTGTCTGAAGAGATGGTGGAGAGAGAGACCAACACACGAGTGTCCAGTTTGTAAGGAAATATCAGTTTATGATCCACCTTTAAACCGAGCTTTAAAGAACCTGTGTGAGTCGTTCTTACAGGAGAGAGATCAGAGAGCTTCAGAGGCTCTCTGCAGTCTGCACTCTGAGAAACTCAAACTCTTCTGTCTGGACCATCAGCAGCCAGTGTGTGTCATCTGCTGTGCCTCAGAAAAACACACCAATCACAGATTCAGACCCATCGATGAAGCTGCACAACAACACAAGAAGGAACTTCAGGAAACTCTGGAGCCCTTAAAGGAGAAGTTAAAGGTTTGTGAAGAAGTTCAAGTGGAGTTTGATCAAACAGCAGAACACATTAAGGTCCAGGCCCGACACACAGAGAGGCAGATTAAGGAGCAGTTTAAGAAGCTTCACCAGTTTCTAGCAGAGGAAGAGGAGGCCAGGCTGGCTGCACTGAGGGAGGAAGAGGAGCAGAAGAGTGGGATGATGAAGGAGAAGATGGAGGCTCTGAGCAGAGAGATAGCAGCTCTTTCAGACACAGTCAGAGCCACAGAGGAGGAGCTGAGAGCTGAAGACGTCTCATTCCTGCACAACTACAAGGCTGCAGTGGAAAGAGTCCAGCGCTGCCCCCTGCTGGATGATCCACAGCTGCCCTCAGGAGCTCTGATAGACCAGGCCAAACACCTGGGCAACCTGACCTTCAACATCTGGAACAACATGAAGGACATGGTCTCCTACACTCCTCTCATTCTGGACCCAAACACTGCAAACCCAGACCTCATCCTGTCTGAAGATCTGACCAGTGTGAGACGAGGAGGAGAGAAGCAGCAGCTTCCTGATAATCCAGAGAGGTTTGATTTGTTCTGCTCTGTCCTGGGCTCTGAGGGCTTTAACTCAGGGACTCACAGCTGGGATGTTGATGTTGGAGACAGTACATGGTGGGTACTGGGTGTGTTAGCAGAGTCTGTGCAGAGGAAGGGAGTCATATGGACTGGATTATGGAGAATAGAGTTTTATAAAGGAAAATACTCAGCACACTCACCATCAGCAGAATCTCCTCTCTCAGTCCAGAAGAAGTTCCAGAGGATCAGAGTGAATCTGGACTGGAACAGAGGAAAGCTGTTGTTCTCTGATCCTGATACTAACACACACATACACACCTTCACACACACTTTCACTCACAGGATGTTTCCATACATTAACACTGTTGATGCTGTTAAACTGAAGGTGTGTCCGTTGAAGGTGTCAGTGTCAGTGCAGCAGATGAGTTGAGGATGATGATGTTTCTAATGTTGTTTCCTGTCAGTGAGTTGAAGCTGTTAAACTGCAGCTGTCCTCCTGCTGCCTTGTTGTTCCAAAGCTCTTTGTTTCTCTTTTAGTTTCACTCTTTCTTTCTGTTTCTGCTGTCCACCTTTTCACATGGAAAATCATTTCACTGTTTCTCACTGAATGACTCCCCAAACTAGATTTGAAATTCTATCAAGTTTCTAATCATTACAAGTGATTCATGTTTCTATTTGATGTGTAAATGGAGATGATTTAGTTTGCTGGGATATGGACTGACATGTGTTGAATGGGAGGAGCAGTTTGTTGTTGTCTTCTTGTCTGTTTATGACAACAATAAATATGTTGTTGAAACAATGATTCATGTTTAACTCCATATATGAAATGTTTCTGATCTTTGAATTCTGTTTGATTAAAGACTTTCTTCATGACACAAATGAGATTTCAGTGTATTAATAGAACTAAATAAGCTCAGAGTTGAAAGGCTGGAGTATTATGTACGTGCTTCACTGTCAGGATCTTCAGGGGGATTCAAAGGGAAACATCAAACTGCTGTAATGAGATAAACTAGTTGGGCTGAACACACTTATCTGTAGTTTGTCTCCATCCAGGATCATCAGAATATAATGAACATGTGTGAAGAGCCACAAAATGCTGCTGCCCTCTCAGCATGATGAGCTCCAGCCTTTGTTAGCAGGACAACAGGAAACATGAGACAACTTTCAGAGACAGTAACCAACTGTGGCCACAAGATGGCAGCAGCTGATCTGAGATCCTTTATTGGACAGAAGGACTCTGCTCTGTGACGTCATCAGAGAGACGGCCTTCACTCTGATAGATCTGACGTCATGTCTGCACTGCGATGATGAAAGCTGATAAACACATTGTTATTGATCCATGAAATCACCTCTGTCCTCTCAAGTGTAGCTGTTTACAGAGCTGAAGAAGTCCTTCATCATCAAAACAGACAAACATGTATTTCCTGTATTAAGTGACGTCATCCTCACTCTGACCTCTTACATACATTCTGTTCAGTTTTCCTGCTGTAAGAAATAAAGTGTGTGAAAATAGAAATGCAGGGAAACATCCATTAATCACAGCTGAGCCGTTTGTTTCTGACTCACATTCAATGAGGCTTCAGGTGTAAATACCTCAGAAGTGTTTGTGAGTTCAGTAGAAGCAGACCCAGTCGACCATCATGGCCTCCACAGCACTACACAATGCAACAGAAAGGCCTTCATCATCTGCTGAACCACCTCTGAACCACGACGCTCTCCCTGCATCTAAAAGCTGTTAGTCAGGATGAGATGCTGCTGTGATCGCTCACAATTTACCTGTGAGACCTTTGTAAATATTGTCTTTGTTTCTGGAGGAAACACCTTTAGTCTGTTTGTATTTGGAGTGCAGATCTGGGCGTCCATCACTTTAACCTGCACACGTTTAGTTATTGAGTGTAGTTGATGTTTGGCAGCATTTTATAAGTGACAGTTCATGAACGGTGAAGGAACAGAGGACGCCTGACCATCCTACCTGTGTCAGTAAGAAGACTTTCATCACAACTTCACAACTTAACACAACTGAAACCTGAATTCAGTGTTGCATAGTTTACTAACAGTGTGTGCTGACACTGAAGTTAGCAGTTTGTTTCCTAAGAGCTGCTGGGACAAACCACAGTGAGCGGCTACAGAGTTTAGTTAAGGTGGTTCTAACATGTGACCTGTTGAATTATTTACAGGGATTTATTTTTCATTTAAAGCATCATTTGGGAAGTTTTTATGAAGTTTAGTTCTTTTTTGTTCTTTGTGTAACGTTTAATGTAATTTCCAACAAGCAGACCTGTGATCACTTTGACTCAGTATGATGGATTGTTTGGATTTGTCTTTGTTTCTCTGGCTTTTCTTGTGTGTCTTTGTATGTTGGATAGAGTCATGTGACCTGCCCATGGATGACACATGGAAATGAGCAGTTTAGCTCAAATCTGGCAGGTTTCCATCTTCTACTGTTTCATATTGATTTTATTGAAATGAGCCATCCTGTTAAATAAGTGAAAATAAAAACAACTGGCTAACTTTTAGTCTGATCCAGTTTTTTTCTTCTTGAGTGAGTGTTTACATCTCAAAACGCTCGCTCACAGCTTTTCATCATCCTGTTTCAATGAATAAAACAGGGGTGAGGTCACTTCCTTTGGGTGGAGTCAGCTGCTGGTCACCTTGAAACAAACACACAGCTGTTCCACTTGTCAGCTAATCAGCTTGTAGCATATGCACAGTTTACAGAACCCCTTTTCTGTCAATTTAATTAATTAACCTGCTAAGCAGATAGCATATGATATGAATACCACTGTACTTTCAAAATATAGAAAGTGATTTGTAGAGGGACAAGCAAAATTTACTCTTTTAAACTCTGCCAAATTAAAAAAAAAAAGACTAGTTTGTTTGTTTTTTAAAGTACAAGCTTACTGGTCAGAGCTAAAGTCCTACACAAAACTTTTTGCTTTGTCTTAATTTGAGGCTAAAAGCTGATTATCTGAGCACCAAAGATTTGTTTCTAAACCTCAAAGTAGATGCAACATGTCATCAAGGTTAAAGAGTTTTAGGGGGAAGAAAACTATTAGAACCACAACGCAGAGCGACTTTCCTTTTATTGAGTGGTTTTCTTTTTTAAACACTCGTATTAAGAGGAAATGCAGCTTCTGTTGCGACGTGTGAACATCTTTCTGTGTGCAGTTTAACCTCTCCACTACTGCAGACCTGTGCAGTCTTTTTTAGTTTCTCTCATTTTACGGATACAGTTTGTTTTTTTAAATAGAGCTAATCTCAACATCGCCATCACACATTCAGACTGTTTGACTTTCATTTAGAACTCATCACTTCCTGTTTTTCTAGGATTCTTTGTCCTGGGCTCAGAAAGAACAGCCTTCATTATTTTGACCATTTAGCGAGACCAACAGGAACATCACAAGTCCTTCATTCCTTTTTTAATGTCTTTATTTGAAGTTTACTGATGTGTTTATTCTTTCTGGCTGTGTTTTTTTCCTTTGTATAAGAAAAATAGAATTGAATTAATAATCTTCATAACTTCTTTTCAGATGTAGTCTGAACCACTTTCAGTTTGTTGAAAATTGATGGATCCTTAATGAATGGGCCTCAGAGCCGCCCTCAGTGTCTAATGTGGACACAAAGTTTCAGGTTAAATGCACAAATGAGGTAAGTCCTGTATTCATCCTCGTCCTCTGCTTCTGTTATTATTCATCCAGTCTGGCTGCAGACCTTAGGTTTAGTAGTGCAAAGGATAAACATCCTAAAGGTCAAAGTTCAGTTCATTTTATTGATAAAGAGATAAGAGTGTGTTTTACAGGAGAATGTGACATGTCATAAAAGTTGGTGGCAGCAGCTGAACTCACAGTGTTAGTCCTGTAAAACACTCATATACAGTATTATTATTATGAGTATTTATTGTATGGACTCTAACTGTAAACTCAGTGAAGGGAAAATATTTTAGCTCAAACACCAAAATTCATTCACGTTAGATTTTTCCTCCACACGATTCAGATTTTATTGCTGGCTTCTTCATAAAGTTGGATCTGACTTCAGTGTAAATGACCTTTGTCTGATGTCTCTTATTTAATGAGCTTGTTTCTCCTGCTTTTCCTCACTTTCCTCAGTCTGCCCCGATCTGATCGAGGTTAAAGTTTCTGTTGGAATGATCTGAGCAACAGACGTCCTCCCTCACTGAAGTGTGAAACTTTGTGTGGTTCACAGTGTCAGTGTGAGCAGTGTGAGAGTGTCAGTAGATGATCAGCAGAGGAAAGTGAAGCTGCTGTGAGCTGATGTCCTGAAGGGCTTTTAAAGAGTCTCTGAGTTTGACAGGAACATGAAGATGTTTGTGGTGTTTGTGATCCTCCTGCACGGTAAGTACACCTTCCTCTCTCTGCTCTCATCATCAGCTTTTCTTTCATCTCTCTCTCTTTAATGTGTTGAAGTGCAGCAGGAGGAGATTTCCATCAAACACTGGATTCTGATTCAGATCAAACTAACAATCCAAAGCAGCAACTTTCAAATCTCTGGATTCTTCTTGGTGGCTTTCAGATGAGCTCATGTTACAACTGGTTTTCCAGTCAAAGCACACAGATCAGAATACACAGCACTTGGACTCTCGCACACTCTTGTTGGTAGCTGTTTCATTCAGCCTGATCTGTATATATAAACTTTGTCAAACACCTGTGATATAGTTATTTCTAATCATCCCTGTAAAAAGAACAGTTGGCCCACTCTACTGTACAACATTGCTTCAGTTCATTGAGGTTTTTGGACATTTGTTTATGCAAAGCTCTCTCTTAGTTCCACCACAGCATTTCAGTTGGGTTATGGTCTGGACTTTGACTGACCCATTGCAAAATCTTGATTCTTTTCTCCTTCAGAGATTCAGACATGTAGATTTGCTGGTGCGCTTCCTCCAAAGGACATTGTTCCAGAAGTCATGTGACCTGTACTGCCACGTTTAGAAAAGAAGCTTTGTCCTCGTAGACTTCTGCAAACTGTGTTTATTTGTAATACAATTTAAGAGGCAGTTGTTTGGTTTGCTTGTGTTTGTATTTGTGCCAGGACCACCTGTACATTTCACTAATAATGTTTTGTGCATGAATTGCACATCAGCTTTAAGGGTTTCTGTGCAGCAGCTGTTACAGCTGAACTGTTTGATCATTACTTTTGACCTTTTCAGCTGTTTAATTACACATTTCTGATTCAACAGGATATTTATTTTTTTATTTTTTCTCCTTGCACAGTGGTCATCTGAGTGGCATCTCAGACTTCAGAGCTCAGAGTGAACGTTGAACGTCGCTTCACTCAGACATTTACATCAAAAACTGTTGAACAAACCAGGAGAGAGAGAAACCGAATCTTTTCACACTAAATTTTTATTCTCTGCTTAACGTTTTGTTGATCAGGAGAAGCAGGATTAGGATCTTGGGCAGAGTTTAACCCTCAGTTGTGCGTTATGTGAAGGAGCTCCACTTGTTTCTGTGGTAACTTAAGCTGCAGACCTTCAGATTTTTCCAACATTGGCTTCGTAGGTTAGTTTTCATGAACCCTGTTCATTTTTGTGGTTGGTCATATGCTGCCATCATTACACCAACACTGCATCAAAATTCTGGTCCCTTTCAAAGGTCCCTCAGAGAATGCAGCACTTTCTGTTTAAAATAATTTCTTTGATTTCAATCTGATTAAATTTAGATTACATGGATAGACTGAGTGTAGAAGTTGCAGATAAGGTAACCTGCATTCCAGCACGTGGATGCTGACACAAACTCAAAGCATGCTGTTAATTTGTCTTTCTGCTTGTGTGTCCTTACAGTTTCACAGCATGCCCTGGCTGTGGTGGTGGAGGTGTATGAGGAGGCAAAGTCTGTTCTGCTACCCTGTCAGTACTCTGGTATTATTCCTGAGAAAAATCCCACAGTGATGTGGACTTGCAGTGATCTCAGTCCCACGTTTGTCCATCTGCGACGAGAAGAAGGTGATGATCTCAAAAAGCAGAACCTCCGCTACAGCGGGCGCACATCAATGAGGCCTGATGCTCTGGAGACTTCAGACTTCAGCCTCACTCTGAGAAAACCAGACCTGATTGACAGCAGCGTCTACACCTGCTCCATCAGTGATGGGAAAGAAGAAACGGGACAGAGAAATGTGCAGCTAAAGGTCAAAGGTCAGCAACTGATTATTTAAAAAACAACTGCTTACCACATTTATGAGAAAATACAGGGATTTAATACAGTTATTATTAAAAAAAGAATTTCACACTGTACTGAATGAATTAGCTTTTCTGGTTTACGTTATTTTCACTCATTAAAAGGTATAAAATATCAACTGCACAAAAATATACTGCTTTAATGCATCATGTTACTTTCTCATATTATTTGTGGTTTGGCCACTGAAATGATTTAGATTTTGCTTTGCTTTGTTTTGGTGGGGTTGTTGTTTTTTGCTTTTTATTTCTTTTCCAAACACCTGATAATAACCTACACTCCTAGAGAGCTAAAAGCATTTACATTGCACATCATGCATCCATCCTTGGAAAGCACAGCTGGTTGGTTATTATCATGGTTATGGTCTGTTTATACTGTAGGTGAACTGCTTTCCATCAAACACCAGGATTTGGTACTGGAAGACCTCCAACTGAATAAAATACATATGCTTTCATTAATTTTGAATACTTATCAGCAGATTTAACCACAAAAACAGGGGGCAAAATATTTTGTGTATGAATTGCCATTTCTTCTTTTCACCTCGAGATGGTCCAGGACACCCAGGCTCAGGCGACCGAGGACCCTCAGGATTGGGTTTAGACAGATCGGTACCCTCATTTGGTCATGCTGTCTCCTCTGACAAGCAGGGCTTGCAAGCAGAGACTTGGGCAGGGCAAGACCAAAAAAAGTTTTTGTGTTGACCAGGGCAAAAGCTGACACCAGGGACCCAGCGTCAGCAGACAAAATCTGTTACTAGCTTGGACCTAGATGCACCTGATTCTCAGGTTACACAGGTTTCTCAGGGATCTCTGATTGCTCCTGCTGGGGCTACACAGGGCTCATATCCTGTTTCTGTTCCTCACCCTGAGCACCTGCTGATGTTAGCACAGGCAGGGCCCACCTGTAGCCTTGGGCTGTCTATGAAAGAAGCTGGTGAACTGGTGCAAGGGTGCGGAAGGAGACAGAGGGCAGCCTGGCTATTGGTCTGGTGAGAGGGTGGCTGGCCACAGGTTAAGCCAGCACACCCTCTTTACCAGAGACTAAAGTGGAGATGGGGCACAGTTGTAAGGATGTGGAGCCAGCGATGACAGGTGAGGTGTGTCTAGATGGTGGGTGGAAGCTGGGATTACAGTCTCTGGAGCTGGGTTTCCATAATAATCCCCTCATGGCAGAAAGTTTCACATATAAAACAATGATGTGCACTTTAAACTTCAGTCCTGAAGTTTTTCAGAAATCTTGAAAAATATTTTTGTGGCCCCCATAAATATTCACCCCTATGGAAAAATTCTGGAGGTTCCCCTGTCCTTAGCGCGTGCCTCTAAGATCTGTTACAAACAAACTGCATATTACATAATCGGCTCTCAAACCTGGTCAGCAATTCATTTTGATTTGATCAAAAATAATTTCAAACAACTTCAATAGCAATTAAATTAAATGGTACTAGTCTTACAGAGTAAGCTGGTGAGTAACATATTTCCAAGAAGTACAGTAACCTAAGCAGAAAGTTAGCGGCCATCCAGATCTTTATGTCTTTTAGACATTCCTGCAGTTTTTCTAATTGGTGTGTGTTATCTGGCTTCATAGAGCTGGGTGTCATCTGCATAGCCGTGAAAATGTATGCTATGTCTTCTGATGAAACTGTCTAAGGGAAGCATGTGTTAATAGAACTGGTCCTGGGACTGAACCCTGTGAAACTTTGCATGAACAAATGAGTGACTATTAGATAGATATGATTCAAATATGATTAATAAATGGTAGGACATCCTTGAGCACTCTTGCAGAAATTGGGTCTAAAGACACGTTGATGGTTTTGAGGAAGTAATTACTGAAGTTAACTCAGAAAGATATATTGGAGGAAAAGAGTCTAAATAAATATCTCCCCCTGACTATAGTTCTTCTGATCTGGAGGAGATTAGTGCCTTGTTCAGCTCCTTCTTCCAAACCATCTTGAAGTGTCGCAGAGCAGAATGGAGGCTGAAAAAGGACACGCTTCAAATCTTATCAAATTGCTGGCGTCTTTATTAGAATACTGTTAAAGAGAACACCTATCAAACATGATTGCATGCAACTGTCATAACCCAGGCCTGATGTTCAAAACTATATACTCTGTTTCTAATGCCTCACAGCTTGTCTGTTTCAAAACCTCCCCTGATATGTGTAATGCAGTTTCGATTGATGAGGTTGCCACCACAAAGGCTCCCAGTTGATCTTGTGTTTTTCATCCATCTGCCTCAGCCAGTTGTTCAACTGTTTTGAACCAGTTTAAGCAAGTGACTCTGGGATTCATACAAGATGTGGTTCATCAAATTAAGCCCTCAGGTTTCCCTCAAGATGCTGCTGCTCCTTGATTTTAATAAACAGGTTTTTCCTAGTATAGGTCAGTTACTGTTGGCCATCATGAATATCAGTTTGTCTTTTGGTGTGGTTCCTGTAGACTTTAAACATTCATCAGTGCAACCTTTATTTAAGAAACCTGATATTGATCAAATTATGTTAGCTAATTTTATGCCTATCACTAAGCTGCCTGTCCTTTCAAAATTTTTAGAAACAATTGTTTGTACTCATTTGAAGTCTTATTTGGAAAAGCATGATAGCCTGGACGTTTTGCAATTCAGATAGTTTTGTTTTATTGTCCTCTCAGACCAGCAGGTGGAGATAAAAGTGGAGGAAGGCTCAGAGTCTGTCATCCTGCCCTGCCAAACAAGACCTGGCGTACCTGGTGACACCTCAGTGGAGTGGACTCGCTCTGATCGAGAACTCATGACGGTCCATGTGTATCCAAACAGAAGTGAGAACCTTAAGAAACAGGACGACCTTTACTGTGGTTGCACAAAGATGAGTGAAGACCTGCTGAGAACTGGAGACCTCAGTCTGACCCTGAAATACCCCACAGAGAGAGACAGTGGAGGATACATCTGCACCATCTACAGGGACAAAGACATCCTGAGACAGAAAGTAGTGCTGCAGGTCAAAGGTCAGTGATGCATAAATAAGTCAAAGGCCTTAGGTGTAGATGCAGGTCAGAGATCAAAGGTTATGTTGTTATTTTTTTTCCTTATGTTTCTCAACAGAACCATTTCCATCTTGGGCCATAGCTTCCATGGTTCTCTTGGTTCTCCTGGTTCTTCTTGTTTCTGGAGGTCTTTTATTTAATTTCCGATACTATTTTAAGTCAGGTGAGTGTCTCCTACTACACTACCCATAATGCCGTTGCTTAGCAGGTGTCCTCTGGTGGCTCCTTGACTGTGGCTCACACAAACTTGTTCCAGAAGCTGAAAGAGTTGAGAGTTACATGAGACACATGAGATCTTCATGGTTTCTGTGCTGATGTGTGTGAGACATGGCCGACTGTGGAGGCTCAGTCTGTCTGTTCTTCTTCATCCAACATGTCTGCAGCACTTTACAGGACGCTGCAGACGAGTTACCAAAGAACGAGTCAGGAACACATCAGGAACAAACTGAGACACAATCTGACTGAGTCTAGAAGACAAGGAGGGACAGGGAGGTCATGTGACCATCACAGCTGCTGCTGATGTCATCATGTTGTCCTTTGTTGTCCTTTCAGTCCCCCGGGTGGTGGAAGTGGTTTCAGGGCAGGAGTCTGTCCAGTTGCCCTGCAAAGCCAAAGTTCACCTGCTTGAAGACACTAAAGTGGAGTGGATAGACAGTGATAATGACAAGGTCCACGTGTATCAGAACGGCACTGACCACCACAATGAGCAGGACCAGGTTTACAGAGACCGAACGAAGATGAAAGAAGGTCTGCTGAAAACTGGAGACCTCAGTCTGACCCTGAAACACCCCACGGAGAGAGACACAAAGACATACACCTGCACTGTCTACAGCACTAAGGGAAATGTTCTGATGAAAAAACAAGTGGTGCTTCAGGTCAAAGGTCAGTACAGCCTCAATAATAGAAATGTGGTTAGTTCATTTATGGACCCTTCAAGTAGAATGTACCAGAGGTGTGGACTCGAGTCACATGACTTGGACTCGAGTCAGACTCGAGTCATTAATTTTATGACTTTAGACTTGACTTGAAAAAATGTTCTAAGACTTGTGACTTGACTTGGACTTTTACACCAATGACCTGGGACTTGAATTGGACTTGAACCGGTTTACTTGAAAAGACTTGATATTTCACCCCAAATATAAAATTTAACATGCATATTATATAGAGATTGAAAATGTGACGTCATTCACGGGTAAAACCGCAAAGGATTCTGGGAACTCGTGGCAAGAGGTACTAGCGCACGCAGGCTTTCAATTGAACTCAGTCACACAGCGATAAAAAGAAACACAAAAATGTCAAGAAGCCGTTGTATTATTAACTGCAATAGCCGGTCGCATGACAGCCACGGGAAGCCGACGGGTAAAGAGATCGGTTGTTCTCGGATTACGTCGTTGAAGAGAAATTGTTCGAGCCATGTTTCCGAAGTAACAAAGAGGCGACTGGATTGCAGCCATTCAAAGACCAAATATAACGTCCCAGAACACTCCAGCTCACAGGTTAGTCTGCTCCAAGCATTTACACAAAGGTCAGTCTGCTGTTGTAGTTAATGCGTCATTTTTCATAACATAACTGGTGATATAGGTTACAAGCAAGTCTGGCGCTGAACAGAAATTGTCGTGCTATGCTCCTTTATTTATTGTGCATAAATAGTGAATTGTCCTGACACAATATTGCGTTTCGCTTCTGTTATTATGGCACATTGACAAAAACATATACTTTTATTCACAGGATAAAACAGGTTTTTTGTATCACTAATTGTCCAGTACGATTACAGCATACAATATTATTGTCACTGCTACATTTCTGTAATGCTACCAGAAATTATTTCCACTACTAATTAATTACCGTTGAGCTCAAAGGTCCTATTAATAAACGGTTAAGGAATGTGTATTTATGACAACAATTTGTGAGACTGGTAAACTTATGATACGTACGATGGTCTTTCGTTCTACACGGTGCATTTCAAGGTCCTGCACCCATCCGTCGGTAAACTGTACCTGGGCTTGTTGCAGTGACCTGAAGTTACTAAACTTCATGAGTGTATGCACTCACTCCAAGAACCGTATGATTATAAATATGCATATAAATATGCTACGATGAGATAGCTGACTTCATCTAACTAGCAAATGTTGTCCAGGCTACGTTGGTGATACAGTTTTTTTTAATATGTATGATATTTTTGTCATGCGATTTTAATAAAGCCGGTCCTACAACCGCATCCAAGAATAACATGCAGCTTATCTCAGAACTGTCGGTGAAAATTATTCTTGGAGCTAGGTTTAATTGAGCTGCATTTTAAAGAGGTGCAATTTCACAATTTGTGTATATTTTCTAAGTTCACTATTTTGTCATGTGTTGAGAAAAACACAGATTTAAAAATTACATGGTCTAATATTTACATTTAGCATAACTGCAACATTATTTTTTCATTTTTTTTTTTAAAGACTCGAAAGGACTTGAAATTCAAAATTTCAGACTTGTGACTTTACTCGGACTTTTACACCAGTGACTTGAGACTCGACTCTGACTTGCCTGACATTACTTGAGACTTGACTTGAGACTTGAGGATAAAGACTTGAGACTTACTCGAGACTTGCAAAACAATGACTCGGTCCCACCTCTGGAATGTACATGAACTGCTGAGGTTTTTAGGGCAAAAGTATTCATATACTGTGCTTTGCATACAGTATATCTAGAGGTACCCCTAGTTTCTTTATATTTTGCTGCCAATGAGCCAAAGTTTCTTCTAATTTTATAATTTCATAAAATGGTCTTGAGCAATAGTTCTCCGGGTTTTCTGAAGTTCTTTCAATGTTTTACTTTGGGCACTGGCTGCTTTTTCACCCATTTTCATTCACACAAATACAAATTGAATATTTAAATAGAACTTTGCATTTAAAAGATCAATTTTAGTACTTAGACTGGTCTTTGTACATTATAAACTACAAAACAGAATTAAACACAGTATTTGAGTTTCTGCCAAGGGTGCAATTGCAGTACTACAATTGCTTACAAGAATAGGCACATTCATGTTCTCTACTTGCGCTTTTTTGTGTTTTAAATGATGAACACAAATGCATCAGGGACTTCAGTTCAAACCTGGTCCACAGATAGCTGTCTATTCACTGTTTTTGTCAGTCATCATTCTTTTAGTTTAATTCAATTCAGTTTTTTTATACAGCATCAAATCACAACAACAGTGACCTCAAGGTGATTTACATATAAAGGTAAAGACTAACGATTAAATACCGATTGGTAGATAGACACATAGTTAGTGAAAAAAGGTCAGTGAAGAAGAAAAACTCAATGCATCATGGGAATCTCCGGCAGCCTACGTCTATTGCTGCATAACTAAGGGAGGATTCAGGGTCACCTGGTCCAGCCCTAACTATATGCTTTAGCAAAAAGGAAAGTTTGAAGCCTAATCTTAAAAGTAGAGATAGTGTCTGTCTCCCGAATCCAAACTGGAAGCTGGTTCCACAGAAGAGGGGCCTGAAAACTGAATGCACCTCCCATTCTACTTTTAAATACTCTAGGAACAACAAGTAGGCCTGCAGAGCGAGAGCGAAGTGCTCTAATAGGGTGATATGGTACTACAAGGTCATTAAGATAAGATGGGGCCTGATTATTTAAGACCTTGTATGTGAGGACTACTTCTCAGGCTTTTCAGAGAGTTTTTAGGACAACCTCTGTCTGCATAACAATGAAAATGTGCCCTGTAGTGACACTGTCTAAGGGAAGCATCTACATTGTGTTGGTCCTAGAACGGAACCCTGTGGAACTCCATAATTAACCTAAGTGTGTGAAGAGGACTCTTGTATCTAACAATCAGCTGCAGTTGAAGCAGCAGCATTGTGAGAAACAATGTTTCTGAGGAACTCTTCAGAAATGAAAGCACAATATGGACCCACTTCAACACCTCTCTTTATGTTTGATTGGAGTGTTTGATGTTATATTTGTTCATTAATTTTGCTGGAGACCTCCCTGCTGGGATGTCCAAATACATTAATTTATCTAAAGAAAATGTGATCACTACCTTTGCTGTCTGTACAGCTCATGATGTGCTTTGTTGTTGCTCTTAGTGCCAGAGGTGGAGGTGGATTCAGGTGAGGACTCTGTCCAGCTGCCCTGCCAAACCACAGTTCACTCACTGAAAGAAGCCAGAGTGGAGTGGACGGACAAAGAGAACAGGAAGGTCAACGTGTATCACAACACCTCTGACCTGCTTGCATTACAGCATCGTTTTTTTCAGAAACCGAACAAAGATTAATGATGGCCTATTGAAAACTGGAGACCTCAGTCTAACCCTGAAATACCCCACAGACTGGGACAGAGGAATCTACACCTGTACTGTCTACAACAGGTATAGAAAGATCCGGATGAAGAAACAAGTGGAGCTGAAAGTCAAAGGTCAGTGTCGTACATACAAATCAAAAAAGTCAAAAAATTGTTAGAAACATAAATACTCAAATAAAGCACAAATACACAAACACTATTAAACTAAAATACAAAAACAACGTATTTGTACTCTGTTACTTCTCACCTCTCAAGATGTTTCACTCGGATTTTGTTCTCAGATATTGAAGTTGTGTCCCGTTTTCATCATCCTACAAAACTATTCATGTTCAGCATGACTGATGGAACAAATCCATTTAGTTTGTCTCATGCCATCTGATCATCAGCAGTTTTGAGTGGGATTAATTTGCATTCATTGAACATCGTTTTCGAGTCAACTGCATCAAACTTTGATTCCAGCCAAAATCAGTGATGCTGAAAGGGAATAAATGAGGCTGTACAGCTTCTTTAGAAATGAGAGATGAGCTGAGTCGATCCCAAGGATTCAGTAATGTTGCAGCAGAAACAAAAACATTTTGATTTGATGAAGGTTTCTGTGGCTTCATGTTGCAGATGTGTGTGAAAATCTGATCTGTAAAATACAATTAAGATTCATTGGCAGAGAGGATTGTTCTGGACAGAAACAAGATCATGACAGAGGGCATGTTTGATTTAAACTCCTCTTCAATGATACATTTTAAATCCCCCCAAAAAACAGCAGACAGCAGCTCTACAATGACAGGAGACATTACAGACACTGATCACCTCAAACGTCTTTAAAACCTGCTTTGACTTTCTACATTTCTGTCCTGTTACCTTCTGCTCTGATCTTCTTCTGTCCTCCAGCTTTCTCTGCAACTCTGAAACCTGCTGCTGTCTGTCATGTTGTGTTTGTTGTCCTCTCAGTCTGTCAGGTGGAGGTGGAGGTGGAGGAGGGGGTGGAGTCTGTCCAGCTGCCCTTTATGAATACAGAAAACCTGCCTGAAGATGCTAAAGTAGAGTGGAGACACTATGAACCATTTAGGATCGTTTATGTGTATCAAAACGGCTCTGACCAGCCTGACAAACAGGACCAAGTTTATGTGGATGAATGAAGACCTGCTGAGAACTGGAGACCTCAGTCTGACCCTGAAACAGCCCACAGATGGAGACAGTGGCGAATACAGATGTGAAGTGGACAGCACACAGATCTACAGATACAAAACTGTGCTGCTCAAAGTCAAAGGTTTGTGTGTGTGTGTGTGTGTGTGTGTGTGTGTGTGTGTGTGTGTGTGTGTGTGTCTCCTCTGCAGGGAGAGTTCAGGTCCAGGATCAAACAGGGGACATCAGGAACAGAAGCAGCTCCATTGATCCGACTCCTCTGATGGCTGATCAATCAGTTTGATCTGTGTGTTCTTTGATTATTGATCAGTGATGTCAGAGTGGAGTCAGTGTGATGTTGTTGTTGTGTGTTTGAGACTTTTAGTGTCCATGAAGGTCTCTGCTGCCGTAGATCCTCTGAACTGTGACAGAGGTCTCACTCTGGAGGAAACTCTCAGCACTTTCCAGCAGCTTCTCCATCATGGAGGACGTTCCCTCACTGTAACAGGTGGAGGAGAGAGGAGAGGAAGCACAGGTGGATCCTCTGAGGAAGAGGAGCGTCCTACAAACCACATGATCACATTCAATTCAATTCAATTTTATTTATATAGCGCCAAATCCCAACAAAAGTCGCCTCAGTGCGCTTTATATTGTACAGTATAACCTGTAATAGATACAGAGAAAAACCCAACAATCATATGACCCCCTATGAGCAAGCACTTTAGTGACAGTGGGAAGGAAAAACTCCCTTTTAACAGGAAGAAACCTCCGGCAGAACCAGGCTCAGGGAGGGGCGGGGCCATCTCCTGCGGCCTGTTGGGGTGAGGGAAGGAAAACAGGATAAAGACATGCTGTGGAAGACAGACAGAGGTTAATAACAGATATGATTCAATGCAGAGAGGTCTATTAACACATAGTGAGTGAGAAAGGTGACTGGAAAGGAAAAACTCAATGCATCATGGGAATCCCGGCAGCCTACGTCTATTGCAGCATAACTAAGGGAGGATTCAGGGTCACCTGGTCCAGCCCTAACTATATGCTTTAGCAAAAAGGAAAGTTTGAAGCCTAATCTTAAAAGTAGAGATAGTGTCTGTCTCCCGAATCCAAACTGGAAGCTGGTTCCACAGAAGAGGGGCCTGAAAACTGAAGGCTCTCCCTCCCATTCTACTTTTAAATACTCTAGGAACAACAAGTAGGCCTGCAGAGCGAGAGCGAAGTGCTCTAATAGGGTGATATGGTACTACAAGGTCATTAAGATAAGATGGGGCCTGATTATTTAAGACCTTGTATGTGAGGAGCAGGACAATAATGAATTACAGTCGTCCAGCCTGGAAGTAATAAATGCATGAACTAGTTTTTCAGCGTCACTCTGAGACAGGATATTTCTAATTTTAGAGATGTTGCACAAATGGAAGAAAGCAGTCTTACATATTTGTTTAATATGTGCGTTGAAGGACATGTCCTGGTCAAAAATGACTCCAAGGTTCCTCACAGCGTTACTGGAGGCCAAGGTAATGCCATGCAGAGTAAGAATCTGCTTTGATACCATATTTCTAAGATTTTCAGGGCCGAGTACAATAACCTCAGTTTTATCTGAATTAAGAAGCAGAAAGTTGGTGGCCATCCAGGTCTTTATGTCTTTAAGACATTCCTGCAGTTTAACTAATTGGTGTGTGTTATCTGGCTTCATGGACAGATAGAGCTGGGTGTCATCTGCATAGCAGTGAAAATTTATGCTACGTCTTCTAATGATGCTGCCTAAGGGAAGCATGTATAATGTAAACAGAATTGGTCCTAGCACTGAACCCTGTGGAACTCCATAATTAACCTCAGTGTGTGAAGAGGACTCTCCATTTACATGCACAAACTGGAGTCTATTAGATAGATATGATACAAACCACTGCAGCGCAGTACCTGTAATACCTACAGCATGTTCTAATCGCTCTAATAGGATATTATGGTCGACAGTATCGAACGCTGCACTGAGGTCTAGCAGGACAAGCACAGAGATGAGTCCACTGTCAAAGGCCATAAGAAGATCATTTGTAACCTTCACTAAAGCTGTTTCTGTGCTGTGATGAGCTCTGAAACCTGACTGAAACTCTTCAAATAAGCCATTCCTCTGCAGATGATCTGTTAGCTGTTTGACAACTACTCTTTCAAGGATTTTTGATATGAAAGGAAGGTTGGAGATTGGCCTATAATTAGCTAAGACTGCTGGGTCTAGAGATGCTTTTTGAGTAAAAGTTTAACTACAGCCAGCTTGAAGGCCTGTGGTACATAGCCGATTATTAGAGATAGGTTGATCATATTTAAGATTGAAGCATTAATTAATGGCAGGACTTCTTTCACCCCTGACCAGAGGGGTTTACTATGAAGTCACATTGATGGATTTTTGTGTCAGGAAGTTGTCTATTTTTCTTTATTTCAAACATGTAAATAATCAGTAAGTCATCATGACGGTATCAAAGGAACATGTTCCAGTTTGAAGGTCGGTCTCTACCAAAGCAGACCTGTGATCATTTTAAGATTGTGACCTGTGGTCTGTATGTCATCTGTCCTTGTCCTGGTCCTCTAATTTACTACATGAACTGAACTACTGAACTGCACTGAAACAGGAAGATCACCCTGTTGGCTGTAATGTTAGGGTTTATAGAGCACATCACATCACATTCTGTACTGAGACTAAACATCTTTTAAACACTTATTTATTAAATCCACACTATGCTTTACAGAGAGCGATAAATCTAAGTTTTTTAGAGCAAGGCTCCATGATGTAAATCAGCCTTAATACATGTAGTGTAGTGTTTCATGCCCACTTTGTGTTGTTTTGAGTTCGTCTATGGACATTTCACAAATCGCTACAGGCAGGACTATGTGAATAAGCACTCAACATGTTTGACATATATTTTTATAAGGATGCTTACAAACATGCACTATTCTTCTTAAATAAATCCCAATAAATGTATCTTGCTAACGTTTAATGTTCTTCTTCTGTGGTGTTTGTGGTCTAAATGACATACATCACCCCTGAACCAGGATTTGAGGCTTATTGAGAAAACTTCAACTTCTCTATTTTATTAAGGTCGTACACATCTTGTTGGAGTATATCGCCATGGTTACTGAAGCTGCAGCGATAATATGATCTAGAGAGGTTAACGTTTGAGATTAGACATCAAGGGGTTCAAAACCACAAACTGGACTAATCAGATCTCTGGGAAAGAGTCTCACTCTTCCTGGGGGAGGGTCTGCAGGTTTAAGAGCATCTAAATTCTTTATCTGATGAGGATAAGGAAGAAATACACATTCTCAGAGAGAATTTATTTTTGATTTTTTTTCCCCCGATGGCTACAATTTTAAAGCATTTTTGTTGTTCATGAACATCAGGAAGAATTGCAGAATGTGAAACTGAAATTACTGCGTCCAGATGATCAGAAATCATTTGTGGGATTTCTTTACCTGGGTTATTGAGCATGCATCGAGTTTTCCTGTAATCCAATGTTTTTCATACAGTTTGGTGCATCCGAATCATTTGATGGTAATGAGGTAAATAATGAGCCGACATTTTCCTCATGACACCAGCGATAAGCTCTGAACCCTCATTTTACCTGAACACGCCTACTGCTGATTCAGGAAAAATGTCCACGTTACCTGGTGAAAGTCACACTTTGTAACATGCGGTGGAGACGACGCCAGCTGCAGATGTGTGCAGGTGGATAGCGAATGAGCAACAACTTCTAACTTTCCACAAGTACTCATTTATTTCAAATATCAAAAATAAAAGCGCCAGCTCTACCACACACGAGAGCACACTAGTCCGCGTACACAACGAAGAAGAATAAAAAAGAGGGTAACCTACCAGTCATGACACAAGAGACGCCACCATGCGGCGATACACTGCATTACAACACGCCACTGCTGAGTAAGTGTATTTGTAATGTTTTATCGTAAGTTTAATCAATAAACAAGTTCAGGGCGCTGAGAGTTTAGTTTGGAGATAAGAGGTATAATACATAATATTATACCTCTGGCATAATACATATGCCAGTGAAAGTAATAACCAGTTAACCTGGAAGACAGGACACTGTTGTTAGAATAGAATAGAATAGAATTCAACTTTATTGTCATTGCACATGCACAGGTACAGGGCAACGAAATGCAGTTTGCATCCATCCAGAAGTGCTTTAGTGATATAGATATATTACAATATATATTAGCAATAGTATAGATATGTAAGTATATTACAGAAATGGGTCTATTATGGTATGTTATAATGTACACGGTATGAAGTATGTTGTGAATATTCTATAACTAAGTATGTAAAGGCTGTAGTGAGTACAAGCTATGTACAGGATATGAACAGGATATAAATATGAAAAACTATACAGAATATGAAATGAAATAAATAACTTTACAGAATCTGGGATATACAGCTATACAGAAATGGGAACTATGCAAGTTGTAAACAGTTGTAGGGTTAAAAATTATCGAATGTACAGAATGATTATTTACACAGAGCTATACAGTAGTGCAGTTAAGATAAGTGAGGGTGTAGATAGTTTCTACAGAGGCTATATAAAGAGCTAGTGGTTGTGAGTGGTGGTTCAGTCCATGTTATTATTGTGTTTGAGGGTACAGTTGTCCATTGTGGGTGTGTGTATGTCCAGTCCATGAGTTTAACGTGGGTCAGATGTCAGGAGGCAGAGTTCAGGAGTCTGACAGCTGTGGGGAAGAAGCTGTTCCGGTACCTGGTGGTCTTAGTCCGGAGGCTCCTGTGGTGCCTCCCAGAGGGCAGGAGGGTGAAGAGTTGTTCACGTGAAACCGAAAGTAAACAGTATAGCTGGTGTTACTCCCTCCACCGTCTTTTATCGACGGCTCCAAATGAGATATAAATCCCCAAATATTAAGCGCAACAATGAGAAGTATTTGGATTTAACTGGTTGCTGTTTCTTGCAGGAGATTGAAGATGCTGCTGTTGCTCCTGCTCCTCACGAGCGGTAAGAAACTCTTATATACTTTATGTAAACAATGTTTATCTTGCACTCAGACCGAAGTTTTATCGCACAGGTATATACACGCAGTGTGTGAAATTACCGATGTAATGATGGCTTTATTTGTAAGAGAGCGAGGGGTGGTGTGAGAAAGTCTGGACCGACTTTGTGTTGAAAGTTTGAGCCTGGGAGAGGCTAACTAGCCGTGCTAAGCTAGCTCGGTGACACAGGTCATGGCTGCAGATCTGAGATAAAAGGCTTTATTGACAGGTCCGATAATCCTTTATATCACAACATCATTCTCAGACAGGTGACAGGAACATGCAGTGAAGTGGCCATCTATATCTGCTATTGTTACCAAAGTGTGACTGACTGGAATGTTACCAGTTAAAATCGAAAGCTTTTCTTTTTTTTGTTCAGAACTGTGAGGATTGTTTATTTCCTGTTTAATCTCGCAAACTACCACTGATGCGGTAACCGGAACTGATTCCCTCTGAAAAGTTTGATTTCACCGCAGCGTTTCACTAACTTCCCAGAAAATAAAACTAAGTTGTTTAAGTAAAAATCTTTTTCAAAGAAGCACCGTCAACATGCATAGTTTAGCTGGGCAGGAAGTCAGAAACAGTAACAGTCTAAAACAAAGCGACAACAAAAACCCAGTGCAGACTAAACTTCACTTAAAAGTATGTTGGAGAGTCGTGGACACACTTGCAGATTTGTGTCTGGGCTCTGTCAAAAAGTCAGATAATATAATATAGAATACAAATTAATAATTACTGAATTGATTACTGGTGAAAAGAGCAGAAAAGAGAGTTTGATTAACAATTTCATGGGGTTGTTTATGGTCTGCCTCCTGAAGTCAAACATAAACAGACAGTGACAGAAGATACTTGACCACATGAGTTATTTCGGTGTTACATACCAGTGATTTACAGTAAATACTACTTTGACACTGTTCCAAATGACACAGAACAAAAGTAATGCTCATAATAAAGGCTGCTATATAAGAACAGACATAAATAATGAAATCGGGATAAACTTTAAAATCTCTTTAAAGGCATCTTGATGCATTCTTAATCATCCAGGAAAGTAAATCTCCAAAAGTTGATTCTGTTCATCTGGACGTAGCGTTTTGTGGGAGAAACGTTTCGTCACTCATCCAAGTGACTTCTTCAGTCTCAGCCAGAGATGGGCAGTAACGCGTTACAAGTAACGCGTTACTGTAATCCGATTACTTTTTTCAAGTAACGAGTAAAGAAAGGGATTACTATTGCAAAAACGGTAATTAGATTACCTTTACTTTCCCGTAGGAACGCTGCGTTACTGTGTTACTAAAACCGTGATTTTTTTGCGAGAATGTCTCATGACAGTGACGTAAGCGAGTGCGACGGTCATGACAACAGCTGTGTGCAGATCAACAATGGATCACATATCGAGTACGGGAGAGAGTATGAGCGTGCAGCGTTTAAAGTGTGGAAGTACTGACCTTACTTTGAGTTTGATTCCATAAAAAGTGACAAAAACATTAGCGTCCATCGTGCGTGGGAAGAAAACATCTTTTTACAGCGAAAAAACCCCTAAACTTCCAAGCAAGCTCCGAGTAGCTACGACGTAATGGGAAATTCACAGAGAAACTGCCGTATCCTTCCACTGACCGCTGCGGCACACCTGCACCAGGGTAAACCTCCGCCTACCCAACTCCTGCTTTACAGGTGAAAATAGAGCAACAGGACCGCTGAGTCTTTGATTTTATTTATTTTCTGCTGTGTTTTACTTGCATCTATTTGAAAGACTGAGTGTAAACACAAAAAAAAATATTTTATGTGCTGGAATGTGCAGAAAATAGGTTTAAATATTAAACAAATTTCTTCCAGTCAGAGAATGTTGCATATAATTAAATTTTTGCTTGATGCATAAAGTTAAAAGATTAAAATTAATAAAACTATAAAAGTTTTAAAAAGAGACTTTTCCATTTGATTACATTTTGTATGATGGATTATGCAGAAAAAGTAGAATTGGGCTGAAAGATCTATCACTTTATCACCTCTTCAGGTTGTAAATCGTGTTTTTAAAAAGTAACTAAGTAACTAAGTAATTAATTACTTTTGAAAATAAGTAATCAGTAAAGTAACGGGATTACTTTTTGGGGGAAGTAATCAGTAATTAGTTACTGATTACTTTTTTCAAGTAACTTGACCAACACTGGTCTCAGCTGACTGCAGGTTTCCTCAATCTTATTTCCCCAACCAGTACATTTGCATAATGACTGAAACCAGCCCACTGAGGAACAATGGGCTGGGAGGTCAGTTTGTTAATCTTAATTATGCAAAATCTCATGACCAACAACCACTGACCAAAACCCACTGATCAAAGGCCATGAGTAGCATTCAGAGTTGGGGAATGGCTGCAATCACAGCATTGTAAGATGGCGAAAGATGTACCCTTAGGCCCCCTCCTTGATTCAGAGATGGTCTTTCCCTTTTCACGTAATTGGCCTCCTTGACTCTGCGCTCAAACCAGCGTTCCTCCCTGTCCAGGATGTTACATCATCATCATTGAAAGAGTGTCCACTGGCCTGTAGGTGTAAATAGACTGCAGAGTCCTGGGCTAAACAAACAAACAAATAAGAAAAAACCCATTAATATTTCCAAAAATGTAGTGTTTGTTTTTTAAAATTTCAAATATTGTAGAACAAGACAAAACTGCAAACGTGAACACATTTTTATTTTCTTCTCACTCTTAACTGAAGCTGCGAGTCCTAGTTCTGCCCTGGTCCTCCTCCATTAGGACATGCCTAGAAAAACCTCAGTTTGGAGGCATCCTTGTAAGATGCATGAACCAGCTCAGCTGCCATCTTTTGATACGGTAGTACTCTAAGCCTAAATCATAATATAAAATGAGTAACAGTAGGGTGGACATTAGGTAAGGCTGCACTTTTTGCAGCGATCTTGTTTAGAAAACTATTTCTGTATCAGTAATATGTTTTCTTTTTGTCTGTTAATAATCATGTGAAACTGCACATGATTATTTGCAGCTAACAGGTTGTTAATGCTATCCACCAAGTCTAAAAACAGCATGTTAATACTTGGAGATCCTGAAGACATGCTCATCCAACTGAGCTAAACCTGCGCCCGAACTTGTTACCTGATAACTGATTACCACCTATTTAAACGTTAACTGTAACGGAATAGAGTTTCTCATATTGTGTATTTTAAATGTGTCAAGCCAGTACATGTATTCCATTACTCCCCAACACTGACTACATCTCTGCCTGTTGGAATATTTTTAGTTGATCATTTAAAGCTATTTCTGCTCCTAGTGGTCCATTTTTGCAGCTGGGACCTAACCCAAATTCTTCCTTAGGAGTGTTTTGGGAGAATGTGTTCATCCATTCAGGACAGAAAAGGACACTTGGATAATCTGTGCTGAGGAGCATTAAACTGTTCTTGATACATCGAGAGGTCCTTCAGACACAGCAGCCTTTTCACTCTATTTAAATATGTAAAGATTAACATTCTTTGTAAAATGTTCCCTAAAGATAATGTTACTTGTCATCTATTATTTCAACACTAAACCAAACCCAAACATTCCTTTGATTTCTGTTTTTGTGTCTTCACAGTTTCCCAGCATGCTCTGGCTGTGGTGGTGGAGGTATATGAGGGGGAGAATTCTGTCCTCTTGCCCTATGTTTACAAAGGTTCTATACCCGAGAACAATCCCACAGTGATGTGGACTTGCAGTGACCTCAATCCCAAATCTGTCCACCTACAAGGAAAAGG
This sequence comes from Maylandia zebra, assembly GCF_041146795.1. Taxonomy (NCBI): domain Eukaryota; kingdom Metazoa; phylum Chordata; class Actinopteri; order Cichliformes; family Cichlidae; genus Maylandia; species Maylandia zebra. Next base: position 5,050,804 of record NC_135169.1, on the reverse strand, counting down.
AGGAGACGATCTTAAAGGGCAAAACCAGCGCTACACTGGGCGCACATCAATGAGTCGTTATGCACTAAACACAAAAGACTTCAGCCTCACTCTGAGGAAACCCAAACTGACTGACAGCGGTATTTACACCTGTTCCATCAGTGCTGGAGGAGAAGAACATAGACTGAGTGACATCCAGCTGCACGTCAAAGGTCAAACCTGCTGTAATGAAAGAGTAAAAGTCAGTACAGTAGATAAAGCTCAAATAGTCCCAAAAGCAAGGCAAGGCAAGGCAAGGCAAGTTTATTTGTATAGCACAATTCAACAACAAGGTGATTCAAAGTGCTTTAAGCAAGAAGAAAAGCCAAGTTTTTTTCTGAATAGTTCTGAAAGTCTTGATTAACCTAACAGAAAGATTTACAATGGACCTAACCTTAAGATGAAACAACAAAACATGAGCAAGAAAGTGAACTCAAATAAGATCTTATTGATACAGCCTCTGTGATATATGGCATTACATTCTTTTAGGTCTGCAGAGTTGTCTTCTCTTCTCAGGGAGACAAATCTCAGTAGACTTTTTACATATTGTCCATGAGGAAAAATTCAAGATTTCTTTTAAAACACTGAAACATTCATTATGATCCCTCAATTGTCTGTAGCTGTAGCACCAGTTCATAAATTCCAGTTTAGTTATCACTCAAAGCAAAGAGTAGGGATCCACATTTGTAAAAACAGAGGTCAGAAATGCAGAAACTTGTCATTTGCCATGAGTGTGACTGCTATTGGTCCTGTATTTGATATTGTGGTTTCTTGTCCTTTCAGATCACCCCATGGAGGTGAAGGTGGAGGAAGGCTCAGAGTCTGTCATCCTGCCCTGCAAAACTGAACCTGACCTGCCTGAGGACACCAGAGTGGAGTGGACTCGCTCTGACCCAGAACTCGTGATAGTTCAGGAGTATTCAAACAAAGGTGGCAAACCTATGAAACAGGACAAGTTTTACAGAGACCGAATGGAAATGAATGAAGACCTGCTGAAAACTGGAGACTTCAGTCTGACCCTGAAACAGCCCACAGAGAGAGACAGTGGGAGATACATCTGCACCATCTACAGGGACAAAGACATCCTGAGACAGAAAGTAGAGCTGCACTATGTCAGAGGTCAGAGCTGGTGGACAGTGGCTCAGATTAACTTCAGAATTCAAAGGTCATAATTTATTTATGCATTTATTTTTTGTTTCTCCACAGAAAAACTTCCACTTTGGGCCACAGCTGTCGTAGTTCTTCCTGTTCTGGTGTTTTTTGTGGGTCTCATATATAGTGTAAAACCCTATTTCATGTCAGGTGAGTCTCTCGTGCCAGACACACTAATGGTTAACAAGTGTCCCCTGGTGGCTCCTTAACGGTCACTCAAAAGTCCAGAGGCTGAAACAATTCCTGTCCTTCAGCTTTCTTTAAAACTCTGAAAACTTGCTGCTGCTGTTTGTACAGTTCTTGTTGTTTGTTGTCCTGTCAGACTGTCAGGTGGAGGTGAAGTCAGGGGTGGAGTCTGTAAAGCTGCCTTTCAAAACCAACACAAAAAAACTACCTGAAGATGCTAAAGTGGAATGGAAGGACAGATACAACAACAAAGTCCATGTGCACCAGAATGGTTGTGATAGGATTGAAGACCAAAGCCCAGCATACAGGGAGCGAACAGAGATGAAGCGCAACCCGCTAAAAACTGGAGACCTCAGTCTCATCCTGAAATACCCCACAAACAAGGACAGAGGCACCTACACCTGCACCGTCTACAACAAGGAGGGAGAAAAAATCCTGAATGACACACAAGTGGAGCTTAAAGTCAGAGGTCAGTGTGTACTTAGTTTTCACTTGTATTTCATATAATATTAACTTGTGACCATTCACTGATGATAATGGGAAAATGTTGTGCTTCTGCAGGAATCTTTATATTGAGACCAAGTCGTGCCATCAAACTGCCTTTGTTCACTTTGACTCTCAGTTAAATGAGGCATTTTGTGTCTGTGCCAGATCTTTTTCGCTGAATGAATATATTGAGGCTATACACGTTAATTAATTACCTAGATTAGATTACTTTGTCTTCATTTGGCTGCTCATTTTAAAGGTTGCCACAGCAGGTTATCTTCCTACATCTCCCCCTCTTCCAGCATCCACCCCTAACAGTCTTGCTGTTCTCCTTCTGTCACAAATCACCTTTGATATTGATCTCCACCCAATCCACCCCGCCTGCATTCTCCTTTATCACCTCCCTTTGCACTGTCCATTCCTTTCAAGGGCTGACTCCAGGTAGTTAAACTCATCTACTTGCACTACTTCTGCTACTTCCATGTTCACCTTTCCACCTGTCTGCCTCTCATGCATGCACTTGTATTCTGCTATGCTTCTACTGACAGTGCACATCACCCTTGTTTGTGAAAATCATCTCTCTCTAAAGTTAGAGGATACTTGTTAAACAACAGGAAGTGTTAGAAAGACTGGTGTGAGCCTGCTTGTTGCTGCAGATCTTCTGAAACCTGGGGGTGGAGTTTTAAGACTGTCACTCTGATTTTCAATGTCCAACTTTGTTCTATATTTTTTTTTATTGATTGAAGCCACAGCAGAAAAGACATAAGTAGGATGTGATAAAAGAAGTATCACCAGCCTCACTTGCCCAGGAGTGTGTAATCTTTCTCCACTCCAATCCAAAATGCAGAAAGCTTCTGCTGTAATCTACCTGCAACTGGTGAGGAAGAAAAACCTGCTGCTGCCTGTACAGCTCATGTTGTGCTTTGTTGTCCTCTCAGTCCCCCAGGTGAAGGTGGATTCAGGGGTGGAGTCTGTCCAGCTGATCTGCAAAATCAGAGTTCGTCTGATAAAAAAAGACCTTATAGTGGAGTGGACGGAGAACAACAAGAAGGTCCATGTGTATCAGAACGGCTTTGAACAGCCTGAAGAACAGCACCAGGATTACAGAGACCGGACAGAGATGAATAAAGACCTGCTGAAAACTGGAGACCTCAGTCTGACCCTGAAATACCCCACAGAGTGGGACACAAACACCTACACCTGCACCGTTTACAGCAGGGAGGGAAACATCCTGCTGAAGAAACAAGTGGAGCTTAAAGTCAGAGGTCAGAGCGTACATAGTTTTGCCTTGGATTTGATATCATACTCATTTTTGACCTTTTTAAACATTTTTTTTGAATTTTTTAACTAGAAATGCAGCAATGAGAGTTATTGCAATACAACAACTAAAAATAATGGGTCAGTTACTGATGATACTAAAAACATTTTATCCGACCGTTTTGGAAAGCCATATAAAGCCATATTAAAGCCATATTAAAGCCATATTAAAGCCATATAAAGCCATATTAAAGCCATATAAAGCGATGGCTGTTGAATAACCTTTTGCTTCGGTGCACCCAGATTTTTCAACCACATCAATTAACACCGCATTTTCACATTTGCACTTTTTCAGGGGGAAATTGCCATCCATACAGACAATATTGATTTGTAAATGATTAACTAACAATCTTGTCAACACAAAGTTCTTTATTTGAAGAACATTTCTACAAGAAAGATAAGTTACTGAAAAAGTGGTTGTGCTTAAAGTGCTTTGGCAATATTGTAGACAATGATAAACTTAATCATCGTCTGACGCTTAAAGGCAGTGGGAAGAGGGGACACTTGGGCAGTGCCTTTATCACAGCATTCTGGATACACTGTGTATCGTATTAGCAGCAGTCACAAATGCAGTATTGCCGGCCATGGTCTTTCCACACTCACCATAGTAAATGCAGTGCATCATGTTGCCAGCTTTATAACAGATAACCGCCTTAAAAATATTCTGCAGAAGAACAAAGACTGAAGAAAAACATGAATCAACATATGAACATTACCTGATGCTGCTTTTAGCCTTTAGACTTTAGACTTTTAGCCCCGATGGCACAAACATGCCAGAAAGCTCTGTGTTTGTCTTTGTGTAGAATCTGTTTACCTGCTCTCATTTACTGTTTTAGCTATTTTGGTGGTTGTTGAAATAGTTTTGTGAGCTCCCGGAGCTTCTGGCAAAATTAATTTACATTGAAAAAAATGAATTCAGGATTTAATGAATTAATATTGCTTTATTCAAGCTAAAATAATTTTAAATCAATTATTGAAACCCAGCTTACTACTCACCTCTGTCTATCCGCCTGCACTTTCAAACATGTAGGCTGACAGGACTATCTGAACCACGACCAATCAGAGAGGTCCCACCCCTGACTACATTTGATTGGTTTAGACCACGATATGGGCATAATGTGTGTTTGTTGTTGACCACATGGAGATTTTTCAGAGTTGCTGAGACTTTAAAAAAAACTTTTTTTCTTTTCCTTTTTTTTTTTTTACTCAAAAGGCTGGTCGACCTACGATTTTCTTTTAGTTGCACCACTGAGAAATTAAGTCGCATATGTGAACAAATTGATCACACTCTAGAGCCCTGAAAGGGAATGGGTTTTTTGTGTGTAGCTCAGTCTATTTCAGATTTCCATTACACCAGCTTAGTCTTCATGCTTCAGGTGAGTTTGGGAGAGGTCAGTTCTTGGCAGTCTGAGGCCTGCTTTAGTCCCTGATCTGAAGACTGCATCCCTAATTCTTAGATGTTTTTAAAACCTGATATATTGTGATTCATATATTCAAATGTTTTAAGTTGGAGTTGATTATATTCAGCAATCGTCTGAGTGATGCAGCTATTTTCTCCAGATCACTTATTTTAATTGTGGGCTTTAAGTGTGGATACGTGTCACCTTGTTTATAGTCCAGTTCATGTTGCTCACTGGTATTTTTCCACATCTTCCAGTGTTACATTTAGCTTAGTTTTAGTTTGCAGTGCTTTGAATTTTACCCAATTTCTTGAGGCTTTCTTGGCTATGCCAACATTGCATTTGTTACATATATATTCATGAAGACATGAGATCCATTTAGCTTCCTGTTTACAAACCTTAAGATCACTGCTGGTTTCTTGTTGGTGTTGGTGAAACAATGACATTGTTTGTCCTGGTGCGTTGTTCCAAGTCTGCAATCCTGCTCTCCAGGTACGCTATCTGCTTCTTCCTCCTCACATTTTTAATACAGAGCAACTTTAACTTAACAAAGTCCAATATACTTTTCTATTACATCCCAACAGCAGATATAAAAAAGACTTTTTCTGAAAGACTATTGTCAGCTTCCTCATCTGTGTCCTCGTAGGCCCAACGTTATCTGGTGAACAAGCTCAGTTAGCTGTGAACTTGTCAGCTTAAAATTGATTTTAGTTTGAATATCACAATATCAATTCTGTAAAATCCAGGATTGATTCAGCTTAAAGCTCACACTGCTGTTTTAGCTGTTTGGTGGTTTCACAAACCACCAAACAGCTAAAACAGCAAATGAGAGCAGGTAAGCGGATTCCATACAAACAAGTAAACACAAAGTGCAGACGGCACATACATGGACACACTGTCTGTGCTTAAAGATGACAAATTATACTATTTCTGACTGTTTGAGTCAAAATTGAATTGAAACGAACCAGAATCAAATCGATTATAGAAATCAGTGATGATACCCAGCCCTACTGCCGACTAGCCAGCTTCTTGGCTAGTCGGCAGCTACTCTGCTACTGTTCTGCTACTCTGAGTCCAATATCCAGTATCAGAGTCATAATCCAGACAGGGTCATACCAGAGGTTTTGGACACTTGATTATTTTTCAGATTGAAAATCTCCAAAAAATTGCTTGTATTTTATCACCTTGCATTGTCTATTGTTTTGTTATATTGAGTGGTTTTCACTTTGACAATTTTGCATTTACTTGGGCTAAGAGAAACATTTCATCCCATAAAGGGAAATTGAACTTGAAAGTCTAAATATGTTTAACTTCTTTCATAGGACACCCTTCATGGAACAAGTTCTTGATTCTCTTTCGAAGACAGCAAGTAAAGCTTTGAGTCTGGACATGTGACAATAACACTTCTTTTAGCAAATGGTTATCTCTGCCACTGACTGGACAGAGAAGAAATGCAGCACTGTCTTTGTTCAGTGGAGAAGTCGGACATATTTCAGACTGGAACTAGTCAAACAACTCATGTTGTGCTTTGTTGTCCTCTCAGTCCACCAGGTGGTGGCTGATTCAAAGGCGGAGTCTGCCGAGCTGCCCTTCAAAACCAGAGTTAACCTGTCTGAAGAGGATAAAGTGGAGTGGAAGGACAGAAACATCAGGAAGGTCCATGTATATCCAGAAGTGTCTGACCAGCCTGAAGAACAGCACCAGGTTTACAGAGACCGAACGAAGATGAACAAAGACCTGCTGGAAACTAGAGACCTCAGTCTGACCCTGAAATACCCCACAGACTGGGACACAAACGCCTACACCTGCACCGTCTACAGCAGGGAGGGAAACATCCTGCTGATGAAACAAGTGGAACTTAAAGTCAGAGGTCAGTGCTGCAGTGTGTGTGTGTGTGTGTGTGTGTGTGTGTGTGTGTGTTAGGGACTGTGGGGAATCTTTGTGCATTAGTTATTTGATACGATGTCTTGCACTATCCTACTGTATATTACTGTATACTACTATTCTTATTGTATATATTGTATATCTTATTCATCTGTTCCTCTGTCTCTCCTGCTGCTTTGAGCATGTACATGACCAAAGAATTCCCCTCGGGATAAATAAAGTTATTCTTTCTTGTAGAACTGCGGTTTTAAGCAATGTGGTTGAAAAATTTGGGTGCACCTAAGTTTTGTGCTGGTGCACCTAAGAAAAAAAGTTAGGCACACCAGTGCAACCATGGCAAAAAGTTAATCTAGAACCCTGTATAAAATATTTGATCAGATGATAATGGTAGAATGTATGTATATATTTATTTATTAAAATAGTTTATTGTAGAATGGAAGTTCAGAAATTAAAAGATAAGATAAGATAAGATAAGATAAGATAAGATAAGATAAGATAAGATAAGATAACCTTTATTAGTCCCACACGTGGGAAATTTGTTTTGTCACAGCAGGAAGTGGACAGTGCAAAAGTTATGAGGCAAAAATTAGAATACAATAAGAATAAATACAGTACACAACTGTACAGAATAGAATAAAATAATATACTATATACAGTAGAATAAAATAAATATACAATAAGATAAAAATAGAATACAAATACAAATACTATATACAACTGAGTAAAAATACAACGATGACAGAAAGGATTATTGCACTTAGTATTATTGCATATGTATGGATGTGTGTGCTTGATCAGTTAAAGTCTTTATTATGGAGTCTGACAGCAGTGGGGAGGAAAGACCTGCGAAATCTCTCCGTCCCACACCGTGGGTGCCGCAGTCTCCCACTGAAGGAGCTGCTCAGTGCTGTCACAGTCTGCTGCATGGGGTGGGAGACGTTGTCCAACAGGGATGACAGCTTAGCCGCCGTTCTCCTGTCACTCACCACCTCCACTGGGTCCAGAGGGCATCCTAGAACAGAGCTGGCCCTTCGGATCACCCTGTTCAGTCTCTTCCTGTCCCCAGCAGAGATGCTGCCGCCCCAGCAGACCACACCATAAAAGATAGCAGAAGCCACAACAGAGTCATAGAAGGTCTTCAGGAGTGGGCCCTCCACTCCAAACGACCTGAGTCTCCGCAGCAGGTACAGCCTGCTCTGCCCTTTCCTGTAGAGGGCGTCTGAGTTATGAGTCCAGTCCAGTCTATTGTTCAGATGAACACCAAGGTACCTGTAGCTGTCCACAGCCTCAATGTCCATACCTTGGATGTTCAGTGGTTGCAGTGGAGAATGCTTGTGCCTGCGGAAGTCTACCACCAGCTCCTTGGTTTTACTGGCGTTGATCTGGAGGTAGTTCAGCTGGCACCAGTCCACAAAGTCTTGAGTCAGTCCTCTGTACTCCTTGTCGTCCCCATCAGTGATGAGGCCGACTATTGCAGAGTCATCAGAGAACTTCTGCAGGAAGCACTGGGTGGAATTGTGGGAGAAGTCTGCAGTGTAGATGGTGAAGAGGAACGGAGCCAGAACCGTTCCCTGTGGGGCCCCCGTACTGCAGACGACCCTGTCCGACACACAGCCCTGAGTCCTCACATACTGTGGTCGGTCGGTGAGGTAGTCCAGGATCCAGGTAGTGAGGTGATGGTCCACTCCAGAGTTCTCCAGCTTGTCCTTCAGAACTGAGGGAAGAATGGTGTTGAAGGCACTGGAGAAATCAAAGAACATGATTCTCACAGTGCTTCCAGCGGTCTCCAGGTGAGCGAGGGAACGATGTAGGAGGTGAATGACAGCATCATCCGCTCCAATGCCAGGCTGGTAGGCAAACTGAAGTGGGTCCAGTGATGAGCTTGTTAGGCGCCGAAGCTGAGCCAGGACCAACCGCTCCAGGGTCTTCATCAGGTGGGATGTCAGAGCCACCGGCCTGTAGCTGTTGAGGTCCTTGGGGCGTGAAGTCTTTGGCACTGGTACAACACAGGAGGTTTTCCAGAGCTGTGGGACTCTTCCCAACCTCAGGCTCAGGTTGAAGAGGTGCTCCATCACCCCACACAGTTGGTCCGCGCAGGACCTGACGACCCTCGAGCTGATGCCATCTGGCCCCGCTGCCTTCTTGCCATTAATCCTCCTCAGTTCCCTCCTAACCTGGGTGGTTGAGAGAGACAGGCTGGAGCCTTGTGTTGAGTGTGTATTGGATGCTGCAGTTGGGGGTGGGGGGGAGTGAGCAGGGTGAATAGAGGAGGTGTGAAGTGTCTGAGGTGGAACAGAAAACTCACCTAACAGTAAAATAATGGTTTAGTCCTTAACAGCTAGAGTATTTAAGGCTGCCAGTTGTCATTAGACAGGAGAGTGATTGTGCTGTGAGAAAGCTTAATCTGCCAGTGATTGTCATGGCCTTAAAGCTATATGGGCAAATAAACACTTCTTGCTTACACCATACTGTGTCTCAGTCTTCCTTTCTGTAAATCCAGCCAAAAAAGGCAACCCTTGGCTGTGAGCCAAGACCAGCTGTGACAGGAGAGTTTACTCTGATGCACATAGACCAAAGATATAAGTTAAAAGAAACCACAGCACCATCAGACTCTGATCATCTCCAATTGCTCTAAAACTCTTTAAAGATTTCTGTCCTCTGCTCTGATCTGCTTCTATCCTTTACCTTCCTCTATAACTCTGAAAACAAACCTGCTGCTGTCTGTACAGCTCATGTTGTGTTTGTTGTCCTCTCAGTCTGTGAGGTGAAGCTGAAGATGGCGGCGGAGTCTGTCCGGCTGCCCTTCAAAACCACAGAAAACCTGCCTGAAGATGCTAAAGTGGAGTGGAAGGACAGATACAACAGGAAGGTTCATGTGTATCATAATGCATCTGACCAGCATGAAGAACAGGATGAGGATTATAGAGATAAAACACAGATGAATGAATGCCCGCTGAAAACTGGAGACCTCAGTCTGACTCTGAAAAACCCCACAGAGGGAAACAGTGGGAGATACACATGTTACATCTGGAGAAAGGAAGACATAATCAGATTGAAAACAGTGATGTTAACAGGAAAAGTAAAAGGGGGGTTGTATGCTCCCTCTAGGTGTGATCTTTCAGAAATACAATATCGCTTTCCATAGTTATGCTGATGATATACAGATCTACTTTGAACTAACTGATGATCTCTGTCTCTGCACTGTTTGTGTGAGGTCAAATAATGGCTCTTAGGAAACTCTCTTAAATGATAAGAAAACGGAAATCGTGGTATTTGATAGTAATATCCCTCACGGCCAACTTCATGATGCCCTTGGTTCCCTTGCCAGTTCCATCTCTGACACTGTTAGCAATTTGGGTGTGTTGCTGGATAGCTCTTAAATTTGATAAACAAGTGTCTGCTGTAGATAGATCTAGCTTCTACCAACTGTGGCTAGGCATGCCCTCTGACTGGAACTGGGAGGTTTGCCTCTATTATCCCTGTTCTTGCTGATCTGCACTGCACCCATTAAATACCGTATCCAATTTAAAATACTGCTGCTTACTTTTAAAATGATCAACAACACAGCGCCAAGCTACCTTATTGAATTCCTTAGATTGTACATCCTTGTTAGAGCACTAACATCATCTACTCAGGTAATCTTGGTGCAGCCAAGATCTTGGCTGAAATCTAGAGGTGACCGTGCGTTTGCCTTGGCTGCACCTGATGTGTAGACTTATTCTGTTTCTCTTTTATACATTTCTTTTATGGCTTTGTGCTTTTACCATGTTTTTATTTGATATGCATTTCATTGCTACTTAGGTAACTGTTTGTACAGTCATTTGTATAAAGAGTAAACAGGACTGGTGAACTAGCGCAGCAGTTTTTCTGGACCTTTGCTGCCCTATTATGTTTTTTTTTTTCTGAATCTTTGGTTTTTATTTAGCCTTTTCTCTATTTTTTTTCCAATGAGTCTTAGCTGCACACAGCCTTTGAAACACATTTAACACGAAACCACCGAAGACTTACATTAAAGTCTCATTGTTTCTGTACCTATTTTCGTGTATTCTCATTTGTTTGGCTCCCTGAGTGTCAATTCCTCCTTCTGTCTCATCTTCCTCTGTTCCCTTGTCTTTCACTGTTAGGGTGATATTCTGCCAAGTGTGAAGTTGATGAGCTTCACAGTTACAACAGGTTAACATGTCTGAATAACATGATGAAAGTACAAGCATGAACATTTTAAACATGTTTTTTATATTTATTTATATTTCAATAATATGTTTTAATCCAGCAGTTTAAGGTCGCGCCCAAGTATATCAGTCTCAGACTAAAGTCTGTGCTAATCGACACCATTGCAAAATGTTCATTTTCAGAGGTGGGCTTTCTGCATCATTATCCTGTTGCATAATCTGAGTGAGCTAAGGAGCATGAACTGATAGCTTCATATACTGTATTACTGTGTCATACAGTAACAAACGGCGCCTTAAACCATCTACAACTGAACAGATGTACCTAATAAAGTGGCTTCTCACAAATGTAGTGACGAAACCCCTGTGGCTGAGACTTTGTTATCGAACTTAAACTTTATGTGAGCCCTTTATTATTCAGTATTGAACGTAGCCAGTCTGCTCTTTATTCCAACTGCTTTCTTTCCACATCTGTCTGCACAGTAACGGGACTTCCTCTGCGGTTAATTTATGCTTTCTATTTCGTTTTGCATTATTTTATTTTTAGAGCACGTTACCTGACTGGTTTTGTCCCTGCACTGTTCTGTGTAGCATCTTCAAATGTCCACTAGATGTCACAAAGACACAGTGAACGTGGAACATGCGTGAACCTGTCGTGTGGATTGTGACATGCTCTGAATCCACAGACACGCACAACAACAGGAAAATTACACAAAATGCACTCAAAAGATTCAAGAGTTCGTTTTAACCTATGACATAACAGGACTTAACCATCAAAGACGGCAGCAGTGATTGTAAGGAGCGGTTCTGAATCAGGCCTGCATCAGCTGCGTGAGTCGCTGTGTAAACCACACACAGCACTGCACAGGCTCAGTCTGTGACTGTGCTGCAACAAACAAAAGTAAAGGCGTTCTTATGCATTTAGGCGTTTGGATGGTTGTACGTGCTGAGAAGCAAAACAAATCCTGTTTGTCGTGTTTTTCCTGGAACACACCAGCAGCTGTCAGTAGTTACAGCTGGAGGAAGGCGGGGCGTTTCCCTCACATACAAAACACAAAGTTCCAGGAACAACAGTGAGGCGTGTGTGGGAGCTCTGCTTCTTCCAGGCTTACCGGACTTTGTGGCTGCTGTGGTTTATAAAGGAGGATGAAGATGTTGCTGTTTCTCCTCCTGAGCGGTAAGAAACTCTCTGAGCTCCGTTTACCTGTTTAACCTGCACTCAGTCACAGCACAGCGCCACAAATTCACTCATTCCCGGAAAACAGCGAGTGTGTGAACGATGTCTGAGAGGCCTAGGACCAACAGACTGCGGGCTTTCAGGTGAAAGTTTCTAGCAAGAGACACTAACTAACCACAGTAGCTATGTGCTACAGTAGCTCAGTGTGCGTGGGCGACGCTGATATGAGACATGAGTGCAGGGCTGATAAGCGTTAAGTCGCATGTGATTATTAATGTTTGGAGAAAACGACACGAGGTCAGTGTGTTGCTGTCGGTCATCAGAAAGCAAACACCTCTTTTCTTCCCTGCTTTGCTGTGTGGTTTTCCTGCGATCTAAAACTATTTTACAAATGCGGACAAACCTGAAAAAATACTAATTACACAATATATTAAAAACCTAAATGCATGTGAGGAACCTTGGAGTCATTTTTGACCAGGACATGTCCTTCAACGCACATATTAAACAAATATGTAAGACTGCTTTCTTCCATTTGTGCAACATCTCTAAAGTTAGAAATATCCTGTCTCAGAGTGACGCTGAAAAACTAGTTCATGCATTTATTACTTCCAGGTTGGACTGTTCATTATTATCAGGATGTCCAAAAAACTCACTGAAAAGCCTTCAGCTAATCCAAAATGCTGCAGCAAGAGTCCTGACAGGGACTAGAAAGAGAGAGCAGATTTCTCCTGTTTTGGCTTCCCTTCATTGGCTTCCTGTTAAGTCCAGAATTGAATTCAAAATCCTGCTCCTCACATACAAGGTCTTAAATAATCAGGCCCCATCTTATCTTAATGACCTTGTAGTACCATATCACCCTATTAGAGCACTTCGCTCTCGCTCTGCAGGCCTACTTGTTGTTCCTAGAGTATTTAAAAGTAGAATGGGAGGCAGAGCCTTCAGTTTTCAGGCCCCTCTTCTGTGGAACCAGCTTCCAGTTTGGATTCGGGAGACAGACACTATCTCTACTTTTAAGATTAGGCTTAAAACTTTCCTTTTTGCTAAAGCATATAGTTAGGGCTGGACCAGGTGACCCTGAATCCTCCCTTAGTTATGCTGCAATAGACGTAGGCTGCCGGGGGATTCCCATGATGCACTGAGTGTTTCCTTTCCAGTCACCTTTCTCACTCACTATGTGTTAATAGACCTCTCTGCATTGAATCTGTAGCGACTTCCTCAGTCGCTAGAGGCCGGGGACTGAGCTTGCCTATTTGCCTGATGCGCTGTCAACTTTACGCCATAATGCGAGAGGTGGAATTGCTTACTTGTTTATTAAAGTGCTTGAAAAGTTTACAGAGCAATAAAACATCACAGGCTCTAACGCAACAATTAAGGGGAAACTCGTTGTGCTGCGGTCAACAAAAACTACGGCGACCCAGCCCTCTGTCAAAATCAAACCAGTGAAAGACAGACTGACAACGCTCTCTTAATGCCACCGCTAGCACCCATGTGACTCCCATTACACATCACCATAGCAACCAAACAAATGAAAACCCAGTGATCATCAAAAATTCAATACATTTAGTTATGGCTCCTACAGAATCAAATCTGTTATATGATTGTTGGGTTTTTCTCTGTATCTACTGTACAATATGAAGCGCCTTGAGGCGACTTTTGTTGTGATTTGGTGCTATATAAATAAAATTGAACTGAATTGAATGTGCACCAATGGCCTGATACTCACAGATTATATCAATTTCTAATTATGCTTGAATTAACAAATTTCTAGTTATTTACAAATTGAAACAATAAAGGGCAATTAAGTTCTAGATTTTATTTATGTTTTGGTCATTTGTGTATTTGTACATCTGGTTTCCGACTATAATGTCACTTTTCATTCATCATTTAAACTCTGGGTCAAACCCACAACATGTATTTGATTTGAGTTTCTCTTTGTGTGTCCTCAGTTTCCCAGCATGCTCTGGCTGTGGTGGTGGAGGTGAGTGAGGGGGAAAGGTCTGTCCTGCTGCCCTGTCTTTTCTCAGGTATTACACCTGAGGACACCACAGTGATGTGGACTTGCAGTGACCTCGATCCCAAATCTGTACATCACCGACGAGAAGGAGGAGACGATGGTAGAGGACAAAACCAGCGTTACAGCAGACGCACATCAATGAATCGTTACGCTTTCATCATTAAAGACTTCAGCCTCACTCTGAGGAAACCCACAAAGACTGACAGCGGCAACTACACCTGCTCCATCAGTGCTGGAGGGAAAGAACGGAGACTCAGAGACATCCAGCTGCAGGTCAAAGGTCAGCAACAAGCCCAACACCTGCCATAATTACAGGTCAATACTCTAGTCAAAGGTCAGAGGTCAAACTGACGCAAATTAATTCCGAAAGTCTTGTAAAAATACAGATGAAACCCGCAGCATTATTTAGCACAGATGTAACCTCAGAGGAAACACGAACAACAAAGCAGGAGATGACTGCAGAGAACTGCTGCAGCCTCTGGAAAATGTGACAGACTCATGTCAGCTCGTGTGCAGAGGGCTGTGTTTACCACACATATTTCTGTAAATATGTAAATAAATGACATTCTATGCATCACCCAGCACAAAACACTCAGAGGAATTTTGCTGCCACTTTTACAGTTGACACTTTGGTTTCTTGTCCTCTCAGACCAGCAGGCGGAGGTGACGGTGAGGGAAGGGTCACAGTCTGTCATCCTGCCCTGCAACACAACATCTGACCTGCCTGAGGACACCACAGTGGAGTGGACTCGCTCTGACCTCGGACTCATCACAGTCCATGAGTATTCTAACAGAAATGATGACCTTATGACTCAGGATGAAGTTTACAGGGACCGAACGAAGATGAATGAAGACCTGCTGAGAACTGGGGACCTCAGTCTGACCCTGAAACACCCCAAAGTGAAAGACACGGGACGATACATCTGCACCATCTACAGAGACAAAGACATCCTGAGACAGAAAGTAGTGCTGCAGGTCAAAGGTCAGTGCTGTAAGTTGAGGTCAGAGGTCAGTTTTCTAGATACAGGTCAGAAATCTTTTTTTATGCTTCTCCACAGAACCATTTCCATCCTGGTCCAAAGTTTTAGTGGGTCTCCTGGTTCTCCTGGTTGTTCTTGGGGTTTCTGGAGGTCTGTTTTTTTTCATTTGCGGCAGTATTTCATGTCAGGTGAGTTTCTTCTACTACACTACCCATAATGCCGAGCGTTAGCAGGTGTCTGCACATTTTTCAAACCTCTTTTCCCCACTCTGCGACACACCTGCCGGGGATCAAACACTGGTTTGTGGCTCTATAAAAAGGAACTCCGTAAACCTTTGACATCTGACAAAAAGTCAGAGCACTCTTGAGACAACCATTCATTTAGTGTTAATGGTGATAACTTCATCAATTTCTTCACAAATACAATTTTAACCATTAGAGAAAGAATTACCCACAAGATCAAGGTGGCACGGAGGGAGGTTAGCCAAGTATCGGAGCTGCAGAAAGGTGCTACAAGAAGGTGCCTAAGAAGTCCAGCAAGCTGTCGATGTCTGAGGCCTTACAAACTGCCAACCAAATACGCACAGACTTGACCAACTGCCAAAAAATGTAGTCAGATGATAACAAATTGAGAAGGTCCTACCAGTGGCTGGACAAAGCTGGACTGAAAGACAGCACAGAGGCACTAATCATGGCAGCACAGGAACAAGCTCTGAGCACAAGATCCATAGAGGCTGGAGTCCATCATACCAGGCAAGACCCCAGGTGCAGGCTGTGTAAAGATGCCCCAGAGACAATCCAGCCATAACAGCAGGGTGCAAGATGCTAGCAGGCAAGGCATACATGGAACGCCATAACCAAGTGGCCGGCATAGTGTACAGGAACATCTGTGCCGAGTATAACCTGGAAGTCCCGAGGTCAAAATTCTCCTAGGGTGGTGGAGAATGACCGAGCTAAGATCCTGTGGGACTTACCAACTGGATATAGTGGTGATAGACAAACAGAAGAAGACGGCTGTAGTGATAGATGTAGCTGTACCGAGCAAGCTCAGGGTACGCAGTGTTATTGTATATGCATGTTTCTGCTTTAATCTGCTGATGCTGCTTTGGGCTTGGTGGAATTTAAACACAACAACATTGCTGGCAGAGGTAATGTGATTTCACTATAGTGTAAATTGCATAAACCAGCACATCAAGCAGGAAGTCTAGATTGATTCTCTCTTTAACAAAACCTAAACTCTGATCCAATTCAAAGCTTAGACAGAGCTGAGTGGATTCGACATGTTCTCATTGCCTTGAAGCCTTCTGAATGTCTTCCTTTCTGATGAAAACCCAGAAGTCCTGAGTAGTCTTTCAGGCATGGTATTCATCAGCCCCAGGCTGAGGCTCAGTCTGTCTGTTCTTCTTCATCCAACATGTCTGCAGCACTTTACAGGATGCTGCAGACGAGTTACCAAAGAACGAGTCAGGAACAAACTGAGACACAATCTGACTGAGACTAGAAGACAAGGAGGGACAGGGAGGTCATGTGACCATCCTGTTGTGCTTTGTTGTTCCCTCAGGTTACAAGGTGGTGGTGGTTTCAGGGGAGGAGTCTGTCCGGCTGCCATGCAAAACTACGGTCAGATTACCCAACGATGCTAAAGTGGAGTGGACGGACAATTCCATTTCCAACAGGAAGGTCCACGTGTCTGACCAGGTTGGAGAACAGGACGAGGTTTACAAAGACCGAACAGAGATGAAGAGGAACCTGCTGAAACCTGGAGACTTCAGTCTGACCCTGAAATACCCCACAGACAAAGACACACACATCTACACCTGCTCGATCTACAGCCACGAAGGAAATCGTCCAATCATGAGCAAGAAAGTGGAGCTCATTGTCAAAGGTTAGTCGTGTGTTTATATTCAGAACTCACATATATTTCATATAATCCACATCTGTGACCTTTTAAACACGAATTTCATTTTATATATGTAACCCACCTAAAATCTGCCTCATGAAAATGAACTGCTGTTCCCCAAAAATGTCAGTAGGTGGCACTATGAGATTGTTTAGTGCTTGTGAACTTGAGTTGAGAACTATAGAGAAGGAGAATAGCGCTAAGGCTACGTATGCTGGTCGGAGCTACTCACAGAGTTTTTCCTTAACCTTTTTCTTGAACAAGGATTGTGTGTGAAGACACAAATTGGATTTTACTTTTCCGCTTGTTGGGAAACGCGGACACTTTTTGTTGATGCTGATGTACCTCTGTTTTTGTGTTTTTTTTTGTTCATTTCCGGTGAGTTGACTAACTGCGCTAGCATAGCAAGCTAATCGTTAGCTCAGTATAATGTAAATTTCATGTGTTCCTTTTAAGTGCTGTATTATCTTTTTATTTCTTCACTTGTGAATGTTTTAAGCCAATCGGAAATATTTCTTTGGAAGCTAGTAGGTAAGTTTTATTTATTGTAATGAGATGATAAATATGAGCAGTCTTTGGCTAAATAGTACTGCGACCACGTTTTGCACTTTCCTCGTGCATCAGTAATGTACATTCTCTCAATTCATTGGATTGATGTGACTGCTTTTCACAAAATATGAGATTTGAGTTAAATTTGTATGATGTGGAAATTGTTTTAAGGTTCTTTGATTAATTTTATTATTGATTGCATTAAGTCGTTATATACAAAGAGTGAGAGACATTTGGTCACTAGTGTTGATTAAGTTGTTATATGATATTCATGTAAAATATGTTCACTGCCCTGTGCAGGTTGGTTTTTTTGTTGGAGTCTAAAGTTGCGAGCCAGGATTCCGGATCCCCAGCTGCGATGCAGGAAAGATTTCCAGCCTACTTAGAAGTGACAACTGCGTTACTTCTTGACAGATAAGCTTATGAGATCTCAGAACAATACACTACCCGGGTAGTACTACTAACATTAACACTATACACACACACTCACACACCTGAACTGAAAAGACTGAAAAGAACTCTGAACACTGAACTCTGAACTCTAAAACTGAATACACAGACTGACAAATATGGACAATTGGAACTGTTGTGAACTGTTGAATGACTGTTTTTGGTTTTGTTTTGAATAAATGTTGACTGTTCTTTTAGCTGTGTGTCATTCGCTCCTTAGTCGATTCCTAGAGGCCATAAGCCTAAGATCCTAACTTTCTCTACATTCAGTAGTGGTAAAGTATCGTGTGTTACATATATGTATATGTATGTACATATGTGTTTGTGTGTAATATAAAAATAGATCTCCATGGTAACTGAACACATCAGCTGGTCTGCAGCAGGTCATGTTCAGAGTTTGAGGCTCAAAGTGTCCCATTTTCACTGATTGTTTCCCGACGACATGCTTCACGTGTGATATGGATCCTCTGCTGAAGGAATCTGCTTTCTATCCACAACCTGTTGATCCGTGTCTGACTAACAGCAGCGCAGGAAGCCCTGCAGTTACAGAGAAACTGTCTGAGTCGCATTGTTGCTGCAGTTTACCTGCAACTGCTGTGAAGAAAAACAGGCTTTAGATTTTGTTGATCCAGCTAAAACAAAGAAAGTATGGATATGTCGACCTTGTTTCATAGGACACCTCTGTGATAATAAGTGCAGTATCATTGTCTTTCAAAGACTGCAAATAAAGCTTTTATTCTAAAATGACACTGAGTTCATTAGAAACCAGCTCTGCTGCTGATTGGACATCAAAGGCAGCTTCAGGGGAATCAGTCAAACATGTTTTAACTACAAATATTTAACTTCAGTGCAAAACTTATTGTGCTCAGTGCTCTGTTGTTGTTTCAGTCCCCCAGGTGGAGGTGGTGGATTCAGGTGTAGAGTCGGTCCAGCTGCCCTGCAAAGCCACAGTTAATCTGCCTGAAGACGCTAAAGTGGAGTGGACGGACAGTTCACATATGGCAGAACAGACCTGGCAACCTTGAAGAACAGTTTGTGTTTTACAAAGATCGAACAGAGATGAAAAACAACCCGCTGACAACTGGAGACCTCAGTCTGACCCTGACATACCCCACTGACTGGGATGGAAAGACCTACACCTGCACCGTCTACAACGGACAGGGAAACACCCTGATGAAGAAACAGGTGGAGCTTAAAGTTAGAGGTTAGATAATACTTTGATTTTCACATGTGATGTACATAATATGGACATATCACCCTTTTAACACTAATGTATCGCCATACTTTATCCTCCTGGTGAGTTAGGAAAGATCGAGCTTACTGATCGGCAACAGTTTGGAAATCGATCAGCATGAAGCTGAAGGAGAAACTGTCAGAGCAAAATCTTAAAGTGAACTCTGAAGCTGATCTGCAGACATCCCAGCGAGGTTGTACAACAATAAATACAACAATAATCTAGACAAGGACGCCCAACACAAAGAAACTCTACTTGGAAATCTTTCTTAAGTGAATCTGTTTCTGCTTTCTCGTTATTACATTGGAGAAGATTCTCAGCAATCCTACTTTTAATGGTCTAAGCATCAATTCCACATCTTTAACTTAACTTCAAAAAAAGAGATGTACAACTGAATGTCATCTGCATTGTGTAACAAGTAATGTCAAAGTGCCGGAAATCTGGTGAAGCGGGAACGTATATAACAGAAATAGTAAGAGTCTCCAAAACTGAACCTTTTGACACACCATAGGCATGATAAGCAGAAGAGGACCTGTGCATCCACGTAATCATCAGCTGTGAACAACAGAACAAAAAACTGAGACATGGACAGGCAGTAAAGTCCAAGCTTCATTAATCTCATATGAGAGGGAAGAAAACAGTGTCAACTCAAATAGAAATTTTCCCTCACAGCTTATGTTGTTTGTTGTCCTCTCAGTCTGTCAGGTGCAGGTGGAGAAGGGGGCGGAGTCTGTCCAGCTGCCCTTTCAAACCAAGAAAGACCTTCCTGCAGATGCTAAAGTGGTGTGGTGGGACATTCATGACAGGAAGGTCCACGTGTTTTCAGACCAGGCTGGAGAACAGGACCAGGTTTACAGGGACCGAACAGAGATGAATAACAACCCGCTGAAAACTGGAGACCTCAGTCTGACCCTGAAACGTCCCACAGAGAGAGACAGTGGGACATACAGATGTAAAGTCTACGGGAGAACCAGCAGATACAAAAAAGTGCAGCTCAGAGTCAAAGGTTTGTTTGTTTGTTTCTTGTATAGCTGTACTTGTACTGTATAGCTCTGTGTAAATAATCATTCTGTACATTCAATAATCTTTAATCCTACAACTGTTTACAACTTGCATAGTTCCCATTTCTGTATAGCTGTATATCTCAGATTTCTGTAAAGTTATTTATTTCATATTCTGTATAGTTTTTCATATTTATATCCTGTACATAGTGTTAAGGTTCAAATATTGAGGAAGGAGAGTACAAACCACCATTGGTCCAGAAGATCTTGGTCAAACAATTGATTTTAATGAATACACACGTGTGGGAAGAACACTCTGTACGCAGACAGCAAGTGGTCTTCGACTTAATCAAAGCATACACAGATTTTTATAGCATCAGGGTTTGATTTACTGACGCCCCTTCATGCGTCACAGACAGGATATAGACATACGTCAATATCAAAACTACAATGACTTTTACCACCGTTCGAAAGAACATCATCTTCTATTTTCATGGCTGGCACTTCCTGTCTACCTTTCAGTTCTTGTCTTGTTCCTCTTTTACCGAGACACTTTCGCCGTTACAATCCAGACATGACTAATCTCTCTCTCCTCTAAATAAATCTAACTCATATGTGTGTGTGTGTGTGTGTGTGTGTGTGTCACGACCTCACATGCTCTCTGTGTCACCTCTTCACCTACTAACTGTCTGTGTCTCGTCCTCAAATGCTCTTTCTCAATTCACCTGTTGCACTTCTGACCTTTTACCAGAACAGAGGCTCATCCTTATGTGTTACAACCTAACTGAGACTATGTATATGTCATCTACTAAATAAATGTTTTAACCAAGAACCTCTACTAAAACCTTAATATAAAATGACCTGATATAAGTGTTTTGTAAGCATGTACGCAGTTTTAACCTTCTATAGCTCCAAGTCACTTGCACAATAGATTGTCCGGACATCGCGCCGAACAAAGCTTACAACCTCCAATTAATTGACCGAGCACCAACTCTTTAATAAGCACAGATATGCAATATGTATAAAATAGTTATAACTGCACCTGAAATACAAGGTTAACATAATAACTGTATGCATAACATCTTAAGGCCTTCTTAAAGCTATCTGTTACATTGTTAAAGCCTCGTCTTAGCCTGCTGCTCAAAATAACTTTCACTTCTGCAAACTCTCTGCAAGCCTGTTTCCTGTCAGCCTGTGACTTAGTCTTTCTGAAAGACACACACACTGTTCAACCTCTGAATGCAATATAAACTCCAGATTATATTATTAATGCAATGGTGATGATGATTATTCTTTAACAATAGCAGTAAAATAATTTCCCTGCCCTCACAATAGCCTGTTCATAGCTTGTACTCACTACAGCCTGTACATACTTAGTTATAGAATATTCACAACATACTTCATACCGTGTACATTATAACATACCATAATAGACCCATTTCTGTAATGTACTCACATATCTATACTATTGCTAATATATATTGTAATATATCTATATCACTAAAGCACTTCTGGATGGATGCAAACTGCATTTCGTTGCCCTGTACCTGTGCATGTGCAGTGACAATAAAGTTGAATTCTATTCTATTATATTCTATTCTTAGTTCCTGTCTGACTGTGTTGTGTCTCCTCTGCAGGGAGAGTTCAGGTCCAGGATCAAACAGGGGACATCAGGAACAGAAGCAGCTCCATTGATCCGACTCCTCTGATGGCTGATCAATCAGTTTGATCTGTGTGTTCTTTGATTATTGATCAGTGATGTCAGAGTGGAGTCAGTGTGATGTTGTTGTTGTGTGTTTGAGACTTTTAGTGTCCATGAAGGTCTCTGCTGCCGTAGATCCTCTGAACTGTGACAGAGGTCTCACTCTGGAGGAAACTCTCAGCACTTTCCAGCAGCTCCTCCATCATGGAGGACGTTCCCTCACTGTAACAGGTGGAGGAGAGAGGAAGCACAGGTGGATCCTCTGAGGAAGAGGAGCGTTCCTACAAACCACATGATCACATCAACACAGTCGTTATCTATAAAGTCAAATTGTTGGGTTTTCAGAATCAGAAAGTTGCCTTTTACCTCTTATGTCACCATAGTAACTGACTGAAAACATCAATTTCTGTTATTATTATTATTTATATTTTTTGTTATTTTCAAACATGTAAATAATTATGATCCAGAGAAGTCTGAAGTGAACTAAACACAAACATGTGTGTTACGAAAAACAAAGAGAAAAGTTTATGTCTCTTATTTATTATTTATTTTGGTCAAACTTGCTTCGGAGGCTGACAGCAGCAGCAACTACTTTTTCTCTCGTAGTCGTGGCTTTTATGGTGGTGCTGTTGTTTATTTCATGCAGTTTGGTACATCCAAATCGTGGGATGTGGATAAAAGAATGAATGTATTTCATCAGTTTCATGGTGTTATAGTGTGATGATATCTGTGCTTCTTTATGTGCTATGGAGCTTTTGTTTTCTCCTCATACTGACTCCCTTTTGGGGGATCATTATGAGTCGAAATTCAAGATTTGTCAAGATTATAAAAGTCTCTGTATCCAGGTCCTACAAATGCATACACGCATCAATATTACCTTCAGACACAATGAAATTATTTTCATTAAAACTCCTGTTTTGCGGATTCATTTGCAGTGTTTTGTTTTTGTATAAATTAAAAGTTATATTAAAATGTTAAACAGAAATAAGAATGCCTGCATTTGTAACAGAACAAATACACAGCATTAGGCAATTATAAGGCTTCTCATAAAAAAACACAATGCAAAAGGGTTTATCAACACACAAAGCACTCGTATTTGCCAGGTAAGACTAAAATATGAGGCCACGAATGATAATAAAGAGCCATTGGGAGACAAAAGAGCCGGTGTTCCAGATTTGCTCGTCTTTGGGAGCCGTGGGACAGCTCTCAGAAAACAGGCGAGCTTCTCATCACTAACACATATGCCGGTGTTGTGCCAAAAAGTGATTGTCTGCCAGAAACTGATTGCCGTCCGCGGGAGCGCGCGCAGCTGCTTAAAGCTGCAGCGCCCGTATTACTTGCGTTGCCAGCTACTTCCGTGCAACTGATATAACGTGGGGGGGGGGAAAAAACCCAAACACATTTATGCCTTTGTTATTAGGCAAAGGTATGCATTTATGGAGCTTTAACGTTTCTTGAAACCGAATTATGACGCTTATCAGAAGGTTGCTTTCAGTGTGTAGCGCAGTCACGAATGACTACACGGAATAATTAATGCCTACAGGTTTAGTATGTCTACTCTCGTTGTTCATATTTGTTATAAGACTGTCGAATAGTAGTTAAAACAATAAAGACCTATTGTGCCAGTATCACCATGACTCTTTCTTGTTTGTTCAGAATAACGACTGAGAACATGGCATTTTAGCGCTACCAAAAAGCGATTGTGGCCTATAACTTGTGATATATTATATCCCAAAAACTCTTCAAGAACTGCTGAATAACTTGTACAGGAACAATAAAACAATAAATAAAACTGACAATATGCCATTTTCAAGCTGCCAAAAAGTGATTGTGGCCTATAAATTGTCACTGAAACAATATTTCTGCTTCAAACTTGTTGGGTATCATCCAAAAGGATGATATGTGGCACATCATATCCCAAACAGTCTCTAAGAAATGCTGAATAACTTTTAAAGGATCATTAATACCTATAATGTGCCATTTTAAGCCTGCCAAAAAGTGATTGCCACCTATATCTTGTCACTGAAACAATGTTTCTGCTTCAAACTTGGTGGATGTCATTCAGAAGGGTCCTATGTGACATATTATATCTCAAACACTATCCAAGAGCTGCTGAATAACTTTTAAAAGAACATTAATACCGATAATATGTCATTTTCAACCTGTGCATAAAACGTCAAATTTCAAAAATGTTGTAATTTAAAAATAACCCAAAAAAAGGATAATGGCCAAATGGAAACAGGTGGAAGGAGATCTGCTTAAACACATTAGGAACACCAAGTAATAGGAAAGACAAAACAAACGGTAATAAAAATGTCATTCCAATACAGCAATTATTAATTGAAACGAAAACCAAAAACAAATAACAATTAAATCCAATTAAAGAAGAAACCACCAGTTAAAATAAACCAACAAATAGACCAGAAACAGGGGGTATAGCGGAAGCTCAACACCAATTAACCATGGAACAACAATATTAATTCTTTGCATACAGTAACTATGGTAACATGTTAGGAAACACAAAATAATTGAATAATCCTACAAACAAATTGCAATCAAAGCTGAACTCTAATGTTGTGAACAACACAGAAACACACACAGCAACACAAACATAAATTAATGAATTACTAAACAAATAAACAACCAATAAATATTATAGGAGACAACGATACAAAACAAGAAACATTTCAAAAACGTTGAAAAATTGACAGCGACCCTCTGACCAGCATGCTTCACAAACAAATGGGTTTTTTTTGGTCTTGCAGGGCTTCTTGGCACAGCTCCTGTGGTACCACCGTGGGTAAATCTTGCAGCCAGTATGAATTAGACAAAACAAGGTAACATGAATATTTTGTTAAAAGTGTTATACAAATAAGTATGTAAATAACAATCTTGCAAAATACTCAGTCCACCATTCATTACAACTTCTGAATGACATGCAGCAAGTTTGAAGCAGAAATAGTATTTCATTAACAAGATATAGGCCACAATCGCTTTTTGGCAGGTTGAAAATGACATATTATTATATTAATGTTCTTTTAAAAGTTTTTCAGCAGTTCTTGGAGAGTATTTGAGATATAATGTGTCACATAGGACCCTTCTGAATGACATCCACCAAGTTTGAAGCAGAAATATTGTTTCAGTGACAAGTTATAGGCCACAATCACTTTTTGGCAGCTTGAAAATGGCATATTGTCAGTTTTATTGTTCCTGTACAAGTTATTCAGCAGCTCTTGGAGGCTGTTTGGGATATAATATATCACATGTAACCCTTCTGGAATATATCCAACAAGTTTGAAGCCGAAATATTGTTTCAGTGACAAGTTATAGGCCACAATCACTTTTTGGTAGCGCTAAAATGCCATGTTCTCAGTCGTTATTCTGAACAAACAAGAAAGAGTCATGGTGATACTGGCACAATAGGTCTTTATTGTTTTAACTACTATTCGACAGTCTTATAACAAATATGAACAACGAGAGTAGACATACTAAACCTGTAGGCATTAATTATTCCATCGTGATGCGTGTAGTCATTCGTGACTGCGCTACACACTGAAAGCAACCTTCTGATAAGCGCCATAATTCGGTTACAAGAAACGTTAAAGCTCCATAAATGCATACCTTTGCCTAATAACGAAGGCATAAATGTGTTTGGGTTTTTCCCCCCCACGTTAAGTAATCCGGGCGCTGCAGCTTTAAGCAGCTGTGCGCGCTCCCGCGGACGGCAATCAGTTTCTGGCAGACAATCACATTTTGGCACAACACCTGCAAACGTAATAACCAGTTGATCTGGGGGACAGGACACCGGGAGTTTCCGTGAAACCGAAAGTAAACAGTTGATATGTTAATAACGAGTGTTACGCCCTCCATTGTCTTTTATCGACGGTTCCCAATATTTGTATGAGACACAAATCGCAAATATTAAGAGCAACAGTGAGAAGTGTTTGGATTTGTGCAGGTTGCGGTTTCTTGCAGGAGGTTGAAGATGCTGCTGTTTCTCCTGCTCCTTATTAGCGGTAAGAAACTCTGTAAACAATGTTTATCTTGCACTCAGACCGAAGTTTGCTCATTATCGCAAAGGTAGATACGCGCAGTGCGTGAGATTACCGATTTAATGATGTGTGGCTTTATTTACAAAAGAGTAAGGGATGGTGTGAGAAAGTCTGGACCGACAGACTCAGTGCTTTGTGTTGGAAGTTTGAGCCTGGGGGAAGCTAGCCCGGTGACGCAGGTCATGGCTGCAGGTCTGAGATAAAAGGCTTTGATCAGATAACCCTCTACATAACAAAACCACCATCATTCTCAGGAGAAGGAACAGGCACTGGAGTGGTCACCTATATCTGTTACTGTTCACAAAGTGTGACTCACTGGGATATCACCAGTTAAACTTGAAAGTTGTTTTCGTTCTAAAAACTGTGCGGATGGCGGATTGTTTATTTCCTGGTTAATCTCGCATACTCTGATCCGGTCACCGGAACTTTTCCCCTCTAAAAGCTGGTTTTGATTTCACCAGGAATAAGTCTGTTTATTTCTTATCTTTTTTTAATTCCCGTGTTACATACCAGTGTTTTACAGTAAATGTTACTTTCTATTCCAAATGAAAGTAAAAGTAATGCTTATCATAAAGACTGCTACATAAGAATAGTGTTATGGCCCGTCTAGGCGCGGCCAGACCACGTCTGCAACATAAAGGGTGATCCATCCCCGTCCAACCACAAGCAGCACGTCACACACTTAATACTTTGTGACAGTGATTTATTTACAATAAGTGCAGTTAAACAAAGGAAGGGAGCATACCATAACTTCAGGGTGAACCCAAGGCCAAAACAACAAACAAAGGGTAACCTATCTCAGGAATAAACACAACTTACCTACTCAAAAGAGCTAAACCAAACGACAATCACTTTCCTCCCTGCCTAACAAAAACAGGAGAAAACTGATCAAACAAAAAGGCGGTCCACCCCTACATGCTCTTACATTAACATAATATAGTGACACAGTGAACGGTCTGCCGGTTGGGTTGGGCCGGGGATGAATGAATTGGCAGTCCCTGGCGCTCTCTTCTTATCCGCTGCCTCCCAGTCCTCAGCCAATCGGTGTGAGCCATCCACCCTGGATGCACCAATCCCGGAGGAGCACCTGGACACTCAAATTTACATATGATTACGATCAGTTGTAACAATAGACATAAATAATGAAATCGGGATAAACTTTAAAATCCCTTTAAAAGCAGCAGTGTGACGTTTAGGGTTCAGCTGCAGGTTTAACAACTGTTCAAACCTATCAGGTTTTGGCAGGAACTGGGAAACACACTGTTTATGATGGTCATTGCAATGATTTGTGTCTCAGTCAGGTTTGTTCTCATGAATGATGGTGTGTGAATTGTGGTACAACATTATCTCGCCTCCTTTCATAAAGAATGCACCAGTGTCTGCTATACTGAATTAAGTAATAAAATAAACGTTTTAGTATTTAGAGGACTGTCATCTTATGTGAGGGGCACTTTAATGTTCAAGTGCAAGCAAACAAGCAAACACCCAGAAATATTTCTGAAAATTTAGTTTCGTTTAGTTTTTAAAAAATGTAAAATACTGTATAACAAGACAAAACTGCAAATGTAAATGCATTATTTTTCACTCTTAACGTACTGAAGCATTTTAATTGAACTACCAAATAAACAAATTGGTACTCTCTTTCTGCCATTGTCTGGCCAGAAAGAGATCTATTTATTATAAAATACATTTATTCATAGATTTTTAAAAATAAAATAAAGATATATTTATAACTATTTCTTTATTTATAAATACATCTATACATAAATGTATTTATAAAATACATTTATTCATATATTCACATATATATAATGCAGATATATTTTTTTAAATATATCTTTATTTTAGAAAGCACTTTAAAACAACCACAGCTTACGCAAAGTGTTTTACATTGGAAGTAAATAATAAAATTACATAATGTGTAAATAATAGCCAAATGAAAGTAAATTAATTAATTAGTGTCACTTGTTATTAAACCAGCTATTAAGTCTCACTGAGGTCAAAAGCCAAAGAATAAAGTTGGGTTTTAAGACGTGTTTTAAAAGTGGACAGTGAAGGGGCCGCTTTAACGTGCAAGGGCAAGTTATTCCATAATTTAGGAGCGACGATAGAAACGGCACTGTCCCCTCTGAGCTTCCTCCTGGATCTCGGTACTTCCAAGAGCAGGTGGTCAGCTGACCTAAGAGACTGATTCACAGATCAAATTTCCTTTGAAAATGTCATTTCTTGGTGTAGATATCACAACAGGACATCTGAAAACACAATAACATGGGAAGTTTTAAATGAATTATGAAAACTATGTAGTGGTGTGGAGTGAGCACACGTTAACAATCCATTAAAATTGGCTCTAAAATTGGTTCTTTAAGGTCAACTTAATCATTCATTGCTCTAAAATTGACAAAAAAAATAGTATGACTTAAA
This sequence comes from Maylandia zebra, assembly GCF_041146795.1. Lineage (NCBI taxonomy): Eukaryota > Metazoa > Chordata > Actinopteri > Cichliformes > Cichlidae > Maylandia > Maylandia zebra. Next base: position 5,022,716 of record NC_135169.1, on the reverse strand, counting down.
ATCTATGATTTCTACAATAACATGTCAAAGTTTACCTTTGAATTCTCTTTTAAAGGTCAATATATTGATCTGAAGGCAACAGTGATAATAATGTTGTATAGAGCTCTTTACAGTTGCAGCGTTTGGTTGTATGCATATGGGAAATTATATATTGGAATTCTAAATATCACATTACTTTGAACTTCAGACCTCTTCTTCAAGGTCAGATTTTCATAAAATGTATTTTTTTTTCATTAAATCCCTGCTTAAAATTCTGCTGTCTTTGTTTTGTTTTGGCAACATAAAGGAAATGAGACTGGCATATAGGGATTATAAATATCACAAAAGTGTCGGTGAACATGTGACAATCAGTCCTTGTACAGGATGGACATTTTATTACTAACAACTGACTGAAGCCTTTGAATGTTTCATGTTAGCTGCTCATGATTGAAGGCGTGGTATATTTCTGACTTTAAAGTGTCTGGCAGAACTGTAAAAAAAAGTAAAACATAGGTGTGCATTCAAATGTACAGATTAAATTAATTACCACTGTCTTTTGCCTCACCAAACTTACTTTTAAGATGTTTGAGGTCAAATAACAAAATCATCTAAGTTTATACAAACAAATTACACAAAAGTCTAACTGACCATTTACATTTACTAGATCTTACAATAAATACATATGTTCAGTCATTATTTATTCACTGATTACATTACCTTTACAGTAACTTTACCAAGCACAGGTACCCATTTCACTCTGTTAAACAAGCTTATTAAAGATTTTTTCAGTCTTACTGAGTAAATTTAGATTTCATAGACAGATTAACTGTAAATAGTTCTCTCCCTGGTCCCTGAAATTTACCATTTGGACACAGACACAAACCCAAAGCATGCAGTTAACCGTGGTTTCTGTTTGTGTGTCCTCACAGGTTCCCAGCATGCCCTGGCTGAGGTGGTGGAAGTGTATAAGGAGGCAATGTCCGTCTTGGTGCCCTGCCAGTACTCGGGTATTCTTCCTGAGAAGAATCCCACAGTGATGTGGACTCGTAACGATCTTGATCCCAAATGTGTTCATCTGCGACTAGAAGAAGGAGATGATCTCAAAATGCAAAACCAGCGTTACAGGGGGCGCACATCAATGACGTCTGATGCTCTGGAAACTGTAGACTTCAGCCTCACCATCAGAAGACTAGAACTGAGCGACAGCGGCATCTACACCTGCTCCGTCAGTGATGGAAGAGAAGAACTGGGACAGAGAAACATAGAGCTGAAGGTCAAAGGTCAGAAAGTAACTGCAACTGATTAGTAAAAAACCCTATACTGGGTAAATGATACAATCTGATTTAGTTCATTTATATTTATTTTTATTTTCTTAAAAAAGGGTATCAAGTGTTTGTGGCCGGTCTGGCCTGACACTCAGATTGCCGTGTTCTCTGTGTTGTGTTATGTGTAGGATGAGAGGAGTCAACTCTTGCTTTCTCAGCTGTTCACATAAAAACAAATTCAGCAGAGCAACTTCATATGACTGGGCTTCTGCATGCACACCTTTAAGAAAGGGAGAAGAATAGCGGACCACATGAGAAACCACCTGCATGCTCCTATGACCAAACCTTAGTTCGGCAAATTAGCATGTTACAGTAAAGTGCTGTACGCGACAGGGAAACAACAGCACACTAAGAACATCCAACAACACTGTGAGACAAAATGCATAAGCAGAACAATGTCTAAGGAGCTTGGAAAGAAAAGCGTCTGGGCTTCTTTAAGTTTCTTGAAGACATTTCACCTCTCATCTGAGAAGCTTCTTCAGTTCTAAGGTCAAATGGTGGCGAGTCAAGATCTCCTGGGTCTAGGGATGGATTGCCCCTCCTGGTACCAGGACCTGGGGCATAGAGTATGTTTGGGGAGTGTGATTGTGTGTACAGTGTTCATTTCTGTTTGTCCCCACTTTGGGTGAATGCTAAGAATTTGTATGTGTGTGCATGAGGGTGGGAATAGATGTTTGTGTCTGTGTGTGCCTCTTTGTCTATGTTTATATGTCTGGATGGTTCTTAGACTCAACTTCTCTGAGTATATCAAAGGCCCCCCTGGTTTGGGGGCCTATCTCCCGCCATCACACTCCCTGCCATTGGCTGATGTCATCAACTGTTTGTGCATTGGTGGTCTCAACATCATGCTGGGCTCTCAGGTATGTACTAGCTCACTGGCTTGGCGGGGCCTGGTTGGTGCACTTGGCTCGGTCAGGCCTCTTCCGGGGAGCCCTTGGACCTTGGCCTATGGGCCGGAGGCTCGGTCCGGTCTGGCACAGCTGGCTGCTGGCAAAGACTATGGGCTTCTGCACCATGACTGCTGGGTGACCCCCCATCTGGAGCTCTCCTCAGCTGCTTCCAGTATGGTGGCATAGCTGCGCCTCTGGTGGTCCTCCTTGGGCTCTTGTCCTCTGGGGGACCTCTACATGTCTGGAGCCTCGATCTCCTCCATGCCTGCTTCATGGGCTGGGGGGCAGGGCTATGGCTCCTGACCCCTACCATTAGACACTGACATGGTTGTTGCTGTAGTTTCTCTACTGTCATTTTTGTTTTTGTTTGTGTCCCAGAGTCATGTCCAGTCTAATTGTAATAACTTAAAAAAATAAAGATTGAATAAACTATGACAATTAAGTGGACCAGTATAGCAAAAAGGTCTACTGCGGAAAGTAAATCTGTTGGGCATTTTTCTTGACATTCAGACAATAATTTTGATTGCTACAATGCCAGATAGGACAGGGAATGTTTTATATATGTGTGTGTGTTTGTGTATGTATATATATACACACACATACTGGGCTCTAGAGTGCAACCAATTTGGTCAGAGCCATCGACCTCTGAATGCTGAAAAAGCACAGTGTATCCAGAAAACATATTATATACGGTGATAAATGCACTGTCCAAGTGTCCCCTGTCCCCAATGCCTTTCAGCGGCAGGCAGCAGCAAACAGGTCATCAGAGAAGGCTGATGTGATGATTAAGTTTAATATTATCTACAATATTGCCAAAGAGTGCCAAAGCACTTTAAGCACAAGCACAAGATTGTTAATGAATGCAAATCATTAGGTAACGGCCAAGCAGAAAAAAGGTCATTGTTTATTTTGCTGATTATTTTCACTGTTGATTGGATAGTCCGTCACACTGAATTACCGGTGGGATTTTCCACTCTGCTTTCATTAAGGATGTTCCACCATGCAGATACTTTTGGGTTGCTTCTTTCAGTTAGAAATGGACAACTGGAATACGCCCTTTGTCACAGGTCAATGATTAAAATATTTATATAAATGCTTCTACAGCTACTATTTTGCTGTATTGCCCTCTCAGACCAAGAGGTGGAGATAAAAGTGGAGGAAGGGTCACACTCAGTCATCCTGCCCTGCAAAACAACACCTGACCTGCCTGATGACACGAGAGTGGAATGGACTCATTTGGATGTAGAACTCATGACGGTCCATGTGTATCCAAACAGAAGTGAGAACCTTAAGAAACAGGACGACCTTTACTGTGGTCGCACAAAGATGAACAAAGACCTGCTGAAAACTGGGGACGTCAGTCTGACCCTGAAACACCCCACAGAGAGAGACAGTGGAGGATACATCTGCACCGTCTACAGGGACAAAGACATCCTGAGGCAGAAAGTAGTGCTGCAGGTCAAAGGTCAGTGATACAAAAGGTCAGAGTATAGATGCAAATGAGAAAGTAGAGGTGATTTTCTTTTCCTCTCCACAGAACCATTTCCATCCTGGGCCATAGCTCTGATGATTCTTCTGGTTCTTCTTGTTTCTGGAGGTCTTCTATTTCATTTGCGACACTATTTCATGTCAGGTGAGTGTCTCCTCCTACACTACCCATAATGCCGATGGTCAGCAGGTGTCCTCTGGTGGCTCCTTGACTGCGGCTCACACAAACTTGTTCCAGGAGCTGAAAGAGTTGAGAGTTACAAACAGCTGATACAGAGAGCTGAAGAGAAACTTCCAGGTTTGTTCCAGAAGTCAGAAAACCTCCTTCAGACTCAGTCATTGATCAGTGAAACAGCTCCACAACATGACTTTACTAAAGTGTGTGTGCTTCACTGCATTGATCTGACACAGAGGCTGCATGTGGACAAGCTGTTCTTCTTCTGTGGTGGTAAACAGCAGCTGACATGGAAACATGTGCTGACAGTAAATGTTGCAGCAGCTTCAGTAAATGTTCCTCCTTGAGTTGTGCTCAGTCATGTGGTGGAGAGCTTCAGATGTTCAGGCACACGAGATCTTCATGGTTTCTGTGCTGATGTGTGTGAGACATGGCCGACTGTGGAGGCTCAGTCTGTCTGTTCTTCTTCATCCAACATGTCTGCAGCACTTTACAGGACGCTGCAGACTAGTTACCAAAGAACGAGTCAGGAACACATCAGGAACAAACTGAGACACAATCTGACTGAGACTGGAAGACAAGGAGGGACAGGGAGGTCATGTGACCATCACAGCTGCTGCTGATGTCATTATGTTGTGCTTTGTCCTCTCAGTTTACCAGGTGGTGGTAGATTCAGGGGTGGAGTCTGTCCAGCTGCCCTGCAAAATCATTCTTCCCCCAACTAACAATGATAAAGTGGAGTGGCAGAACAGAAACAACAGGAAGGTCCACGTCTATGAGAACGGCTCTGATCAGCCTGGAGAACAGGACGAGGTTTATAGAGACCGAACAAAGATGAAGAGAAACTTACTGGAACCTGGAGACTTCAGTCTGATCCTGAAATACCCCACAGACAGAGACACAAACACCTACACCTGCACCGTCTACAACAGGTTACGAAGAAGCCCAGTGAGGAAAGATGTCGAGCTGATAGTCAGAGGTCAGTGATGTTGATACAGATCAAAGGTCAGAGCACTACTTTGTTTTTATTTTGCATTTCATATGATACCCAGTTGTGAACTATCCATAATTCATGGCGACTGCTGGGGAACTTCCCATCATGCACTGAGCATATCTTTTTCTCTCTTCACTCTCCATGTTTTCCAACACCACTTGCATTAATTATTAATAATCACAAAACTCTTTTACTTTCACACAGTGGGTCTTCAGTGCTGTCTTCCTGCACTCACTGCCAACCTGTTATAACTGCACCTCTGTGAGACTGGTTCTGTTGGAAGAACGTCCTGTTAAAAGGAAGTTTCTCCTTGCCAATGTCACCAACTGGTTGCTCATAGGGAACCTGATTTGGTGGTCCCTCTCCAGGGCATCTGGACTCTATTGATGATCAATGAAAATTAATACTAAGTTAAGTCAGTTATTGAACTGACATCAGTTTCAGTTATTACTGGGAGGAACTCTGTTATATATATCTTGGAGTCCAAATTACTAAAGAGACTTTCTTTACATGCTGATAATTAATTTGCAATCATGGGATGCTGAATCATTTCTGATGGAAATACAAGATATTTAAGCATATGTGGATCTAAATGGCTATGACAGTGATGGGTTAATTTTCATAGATTTCAGCTCTCCTAACTACACCTATTTGTAATTTCATCTCATCACATTTTTTTCACATATTTGGCCTGAAGGGAGAAGAAAAAGGCCTGACAGGGCAAAATGGTTAAATAACAAACTTTAATTTAAAAGGTCTCCACACAAGGAGAGGGCAACACACAACCCTGCACTACTGACTACCAGCAGCAAACTCCAAACTGCTCCCAATATGAGAAACTGTCTAAACACATCACCGAGGTGCTCCATTCTTTGGGCTGGGTCTCCAACAACCCTTGAAAGTAGATCTCAGCTAGCCTTTAAAATGTTTGAAGACTAATTGGTGAGAGAGAGCCAGGTCCAGAGTCGAGGAAAGGAGTGCCAGATGGGGGAAAAAATGCAAGAGAGAGAGAGTGGGAGCACCACACAGATACACCCACCTAGCCCCATAGTATGTAACAGAGCCAAATCAGGAACGTTCAGACTAATCAGGAGATAAAGGTTTGGATCTTAAACATTGCTATCCTTACAGCTGAATATATTTATTAGTGAAACTGGTGCATTGTTTGGTTTGATCAGTTTAAAGTCTTTCAAGAAGATTCAGTGAGTTAAAAATCAGGGTTACCATATTAGCCATCTAGCCGTGTTATGCCATGTTGTTACTGCTTCTGATGTCATCATGTTGTGCTTTGCTGTCCTCTCAGTCCCCGAGGTTGTCAAAGTGGATTCAGGGGCGCATATTGTTGAGCTGCCCTGCAAAGCCAAAGTTCCCCTGCCTGAAGATGCAAAAGTGGAGTGGAAAGACAGTGATAATGACAAGGTTCACGTTTATCAGAACAGATCTGACCAGCCTGATGAGCAGGACCTGATTTATAGAGACCGAACTAAGATGAATGAAGACCTGCTGAAAACTGGGGACGTCAGCCTGACCCTGAAGTACCCCACAGACAATGACATAACAACCTACACCTGCACCGTCTATAACAGAAAGGGAACTGTCCTAATGAAGAAACAAGTGATGCTCAAGGTCAAAGGTCAGTGCACACTTAATAACAGAAGTTTGGTAAAAGTACATTTGTTGGACCTACATCTAGAAGCTACATTTACCTTGAAGGGTGTTGATCACGTACTTTGATTTAAAAATAAACAAAAACAAACAAACAAAAAAACAGAATGTCATATTAGCCCTGGAGGCCTAGAATTTACCACCCACACCCATTGCAGCAGCTCCCCTCTTGTTCAGTGCTTTTGGAATTATGACTGGGTTTAGTTTAGAGGCCTGGAGGGTAGTTTGTTAGTTTTAAAAAAGTTAAAATAATCTGCAACAGCTATTTACTACGGAAGAGGATTAGGGACAGTGGGAAAAAAAACAAATTGGTGCATTTTTGTTCCCTTTTCCAGAATTCCGGAAAAGGGGGGGGAAAAAAGACATGCCTGCTTTTTCCCCCCAGTAGCTCTAATCTCTTCCGTAATTTATATTAATGTGGGTTGATACTCAAGTTTTTACCTTTACTGTTTCACAAAGGGTTAAAAAGGGAATGTCCATGTTTTAGACTCTTTGAATGAAGGATTTCATTAAAGAAGTTTAGCAGGAGCAAATCAAAAGCAGAATCAAACAACAATAATTCCAAAACCAAGTCACTTAATCACACTTATCTATTTAACCTACTCTGAGCTAATGTTGATTTTGTTATGATCTTTATTCTGTGCTAAGTTCTTTAAAGTTATATTCCAGTAGGAAACAATGCAGATGCAAATCCTCTTGAATTTATAATCCAACACGGTAAAAATGAGTAGAGAAAAAGTAAAAAATGCAAAGTGTTCTGGCTGTGGTTGTTCCTCCTGCTGTACTTGGTATATTTTATCATTGTGAACTCCTACAATCCAGTCACATGATTTCTTCTGCTCATTGCAAGAACTAGCCCCAAATTTTCCTCATGTGTTCATTTGCATCACTCCTCTCTCTCTCATCCTGTTTTTCTCTGAAAATCTAATCATTGTTGACATCATCACCTGATGTCTAGCCATACCTTATCATTCGTAATAACTTATAAACCAAACACTAGGCATTTTGTGCAGTGTGACCTTTAAACAGTTGAGGAAACAGGACATGTGGAAGTTAAGGTACTGTACATGGCAGGTCTACAAAATGAACACTATCCGGAAGTAAAATCCTGAAGAACAGAAAATCCAGCAGGAATCTGGCAAAACACCTGAGAGATCCATGTGGACTTTCAGTTAATCCATCTACTGTTTGCCTGTAAGTCTGAAATGGCCCCACTGAACACTCGGTGGAGGCTCTGTTAAGGTTTTGGGCTGAAGTAGGCTGTATTACCTAACAATACATAAAGAGGCAACTACTTAAAGAGGTCTTGAAGCGACTGTTCTTGTAGTTTGGTGCAATAAATATAAATGAAACTGAATTGAATTTAATATTTGGTATGACCACTTTTAAAATCGAAAATAAGCTCGATTTACTTCATTGTAATTTCAATTGACGTTTTAACTGTGTCAGAATTTTTAAAACTCAAAATCCTGGCAATCCTCCTGGCACTTAACAGCGTACACTATGTTACTCTGTGTCGGAGGACCTGATCCTTGGGGTGAATCAATTTTGGGCACAGTCTGTTTTGGAGTTTAAAAGCCACAGAGATGCAGTGTTTAGAAAAAATGTGTCTCAACTGCTCCGATACTCCTGACACGGGATCACGACAGGTTTTCGCTTGGGCAGCGGTTGTCCTTCTCGCCTGGAGCTTTCTTTAGGTGTCTTCCCATCTTTGACAAATGTCCAGCTGGAATAACCACATTTACTCAGGGCCTTCTTGATGTGCTGTTCTTCTGCTTCCCTGTACCACAGTTCAAGTGATCCGTGAATTTTGGTATGTCCAGAAATTTCAGTTTTCAGGCCCCTCTTCTGTGGAACCAGCTTCCAGTTTGGATTCAGGAGACAGACACTATCTCTACTTTTGAGATTAGGCTTCAAACTTTCCTTTTCGCTAAAGCATATAGTTAGGGCTGGACCAAGTGACCCTGAATCCTCCCTTAGTTATGCTGCAATAGACGTAGGCTGCCGGGGGATTCCCATGATGCACTGAGTGTTTCTTCTTCACTCACTATGTGTTAATAGAACTCTCTGCATTTAAACATACCTGTTATTAACAGTGTTGGTCAAGTTACTTGAAAAAAGTAATCAGTAACTAATTACTGATTACTTCCCCAAAAAAGTAATCCCGTTACTTTACTGATTACTTATTTTCAAAAGTAATCAATTACTTAGTTACATAGTTACTTTTTAAAAACACAATTTACAACCTGAATAGGTGATAAAGCGATAGGTCTTTCAGCCCAATTCTACTTTTTCTACATAATCCATCATACAAAATGTAATCAAATGGAAAAGTCCCTTTTTAAAATTTGTTTTATTAGTTTTAATCTTTTAACTTTATGCATCAAGCAAAAATTTAATTATATGAAACATTCTCTGACTTGAATAAATTAGTTTAACATTTAAACCTATTTTCTGCACATTCCAGCACATAAAATAAAATATTTTTTGTGTTTACACTCACTCTTTCAAATAGATGCAAGTAAAACACAGCAGAAAATAAATAAAGTCAAAGACTAAGCAGTCCTGTTGCTCTATTTTCTCCTGTAAAGCAGGAGTAGAGTAGGCAGAGGTTTACCCTGGTGCAGGTGTGCCGAGGTCAGTTGAAGAATCCGCGAGTTTCTCTGTGAGTTTCCCATTACGTCGTAGCTACTCGGTGCTTGCTTGAAAACTTAGGGGTTTTTTTTCGCTGTAAAAAGAAGTTTTCTTCCCACGCACGATGGACGCTAATGTTTTTGTCACTTTTTATGGAAGCAAACTCAAAGTAAGGTCAGTACTTCCACGCTTTAAACGCTGCACGCTCATACTCTCTCCCGTACTCGATATATGATCCATTGTTGATCTGCACACAGCTGTTGTCACTAACGGCGCACTTGCTTACGTCACTGTCGTGAAACATTCTCACAAAAAATCACGGTTTTAGTAACACAGTAACGCAGCGTTCCTACGGGAAAGTAACAGTAATCTAATTACCGTTTTTGCATTAGTAATCCCTTACTTTACTCGTTACTTGAAAAAAGTAATCCAATTACAGTAATGTGTTACAAGTAACGCGTTACTCTGGTTATTAATGTCTTTCTTTCTTCCACAGCATGTCTTTATCCTGTTTCCGCCCCTCCCTGAGCCTGGTTCTGCCAGAGGTTTCTTCCTGTTAAAAGGGAGTTTTTCCTTCCCGCTGTTGCCAATGTGCTTGCTCATAGGGGGTCATATGATTGTTGGGTTTTTCTCTGTATGTATTATTGTAGGGTCTACCTTACAATATAAAGCACCTTGAGGCGACAGTTGTTGTTAAAATTTAATTGAATTCTTTCTATGATGAGAATGTACACATCCTGGACAGGGAGGAACGCTGGTTTGAGCGCAGAGTCAAGGAGGCTATTTATGTGAAAAGGGAAAGACCATCTCTGAATCGAGGAGGGGCCTAAGGGTACATCTTTCGCCATCTTACAATGCTGTGATTGCAGCCATTCCCCAAATCTCTGTGAATGGTACTCATAGTCTTTGCCAATCGTCATGATTATGCATATCAGGGATCATAAACTGACCTCCAGCCCATTGTTCCTTCAGTGATCTGGTTTCAGTCATTATGCAAATGTACTGTTTATAAGATTGGGGAAACCTGCAGTCAGCTGACACTTGGATTAGTTACAAAACATTTCTCCCACTGAAAATTCTACATCCAGATGAACAGAATCAACTTTTTGGGATATCCATAATATTTCACTTCATCCAGGAAAAAACTGTGTTCAGTGCTGTTGCTGTCTAACCAGCTCATGTTGTTCTTTGATGTCCCCTCAGTTCACCAGAAAGAGGTGCATTCAGGAGAGGATTCTGTCGAGCTTCCCTTTAGTATCGAACCTGATCTGCCTGATGGAGCTAAAGTGGAGTGGACAGATAAGGACAACAGGAAGGTCCAGGTGTATCACAACACCTCTGACCTTAATGAATTACAGCATCGTTTTTACAGACACCGAACAGAGATGAATGAAGGTCTCATCAAAGCTGGAGATCTTACTTTAACACTAAAATACCCCACAGACTGGGACAGTGGCATCTACACCTGTACTGTCTACAACTGGTATAGAAAGATCCTGATGAAGAAACAAGTGGAGCTGAAAGTCAAAGGTCAGTGTCGTACATACAAATCAAAAAAGTCAAACATGACTTATGTCCTGTCTTCCTCCACTCACCCAAACTGGTCATGGCAGATGACCCTCGCCCCCACCCAATCACTCAATCAGCTCTAAAGCTGCTTTATCTTTTAGATTTCTGTCCTCTGTTATGTTCTACTGTGCTTCTGTACTCCAGCTTTCTCTACAATTGTGAAATCCTGCTGCTGCTGTCTCTGTCAGCTCATGTTGGGTTCGTTGTCCTCTCAGTCTGTCAGGTAGAGGTGGAGCAGGGGGCGGAGTCTGTCCAGCTGCCATTCAAAACCACAGAAAACCTGCCTGAAGATGCTAAAGTAGAGTGGAGACACTATGAACCATTCAGGACCGTTTATGTGTATCAAAACGGCTCTGACCAGCCTGACAAACAGGACCAAGTTTATGTGGACCAAATACAGATGAATGAAGACCTGCTGAGAACTGGAGACCTCAGTCTGACCCTGAAACAGCCCACAGATGGAGACAGTGGAGAATACAGATGTGAAGTGGACAGCACACAGATCTACAGATACAAAACTGTGCTGCTCAAAGTCAAAGGTTTGTGTGTGTGTGTGTGTGTGTGTGTGTGTGTGTGTGTGTGTGTGTGTGTGTCTGTGTGTGTGTGTCTGTGTGTGTGTGTCTGTGTGTGTGTGTGTCTGTGTGTGTGTGTGTGTGTGTGTGTGTGTCTCTGACTGTCTTGTGTCTCCTCTGCAGGGAGAGTTCAGGTCCAGGATCAAACAGGGGACATCAGGAACAGAAGCAGCTCCATTGATCCGACTCCTCTGATGGCTGATCAATCAGTTTGATCTGTGTGTTCTTTGATTATTGATCAGTGATGTCAGAGTGGAGTCAGTGTGATGTTGTTGTTGTGTGTTTGAGACTTTTAGTGTCCATGAAGGTCTCTGCTGCCGTAGATCCTCTGAACTGTGACAGAGGTCTCACTCTGGAGGAAACTCTCAGCACTTTCATTTTATTTACAGCACTTGAGATTATTTATTTATTATTGATTATGTTTTGCATTTTTATGCCGATAGAGAGATTTTTTTTTTTAAACTAACTTGGAAAAATACCAGTTTTAAAAAATATCTGCAGCATCACATTAATGTAAGCGTGCCTTCACTTCAGTCACAATCATGGTGTCAACGTATTAAAGTTGTTTGTCTCAAACTGACCTGTGACCAGCTCCACTCAGTGTGAGCTGTTGATTACTTCTCTTTGTTTATTAGTTGGATCTGCACACAGAGGTCAAGACTGATATTTTTTACATTTTGTATTTTTATAATGATAAACTGTGAAGTAAAAACTTTGCCCACAATCACAGTCTTCACCAGAGTAACATCAAAGCAGTAATCTTTAGCCTACTTCTTTGCCAAGTGTCCGCCATAGTAAATCCAGTTCACTGTGTATTCCTGCCTTACCCTTGTACATATTACCCCAGTCCCAAGTATACTTGTGTAGTTAATTCCCATGTGATCATTGTTATCACTGCCTACACTTAGTCACTGTTTCACTCCACCTGTATATAGCAACTGAACTCCACACCAGTGAGGTCTATACGGCTCACACCGTGACAAAGACTTCAACACTGCATCTAAATGCTGAAGTACTTTTTACTCTGACATTTACAGAAAGAACTGTTTGAAGAAACTTAATGTGCAGAGAGAAAATCTCCTGAACTCAACCTTTACTACAATCTCTGTGGACACGGGCAACTGGAGACCTGATGGTCCGACAGGCGTTCCTGTTATACTTCTTTATAATCTATGTGAAGTGCTTGGGTCAATGTGCAGTTGGTGTGTTTTGGTGTCCTTTTCCCTGTGGAGCCGTGTGCTCACGGTGTGATAAAGACATTTACTTCAGGTCTGAGTGGACCTGAGAGGCTGGTACAAGAGGCAGGATTTGAAGTTCAGTGAGGTTTTTTCAAGGTGTTGTGGAAACAACCGTTCTCTGGAAAACAGTGAAGCTCCATCAATCTGCAATCAGTGAGAGCCTCTGTAGTTTTATACACACAGTCCATAGTGAAAAACTACATATACAAATATTTCTATTTGATTCCTCCTTTTATTGATTTACTTTATATAAGATAGTTTCACTGTCATTTTTATCTCTTTTGTTTCTTGTTGCTGTCAGAGGATTTAACTCTGCTGGTGTTGCTGCTGCAAAAACGTCCGAGACCGCGACACCAGCTGCTGTTGTAGTCAAGAATTCATCTGTGAGCTGTGATGCTGATATCTGTTAAGTCTGACACTGGCTGTGAATACACGGTCACATAAACAGACATGATGTTTTGTTTTCAACTGTGGAATATGAATATTGCACAATTCTTTGTAGACCAATGTTTTTGAGATATTCACACATACATGCTTCTTCTGAACAATGACTTCAACCAATCAAAATAACAGTTATTAATATTACTGAACAAATATCGTTCCAAATGAATTTTTACATTTAAAAAGTTGTTTGTTTAACCTGTGAAACAAAAAAACTAAGAATAAAACATCTGTGAATCCAGCTTTTGGTTTTTCTTTCTCTTATCAGCACTTAAGGTTTAGGTGACGTCTCACTTAGTGTCTGTAGCCAAAAATCACATCTGAACAAAGACGATGCTGAACATTTCATTCATAGTTTCACTTTCTTTCAGCCTGAAGCTGCCTCACCCTCACAGCTGAATCTGAAGCTCCTGTCAGAGGTGGAGTTTAGCAACTAGTCCATATCATGATGGACAGATGGCACGTACACAGGCTGGCCAGACGATGCAATTCTTGGTGACATCTGTACCTTTGGAGGAAAGCTCCAAGTTTGTTCCATCTGTGTCTAAGATCTTGTGAATTATTCTTGTGATAGGGCGAATCTCTTCTCTTCATCTTCGTCTGACTCCTGAAATCAATAGTAACAGTACTCTCTTTCTGAGTTTTCTATCTCTAAATCATCAGTTTTCTCCTTCTTTTACTGTCCCAGAAAATCTCCCATTCACTCTCATTCCCACAGATCCACTGTGGTTCTTCTTCTTGCTTCTTCTATCTCTTCTGTTTTGTTCTGAAATCTCATGTTGCTGTAGCCACTTGTACTTTTTCTCTTTTTCTGGGATTCTTTGCACCTCACTGTAGTCTCTGACAACTGGTGAGTGATGGGTTTTTCTCCATTCTACCACTGGCAGCATGTCCACTAAAGATAACGCTCCTGATGATAGAGTGCTAAAATTGTGTAACTTCAGTTCGCTGACAAAGCTGAATATAAATGTGGAGCCATAGATGTGGCCTCTACAGATGCTGGTCTGGCTTCAGTCACCTTGAGACTCTGACTTTGTGTTGGATGATGCTGCCTCTTCCTTTTAATCATCGTTTGACACACTGTTGTTATTATCACCAGAAGATCTCTCTTATTATCAGCTTTCCTTGGACCCCAACGTTTTCTTCCTCCTTCTTTCCATGCACAACCTGCCTCATTATGTTCCACTGACTCTGTAGGAAACATCACAGGTTCTTCATGCTATTTACAGCAGTTGAGATTATTTATTTATTATTGATTATGTTTTACATTTTTATGCTGATAGAGAGATTGTTTTTTAAACTAACTTGGAAAAATACCTGTTTTAAAGAATATCTGCAGCATCACATTAATGTAAGTGTGCCTTCACTTTAGTCATAAAACCTTTTCATAGTTCTAAAGTATTAAAGGTGTTTGTCTCAAACTGACCTGTGACCAGCTCCACTCAGTGTGAGCCGTTTACTGTTTCTCTTCATTTATTGGTTGGTCTGCACAGGGACTACAGATGAGGCCAAATCTGATATTTTTACATTTTTGTAATTTTATAAACTGTGAAATAAAAACTTTGTAAGGTTTCATTTGATCAGTGTTCTTCTTCTTCTGTGGTGTTTCTGATGCTTCTGATGTGTTTGGGGCTGAATGTGGGCTTCAGGAAAGTTCGATTTAAGACTTTTTAAACTTCATAACGTCACAGAGAATTAAAATTAGGACCAATTTAAAACGTTTGACAGAAACTTTGGCATGTATGTCTACGCTTTGTTTCTGTCCTTTGGTTCATTAAATGCCTCACAGCCTGCAGAAACAACATTAAAATGTGAATTTGTTTGCACACAGACAAAAACATCTTCCTCCTCTACACCGATTTAACAAGATAAATTGGATTGAACAGTTTGTGCTGCATATAAAAATAAATAAATCTCACTACATTCACTGAAACCTCATCAGTTAAAACTAACATCTTACGTTTAATAATTGAGAGTTATATTTACTTTTACTGAAGTCAGTTTGCATAATAAGAATATTATCAGTGGTGCCTGGTGATGACCACACTGAGCTTTCCCCCATACTTACATAAATCATGTCCTGTTTTCCTCTGTGATCCTCGAGGCCTCAGAATAATCCTGCTGTGCAGCTCTCTGCTGTTGTCCTGTGAAAGCAGCAGATCCATAATGCAGACTTCTGTTTGTGTCGTTAGAAGCTCTGAATACTGGTTTATCACAGTCCACACAGAGCTGTTTAGTTTCCACTTCAGGAGTGACGGCTGCCACAGTGCCCTGCTTACCTGACCTCTGCTGGATTGTTGGTTCAGTCCACATAACACCAGGTTATCATGTCAGATCTTTATTTCACATGAACCTACAGAGACTTTAAATCAGCAGGAATCCAGATGAAGCCCTGAAACAGCAACATGACCTCAATGATGGGCAGGATAACTTGGTGTTGAGGAGTTTGCCTCAGGCCTCCTCTGCTCAGACGACAGCATGCTGTCTCCAAACCAGGACAAAACACAGAAACCTGTCTGTGGCCGTGTACCCAGCACTGGGCCACGGTATGTATGTAGTATGTGGGCAGGGTGAAATGTACCGTGGTATGTTGGAGTTGTCCACCTCAGTATCAGGCTCAGAGCTGCTGAATCCAAACTCCTCTCCTGTCATAAAGGCCACCTGGTGAATAATTCCTCATATCCTGTATCTGATTGGTCTGTGGGAATGTGGTGATTTTAAAGTTTAAAGATCAGCAAATACCTGAGCTCACAGTTTTCTCCCTCTCTTTTCACACACGCAGTGTTTAGATATTCATAAATACAATCTTCTGAATATTAGCTTCTGCTAAATAGGCTAAAAGTAAAGTGTGATGAAACTATGTCTCTTTCTTTTTAGTAAAAGAACAAAAACAAACTTATCTGATAAGAGTAGTAGGAGGAGTTCATTCTCTCATGGTTTCCATCCTGTTCATCCACTTTTCTGTTAGCCACGCCCCCACAGGTGAACCAGCAAATCACTGCCTCCGTTCTCACAAACGTCTGATCTGTGGCCGGCCGGACTTCATTCCACAGATGTGCTTTAACAAAGTGTGAAGCTGAACTCTGAGCTGTGACAGTGAAGCAGTGTGAGAGTGTCAGTAGATGATCAGCAGAGGAAAGTGAAGCTGCTGTGAGCTGATGTCCTGAAGGGCTTTTAAAGAGTCTCTGAGTTTGACAGGAACATGAAGATGTTTGTGGTGTTTGTGATCCTCCTGCACGGTAAGTACACCTTCCTCTCTCTGCTCTCATCATCAGCTTTTCTTTCATCTCTCTCTCTTTAATGTGTTGAAGTGCAGCAGGAGGAGATTTCCATCAAACACTGGATTCTGATTCAGATCAAATAATACGACTGCTGGAAGTTTCAATAACTACGTACTTCAGCAAAAAATTTACATAGTTTACCATGTTTCTGTTTTTCTCTTTGTTCATTAAGTTTAGTTCTCTCACATGTCTGGTTACAGTGTTGCACTGTGCCGTTTCGACAGGAGCTATTTTCTTCAATACGACTGCTTCAGCTGTTTTACTTCAATTTCTCTTTAACTCTTCACACATTAGCTTTAATTACCTTCATGAGTCATTTCTAGTCTGCCTACGTCAGTGTAGAAACATTTATACATATGCAAAATAAACTGTGCCCATTAGAAGCAATTACACACTGATGAGATTCAACTGGTTCAGACTTAAAACTGAACCTTTATTACAGTCTTTGTTCCCATTGGCAGCTGGAGACCTGATGGTTCAACAGTCGACCCTGTTATATTTCCTTAAAGTGTGAAATATAAAATGTCACTGGACATCTGTGTGTTCACCATGTAATGAAGAGATTTATGTCAGGTCTGAGTGGACCTGAGAAGCAGATATCAGTGGCAGGATTAATGAAGTCCAGTCAGGTTTAACTCTGAGTTCACAATAATATGAAGTGATCCACTTCTTACCAGGGTCTGGACTAGAGATAAAAGTTCTCTGGAAAACAGTGATTCTCGATCAACCTGCAAACAGCCAGAGCCTCTATGGTTTTTTTTATAGAGTCCACACTGAAAAATTAAAGATTATTTATTTTTTATATGGAATATAGATTCTAAATAACAGCGTAATTCCTCCTTGTATTGATTTATTTTGCATAAAATCAGCTTTCTTATTATTTTTCATCACTTTTGTTACTCATTTGCCGTTGAAGAATTTAACTCTGCTGGGTCAGAGAGCACAGTACCAGCTGCAGTCACAGTCGGGCGTCCCTCTGTGAGCTGTGATACTGACATCTGTTAACTCTGACACTGCGTCTGAATACATGATCACATAAACAGACATTCATGAGGTTATGAATATGACTATTGTACAGTTATTTGTAGACCAACGTTTTTAAAATATTCACACACACATGCATTCTTCTGAATAATGACTTCAACCAGTCAAACAGTTATTAATGTCCCTTATTGTTCCAAACAAAGTTACAGCAACATTTTTACAGATTAAACTAAAATGATTCTCCTTTATTGACGTTTACCTGCAAACATCAATAATCTAAATTCATTGCTGCCATTAAGTATTCACACATGTAATAGAAGAAAACAACAGCAATAATTATTATTATAATAATAATACATTTAATATGAAATATTTGAAAAATTTAACAAACGCTGAATCCAGTTTTAAAGTATGAAGATAAATGAAAAGGTTTCAGTCCCACACGGGTGGGGGGTAAATTAAATAAGTTATTTATTTAAGCTGTTAAACCCCCAAACCAAAGAAAAAAACATCTGTGAATCCAACTTTTGGTTTTTCTTTCTCTTATCAGCGAGGTTTAGGTGATGTCACGGTTAGTGTGTGTAGCCAAAAATTACATCTGAACAAAGAAAATTCTGCTCATTTCATTCATAGTTTCACTTTCAGCTGCACAACCCTCACAGCTGGATTTTGCCTCAGGTCAAAATAATCAAACACGAAGATACAAACATGCTTCTAGTTAATATGGACGATATATAAAACACAATCAATAAAATCTCCACCAGAAACCACTCACTGGTTTCTTGACTTTGATTTCTGTGAAGCTTCAGTGTTAACATTTTGACCACTGCTGTGTTGTCTTTTCGATATTTTTTTCTGTGTTTTTTGGTTTCTTTTGTTCTTTGAGGCAGAACCCACATTACTGCGCCACACATGTAGCCTCCACAGCTTTAAGTTATTACACTTAAACTTTGTTAAAGTATGTTTTAAAATGGAACACTTATAAAACTAGAGTTCACCAAACAGAGTCTGACTGTGCTTCAACACAACAAAAATAAAAAGCATTTCAAAAATGTACCTGCTCATCCACTTTAAATGTCGTCTGAGCAGAGAATCACTTTTGCTTTGCTGAGAACTGTGAAGCACAAAGGCACTGAGGACTCTTTTGTTGGTATTTAGAGAATTCAGACAGCTCTGATCCTTCAGTCTCACTTCACTCTGTGAAAAACATTTCTAATTAATCATTTATTTCCCCATGACATTGTCTGTATTCACAGACTGAAAATGGACATGGATGATGCTGGTTGACGTGTGTGCCAGAATAGAGAAGCAGCAGCACCAAGAGAAAGATGGAAAACCCTGCAGTCACACTTAACACTGTTCCTATCACTCAGTTTCACTTCAGCTCTTTGTATGTTGGCTGGTTGGTGGTACAACAACAGTACAGAGAGGAGTGGCCCACAGAATGACCACTGCCTCCCTCTGACAACAGAGCCCTATGCAGGTAGATGGGCTGTCCATAACTGCTCAGGGACTGCAAACACACCAGTCCACTAAAGAATAATTGTGGCGTAAATAAAACTGAAAATTTAACTAAACTCAGGCTGGAGCACTGGAGTTTCATCAAACATAGAAACCAGGCTCAGTTTCAGCTGCTGTGAACAGAATTTGCGCTCTAACTGCAGGTGCAGTCAGTGTGATAGCCTAGCTGTTACTGTTTCCACATCAGTGTGAGTGTTTTCATGGTTCTTTTAAAGCTCAACCTGAAAACACATCATGGATGCATCATTTCATAGATGCAGCCAAGAAGCAACCTAGGGTTAGTATCTTGCCTACAGCAAGATATTTGTCATGCAGATTGGAGTAGCTAGGGATATGACTCAGTGAGTGAATAAATAAAAGTGTTCTGTTGACTCTCCAACATGTTTTCAAGCATATATTGTTGTAGTGAATGTCAGTCAGCTTGGATTGACCTATTCTTATAGGAGTTGTCACGATCTGCGGCTGCAGACTGTGTGTGTTTCTGTGAGGACCTAAATGCAGACAACAAGAGGCAAAACTAAATTTTAATGGAAGGCGTATTATGGCAGATACAAAACATGAACAGAACAGCTAAACTGAAATAAACGCAGAACTGACTATGAAAAAAAAATGAATAGGAAAATCAATGCTGAGGAAAACTGAAGCTGTTTTGTGTTCTCAATACCTCGAGACATCTGTTGGAGTGCAGCAATTTCACTCTTTGAAAGATTAAAATGTTATTTCTTTTACTTCAGTGGGACTGATAACATTTATGCTGGCTCTTTGTTGTTTGTAAAACTTGTTCTTGAAGGTAGTATTAGCTAATAGTGCATCATTTCAAGATGAATTTGATTTCTGTTTCTGTTCTTCCAGTTTCCCAGCATGCTCTGGCTGTGGTGGTGGAGGTGAATGAGGGGGAAAGGTCTGTCCTGCTGTCATGTCTGTACTCAGGTTCTATACCTGAGGACAACACCACAGTGATGTGGACTCGCAGTGGCATAGATCCCAAATCAGTACACCTACGTCGAGCAGGAGGAGACGATCTTAGAGGACAAAACCAGCGTTACAGAGGGCGCACATCAATGAATCGTTACGCCTTAATCACAAAAGACTTCAGCCTCACTCTGAGGAAACCACAACTGACTGACAGCGGCAACTACACCTGCTCCATCAGCAATGGAAGACAAGAACGGAGTATCAGAGCCATCAAGCTGCAGGTCAAAGGTCAGAACAAAACCCAAAGGCCTGTTGTACTTAAAGGTCATAACTCAGTACTGACAAAGACAAACAAAGGTCAGAGGTCAAACTGAAGTGAAGTATTTCCTAAGCGGTTCTGAAAGTCTTGATGATACCAGCAGCAACTTTTGACTTCAGATTTGCCTTCACTGAAAACAGCAAAACAAGAATAACAAAGCAGAAGAAAATAGGATCTTGCTGCTACAGCCTTTGGTGATAATAAGAATTACTAAGTTCAGCTTCGGGTCAGAGGTTCATGTCAGGGAGACACACACACATCTGCACATATATTTATAAGTGCCTGCTGTCATTTTATACATCATTCAACATGAAACATTCAGGTTGTTTTGCCAGAACCAATGTTTTTATGCTAACCCAAAATTTGAATTACTTGACCCCCAACATATTCATTATGAACTTTTAGTAACTGTAGCAGCATCTCATAAATAACATTTAACACTGAAAACAAAAAGAGAGAACATTATTGTTAATGGTTGCTGAACAGTCAGGTCAGGAATGTAGATACTGTACTGTGCTCCAGTTACAATCAGTATTACTAGTCCTATATGTTAATATGTTATATGTTAATGCGCGCTCAGTCATCCAGGTAAGAAAATCCAAAAATCTGTTCGCTTAAACAGAAGTTGTCCTCCTTCTCTCCCGGATCGCCTGGAGCTTTCTTTAGATGCCTTGCTAATTATAACCAAATCAAGTAACTTGGATGAGTGAGGAAATGTTTTTCCCACAGAAAACGCTATGTCCAGGAACAGGATAAGCTTCGGGGGGTTCTAGTCCTATGGTTTATATTGCGGTTTCTTGTCCTCTTAGACCAGCAGGTGGAGGTGAAGGTGAGGGAAGGCTCAGAGTCTGTCATCCTGCCCTGCAAAGCAAAACCTGACCTGCCTGAGGACACCACAGTGGAGTGGAGTCGCTCTGACCTCGGACTCATCACAGTCCATGAGTATTCTAACAGAAATGATGAGCTCATGACTCAGGACGAAGTTTACAGAGACCGAACGAAGATGAATGAAGACCTGCTGAGAACTGGAGACCTCAGTCTGACCCTGAAACACCCCAAAGTGAGAGACAGTGGAGGATACATCTGCACCATCTACAGGGACAAAGACATCCTGACAAAGAAAGTAGTGCTGCAGGTCAAAGGTCAGTGCTGTACACAGAGGTGAGTGCTATAGATATAAGTCAGAAGTCATATTTATTTTCTTTGCAGAACCATTTCCATCCTGGGCCAAACTTTTGTTGGCACTCCTGGTTATCCTGCTTCTTGTTGTGGTTTCTGGAGGTCTTTTATTTCGTTTCCGGCAGTACTTCATGCCAGGTGAGTCACTTCTACTACACTACCCATAATGCCGATGGTTAGCAGGTGTCCTCTGGTGGCTCCTTGACTGTGGCTCACACAAACTTGTTCCAGAAGCTGAAAGAGTTGAGAGTTACAAACAGCTGATACAGAGAGCTGAAGAGAAACTTCCAGGTTTGTTCCAGAAGTCAGAAAACCTCCTTCAGACTCAGTCATTGATCAGTGAAACAGCTCCACAACATGACTTTACTAAACAGTGTGTGTGCTTCACTGCATTGATCTAACACAAGTCGTGTCCAAATTCATGGGCTGCATCCTCCTGATGACCCGGCCTTCGCGGTCTACGTGGGCTGGGTCCTCAGAAGGTCGGGTAGGCCAGAAGTAAACTGCTGTGAAATTGGACGGTCTAGCCTTCTGATTAGCGTCACCGCTGTCTCGGTGGAGTTTAATAAACTCAGCCGTCTGCTTCTTGCTATCTAAAATATAACAGGACACTGGCGTAAATTCTCGACTGTCTCATACTTCTGTTTAATCAGTTTTCTGTTTGACGTTTATTCAGCTGTGTGAAAACCAAGGAGGAACCCACACGGAGGATTAATAAAGTTTTACCTAAACTAATCTAATCTAATAACTTTAATCTCAGCCAAACCGATTTACTCACGAACAAACAAAACACTGAAAAAAGCCCAACAATAACATTTTTAGGTTGTCTAAGTGACTTATATATTACGTTTAACCTGAGTAGCGAAAGTCCGCGGTGATCTGAAAATGATGTGCCGGGAGTTGTGCCGTTCTCGGCCGCATCAGTGATCCTCGAGCTCCCGGCTAGCTATCGAGCTGGTGGGTAGCAGATGTCTCCGAAAACGTTGAAGCACTTTTGCAAATATGCGATGTCTTGATAAACCGAGCAGATATTTGATGTTTACACAGCTACTTTCTCGCCTGAAAATATGTTAAAAGCTTACTTTGTGACCCAGAAAGATTAATAAGACTAATTTTAAAACTAAGTAATTTTTAAACTTAGTAGCGGCCACCATTATTGGAAACTGGAATTTGGCTGGGCCACGCTATGAATTCTGGGATATGGTAGGCCACGAAGGACACACCCGACCCATTCTTCAAATTCGGGGAAAAGGAGGACGCATTTGTCGGCTGCATTTGGAGGAGTCTACAAATTTGGACAGCCTTCGGCGCGTCGCTGTGATGTAATCGGTCTACAAATGCGTCCTCAGGAGCAGTGTTGGGCAAGTTACTTTGAAAAAGTAATTAATTATAGTTAGTAGTTACTTCTTCAAAAAAGTAACTGAGGTAGTAACTGAGTTACAATATTCTAAAAGTAATTAATTACTTGAAAAGTAACTATTGCGTTACTTTAAAAAAAAAACGTTTAACCCTCTGGGTCCAGGGTATAATTGATCATTTGTAACTACTTTTGATGTTCCCTCCACATTTCACCTTTAAACTATTTACTTTGCCTTGTTTGGTGTCATTCTTTTCAGCACAGCCTCACGTGTCTGAATTTACAGTCATGTTTTCATGTTGACATACTGTATTAACACGATTGATCTAAAATCAGACAAAAACATAATATCCGAGTAGAAAAAGTTATATTTTTTACTGTAACAACCACAAACATGTTTAATGATCATATTTCACAACTTTAAATGCAAATATAAATTGTCAATTTTAAAATCCTATGCACAAGTTTTGCAAACAAAGTTATTTGCATCCATTTACCTTTTACCTTGATTTTTTAAAATAACCATTTCAAACTATTTACAGAACAATCAGCTGTTCTTCAATAAGATGCCACAAATTATTTGTGCCACTCCAAAAATTTGTGTCCACTATAAAGGAGAACATCACAGCCTGATACCTGCAGGTCTGACAGCAGCAGGTGTATCACTCCTGTTTCTACCTGGAGACAGCAGTCGCCTCATTGTTCTGACACAAACACAAAACTATCCACAACACCACACACTAACTACACAAGACAACACATTAACTACACACTCCAAACACGCTAAACGTCACAAATCTCTCACATCTCAAAACTCGCTCGCTCTCTCTTTTCCTGCTCTCTCTCGCCGTCACTCCTAAAACTTCCCCTGTTTTATTTAATTTTTTTGCTCAAAAGCAGAGAGTGCTCGCTGCGCTGTCCTTAGACAGTAAATGTGACGAAACTATTGAGGAAAAAACGCTGCGTATATATTGTTTATCATGACTTTGGTTTTACGTGGCCTATCAACACAATTTACAAACTGGTATCTATCACCTTGTTGCTTTGTCTTTAAGTGGTCATGTGATTGTCTTACCACGACTACTTTATTCTTCCTCAGTCAAACAGCAGCACTCATGCGATTGTTTTGCCCCCTTAGCTCCAGGTGTTGTGCTAGACAGTGATCGTGATTACCGTCCGCGGGAGCGCACAGCTGCTTAAAGCTGTAGCGTCCAGATTACTTACAGCTACTTCCGTACAACTGATATAAGATGCGGTAAGCTGAGCACAGCTTCAACCGTCTGTTTGTTGAAAAATAGTAAAGGACCGCATTTCCTTGTTAGTAACTGTAACGCCGTTGTAAGGATAGGAATAGTAATTAGTTAGATTACTCGTTACTGAAAAGAGTAACGCTGTTAGTAACGCCGTTACTTGTAACGCCGTTACTTGTAACACCGTTATTCCCATCACTGATCAGGAGGATGCGGCCCATGAATTTGGACACGACCACAGAGGCTGCATGTGGACAAGCTGTTCTTCTTCTGTGGTGGTAAACAGCAGCTGACATGGAAACATGTGCTGACAGTAAATGTTGCAGCAGCTTCAGTAAATGTTCCTCCTTGAGTTGTGCTCAGTCATGTGGTGGAGAGCTTCAGATGTTCAGACACACGAGATCTTCATGGTTTCTGTGCTGATGTGTGTGAGACATGGCCGACTGTGGAGGCTCAGTCTGTCTGTTCTTCTTCATCCAACATGTCTGCAGCACTTTACAGGACGCTGCAGACGAGTTACCAAAGAACGAGTCAGGAACACATCAGCAACAAACTGAGACACAATCTGACTGAGACTAGAAGACAAGGAGGGACAGGGAGGTCATGTGACCATCACAGCTGCTGCTGATGTCATCATGTTGTGCTTTATTGTTTTCTCAGTTTACGAGGTGGGGGTGGATTCAGGGGAGGAGTCTGTCCAGCTGCCGTGCAAAGCTATAGTCAGATTCCTCAAAGACACTAGAGTGGAGTGGAAGGACAGATATACCAGGACAGTCCATGTGTATGAGAATGGACGTGACCAGCGTGGAGAACAGCACCGGTTTTACAGAGGACGAACAGAGATGAACAGAAACCTGCTGAAATTTAGAGACCTCAGTCTGACCCTGAAACTTCCCACAGATGACGACAACTCCACCTACACCTGCACCATCAGCAGGAAGGGAAACTTGCTGAAGAAGAAACAAGTGGAGCTCCATGTCAGAGGTCTGAACATAGTTTCATACAATAAACATATTTTATATTTGACACTATTTCCTCTCCATACTTCAGCCTCTTGGCCAGTTTATGTTCTCAGTGGTTTAGAAAGGCAGAGCTTATTGATCAGCAGCAGACTGGATGAAATAAATCATCATAAAACTGAATGAGCGTTTATCAGCTCACTGATGGATTGTATTGATTATTTTGTATTTCTTTAAGTAGAGCTCCAGAGCTCATGAAAAAATAAATCTTGTCATAGACAAGCCTCATTTGGTTTGGATTGACTGTCTCTCTGCTGCTGATTGAACAGAAATAAAACAAAGAAACTGTTTATGTTCAGTGGGGCAGTTGGACATGTTTCAGACTGGAACCTGTCATTGCAAATATTTAATTTGAACCAGTCAAAACATGCTCAGAGTTGCTTCAGTCTGTACAACTCATGTTGTGTTTGTTGTCCTCTCAGTCCCCCAGCTGGAGGTGGTTTCAGGGGAGGCATCTGTCCTGCTGCCCTGCAAAACTACCATAAACCTGCCTGAAGTTGCTAAAGTGGAGTGGAAGACCAGATTCAACAGGAAGGTCCACGTGTATGAGAACAGATCTGACCAGCTTCAAGATCAGGACCACCGTTACAGAGACCGAACACAGATGACTGAAGACCCGCTGAGAACTGGAGACTTCAGTCTGACCCTGAAGTACCCCACAGACTGGGACACAGACACCTACACCTGCACCGCCTACAGCAGGGAGGGAAACATCCTGATGATGAAACAAGTGGAGCTGAAAGTCAAAGGTCAGTGCTGTTTTGTGTGTGTGAGCTGCAGATGCCATTGAAACTTGAGAAAGTGTAATAACTCCAGCTGTACATATCTTGTCCATTTAACCCATTTATTATTTGCCAATGGTTGTATTCATAGTTTATTCATAGTTTAACAGTTCCTCTTAGTATTCAACATCATTGAACATTGATCACAACAACCTTAAGGTCCTACTGACCAACAACACCTGATGGTAATTAAATGTGCCTACCTTAAAAACTGTGCCATAAAGACATATCATAGTGTAAAAACAGAGGCACACAAACATAAATGGCTCCTAAAGCCCGGCCCCTTATGCACCAGACTTGGCAATTCTAATTATAAAGAAAATAGGAAGCTATTAATAAAGTCTATTTTAGACACACAAAACCAAACCAAAGCCATCTGCAGAAGAATTTTTCAAAAAAAAAAAGAAGATATCTCCAGGTTTTAGATTTTGATCTGCTTCTGTCCTTCAGCTTTCTCTACAACTCTGAAAAACTGCTGCTGCTACAGCTCATGTTGTGTTTGTTGTCCTCTCAGTCTGCTGTGAGGAGTTAGAGGAGGAGGTGGAGTCTGTCGAGCTGCCGTTCAAAACCACAGAAAACCTGCCTGAAGAAGCTGAAGTGGTGTGGAGAGACAGCAATGACAGGAAGGTCCACGTGTATAAGAACGGCTCTGACCAGCCTGATGAACAGCACCAGCTTTACAGAGACCGAACAAAGATGAATAAAGACCCGCTGAGAACCGGAGACCTCAGTCTGACCCTGAAACACCCCACAGATGGAGACAAAGGAGGATACAGCTGTAGAGTCTACGGGGAGATCCAGAGATACAAAAGAGTGCTGCTCAGAGTCAAAGGTTTGTGTGGTTTCCATGTGGTGGGGTGCGAGGCAAATACTGATGTACATAGTGAAATCCACGTCATCATTAACTGTGAAGAACAGCTTGCTCTAAACTGGAACAAATTACAGAGAAATGGACCAACAGTGAGGTCCAAGCTTTGTTAGAGATCCAGGCCTGCACACACACAGTGTAAACACAGTGAAACTACAGAGTACTGTGAGGAGGTACAAAAGCTCCTCCTTCTGTTCTACTGAGAAACCCACTGCTGCTGTCTGTACAGCTCATCTTTTGTTTGTCGTCCTCTCAGACTGTCAGGTGGAGGTGGATGAGGGGGCGGAGTCTGTCCAGCTGCCATTTAAAACAACAGCAAACCTGCCTGGAGATACCAAGGTGCAGTGGAAGGTCAGTGGTGATAAAATGGTCCATGTGTATGAGAACGGCTCTGACCAGCCTCACAAACAGCACCAGGATTACAGAGACCGAACGAAGATGAATGAAGACCTGCTGAAAACTGGAGACCTCAGTCTGACCCTGAAACAGCCCACAGAGAGAGACCGAGGAGAGTATAAATGTGAAGTCGACGGGGAGGTCAAGAGAAACAAAACAGTGCTCCTCAAAGTCAAAGGTTTGCTTGTGTCTCTGTGTGTGTACATGTTTTGACATCTTTGTGAGGACACAAACCTGGCATGCTACAATACTTGTGGGGTCTAACGGTCACTTGTGGGGACAAAATGCCCATTTCGATGAGTTCGAAGGCATTTTTGAGTCTCAAATTGTGGTTTAAGTGTCAGTGTAGCGGCAATCTTCAGTCCTTCGTTTCCACTTCTGCAGGACATAAATCTTCTGACTCGTGCTTTTCTAACATAGTTTGTATGCCACTGAAACTGAAAACTGCAAAACAAATATCTCCAGTTGGACCCCAGTTTGTATTTTCCTGATATTATACCAAAAACAACTATAAACAGCAACGGTTAGAAAACTGTTGCTCCTGATTACTTGCCTAACCTTTCATCAACACGGCAGCTCAATACGACCACGTTTACGACACCTACCAACACTTTAAAACCACACAACAGATGAACAAATCAGAACAAATTTACGGAGCATAATATATCAGATTACAACATAAAATAACCAAGATTAAAATTAGAAACAGTGGTTAGGTTTAGGGTTAGGACTTCATTTTTGATGTTTAGGGTAAGCAGCTTGGGAAAGCATTATGTCAGTGGCATGTCCCCACAAGGATGTAAATACATACAAACGTGTGTGTGTGTGTGTGTGTGTCTCTGACTGTCTTGTGTCTCCTCTGCAGGGAGAGTTCAGGTCCAGGATCAAACAGGGGACATCAGGAACAGAAGCAGCTCCATTGATCCGACTCCTCTGATGGCTGATCAATCAGTTTGATCTGTGTGTTCTTTGATTATTGATCAGTGATGTCAGAGTGGAGTCAGTGTGATGTTGTTGTTGTGTGTTTGAGACTTTTAGTGTCCATGAAGGTCTCTGCTGCCGTAGATCCTCTGAACTGTGACAGAGGTCTCACTCTGGAGGAAACTCTCAGCACTTTCCAGCAGCTCCTCCATCATGGAGGACGTTCCCTCACTGTAACAGGTGGAGGAGAGAGGAGAGGAAGCACAGGTGGATCCTCTGAGGAAGACATTATTCTGTTAAATGAGAGGAAACAAAGATATGATTGCTTCGTCTCAGTCCAATCGATCTGTTTTCATGTGTACCTCAGTGTGATTGTTTATGTTTATCTTTGTATATTGTACAGAGTCGTGTGATCTGCCCCGGCATGACAAATGTAAATAATTTTATTGTAATGAGGCAGGTGTAGTTCTCTTATATTTATATTAATCTGTTCAGTGAACAGAATAAAAATGCCCTCTTTGATCTACTGTGGTTCTTCTTCTGTGGTGTTTCTGATGGAGCAGCTGCTCCTGATGTTTGAGGATGAGACCAGAGTTCCTACAGCTTCAGGTCAGAGAGACTGAAGCTCTCCAAGTGCTTTCTAATCGGAGATAAAGTATTTGAATTTCAGGAACAGGGCCATTCCTCCAATCAAGCATCTTCCAGTTCCTTTCTATATATAATCCCCCAGTTCTACAAGCGGTTCATTCTCATCTTCATGCCCGTCTACCCTTCCTTTTTTCACTTCTTTAACTTTCTCCCTTACAATTAGTAATTGGGAATCTTCAGGGGCGAGGCCTTCCCCAATCCACAGCTCACTTCATGTTTAAGCCATTCACCTTCATGTATTAAAATAATATCAAACCTAAAATGAGGACGTGGGCCCACTGAGTGAAAGTTTTTATCTGGCCAGCTTCAGTAAGAAATACAGATTATTCAAACAAACGTTATTAACCCGATCAAAAAACAGGGAATGTACTTAATGACTTCATACAGACATTTCATGTAGACTGAGCTCAGTTTTTAAATTTTTTTTTAAACTCTCAGAGTATCAGAGCCCACCACAGCTAAAACAATCAGTCTCACACATCTAAACTCAAATTTACTGGAATAACAATTATAATCCACGAGCTAAACAGTTTGTAAATATAACGTATAAAGAAATAAATAAAGTCAAATTTCTCATCTACTGACATGCTTTTCTTATAATTCGGCAGGTTGTTCCAAAAGTTAGACTATAATTACATATTTTTCATCAATATTTAAAATCCTGACCTGTACCTGTTGGTTAGATCTGCTGTAAGTAATATAAGTTTTTCACGTTTAGTTTAAATGTGATACAGTCATTTAAAAAGTAAGGAAAGTTCAGGCACATAGAGCTAAAATAAAAATCATCATCGCTCTTTACATCCAACCTCAGTAGGTGGGGTTATCACCGTGGAGACAGACGGGCCATCTTTCTTGTCAAGTTCAACCCTCTCAAGGCAGGTGTTGCCGATTTGCAACAGTTAAAAACTAACAACCTGATTACCTCACATACATATTTTATGAGGATTTTTTACTCAGAAGTACCGCTGCAGGACTTGGTTGTGCATCAGCAACAAAAAGTTTAATTTGAGCCTGAGAGGGTTAAAGTGATATCTGATGTTTTCAATGTCACTGTGAGTAGGAGAGCTTAGAGCACAGTATCTTGTATGTTTTCCTGTGACTGACAGTACAGTCACGCAGTATATATACCAGCAGTACTAAGATTAGAAACAATTACCAGATGTCTCCAGCAGAGGGAGCGTGGAGCTGTTAAACTACCACATAGTTTCCTCTCTTCAGTCGTTACATATGAGCTGAGGAACATTTGTGTCTGAGCAGCTTTCATAGTAAAATGTTCATGTTTATGGTAACAAACATGTATCTGTGCTCACATGTTAGAATGAAGGTAAACACTCCCACAGATTTCTGTACTGTCCATGCTGAAGGACATATCCTTGTCAAGAATGAGCCCAAGAATCCTCACAGTGTTACTGGAGCCAGGTTGGATACCACATCTATTATATTTGCAGGGACAAGTACAAGAATTTACTCAATTTATCTGAATTTCGAAGAAGAAGATTAGAGGTCATCCAACTCTTTAAGTCTTTAATACAGTAATTTAACTAGTTTGCGTGTATTATCTGACTTCTGTTTTTTTTCATTTTATTTTAACAGGGCAAAACCTATACAGGACATGACACACAACAAGAACAAGCTGAAACAGATGGGGCAAAAGACAGATAGTGAGTGGGGTGCTGGGATGTAAGTCAGGTCAAATGAGATGGGATCCTAGATGTATGTCATTTATTATTTAACGATTTAATTTTAAACAAAAATAAAACATCTAAATCAATATTTATGAATTTCAGAAAAGCAGAATTAAACTTTCAATAAAAACCTCATTTCATTAAACCATTTTTGCATTCTGCATTCAAAAATTGATTTTCAAAATTGTTTTTAAAAAACAACAGAAAGAAATCAATAGATACAAAAATTAAGATTTATTACTGACATGTAGAATGGTGATTCCACTCATTTGAAACCCATTTTACCTCCTGTTAGCTCACAGGTTAGCTATGATATTAGATAATGAATTAGCTTTGGGATTAACTATTTGATTTGCTATCTATTTTTTAAATCCCTGTCACGGATGAACGCTGTGTGTGGACAGGAGAGAAAGGCCCAAATGTACTCTAGGATACACAATATAAACTCAAAAACCTCAGCTTTATTCCTGACACAATCAAAGAGAAAACTAAACTGTGGAACACTAGAAACAATATGACAGTGTGACACGACACAGAGCAAAGAAAACACAGGGTTTAAATACACACAAGAGTATTCAGGGAATGGGAGATAGGAGGGAAACAGCTAATGAGACAAGGGAAGCAAAACCAGACACACTGCACACAGGACAGGGACTATCAAAATAAAACCTGAAACAATTCACAAGGACAAGTACTTGAGGCTGAGAAACCGACTGAAGGAATGTTACACATGGTACACAAGGAAAATACAGTAACCCAAACTGGAAGCAAGAACACATATAACATTCAGAAAACCAAAACCACGAATGACCAATAAGCGAACACAAAACACTGGGTCAGACGTAGGACCATGACAACCCCAAAGCAATCCAAATTAACCACATGCTGCTTTTGATGTGAGGAGCTCTGATTGGTTGGACAGACACAGGCTGGCTGCCACTGCTGTTTGTGCTCATAGCTGCGCCCAGCTAAGAAGAGTGTGATCTTGTACAAAGGCCGTTCAGCCTCAAGATTTACACTCTGACCAGCACGGATATGTGAAGACTGAAGCTGAAGCTGTCCACCACAACTGATGGAAGACTGATGAATGTATTACGCCCCAGCAGTACAAGCTATCTACCATTTTTAGTAAGCTAATGTGCTCTTCGCAAATAAAGCTTAAAACACCTCAGACTATTAGAACTAAGGCTGGGTTTGAAAAATTGATTTCAGTTTGAATAGAGTGATGTCGAATGTTTAAATCCTGAATCGAGTTTTAAATATAAACCTATTTTGCCAGAAACACCAGAATCTTAGGTTAAAGCTGATGAAACAATTTCAACAACCACCGAACAGCAAAAACAACAACAGGATTAAAGAGCAGGTAAACAGAAAAATATCGCAAAACTCTTAGCTGTGTCTCTAATCAAACCTGTATAACTTGCTTCACATCAACAGCATCAGGTAATGTTCATAGTTTTCTTCTGTTTTAGTTCTGCAGTATATTTTTAAGGTTATCGGCTGTAAAAAGTCAGTCCAGGACAATTTCCTTCATGTTTTTCTGTTTTATCCTCAGCTACTTTGACATAAAGACAATGTTTACACCTCTGATGAAGTCTCACAAGTGTCAGCTTTGTTTTTATACGCAGATATAAAAATATGGATATGTACAGATAAATGAGCAGAATTATACTATTTCTGACTGAGTCGAGTTGTGGATTGAATTGAATTGGTACTTTGTGAATCAGAATGGAATCAGTTATAGAAATCAGTGACGATATCAGCCCTAATTAGAACCAGCACTGAGGCCTATGACATTTATACAGTGTCAGAGCAAACTGCAACCTACAGCCTTTAAACTAGCTATTAAAATGCTGACAGTAAACACATCAGTCCAGATGTTACCACATTACTTTGTGAGTTAAAAGAACTGAGACAGGCTGATTAAAATAACAGCTGTCTCAGTTCTCTCATTCCTTATATTCAGTGTTGGGACTAACGCGTTATTAAGTAACGTGTTACAGTAACTACGTTATTATTGTGGTAACGAGCACGGTAACTAGTTATTATGCCAAAACCAGGAACGCGTTAGTCGTTACTGGGATTTAGATAGGCTCGTTATTCGTTACTTCGTGTGGTGGCTATCGCGGAGCTTCCACAGATTCAATAACATTAGCGAGTGGTGGAGGCCAGCAGGTGGATGAAGGAAAAGGGACGCAAGAGGAAAAGAGACCCGAAGCGGCCGCTGGTCCGAGTGTCAGGTGAACTGAACTTCAGGTAAGAAGTTATGACCTGCAGTCTATCTGAGTCACATATAAATCAAGTTTAGTTGGAGTTTATTTTCGTTGTGCTGACTTTTTCGTACTGCGTGCTAGCTAGCATGACGGAGTTTCTATACAGCTGGGTGGTGCTATGTTACTGATAGTGAACTTTATTTTGTTCATACAGGTAATTATTAGAGTTGCCAACCGTCCCGTAAAAAACGGAATCGTCTCATTCAGAGAAAATATTACGCGTTTCGTATTGAGGTGAAAAGGAACAGTTTGTCCCGTAATTCAGATAGAATGGAAAAGACACAAAGCTGGATTTATTCTGTGTTTACGCTGCACAGCTGCCTCTTCTTCTCTCACCCTCCCTCTCCTGTTTCTACTTCAATCATGAAACTGATCAGTGATCAGCTGATCGGCTCTCTTGTTTGTTTATCGCCCACTTTGTGCCAGAAAGAGGAAACCAGCGGATGTCGCGCTAAACAACAGCAGCACGTTTAAGCTTGATCAGCTGTTGTTAGAATTTATTTAATATTAATTTCTAGTATCAGCTGATGTTTGCTGGAGCCACAGCTGTAAACCTGCTGGTCATGATGGTTTGGATATGTGGTGAGAGGGAAACATGAAGATGAAACCAGGAGATGTTCTTACTGAATCATCAGAGCTGTGATGGAGAAACAGGTTTACCTTTTAGGTGACATGAATGAGTTGAAGGGAAGTTATGAACTGTTTCTGAGAGACAAATAACACCAGGATCCCTTTTTAGGTAGCTGACAGCTGGTAACTGTGCAGGTGCGGATCTAGCAAAGTGTTGCCAGGGGTCTACGTGGCATAAAAATCCCAAATTACTGCTGGCTTTCGTTAACATAAACCCAGCTAGCACAACAAAATGGCTTTTCTCAGACGGTTCAGTTGGACAGGTGCATCTTGGGTGAAATACTTTCTTATTCTCATTTAAAATGTCTCACTTTTAAAAGAATAATTATCTGAGTCTTGCAACAAACAATTGATAGATTGATACATATATACCATCAGAACAGTGTGCATCACTGTCACAACAGTGTTTGTTTTCATTCAAAGGCTTTATGATTTTTCCTATAATGGTGGGCCGGTCTCTAGTCAAAATGCCCGGGATGATTTTTTTGTCCCAGTCCAGCCCTGTATGCAGCTCATCTGCAGTCTGGTGTTACCTACATCTTCCTATTCAGAAGGCAGAATTTCCGAGTTCTGAGTACAATCGAAAGCACCACGACTGCAGTTTTTGTGTTGGATGTAAAAAGCAGGCTAGGATAGAATCAGGCGTGGGATTTCTCTCGTGGAAATGTGCACATTATTTTTTCCTTTCTATTGGCAGGTGGCACAGTGCACTTGTGGCAAGTAAGCAAGAAGACGGGAAAACTTGCTGGGTATCCAGGTACGAAAGCAACACATTATCAAGAGAATTCTGAGTAAAACCAAAGTTACTTTCCCTAGTAACTAGTTACTCTGAAAGTAACGAGTAACTTGAAGTAACTGAGTTACTTTTGCCAGAAGTAACTAGTAATGTAACTAAGTTACTAATTTAAAGTAACTTACCCAACACTGCTTATATTATCTCCAGTCTTAGCAGAGGGCAGCGATCACTTAGATTTCTCAATCTAAACAGTGAATGCATTTAAAGCATGAACTGCACACCTAGCCATCAAAAGTTTGGTAAAGTAGCATGAATACTGTAAAGTTTTATCTGAGACCATGAATCGTGTTTGATGATATTACACTCTGACTGTTCTTCTCCTTCATTTTTCAATTAGGTTTAATCAAATGTGGCAACTTTGTCTTGTGCTGTAAGATGAACCCACTGTCTTCATGAGCACACCTTTTTAAAAACACATCCTGTTCAAAGGTGATTTGTACACGGTCAAACTAATAGGAGAAATAAAAATACGAACACATAACGAGTTTGGATGTTGGCAGATCTGTAATTGGTTATGAGAACAAACACTGATGAAAGGGGTCAGTTTCACTTCTATTGAAAGAACTTTCGCTTTCCCTCAGCTTTGGTGAGCATTTAAGCATTAAACTACTCTCCTTAAAAAGTCGATTGAATTTAACGGTTTTCAAACATTTCATCACTCATCTGTGAGACTGAAGAAGTCACTTGGATGAAACAATTTTCCAAGGAAACATCCAGTGGAGCTAAGCTTTTGGGCATATCCTTGCCTATAATTTATCCATCAAGAGATTTTTTTTATGTATACATTGTTTTTCAGTTATTGTTCATCTTGTTTTTCTTATTATCTCCTATTTTCAGTCTTAGCAGCACCTCTCAGAGTAAACCACTGTAAACTTTCTGCCATTCATCAGACAACAACATCATTGAGCCATGTGGTATTCTTAGGAGATTAAGACCAAAAAGTGACACAAAAATGAAGACACAAATTAAATGCCGAATTAAAATCTACAACATGTTTAGGAAGACTTAAAAAAATAGTGATTGACTGCAACAAACCTTAATAACTTTTATTTATTAGTATTTGTTCTCAAGTTTAAAAATGATACACATGTAAAGCTATGTCAAAGGTTAGCTATGGTATAATTAGATGTGTATGTATACTCCATATATCTTCAGTATTATATGAATCATATGATGAAAAAACACTTACCTCACGTCTTTTCTTATCACAAAACCGATGAATCATCCACTGCCCTTTAGTGGCTGCTAGCCGCGTCCTTAGCATGTTTTATTTCACTTCCCGCTGGTCTATCACATTATTGTCTCCCCAGAAACACTCCCCTTGAAATTTTCTTTTTTCCTATATTCATTGTGTTTTGTGTGTTTTTGCACAGTTTTTCTATTTGGTGGTGTTTTCCTAAGTTGCAGTCCATTTGGCCTCTCAGGGCCACCCTACTGCTGAAGAAAGAGTCGTTTTAGTTTTTTGAGAGAAAAACTGAATTATAACGTTTACATAATTATTAAAACACCTGACCTTTAATCTTTTGGGTGTGATGCAGCAAGCTTTTCACACCTGGGTTGGGACATTTTATTTGATTCTTCTTTCCAAACATTCTCAAACATTTGTCAGGTTGGTTGGAGACTGTTGGTGGTCCTCTTCAGGTTTCTGCAGACATGTTCAAAATTTACTTTGTGCCATGCGTTGATGCTTTTCTCCAATGTAGAGGTAGAGCACTCCTCTCTGCACTCCACATTTGTGTTCCAGAGGGATTCAATAGGTAGTGATAGGTAGGTAATTACAGTGGCTTGCAAAAGTATTCGGCCCCCTTGAACTTTTCCACATTTTGTCACATTACAGCCACAAACATGAATCATTTTTATTGGAATTCCACGTGAAAGACCAACACAAAGTGGTGAACACGTGAGAAGTGGAACGAAAATCATACATGATTCCAAACATTTTTTACAAATAAATAACTGCAAAGTGGGGTGTGCGTAATTATTCAGCCCCCTTTGGTCTGAGTGCAGTCAGTTGCCCATAGACGTTGCCTGATGAGTGCTAATGACTAAATAGAGTGCACCTGTGTGTAATCTAATGTCAGTACAAATACAGCTGCTCTGTGACGGCCTCAGAGGTTGTCTAAGAGAATACTGGGAGCAACAACACCATGAAGTCCGAAGAACACACCAGACAGGTCAGGGATAAAGTTATTGAGAAATTTAAAGCAGGCGTAAGCTACAAAAAGATTTCCCAAGCCTTGAACATCCCACGGAGCACTGTTCAAGCCATCATTCAGAAATGGAAGGAGTATGGCACAACTGTAAACCTACCAAGACAAGGCCGTCCACCTAAACTCACAGGCCGAACCAGGAGAGCGCTGATCAGAAATGCAGCCAAGAGGCCCATGGTGACTCTGGACGAGCTGCAGAGATCTACAGCTCAGGTGGGGGAATCTGTCCATAGGACAACTATTAGTCGTGCACTGCACAAAGTTGGCCTTTATGGAAGAGTGGCAAGAAGAAAGCCGTTGTTAACAGCAAACCATAAGAAGTCCCGTTTGCAGTTTGCTACAAGCCATGTGGGGGACACAGCAAACATGTGGGGGACACAGCAAACATGTAGGGGACACAGCAAACATGTAGGGGACACAGCAAACATGTAGGGGACACAGCAAACATGTGGAAGAAGGTGCTCTGGTCAGATGAGACCAACATGGAACTTTTTGGCCAAAATGCAAAATGCTATGTGTGGCGGAAAACTAACACTGCACCTCACTCTGAACACACCACCCCCACTGTCAGATATGGTGGTGGCAGCATCATGCTCTGGGGGTGCTTCTCTTCAGCAGGGACAGGGAAGCTGGTCAGAGTTGATGGGAAGATGGATGGAGCCAAATACAGGGCAATCTTGGAAGAAAACCTCTTGGAGTCTGAAAAAGACTTGAGACTGGGGCAGAGGTTCACCTTCCAGCAGGACAACGACCCTAAACATAAAGCCAGCGCAACAATGGAAGGGTTTAAAACAAAACATATCCATGTGTTAGACTGGCCCAGTCAAAGTCCAGATCTAAATCCAATCGAGAATCTGTGGCAACATCTGAAAACTGCTGTTCACAAACGCTGTCCATCTAATCTGACTGAGCTGGAGCTGTTTTGCAAAGAACTGGCAAGAATTTCAGTCTCTAGATGTGCAAAGCTGGTAGAGACAGACCCTAAAAGACTGGCAGCTGTAATTGCAGCAAAAGGTGGTTCTACAAAGTATTGACTCAGGGGGCTGAATAATTATGCACACCCCACTTTTCAGTTATTTATTTGTAAAAAATGTTTGGAATCATGTCTGATTTTCGTTCCACTTCTCACGTGTGCACCACTTTGTGTTGGTCTTTCACGTGGAATTCCAATAAAAATGATTCATATTTGTGGCTGTAATGTGACAAAATGTGGAAAAGTTCAGGGCCGAATACTTTTGCAAGCCACCGTATTTGTGCACACTTCCATCCAGCCTTAATGTGCACAGCACAGTCCAGAAATGGCAAACTATTATTTGTTGTATCTTCCTTGGTAAACGTTATGTTTCTATCCACCGAGTTGATGTGAGCAGTGAAGGATTCTACTTTTTGGGTTTGGATTTTGATACAGGTATCTCTGGAACACAAACTCGGGATAATCAGGACCCCACAGAGTGGGCTCATAGGTTGCTACTGCTACTTGAAGCAAAGAGTTTTTTTTGTTTTTTTTAAATTCTATCATGGGGGACCGGCAAATCCAATAACAACTGCTTTTCCGCTCATCTTTCATCCAGCCATGTTTCAAAAAATCCTTGGAGCACAACAAGTTATACTAGCCTGGGGCTAGATTAGAATATAGATTAATTTTTATCTGATTTGATAAATGATGGTTAAATTCATTCCCATGGATTATTGTGTTTACCAATGAATAGAGAATGTAGTTAAGGTAATTACTTCTTATGACTCAGAGGTTTCTTAAAGTGTGCAGAGAAATCACTGATTACAATAAACATAAAGAAAAAGCTGTCAGGGTATTTCAGCCTTTCACATATTTTACTCTTAAGTTTCCATCCGTGTTTGTTTACTTTTCAGATTTAGTGTGTACAGCCAGACATAATGGCAGACTGCCAAAACTGACTACTACTCATAGTTTTACACCTATTGATCCACTGTCAGCCACACCCACAACTTCCTAATCCCTGTAGCTTTGTCAGCGGATCACGTCTTGTCCTGTGTCTGTATGAGCTTCGTGCCTTCTTTCAGTGAAATTGTAAAGAGGGATTGAGACAGTGTGAGGGTTTGTGGAGTGCTGTAATGAATGCTGTAGTGGAAGAAGTTCTTTGTTCATGTTGTTTTTTACTACAAATAATGAATAGAAGATGCAAACAAAAAGAGTGAGAGGGGCAGGAAAAGTTGAAGGTGGGGCTTTGTGTGTGTTAGGCTGAGGCTACAGCAGTCACCTCCAACCAGAGCACTTGGGTGCGAAAACTATGACGTCCTCCTCTTCCCTCAGAAGTGATCTGTGGCCGGCCGGACTTCATTCCACAGATGTGCTTTAACAAAGTGTGAAGCTGAACTCTGAGCTGTGACAGTGAAGCAGTGTGAGAGTGTCAGTAGATGATCAGCAGAGGAAAGTGAAGCTGCTGTGAGCTGATGTCCTGAAGGGCTTTTAAAGAGTCTCTGAGTTTGACAGGAACATGAAGATGTTTGTGGTGTTTGTGATCCTCCTGCACGGTAAGTACACCTTCCTCTCTCTGCTCTCATCATCAGCTTTTCTTTCATCTCTCTCTCTTTAATGTGTTGAAGTGCAGCAGGAGGAGATTTCCATCAAACACTGGATTCTGATTCAGATCAAACTAACAATCCAAAGCCGCTAAATCTGAACTTGTTACAATCACTTGCTCTGTGTGTGTGCGTTTGTTTTTGTTTTTTGGGGTTTTTTTTGCACTGTCCTATGAATGAATCAGATTCCTGGAAGGGTGCAAACTATTGGTTTGTTTAGCTTAAGTTTGTATTTTCACTACAACTTGTGGAAGTTTCATTAACTATATATTTCAGCTACAATTTCCATTTTGCATCATGTTTCTGTTTAGCTCTTTGTTCATTAATTGTAGTTCTTTCACATGTTTGGTTACAGTGTTGTACTGTGCAGTTCAACAGAATCTATTCTCTTTGATAGCACTGATCAAGCTGTTTTTACTTCAGTGCCTTTTTTAACTCTTCACACATTAGCATTAACCAGCTTTGTGAGTCATTTCTAATCTGCCTATGTCTGTGTACAAATGTTTGAACATATGGCAGATAAACTGTATGCGTGTACGGTCCCTCGTTTATCGAGGAAGTTAAGTTCCAAAAATAACCTGCGATAAGTGAAATCCGTAAAGTAGACAACTTTATTTTTTACAATTATTATAGATGTTTTAAGCCTGTAAAACCCCTCACTATATCCATTATGGACTTTTATCAAAGAGGCATGAACATTTTAGCACTTTTATCTCTTGTTTAAATGCTTTCAAAGTTCAAACCTTTGTAGAAAACTGAGTAGAGTATTATAGAATGAAACCTAAGGCGCCCTTAGGTGCCTTTGGCGGTATAAAACGTTTCGCTGGATGCATTCTGTACTGTACAGGAGACACAGAACGAGATTGATTGACAATGGTCTACAGCCATTCACGACGCAGACACAATGCGCTGTAAAAAAAGAATAAAATTTAAAAAAAAATGCAAAATTGCACAAAAACAATCAGCAAAACAGCGAGGCCACAAAAGGTGAACCATATTATAGCGAGGGACCACTGTATTAGAATCAATAAGGCACTGATAAGAATCATCTGGAGCAGACGTAGAATTAAAACTTTATTACAGTCTCTGTGCACATGGGCAGCTGGAGACCTGATGGTTCAAGTGTGGATCCTGTTATACTTCTAAAATTTGAGATGTAAATTCTCTGTGGACATCCGTGTGTTTACCATGTGATGAAGAGATTTATATGAGGTCTGAGTGGACCTGAGAGGCAGGTATGTATACGCAGATATAGACATGCACAATCACACATGCGTACCAGCATATCTGTATGTGGTGATGTAATCCTTTAATTCAGACTCCATGATTACAAAAGAGAAGGAAAGGTTCTGATGGGATTCTTAAAAATGTAGAGAGTGAAAACGAAGGGAGCGAAAGAAGAAAAAGGCCTACAGAAGTCTTATGG
Organism: Maylandia zebra; assembly: GCF_041146795.1. NCBI lineage: Eukaryota > Metazoa > Chordata > Actinopteri > Cichliformes > Cichlidae > Maylandia > Maylandia zebra. The sequence continues at coordinate 4,982,727 of NC_135169.1, read as the reverse complement.
GTAGCTAGAGGTGGTAAAGTAAATCGATTTTGGTTTGGTTTAGGTAGCCTAACCTGGTGACTACTCTCGATTTTTATCTTTAGTATTTTTCTTGAACCACTGAGCCCTGAGTTGTTCCGAGCCCTTATCGGAGGAGACCAGTCCAGAGCATGACTGCCATGAAAAAAAAACAGCCCCCTGCCTGGACCCTGGGGAGGGGCTTCTTTTTATGACTTCCAACAAGATTAGTATGAATTTAGTGTTGTAAGCAGAGCTTATTGATGTGAGAACCTCTTGGGATTGACCACTCACACGGACTGAGATATCCCAAAATACTACTTGGAGCTAAAAAAACAAATATATATATAAATAAATAAATAAATAAACAAAATAATAATAATACTAAATTTTCCTACCCGTCTCATGTATATGTATATATATATATATATATATATATATATATATATATATATATATATATATATATATATATATATATATATATATATATTATCTGTATATATATATGTATATATATATGTATATATATATGTATATATATGTATGTATATATATATGTATATATATATGTATATATATGTGTGTATATATATATATATATATATATATATATATATATATATATATATATATATATATATATATATATATATATATATATATATATATATATATATATATATATATATATATATGTGTGTATATATATATATATATATATATATATATATATATGTGTGTATATATATATATATATATATATATATATATATATGTATGTGTGTGTGTGTATATATGTGTGTATATATATATATGGTAGTTGGTTCCATCCAACTACCAACCACCTCAGTAGCACATGGAAACTCCAGTCAGGCATCATAGCGGCTAAGACGAACAGGTGCACAGGTTGGTCAGCCTGGTCTTGCAGTCTTGGCTGACTACTCTGTCTTCCAGTAGCTGGTGTTTTGCGCCTCTGGTATTCTTACCAATTCCTTTCTGTGTGACACTCATAAATTGAGTCGTGTGCCGCCTGGATTGACTATAAGAAGGTCTATGGCGCAATGCCCCACACATGGATCCTGGAAATCAACACAAAATCAACAGGATCCTAAGAGCCTCCATCAGGAACTCAATGGGGATGTGGCGCACAACACTAGAGGCCAACTTCAAGCCCATAGCACAAGTCACCATCAAGTGAGGGATCTACCGAGAAGATGCTCTGTCCCCACTGCTATTCTGCAAAGGCCTGAACCCCCTCAATGCGATCATTGACATGACTGGCTGTAGAGTATGTTTAGTCTTCAGTTTGTTCAGCTATCTGTGTTTGTTTTACGTTTCAGATATAATGTGTGCAGTCAGACATCGTGGCAGACTGCCAAAGATGACTTCTTAGAAAAGGGGAGACCATTGTGTGTCCTCATAGTTTTACACCTGTTGGTCAACTTTCTGTCAGCCTCACCTAGAACCTTCAAATAGTTTTGTCAGCTGATCACGCCCTGTCCTGTGATTGGCTGAGCTTCAGGCCCTTTCTATGTAGGGATTAGTTTGTAAGAAAGGGTCAGTTTGTTTTACTGATGTTTGTAGTTGTACTGCGAGTGTTGGGAGGTTCAACTACATATTTCAGCTATACTTAATACCTCTGTAACCCTTTACACATTAGCTTTACCAACTGTATCAGCCATTTCTAACCGACATACGTCTGTGTCGAAAAGTTTAAACATATGCAGCATAAAGTGTTTTTGTGTATTAGAAACAAAAAGGCTCTGATAAGCAGTTTTGGGCAAGTTATTTAAAAAAAACAATTAGTGAAGTTAGTTCTTCAAAAAAGTAACTGAGCTAGTAACTGAGTTACAGTATTATAAAAATAAGTAATAAATAAATATTAGGAAAAGTAACTATTGTGTTACTTTAAAATAACGTTTAATCCTATGGCGTATAGGGCATAATTGGCCGTTTTTGACTACTTTTGATTTTACCTCTACATTTCATCTTTTAAAACTTGAAAAACTTAAAAACTCTTACCTTGTTTGGTATCATTCTTATCAGCACAACCTTTATGGCACAGACACACAGCTCTCGCTCTCACTCATCTGTACTGAGTTTCAGAAGCAGGGGCGATTCTAGGATCAGAGCTTTGGGGGTGCTGAGCATCCAGAGAGCTGCCCAGCCAGGCAAGTAGGGCTGCACGATTTTGCATAAAATGAGAATCACGATTTTTTTTGCACTTATTAACTGCACATCAACTTCATAACAGTTGAGACTGAACATAAAAACAATAAATAAACATAAAAACAACAAATGTCTCACATTTTGTCGTTGCCGCAAAATGTTGTACTGCTTGAAATTCCGTCTCCACCGTTGCTCGACGCTGCGTGTATAGAGCAGGTAGTGCAACAATAGAAAAATAGTTGCGGGACGGCACTGTGTAGCGTTTGTCTAGGGTGTTGATCAGGGCTGTGTGCCCTGTAGTAGCTAGAATAGGCTCTGGACAAGGATCAGAGAATGCATGAAGTTAAACTTGGTTATTTTTTAACTCTGAGTCAAACCTACAACAGGAACTTGATTTGTGTTTGTGTTTCTGTCCTTCCAGTTTCCCAGCATGCTCTGGCTGTGGTGGTGGTGGATGTGAATGAGGGGGAAAGGTCTGTCCTGCTCTCCTGTCTGTACTCAGATTCTATACTTGAGAAAAATTCAACAGTGATGTGGACTCGCAGTGACCTTGATCCCAAATCTGTACACCAACGACGAGAAGAAGGAGACGATCTTACAGGACAAAACCAGCGTTACAGCAGACGCACATCAATGAATCGTTACGCTTTGATCATTAAAGACTTCAGCCTCACTCTGAGGAAACCCACAAAGACTGACAGCGGCAACTACACCTGCTCCATCAGTGCTGGAGGGAAAGAACGAAAACTCAGAGACATCCAGCTGCAGGTCAAAGGTCAGTAACAAACTCAACACCTGCTGTAATTACAGGTCATAAGTCAGTACTGCAGGGAAAGGTTAAAGATTAAACGAACGCAAAACAAGTACAAACGTTTGTGGAAACAGCAAAACATGAGAAACAAAGCAGATAAAATGTGTTCTTAGTTCTATAACTTCTGAAAGACATGAGCTCTGTTTCATGTAGGTTCTACTGCTTGTGTGCAGATGTGTTTGTGTTTAGCTCAGAGAGGTTCAGCACACTCACGTCTGTACATATATCATACATGCATTAAAAGTTTATGCATGGCCCAACACAAAACCTTTAGCGGTATTTTGCTTCCGCTTCTACAGTTTATGTTTTGGTTTCTTGTCCTCTCAGACCAGCAGGTGGAGGTGAAGGTGAGGGAAGGGTCAGAGTCTGTCATCCTGCCCTGCAACACAAAACCTGACCTGCCTGAGGACACCACAGTAGAGTGGACTCGCTCTGACCTCGGACTCATCACAGTCCATGAGTATTCTAACAGAAATGATGACCTTATAACTCAGGACGAAGTTTACAGAGACCGAACGATGATGAGTGAAGACCTGCTGAGAACTGGAGACTTCAGTCTGACCCTGAAACACCCCAAAGTGAAAGACACGGGACGATACATCTGCACCATCTACAGGGACAAAGACATCCTGACACAGAAAGTAGTGCTGCAGGTCAAAAGTAGGTGCTGGAGATAAAGGTCAAAGGTCAATACTGTAGACACAGGTCAGAGATTAGAAGTCATTTTGTTTTATGTTTCCCCACAGAACCATTTCCATCCTGGGTCAAAGATCTTCTGGTTCTCCTGTTTGTCTTTGTGATTTTTGGAGGTCTTTTATATTATTTACGTCACTATTACATGTCAGGTAAGAGTCTTTCCTACTACACTACCCATAATACCAGTGGTTAACAGGTGGCCTCTTGACTGTGTTCAGACCAGACACATGAGATCTTGAGATCAAAGAACGAGTCAGGAACAAACTGAGACACAATCTGATTGAGACTAGAAGGCAAGGAGGGCGCAGGGAGGTCATGTGACCATCACAGCTGCTGCTGATGTCATCGTGTTGTGCTTTGTTGTCCTCTCAGATTACCAAGTGGAGGTGGATTCAGGGGTGGCGTCTGTCAAGCTGCCCTGCAAAACTATATTTAAATTCCTAAAACACACTAAAGTGGAGTGGAGGGACAGAAACAACAGGAAGGTCCATGTGTATCAGAACGGCTCTGACCAGCCTGAAAAACAGCACCGGTTTTACAGAAACCGAACAGAGATGAAGAGCACATCTCTGCTGAAACCTGGAGACCTCAGTCTGACCCTGGCATATCCAACGGATGACGACAACTTCACCTACACCTGTACCATCTACAGCAGGAAAGGAAACATACTGACAAGGAAAAATGTGCAGCTCCATGTCAGAGGTCAGTGCTGCTTATACAGGTCAAAGGTTTTGACACACTAGACTAGACACACTGACATGAGACAAAGACCAAAGTAAAACAGGAAACACACCAACTGAACTCTAGACATGAAAACTGAGGAGACAGAAAATAGAGTCCTAAAAAGCAGGACAGAAAGGCACAAAGAAAGCACAAAACATAGTTTTTACCTTGTTTCTCCCCGAATCCCACACAGTGCTCATGTCTGTGGCGTGAATTGTGACAACCCCAACTCCAAATCTGTACAGTGGCTTCTCTCAGTTCCCAATACCTAGTGAGAAAACACATGAATTAAACTGCCAAGCAACACACACACAAAGTTCTCACTAACAAACCCATCGCGAACTCAACGATCCAGCACCGACTGAAGCTCAGCCACTCGCTTAAGTAGAGAGGCAACTGATGAAGGCAATCAGCTGGCTTCAGAGCAGGAACTCTCCTCAGCCTGATGATTCTTGTAATTCTTTCTTCCGGATACACACACCCACGTCCAAACACCTATACACATAAACAGGGACAAGGCTGTGCAGAGATTTTTAAATGGGCGGGTGCTCAAAGTTCAAAAGGGGCACAGAGAAAAGGCCGAATAACAACAACCCGCATTCATCAACAATCTAATATGGAATCACATCATACTATATCACTGTCATCAGGTGGGGACAAGGCAAAGCAAACATATTCCATGTTTACCTGATGGGTACAATGTTGCTCTTGTGGGGTTTCTGCTGCTCCTGCTGTGATAGTGCTGGAGGGCAGGGCTGTGCTGATCCGAGACTGTAGACATTAAATGCAAAGATTGGTGAAGGTGCTTGGAACCATAAGGAAACAAAATAAACTCGGCTCTGCCTGTGACTCAGTTTGCCTCTCTTACTCTTTCATCTCCTCATCTCATCTATCACTCTCCACTCGATGTCCATCTGACAACAAGGCACAGTTTGCTATTGCATTAATCTATTATTTAATTATCCACACTTCACAAATCTTGCACCTAATCCATAACAAAGTAATGATAGACAATATTATAGAACTATTCTTACGAAGCATTTATAGACCGTGTTATATCATAAATAATAATTTTTAAAAATCTATACACATAAAACAAACACTAATATAATCTGTTTCTTAATGTGTTTTCTTTAACATACAGTGTGTCTTTTTTAATATCATAATAATCCATAATTATGCTGATATGCATATCATCATATTGCATATGCAAGTCCCTCAGAAAGGCAGGAAAAGCCCTGTAACTTACTTTAAAACCAAATATGTTCCCTAAAACCGTGGACAGAGCTACAGACCCATGACAGTTGTCTTTTTAACATGTTTTAATACTTTGTATCTTGTTCCATTTAATTTGAACAAGCCTCTTAAAAAGTCGGTGATCACAGTCGGCCTCTCTCGGTTTTTATTACCACTGTTCATTTTAAAGCTCGGTTTTTAAAACCTTACGATGTAACTACAGCCCAGCCCATGCAGCAGTATAATAATGACTAATAATATATTGGAGTGGGCCTGATACTCATGTCCCAGGACAGGCCCATGACAGTGCTGCCATCAAATTGCCTTTCTTTGCTTTGACTCTGTCTCCAACAAGAGGTGAAGCAGATGTTCTTACATTAATGGAATCACTAATACAACAGATCACCTGAAAACGAGTAATGAATTTGCTGAAACAGATGTCTTTATTAATGAATTGTACTGACTAGTCTGTATTTCTCTCAGCTGAGCTGTTTCTGAAAGAAGAACTCGTTCATGTCACAGAACAGACATCTTTATGACATAATGTATCTGGCATGCAGAGAATCATGTTCATTTAGATGTTGCTGACATTTAAAATTCAGTTTTGCTTTTATTTTGAAACATTTTTATTTTATTTCAATATTTTTTTAGTCTGAATAAATCAAACTTGCTTGATAGGACAGCTCTCAGGTAACAAGATGGCAAAAAAGTCTTTGACTCTGAAATAAAACAGCAGAGTTCTTTAAGACAGAGCTCTGCTGCTGATTAGACAGAAACCAAATAAGACAGTTTCTGTTCAGTTGAACATGTTTCAGACTGGAACCAGTCAAACTTGATTTCATTGCAAAGATGCCATTTTCTCCATTCAGACAAAACATGTTCAGAGCTGCTTCTGCTGCACAGCTCATGTTGTGTTGTGACTCCTCTCAGTCCCCCAGGTGGAGGTGGATTCAGGGGAGGCATCTGTCCTGCTGCCCTGCAAAACTACTATAAACCTGCCTAAAGATGCTAAAGTGAAGTGGATGACCAGATTCAACAGGAAGGTCCACGTGTATGAGAACGGATCTGACCAGCTTGAAGATCAGGACAACCATTACAGAGACCGAACACAGATGAATAAAGACCTGCTGAAAACTAGAGACCTCAGTCTGACCCTGAAAGACCCCACAGACTGGGACACAGACATCTACACCTGCACCGTCTGCAACAGGGAGGGGAAAAAAATCCTGATGAAACAAGTGGAGCTGAAAGTCAGAGGTCAGTGCTGCTGCTGGGTGTGAGCTGCAGAAGAAGAAGAGATGATGAGATCTTCATGAACACAAATCTTAGTTTGTGCTTTAGACTGTTTATGAAATTTGTTGTCCTTCAGTCTGTCAGGTGGAGGTGGAGGAGGGGGCGGAGTCTGTAGAGCTACCTTTCAAAACCACAAAAGAGCTGCCTGCAGATGCTAAGGTGGTGTGGTGGAACAATGATGACAGGAAGGTCCACGTGTATAAGAACGGCTCTGATCAGCCTGGAGAACAGCACCAGCTTTACAGAGACCGAACAAAGATGAAGAGAAGATCTCTGCTGAAGCCTGGAGACCTCAGTCTGACCCTGAAACAGCCCACAGAGAGAGACAGTGGGAGGTACAGCTGTAGAGTCTACGGGGAGATCAAGAGATACAAAAGAGTGCTGCTCAGAGTCAAAGGTTTGTGTGTGTGTGTGTGTGTGTGTGTGTGTGTGTGTGTGTCTTACTGTGTGTGTGACTGTCTTGTGTCTCCTCTGCAGGGAGAGTTCAGGTCCAGGATCAAACAGGGGACATCAGGAACAGAAGCAGCTCCATTGATCCGACTCCTCTGATGGCTGATCAATCAGTTTGATCTGTGTGTTTGTGCATTTTCTACCTTAAATGTCCTGTATATTGACTGTTACCTGTAATGTCACTTTCTGACCAACAGCTGGCACTCTTACAAATACCAGATCTGATTTGACTGCAGTTATATCAGAGGACATTTGGCCTCAGTCAGATGTGACTTGTGTCCAGTCACATCTGTCAGTGACCTGTAACACTGATGAATCGCTAATGAATTGATACACATTACGTATTAAGCAGAATATTGGGCTATTATTAATCTGAAGATTGAAGAACTGCTGCTGGAGCTGATGCTCAGTAATAAATAAATACACACAACACAAAATGCTTTTGCAGGTACCATGTATTTAAACAAAATCAAGGAAAAACAAGGGAAGAAAAGGAAAAATGTAAACAATCACCCTTTTCTTTCCTTTTTTTTCGCCTGTCCTGTTTGGTTCTTTTGCCATCAGAATTATTGTCTAAAGGCCAAAAAAGATGCCCAATGCATTTACTTTACCAAATGGACCATCCCGGCCTTGCCGTATTGGTCTATTGATTCACCTTTGCTTTTATTGTTTATTTTATTTTATTTTCACTCGCTACAAACGGGACAGACATGACTGGGGAAAAGAAAAGGGAGAAAGAAAGAGGGAAAGAAAAACAGCGGTGAAGAGGAACGATGATAAAGGGCAAAAAACAAAAACCAACAAAACAGACAAAAAATGCATATATCAACCACCTGGATCACCTGCTGAGAAAGAAAAGAGAAAACAAGCAAAAAAAGAGACCAATATAATAAACAGCATCATCGCGATTATCTATGTGAATATAACAGTAAATACTAAAAATTGAATATTATTGTGCAGTACGTAGGATCGACAGCGCACAGTGCGCTTTGGTTTGACAGTGTGAGCAGTTGTTGGTCGACGTATAACCCATCTTGAACATCCGATGACCTGTATAGTGCACTCTATGTAGTATTTTGTATTGAATTAATTGCAGACTGGGATTTCTAATTAGATGAAAGGTTTTTAAGCAAATCTGAGACCAGAAGTTTTGGTCTAAGTTAACTGATCAATCCGCTTCCCATTTTGCAGTAGGAAGTGATATTGATTCATCTGTTTTAAAAAGCATTCTGTATATTTAGTCCAAGGTTGAGGTTGCCTCCAAGAAGAAGTGTGTCATCTAAGTGTTCAGAGAGCGCACTGAAAAAACCGTGAAAGAATGAGAGATCATCAACATTTGGACCATATACACTTACAATACATAGCTTTTTATCACATATAGATAGTTTAATGATTAGGAATCTGCCCTCCGGATCTATAACTGTATCGAGTACTGTGAAATCAATATATGTATGTATTAAAATTGCTACTCCCCTTTGTCTTTGTCTTTACTCCGTTACATTTACTTGAGTACGTTTTTGAAAAAAATTTACTTTTAAAGTACCTTTGTTGCACGATACTTTTTACTTTTACTTTTACTTTTTAGCCCATCTGAAAGACATTACAGGCCACCAGCTGGACCCTCTGCAGTTTGCCTACCGGGCAAACAGGTCGGTGGATGATGCAGTGAACATGGGGCTGCATTACATCCTGCAACACCTCGACCGCTCGGGAACGTATGCCAGGGTCCTGTTTGTGGACTTTAGTTCGGCTTTTAACACCATTGTGCCTGAACTTCTTTCCTCCAAACTCTCCCAGCTCAGCGTGTCACCAGCTACCTGTCAGTGGATCACCAGCTTCCTGACAGACAGAAAGCAACAAGTGAGGCTGGGGGAGAGCACCTCTGAAACCCGGTCCCTCAGTATTGGTGCCCCTCAAGGATGTGTCCTCTCACCACTACTGTTCTCCCTCTACACTAACGACTGCACCTCCAATAACTCTGCTGTCAAACTCCTAAAGTTTGCAGATGACACCACTGTCATTGGCCTCATTCAAGATGGTGATGAGTCTGCATACCGGCAAGAAGTTGAGCGGCTGGTACTCTGGTGCAGTCAGCACAATCTGGAGCTGAACACTCTTAAGACTGTAGAGATGACAGTGGACTTCAGGAGACATCCCTCAACTCTGCTCCCCCTCACCATATCAGACAGCCCTGTGTCAACTGTGAAGACCTTCAAGTTCCTGGGTTCCTGTGTGTGTGTGTGTGTGTGATTTACATTGCTGTGCTTGAGAGCCACCATCTACCGGAACCAAATTCCCTGTATGTGTCTGCACATATACTTGGCCAATAAACACGATTCTGATGAAAAGTATATTGTTCTAACAATATACCTTTCATGTTTGAACAATATGATATCACGTTCGTACAATATAAATATTATATAGGCTACATCGCAGCTTCAGTCACGGCTTCCATCACTGTTTTTCTTGTCTTTTCCCAGAGTAACAGCCAAACAGGAGGATCTATTGGCTAGCACTGCTTAGCCTTGCACACATTCTTATTTTAAACTTAATCTGGAATTCATTGCAAATTGTTTGTGCGGGATATGAATGACAAGATTTTGTTTTTCTACAAGAGTTGGTAAAAAACATCTCCAGTGTAATCAAATCTTCTTTCCAAACATCTGCAGCTTGGCAGTGTATACAGCACTATAATACCAGACCGAATTCTTTTGAAAACCATACATCTTTCCACAGGTCTCAACTTCATCAGACATCACTGAGACACAGAGCTGGATGAGGCCAGCGCAAACAGCAGCCTAACCGACTAAGATGATGGATCCATGGGGTCAGTAATGCCAGAAGCAGGGGAGCTGGAGAAGTACCTTTCATGTCCATTCACTGGTGGTGTGGATCTATTCCATGGCGTTCCTCACATCAAGAAGCTGTTGATCAAAATCAGTGATCTGCATCTGGAGCTTCTGAAGGACTTCTCAGTCATGCAGGACTCCTGTTCACTGTTAAACAGTTACAGCTTCACAGAAAGAACCTTGAGAGTGTTTTTTTGTAGAATGCATCAGCAGCTGTGGAGAGATGTACTTGAATATCTAATGGTTAAACTTTTCCTAACCTGGAAGCTGGACAAGGACACACACCTCGCGCTTATCATGGGTGTTATATCCTCCGTGCAGCAATTCAACTGAGAACACTTTCTGTTCAAAGGTGATTTGTAGTTTTTATATACTAGGTCCAACTATAAGGAGAAATAAAAATGCAAACAGCAGTATGTATGTTATGAGGCTGATCTGGAATAGTTAAGGGGAACAAACACTGATGAAAGGGGTCAGTTTCACCTATATTGCAAGGACCTTCACTTCCCCTCAGCTGTGGTGAGCATTTGAGCATTTAATTACTCTCCTTAAAAAGTCGATTGAATTCAGCTGGACACAACAGTTTGCAAACATTTCATCACTGTCAGACTGAAGAAATCACTTGGATGAAGGATAGAACAAATTTCCAAGGAAACAACCAGGGGAACTAAACTTTTAGGCACATCCTTGCCTATAATTCATCCATAAAGACATTTTTTTTATGTATACATTATTTTTCAGTTGTTCATCTGACAACAACATCATTGACCCACTTTTGACAAAAAAACAGAAGACACAAATTAAAAGTCAAATTAGAACCTACACACGTTTAGGAAGGCTTAAAACCAAATGAGAGTAAACTGTTTAGTTAATTGCTTATGAGAACAGTTGACTGGAAAACACCTTAATAACTTTTATTTATTAGTATTTGTTCTCGAGTTTTAAAAAGGTTTCTAAAGCTATGTCACAAGTTAGCTATGGTATAATTAGATTTGTATGTATAGTCCAAGTTCCAGCCAGTTTTATATGAATCATCTTTCCTCACAAAACTGATGAAAGATCCGCTTCTTTTAAGTGGCTGCCAGCACCGTCCTTAGTATGTTTTGTTTCCTGCCAGTTTCCGCTGAAGAGTTGTGTTTTTTGGGTTTTTTTACTCTATTATGGGGACCGACAAAAGCCAAGAACAGCTGCTCCTCTTTTATCCAGCCATGTTTTTGTGTTTTATATTATGGCTTATGTTCTGAATCCTTTGTGCTGTTTCGATCATTATAGTTATTATTACCCAGGTTCAGTTATGGCTATTATGGTTTTAGTTCTTAGGTTTTGCTCATTTGTGCTTTCTTTGTGCCTTTCTGTCCTGCTTTTCAGGCCTCTATTTTCTGTCTCCTCAGTCTCTAAGTTTTCATGTATAGAGTTCAGTTGGCGTGTTTCCTGTTTTACTTTGAAGGTCTGTGTCTCATGTCAGTGTGTCTAGTTTTGCTTCCCCTGTCTCGTTAAGTCTGATTTCTCCCAGCTGTGTCTCCCTGATCACTCTCATTTCCCTCGTTACCCCTCAGTGTATTTAAGCCCTGTGTTTCTCTTTGTCAGTGTTGTAATTGCTGTCATACATGTCTGTGCGGTCTGCCTGCTTAGTTTATTTTTGCATCCTCAAGTTTAGTTAAGTTCTCCTAGTGTCCAGAAATAAAGCTGCTTTTTTTGCATTTCAGTTTTGCCTCAGTGTTTCAGTCTGCATTTTTATTGTCCTTTCCTGCCTCCCTGCACACAGACGTGGGGTCCGTTCTTCGTACCTCACTAAGTAAGTTAGCTGGATTTGATTGTTGACAATTTCGCGTGATCTTGGATCGTTCGGTTCTCCGAAGCTCATCCGGGACTTGCTGTCATAGCAACAGATCCGTAAGCGTAAACCTGCTCGGGAGCAGGTTTACTTTATGTAAACAGGATTAGATCGCGGCCACGCAGGTATGTCCGCTTCATGTATCTTACCCACTATTACTACCCAGTGATCTCACATTACTTCATCCAGCTATACTAATCGTCAACAGCAGGTGTGTTCGGAGAACTGGAATAGCGAGCTCAGAGTTAGCGCGATGATTTGATCTTGGATGTAGTAAGCGAGGTACGAAGAACGGACCCCTTGACAAGTCCTTTGTTTTATTTTGCAAGATGGTTATTTGATGCCGCACCTTGCGAATGGAGGGCACCCTTACTCTCTGCAAATGGGCATGAGAAAACTGTTTGGTGCCTATACAATGTAGCACGATGTCGGGGCAACACATCATGCTACATGCATGATGGTTTTATTGTTCAGTTTTCAGCGGTTTTTGTTTTACATTTCAAATATGTGTGCAGCCAGACATCATGTCAGGCTGCAAAAACTGACTCCTAAGAAAAGGGGAGACTGTTGTGTTTCCTCATAGTTTTACACCTGTTGATCCACTTTCTGTCAGCCGCACAAAGAACCTTCAAATCCCTGCAGATTTGTCAGCTGATCATGCCCTATCCTGTGATTGGCTGAGCTTCATGCCTGGAAAAGTTCTTTCACACTGTTCATCCTGGAGCTGCTTTATGTCCATGATCTGAATGGAAACACATCTGCATCATTGTAGCTACAGTCAATGTTTCAGTGTCAGGACTGAAGGTGGAGCTTTGTGCGTGTTGGGCTGAGGCTGAAGCAGTCGCCCCCCCCCCCCCCCCCCCCCCAACGGGAGCGCTCAGGCGTGAAACTAGGAGGAAAGCTGACGTCTTCCTCTTCCCTCAGAAGTGATCTGTGGCTGGTTGGACTTCATTCCACAGATGTGCTTTAACAAAATGTGAAGCTGAACTCTGAGCTGTGACAGTGTGAGCAGTGTGAGAGTGTCAGTAGATGATCAGCAGAGGAAAGTGAAGCTGCTGTGAGCTGATGTCCTGAAGGGCTTTTAAAGAGTCTCTGAGTTTGACAGGAACATGAAGATGTTTGTGGTTTTTGTGATCCTCCTGCACGGTAAGTACACCTTCCTCTCTCTGCTCTCATCATCAGCTTTTCTCTTATCTCGCTCTAAAATGAATGTGTTGAAGTGCAGCAGGTCTTGAGACATGAGAGCCCAGTGAGTTGCGTCAAAGTTCATGACTTGACTGAATCGGTCTGTCACAACGAACGAGCGGGCGCAAGAGCAGGACTGTGCTGACACTGAAAACAAACAATATCACCAGGAGCTATATACAAGGTACAAGTGAAAAGGAGCTCCAGGTAATTCAGGGACAAGGGAGGGAAAACCACACACGCTTATGATCACACTCCAGGGATGAAAACACGGACAGGTCCAGGAAGATCTATATAAAAGAAAACATGACTACAAGTCAGGAAAAGACTAGAGACGAGAATTTACAGGAAATAGCCGGGGCTACACTGACTAGTGTCGTTCAACGATCCAGCAGTCAGAAACACTGAGCTGTCACCTTGAGCAGAGGCTCGAGTGACAAGATAATGAGCAGCAGGTGAGTAATTATTTTCAGGGCACAGGCCTGAGGGTGGAACCCACAACAAGTTCAACCCCAGGGCCCTATTTCAGGAAGCCGGTTTAGTGCAAACTCTGAGTAAGTACACCCTGAGTTAACGAAAACTCTGGGTTTTCAGTTTCACAAAGCGAGTTTAGATTAATCCTGAGTGAGTCACTATGACGACACACTCCGTGAAGCTAACCTGCTCCCTAGCAGGTTTACTACAACTAACCCTGACTGTCTCCGCCCCTTTGTCGGAAACCTGACAGTAGGAAGTGTCAGACATGGCGTGCCCCTTCCTTGAAGAGCCAGTAGATGTTGAAGCCCAAATTCTCCGCAGAGCTCTCCGCCGGGAGAGAGTGATTAGAGCGCGTTTGGACATTTTATCATTTCCTGATGATTTTCTGTGTGAACGTTACCGTTTTTCAGCACAATCTATAATTTATTTGGATAACATCCTCAGGCCTAATATTGCTCATGTGACACATCGCGGACATCCTCTCAGTTCTGTACATATTATTTGTATTGCACTTCGGTTTTTTGCAAACGGGAGCTTTCTGTATAATATTGGTGACGCTGAGCACGTTTCCAAGGCTACCGTCTGTCGGGCAGTCAGGAATGTTACAGTTGCACTGAAACGTCTCCTGTACTCGTCTGTGGTGTTCCCCGGTCATAGACCCACAAGATTTATCAAAGAGGGATGCCACAAAATTGCAGGTATCAGGATGAACAAAACTTAATTTATGATGTGGTGATACTTGAACTACTACTTAAATTTTACATTTATTTTCACAGTTCCCAGGCGTGATTGGCTGTACAGATGGCACTCACATTCCAATCATTGCTCCTTCAGTAAATGAAGGAGACTATGTGAACAGGAAGTCTTTCCACAGCATTAATGTACAGGTACATAGTTCCCTGTAGCATTTCAAACTAACAAATTATTTCATTATAGTAATGGATGCTAATTTGTGTTCTCTGCACTGTGAAGATCATATGTGATGCTGCCAACATTATCACAAATGTGGAAGCCAAGTGGCCAGGCTCTGTGAGTGGTGGTGGTGGAGGACCCCCACCTGTTTTTCGGGCCTCCGCTTTTTTTTCTGTTGGCTATAACAGGCCACATTTGAGCATACAGAGTAAGCAAATATGTACTTGTAATGTGCTCAGATAATTTCAATAAGTGCTTACAGAGGGAAAATTAATGTAGCCTCTAACTGCAATTGATTTACATCGGACAAACAGACCAAGCACTATGGCTCATAATACAATTACACCTTACCTGTTTGGACTATATTTTTATATTTCATTTTTACTTGCTGCCAGGAACGTTTGGGGCCTATTGGGTTGCACCTCCGCTCACATCACATCACAAAATAAAATGTATAAAATAAAAAATAAAATATAATAAAATAACGTGTTAAATGGGTGGAAATCCCTAGATCAATGTTTATATTAACACTCACGCATTGACTCTGTCGGCTTTGTTTTGCCATGCATGCTCCCTTTCTTTTGCAGCTGAGGCTGTGTTACTTTTTTTCCGAAAAATTTGCATGTTATCAGCATATGCTGCCATCAGAATTTCGGCCTCAAGCGCTGTAAAATACATTGACCGCGCCTTCTTTCCCTCCGTCTCCATGGTGACTCGCTTAATCTGTGCTCCACTAATCAGGGCTTTATGTATCCTCGTGCGCGCGCTTAACTTGGGGTTAAAGCAACTCCACGTTGATTGAACTAATTGTTATCAGCCTTTCTGAAACCGAATATTCCGAGTTGGACAGTTCGGGGTTACTCAACCCTGAGTATCGTTTTTCACTCTGAGTTTTCTAAACCGGCTTCCTGAAATAGGGCCCTGCAGAGAAGAGTGAGGGAGAGAGAAAGAAGAGAGAAACAACAACAACAGTGCGATCTCAGAGGTGAACGCCAGGGAGACACGGGAAAGCATGACAGTTTCTGTCAAACACTGGATTAGTTTATCTGGCTGTTTGTCACAGGCAGCTGGAAAACACATGGTCCGATAGTCGTTCCTGTTATACTACTTCATAATCCATGTCAAGTCCTTTGGTTGCTTGAATGTGCAAAGTTCTCTGGAAAACAGTGAAGCTCCATCACCTCCAAACAGTGAGAGCCTCTATGGTTTTTAGATATGCTCTACACTAAAAGATAGAAGATAAAAATATTTCTGTATGGAATATAGATTCCTAATAGCAACAAGATTCCTCCTTGTGAATTAATAAGTAAATATGTCATGTTGCCTTTGTAACATGTTTTGGAGCATTTGTGGACTGTTGGAGTGAAAAACTGTGACTGTCCTGAAGGAGTGTGACTGGTCATCTGTCTTGTCACACAAGATGGAAATTATGGCCTGTGAGGTTTGTTATAATTCTCCAGTTTCTGTGTTACTGACATTGTATCAATAGTTTTTTTGAATTGGGAAAAGAATGCTGTGTATAACTGAAGCTGTTATGCGTTCTTGGGCTACATGGTGTTCTGGTGGTTAGCACTGTTGCCTCTGAGCACAAAGGTCCTGAGTCCAACTCCACTGCTTCTCTGGGGTCTTTTTGTGTGGAGTTTGCATGTTCTCCTCATGTTTACGTCGGTTCCCTATAGGTACTCTGGCTTCCTCCAATGTCCAAAGAAATGCAGTTCATGGTATTAGGTTAATTTGTAATTCATTGGTGTGAACATGTGAATGGTTAGTCCTGGGACAAGCTGGTGATCTGTCCAGGGTGTAACCCCTCCCCCCCGTGACCCTGACTAGGATAAGTGGAATAGGATGGATGAAGATAATGTTGGTTGTATTGCATCTTTTAACTCTGGGTCAAACCCACAACATTCATTTGATTTGTGTTTGTGTTTCTGTCCTTCCAGTTTCCCAGCATGCTCTGGCTGTGGTGGTGGTGGAGGTGAATGAGGGGGAAAGGTCTGTCCTACTATCATGTCTGTACTCAGGTTCTATACCTGAGGACAATCCAACAGTGATGTGGACTCGCAGTGACCTTGATCCCAAATCTGTACACCAACAACGAGAAGAAGGAGACGATCTTACAGGACAAAACCAGCGTTACAGCAGACGCACATCAATGAATCGTTACGCTTTGATCATTAAAGACTTCAGCCTCACTCTGAGGAAACCCACAAAGACTGACAGCGGCAACTACACCTGCTCCATCAGTGCTGGAGGGAAAGAACGAAAACTCAGAGACATCCAGCTGCTGGTCAAAGGTCAGCATCAAATTCTAACACCTGCTGTGATTACATGTCGTATTCAGTACTACAGAGAAAGGTCAGAGGTTAAATGAAAGCAAAGTATTTCTTAAACGGTTTCTGAAGGTCTTGATGAGCCCAGCAGGAACGTTTGTAGACTTGACCTCAGTGAAAACAGCAAAACAAGAGAAGCAAAGCAGAAGAAATTCGTTCTGTGCATGTGCAGATGTGTTTATGTTTACCTCTGGGAGGTTCAGCACACACACATCTGTACATACATTAAACACATTAAAATTTTATGCATGGCCCAACACAAAACTTTTAGAGGCCTTTTGCTGCCACTTCTATGGTTGACACTTTGGTTTCTTGTCTTCTCAGACCAGCAGGTGGAGGTGAAGGTGAGGGAAGGGTCAGAGTCTGTCATCCTGCCCTGCAACACAACACCTGACCTGCCTGAGGACACCACAGTGGAGTGGACTCGCTCTGACCTCGGACTCATCACAGTCCATGAGTATTCTAACAGAAATGATGACCTTATGACTCAGGACGAAGTTTACAGAGACCGAACGATGATGAGTGAAGACCTGCTGAGAACTGGAGACTTCAGTCTGACCCTGAAACACCCCAAAGTGAAAGACACGGGACGATACATCTGCACCATCTACAGGGACAAAGACATCCTGACACAGAAAGTAGTGCTGCAGGTCAAAAGTAGGTGCTGGAGATAAAGGTCAAAGGTCAATACTGTAGACACAGCTTAGAGATTAGAAGTCATTTTGTTTTATGTTTCCCCACAGAACCATTTCCATCCTGGGTCAAAGATCTTCTGGTTCTCCTGTTTGTCTTTGTGATTTTTGGAGGTCTTTTATATTATTTACGTCACTATTACATGTCAGGTAAGAGTCTTTCCTACTACACTACCCATAATACCAGTGGTTAACAGGTGGCCTCTTGACTGTGTTCAGACCAGACACATGAGATCGTGAGATCAAAGAACGAGTCAGGAACAAACTGAGACACAATCTGATTGAGACTAGAAGGCAAGGAGGGCGCAGGGAGGTCATGTGACCATCACAGCTGCTGCTGATGTCATCGTGTTGTGCTTTGTTGTCCTCTCAGATTACCAAGTGGAGGTGGATTCAGGGGTGGCGTCTGTCAAGCTGCCCTGCAAAACTATATTTAAATTCCTAAAACACACTAAAGTGGAGTGGAGGGACAGAAACAACAGGAAGGTCCATGTGTATCAGAACGGCTCTGACCAGCCTGAAAAACAGCACCGGTTTTACAGAAACCGAACAGAGATGAAGAGCACATCTCTGCTGAAACCTGGAGACCTCAGTCTGACCCTGACATATCCCACGGATGACGACAACTTCACCTACACCTGTACCATCTACAGCAGGAAAGGAAACATACTGACAAGGAAAAATGTGCACCTCCATGTCAGAGGTCAGTGCTGCTTATACAGGTCAAAGGTTTTGACACACTAGACTAGACACACTGACATGAGACAAAGACCAAAGTAAAACAGGAAACACACCAACTGAACTCTAGACATGAAAACTGAGGAGACAGAAAATAGAGTCCTAAAAAACAGGACAGAAAGGCACAAAGAAAGCACAAAACATAGTTTTTACCTTGTTTCTCCCCGAATCCCACACAGTGCTCACGTCTGTGGCGTGAATTGTGACAACCCCAACTCCAAATCTGTACAGTGGCTTCTCTCAGTTCCCAATACCTAGTGAGAAAACACATGAATTAAACTGCCAAGCAACACACACACAAAGTTCTCACTAACAAACCCATTGTGAACTCAATGATCCAGCACCGACTGAAGCTCAGCCACTCGCTTAAGTAGAGAGGCAACTGATGAAGGCAATCAGCTGGCTTCAGAGCAGGAACTCTCCTCAGCCTGATGATTCTTGTAATTCTTTCTTCCGGATACACACACTCATGTCCAAACACCTATACACATAAACAGGGACAAGGCTGTGCAGAGATTTTTAAATGGGCGGGTGCTCAAAGTTCAAAAGGGGCACAGAGAAAAGGCCGAATAACAACAACCCGCATTCATCAACAATCTAATATGGAATCACATCATACTATATCACTGTCATCAGGTGGGGACAAGGCAAAGCAAACATATTCCATGTTTACCTGATGGGTACAATGTTGCTCTTGTGGGGTTTCTGCTGCTCCTGCTGTGATAGTGCTGGAGGGCAGGGCTGTGCTGATCCGAGACTGTAGACATTAAATGCAAAGATTGGTGAAGGTGCTTGGAACCATAAGGAAACAAAATAAACTCGGCTCTGCCTGTGACTCAGTTTGCCTCTCTTACTCTTTCATCTCCTCATCTCATCTATCACTCTCCACTCGATGTCCATCTGACAACAAGGCACAGTTTGCTATTGCATTAATCTATTATTTAATTATCCACACTTCACAAATCTTGCACCTAATCCATAACAAAGTAATGATAGACAATGTTCTAGAACTATTCTTACGAAGCATTTATAGACCGTGTTATATCATAAATAATAATTTTTAAAAATCTATACACATAAAACAAACACTAATATAATCTGTTTCTTATTGTGTTTTCTTTAACATACAGTGTGTCTTTTTTAATATCATAATCATAATAATCCATAATTATGCTGATATGCATATCATCATATTGCATATGCAAGTCCCTCAGAAAGGCAGGAAAAGCCCTGTAACTTACTTTAAAACTAAATATGTTCCCTAAAACCGTGGACAGAGCTACAGACCCATGACAGTTGTCTTTTTAACATGTTTTAATACTTTGTATCTTGTTCCATTTAATTTGAACAAGCCTCTTAAAAAGTCGGTGATCACAGTCGGCCTCTCTCGGTTTTTATTACCACTGTTCATTTTAAAGCTCGGTTTTTAAAACCTTACGATGTAACTACAGCCCAGCCCATGCAGCAGTATAATAATGACTAATAATATATTGGAGTGGGCCTGATACTCATGTCCCAGGACAGGCCCATGACAGTGCTGCCATCAAATTGCCTTTCTTTGCTTTGACTCTGTCTCCAACAAGAGGTGAAGCAGATGTTCTTACATTAATGGAATCACTAATACAACAGATCACCTGAAAACGAGTAATGAATTTGCTGAAACAGATGTCTTTATTAATGAATTGTACTGACTAGTCTGTATTTCTCTCAGCTGAGCTGTTTCTGAAAGAAGAACTCGTTCATGTCACAGAACAGACGTCTTTATGACATAATGTATCTGGCATGCAGAGAATCATGTTCATTTAGATGTTGCTGACATTTAAAATTCAGTTTTGCTTTTTATTTTGAAACATTTTTATTTTATTTCAATATTTTTTTAGTCTGAATAAATCAAACTTGCTTGATAGGACAGCTCTCAGGTAACAAGATGGCAAAAAAGTCTTTGACTCTGAAATAAAACAGCAGAGTTCTTTAAGACAGAGCTCTGCTGCTGATTAGACAGAAACCAAATAAGACAGTTTCTGTTCAGTTGAACATGTTTCAGACTGGAACCAGTCAAACTTGATTTCATTGCAAAGATGCCATTTTCTCCATTCAGACAAAACATGTTCAGAGCTGCTTCTGCTGCACAGCTCATGTTGTGTTGTGACTCCTCTCAGTCCCCCAGGTGGAGGTGGATTCAGGGGAGGCATCTGTCCTGCTGCCCTGCAAAACTACTATAAACCTGCCTAAAGATGCTAAAGTGAAGTGGATGACCAGATTCAACAGGAAGGTCCACGTGTATGAGAACGGATCTGGCCAGCTTGAAGATCAGGACAACCATTACAGAGACCG
Source organism: Maylandia zebra (assembly GCF_041146795.1). Taxonomy (NCBI): domain Eukaryota; kingdom Metazoa; phylum Chordata; class Actinopteri; order Cichliformes; family Cichlidae; genus Maylandia; species Maylandia zebra. Next base: position 4,961,998 of record NC_135169.1, on the reverse strand, counting down.
AACACAGATGAATAAAGACCTGCTGAAAACTAGAGACCTCAGTCTGACCCTGAAAGACCCCACAGACTGGGACACAGACATCTACACCTGCACCGTCTGCAACAGGGAGGGGAAAAAAATCCTGATGAAACAAGTGGAGCTGAAAGTCAGAGGTCAGTGCTGCTGCTGGGTGTGAGCTGCAGAAGAAGAAGAGATGATGAGATCTTCATGAACACAAATCTTATTTTGTGCTTTAGACTGTTTATGAAATTTGTTGTCCTTCAGTCTGTCAGGTGGAGGTGGAGGAGGGGGCGGAGTCTGTAGAGCTACCTTTCAAAACCACAAAAGAGCTGCCTGCAGATGCTAAGGTGGTGTGGTGGAACAATGATGACAGGAAGGTCCACGTGTATAAGAACGGCTCTGATCAGCCTGGAGAACAGCACCAGCTTTACAGAGACCGAACAAAGATGAAGAGAAGATCTCTGCTGAAGCCTGGAGACCTCAGTCTGACCCTGAAACAGCCCACAGAGAGAGACAGTGGGAGGTACAGCTGTAGAGTCTACGGGGAGATCAAGAGATACAAAAGAGTGCTGCTCAGAGTCAAAGGTTTGTGTGTGTGTGTGTGTGTGTGTGTGTGTGTGTCTTACTGTGTGTGTGACTGTCTTGTGTCTCCTCTGCAGGGAGAGTTCAGGTCCAGGATCAAACAGGGGACATCAGGAACAGAAGCAGCTCCATTGATCTGACTCCTCTGATGGCTGATCAATCAGTTTGATCTGTGTGTTTGTGCATTTTCTACCTTAAATGTCCTGTATATTGACTGTTACCTGTAATGTCACTTTCTGACCAACAGCTGGCGCTCTTACAAATACCAGATCTGATTTGACTGCAGTTATATCAGAGGACATTTGGCCTCAGTCAGATGTGACTTGTGTCCAGTCACATCTGTCAGTGACCTGTAACACTGATGAATCGCTAATGAATTGATACACATTACGTATTAAGCAGAATATTGGGCTATTATTAATCTGAAGATTGAAGAACTGCTGCTGGAGCTGATGCTCAGTAATAAATAAATACACACAACACAAAATGCTTTTGCAGGTACCATGTATTTAAACAAAATCAAGGAAAAACAAGGGAAGAAAAGGAAAAATGTAAACAATCACCCTTTTCTTTTCTTTTTTTTCGCCTGTCCTGTTTGGTTCTTTTGCCATCAGAATTATTGTCTAAAGGCCAAAAAAGATGCCCAATGCATTTACTTTACCAAATGGACCATCCCGGCCTTGCCGTATTGGTCTATTGATTCACCTTTGCTTTTATTGTTTATTTTATTTTATTTTCACTCGCTACAAACGGGACAGACATGACTGGGGAAAAGAAAAGGGAGAGAGAAAGAGGGACAGAAAAACAGCGGTGAAGAGGAACGATGATAAAGGGCAAAAAACAAAAACCAACAAAACAGACAAAAAAATGCATATATCAACCACCTGGATCACCTGCTGAGAAAGAAAAGAGAAAACAAGCAAAAAAAGAGACCAATATAATAAACAGCATCATCGCGATTATCTATGTGAATATAACAGTAAATACTAAAAATTGAATATTATTGTGCAGTACGTAGGATCGACAGCGCACAGTGCGCTTTGGTTTGACAGTGTGAGCAGTTGTTGGTCGACGTATAACCCATCTTGAACATCCGATGACCTGTATAGTGCACTCTATGTAGTATTTTGTATTGAATTAATTGCAGACTGGGATTTCTAATTAGATGAAAGGTTTTTAAGCAAATCTGAGACCAGAAGTTTTGGTCTAAGTTAACTGATCAATCCGCTTCCCATTTTGCAGTAGGAAGTGATATTGATTCATCTGTTTTAAAAAGCATTCTGTATATTTAGTCCAAGGTTGAGGTTGCCTCCAAGAAGAAGTGTGTCATCTAAGTGTTCAGAGAGCGCACTGAAAAAACCGTGAAAGAATGAGAGATCATCAACATTTGGACCATATACACTTACAATACATAGCTTTTTATCACATATAGATAGTTTAATGATTAGGAATCTGCCCTCCGGATCTATAACTGTATCGAGTACTGTGAAATCAATATATGTATGTATTAAAATTGCTACTCCCCTTTGTCTTTGTCTTTACTCCGTTACATTTACTTGAGTACGTTTTTGAAAAAAATTTACTTTTAAAGTACCTTTGTTGCACGATACTTTTTACTTTTACTTTTACTTTTTAGCCCATCTGAAAGACATTACAGGCCACCAGCTGGACCCTCTGCAGTTTGCCTACCGGGCAAACAGGTCGGTGGATGATGCAGTGAACATGGGGCTGCATTACATCCTGCAACACCTCGACCGCTCGGGAACGTATGCCAGGGTCCTGTTTGTGGACTTTAGTTCGGCTTTTAACACCATTGTGCCTGAACTTCTTTCCTCCAAACTCTCCCAGCTCAGCGTGTCACCAGCTACCTGTCAGTGGATCACCAGCTTCCTGACAGACAGAAAGCAACAAGTGAGGCTGGGGGAGAGCACCTCTGAAACCCGGTCCCTCAGTATTGGTGCCCCTCAAGGATGTGTCCTCTCACCACTACTGTTCTCCCTCTACACTAACGACTGCACCTCCAATAACTCTGCTGTCAAACTCCTAAAGTTTGCAGATGACACCACTGTCATTGGCCTCATTCAAGATGGTGATGAGTCTGCATACCGGCAAGAAGTTGAGCGGCTGGTACTCTGGTGCAGTCAGCACAATCTGGAGCTGAACACTCTTAAGACTGTAGAGATGACAGTGGACTTCAGGAGACATCCCTCAACTCTGCTCCCCCTCACCATATCAGACAGCCCTGTGTCAACTGTGAAGACCTTCAAGTTCCTGGGTTCCTGTGTGTGTGTGTGTGTGTGTGTGTGTGATTTACATTGCTGTGCTTGAGAGCCACCATCTACCGGAACCAAATTCCCTGTATGTGTCTGCACATATACTTGGCCAATAAACACGATTCTGATGAAAAGTATATTGTTCTAACAATATACCTTTCATGTTTGAACAATATGATATCACGTTCGTACAATATAAATATTATATAGGCTACATCGCAGCTTCAGTCACGGCTTCCATCACTGTTTTTCTTGTCTTTTCCCAGAGTAACAGCCAAACAGGAGGATCTATTGGCTAGCACTGCTTAGCCTTGCACACATTCTTATTTTAAACTTAATCTGGAATTCATTGCAAATTGTTTGTGCGGGATATGAATGACAAGATTTTGTTTTTCTACAAGAGTTGGTAAAAAACATCTCCAGTGTAATCAAATCTTCTTTCCAAACATCTGCAGCTTGGCAGTGTATACAGCACTATAATGACCAGACCGAATTCTTTTGAAAACCATACATCTTTCCACAGGTCTCAACTTCATCAGACATCACTGAGACACAGAGCTGGATGAGGCCAGCGCAAACAGCAGCCTAACCGACTAAGATGATGGATCCATGGGGTCAGTAATGCCAGAAGCAGGGGAGCTGGAGAAGTACCTTTCATGTCCATTCACTGGTGGTGTGGATCTATTCCATGGCGTTCCTCACATCAAGAAGCTGTTGATCAAAATCAGTGATCTGCATCTGGAGCGTCTGAAGGACTTCTCAGTCATGCAGGACTCCTGTTCACTGTTAAACAGTTACAGCTTCACAGAAAGAACCTTGAGAGTGTTTTTAACAAACTTAGTTTTTTTGTAGAATGCATCAGCAGCTGTGGAGAGATGTACTTGAATATCTAATGGTTAAACTTTTCCTAACCTGGAAGCTGGACAAGGACACACACCTCGCGCTTATCATGGGTGTTATATCCTCCGTGCAGCAATTCAACTGAGAACACTTTCTGTTCAAAGGTGATTTGTAGTTTTTATATACTAGGTCCAACTATAAGGAGAAATAAAAATGCAAACAGCAGTATGTATGTTATGAGGCTGATCTGGAATAGTTAAGGGGAACAAACACTGATGAAAGGGGTCAGTTTCATCTATATTGCAAGGACCTTCACTTCCCCTCAGCTGTGGTGAGCATTTGAGCATTTAATTACTCTCCTTAAAAAGTCGATTGAATTCAGCTGGACACAACAGTTTGCAAACATTTCATCACTGTCAGACTGAAGAAATCACTTGGATGAAGGATAGAACAAATTTCCAAGGAAACAACCAGGGGAACTAAACTTTTAGGCACATCCTTGCCTATAATTCATCCATAAAGACATTTTTTTTATGTATACATTATTTTTCAGTTGTTCATCTGACAACAACATCATTGACCCACTTTTGACAAAAAAACAGAAGACACAAATTAAAAGTCAAATTAGAACCTACACACGTTTAGGAAGGCTTAAAACCAAATGAGAGTAAACTGTTTAGTTAATTGCTTATGAGAACAGTTGACTGGAAAACACCTTAATAACTTTTATTTATTAGTATTTGTTCTCGAGTTTTAAAAAGGTTTCTAAAGCTATGTCACAAGTTAGCTATGGTATAATTAGATTTGTATGTATAGTCCAAGTTCCAGCCAGTTTTATATGAATCATCTTTCCTCACAAAACTGATGAAAGATCCGCTTCTTTTAAGTGGCTGCCAGCACCGTCCTTAGTATGTTTTGTTTCCTGCCAGTTTCCGCTGAAGAGTTGTTGTGTTTTTTGGGTTTTTTTACTCTATTATGGGGACCGACAAAAGCCAAGAACAGCTGCTCCTCTTTTATCCAGCCATGTTTTTGTGTTTTATATTATGGCTTATGTTCTGAATCCTTTGTGCTGTTTCGATCATTATAGTTATTATTATTACCCAGGTTCAGTTATGGCTATTATGGTTTTAGTTCTTAGGTTTTGCTCATTTGTGCTTTCTTTGTGCCTTTCTGTCCTGCTTTTCAGGCCTCTATTTTCTGTCTCCTCAGTCTCTAAGTTTTCATGTATAGAGTTCAGTTGGCGTGTTTCCTGTTTTACTTTGAAGGTCTGTGTCTCATGTCAGTGTGTCTAGTTTTGCTTCCCCTGTCTCGTTAAGTCTGATTTCTCCCAGCTGTGTCTCCCTGATCACTCTCATTTCCCTCGTTACCCCTCAGTGTATTTAAGCCCTGTGTTTCTCTTTGTCAGTGTTGTAATTGCTGTCATACATGTCTGTGCGGTCTGCCTGCTTAGTTTATTTTTGCATCCTCAAGTTTAGTTAAGTTCTCCTAGTGTCCAGAAATAAAGCTGCTTTTTTTGCATTTCAGTTTTGCCTCAGTGTTTCAGTCTGCATTTTTATTGTCCTTTCCTGCCTCCCTGCACACAGACGTGGGGTCCGTTCTTCGTACCTCACTAAGTAAGTTAGCTGGATTTGATTGTTGACAATTTCGCGTGATCTTGGATCGTTCGGTTCTCCGAAGCTCATCCGGGACTTGCTGTCATAGCAACAGATCCGTAAGCGTAAACCTGCTCGGGAGCAGGTTTACTTTATGTAAACAGGATTAGATCGCGGCCACGCAGGTATGTCCGCTTCATGTATCTTACCCACTATTACTACCCAGTGATCTCACATTACTTCATCCAGCTATACTAATCGTCAACAGCAGGTGTGTTCGGAGAACTGGAATAGCGAGCTCAGAGTTAGCGCGATGATTTGATCTTGGATGTAGTAAGCGAGGTACGAAGAACGGACCCCTTGACAAGTCCTTTGTTTTATTTTGCAAGATGGTTATTTGATGCCGCACCTTGCGAATGGAGGGCACCCTTACTCTCTGCAAATGGGCATGAGAAAACTGTTTGGTGCCTATACAATGTAGCACGATGTCGGGGCAACACATCATGCTACATGCATGATGGTTTTATTGTTCAGTTTTCAGCGGTTTTTGTTTTACATTTCAAATATGTGTGCAGCCAGACATCATGTCAGGCTGCAAAAACTGACTCCTAAGAAAAGGGGAGACTGTTGTGTTTCCTCATAGTTTTACACCTGTTGATCCACTTTCTGTCAGCCGCACAAAGAACCTTCAAATCCCTGCAGATTTGTCAGCTGATCATGCCCTATCCTGTGATTGGCTGAGCTTCATGCCTGGAAAAGTTCTTTCACACTGTTCATCCTGGAGCTGCTTTATGTCCATGATCTGAATGGAAACACATCTGCATCATTGTAGCTACAGTCAATGTTTCAGTGTCAGGACTGAAGGTGGAGCTTTGTGCGTGTTGGGCTGAGGCTGAAGCAGTCGCCCCCCCCCCCCCCCCCCCCCAACGGGAGCGCTCAGGCGTGAAACTAGGAGGAAAGCTGACGTCTTCCTCTTCCCTCAGAAGTGATCTGTGGCTGGTTGGACTTCATTCCACAGATGTGCTTTAACAAAATGTGAAGCTGAACTCTGAGCTGTGACAGTGTGAGCAGTGTGAGAGTGTCAGTAGATGATCAGCAGAGGAAAGTGAAGCTGCTGTGAGCTGATGTCCTGAAGGGCTTTTAAAGAGTCTCTGAGTTTGACAGGAACATGAAGATGTTTGTGGTTTTTGTGATCCTCCTGCACGGTAAGTACACCTTCCTCTCTTTGCTCTCATCATCAGCTTTTCTCTTATCTCGGTCTAAAATGAATGTGTTGAAGTGCAGCAGGTCTTGAGACATGAGAGCCCAGTGAGTTGCGTCAAAGTTCATGACTTGACTGAATCGGTCTGTCACAACGAACGAGCGGGCGCAAGAGCAGGACTGTGCTGACACTGAAAACAAACAATATCACCAGGAGCTATATACAAGGTACAAGTGAAAAGGAGCTCCAGGTAATTCAGGGACAAGGGAGGGAAAACCACACACGCTTATGATCACACTCCAGGGATGAAAACACGGACAGGTCCAGGAAGATCTATATAAAAGAAAACATGACTACAAGTCAGGAAAAGACTAGAGACGAGAATTTACAGGAAATAGCCGGGGCTACACTGACTAGTGTCGTTCAACGATCCAGCAGTCAGAAACACTGAGCTGTCACCTTGAGCAGAGGCTCGAGTGACAAGATAATGAGCAGCAGGTGAGTAATTATTTTCAGGGCACAGGCCTGAGGGTGGAACCCACAACAAGTTCAACCCCAGGGCCCTATTTCAGGAAGCCGGTTTAGTGCAAACTCTGAGTAAGTACACCCTGAGTTAACGAAAACTCTGGGTTTTCAGTTTCACAAAGCGAGTTTAGATTAATCCTGAGTGAGTCACTATGACGACACACTCCGTGAAGCTAACCTGCTCCCTAGCAGGTTTACTACAACTAACCCTGACTGTCTCCGCCCCTTTGTCGGAAACCTGACAGTAGGAAGTGTCAGACATGGCGTGCCCCTTCCTTGAAGAGCCAGTAGATGTTGAAGCCCAAATTCTCCGCAGAGCTCTCCGCCGGGAGAGAGTGATTAGAGCGCGTTTGGACATTTTATCATTTCCTGATGATTTTCTGTGTGAACGTTACCGTTTTTCAGCACAATCTATAATTTATTTGGATAACATCCTCAGGCCTAATATTGCTCATGTGACACATCGCGGACATCCTCTCAGTTCTGTACATATTATTTGTATTGCACTTCGGTTTTTTGCAAACGGGAGCTTTCTGTATAATATTGGTGACGCTGAGCACGTTTCCAAGGCTACCGTCTGTCGGGCAGTCAGGAATGTTACAGTTGCACTGAAACGTCTCCTGTACTCGTCTGTGGTGTTCCCCGGTCATAGACCCACAAGATTTATCAAAGAGGGATGCCACAAAATTGCAGGTATCAGGATGAACAAAACTTAATTCATGATGTGGTGATACTTGAACTACTACTTAAATTTTACATTTATTTTCACAGTTCCCAGGCGTGATTGGCTGTACAGATGGCACTCACATTCCAATCATTGCTCCTTCAGTAAATGAAGGAGACTATGTGAACAGGAAGTCTTTCCACAGCATTAATGTACAGGTACATAGTTCCCTGTAGCATTTCAAACTAACAAATTATTTCATTATAGTAATGGATGCTAATTTGTGTTCTCTGCACTGTGAAGATCATATGTGATGCTGCCAACATTATCACAAATGTGGAAGCCAAGTGGCCAGGCTCTGTGAGTGGTGGTGGTGGAGGACCCCCACCTGTTTTTCGGGCCTCCGCTTTTTTTTCTGTTGGCTATAACAGGCCACATTTGAGCATACAGAGTAAGCAAATATGTACTTGTAATGTGCTCAGATAATTTCAATAAGTGCTTACAGAAAGAAAATTAATGTAGCCTCTAACTGCAATTGATTTACATCGGACAAACAGACCAAGCACTATGGCTCATAATACAATTACACCTTACCTGTTTGGACTATATTTTTATATTTCATTTTTACTTGCTGCCAGGAACGTTTGGGGCCTATTGGGTTGCACCTCCGCTCACATCACATCACAAAATAAAATGTATAAAATAAAAAATAAAATATAATAAAATAACGTGTTAAATGGGTGGAAATCCCTAGATCAATGTTTAAATTAACACTCACGCATTGACTCTGTCGGCTTTGTTTTGCCATGCATGCTCCCTTTCTTTTGCAGCTGAGGCTGTGTTACTTTTTTTCCGAAAAATTTGCATGTTATCAGCATATGCTGCCATCAGAATTTCGGCCTCAAGCGCTGTAAAATACATTGACCGCGCCTTCTTTCCCTCCGTCTCCATGGTGACTCGCTTAATCTGTGCTCCACTAATCAGGGCTTTATGTATCCTCGTGCGCGCGCTTAACTTGGGGTTAAAGCAACTCCACGTTGATTGAACTAATTGTTATCAGCCTTTCTGAAACCGAATATTCCGAGTTGGACAGTTCGGGGTTACTCAACCCTGAGTATCGTTTTTCACTCTGAGTTTTCTAAACCGGCTTCCTGAAATAGGGCCCTGCAGAGAAGAGTGAGGGAGAGAGAAAGAAGAGAGAAACAACAACAACAGTGCGATCTCAGAGGTGAACGCCAGGGAGACACGGGAAAGCATGACAGTTTCTGTCAAACACTGGATTAGTTTATCTGGCTGTTTGTCACAGGCAGCTGGAAAACACATGGTCCGATAGTCGTTCCTGTTATACTACTTCATAATCCATGTCAAGTCCTTTGGTTGCTTGAATGTGCAAAGTTCTCTGGAAAACAGTGAAGCTCCATCACCTCCAAACAGTGAGAGCCTCTATGGTTTTTAGATATGCTCTACACTAAAAGATAGAAGATAAAAATATTTCTGTATGGAATATAGATTCCTAATAGCAACAAGATTCCTCCTTGTGAATTAATAAGTAAATATGTCATGTTGCCTTTGTAACATGTTTTGGAGCATTTGTGGACTGTTGGAGTGAAAAACTGTGACTGTCCTGAAGGAGTGTGACTGGTCATCTGTCTTGTCACACAAGATGGAAATTATGGCCTGTGAGGTTTGTTATAATTCTCCAGTTTCTGTGTTACTGACATTGTATCAATAGTTTTTTTGAATTGGGAAAAGAATGCTGTGTATAACTGAAGCTGTTATGCGTTCTTGGGCTACATGGTGTTCTGGTGGTTAGCACTGTTGCCTCTGAGCACAAAGGTCCTGAGTCCAACTCCACTGCTTCTCTGGGGTCTTTTTGTGTGGAGTTTGCATGTTCTCCTCATGTTTACGTCGGTTCCCTATAGGTACTCTGGCTTCCTCCAATGTCCAAAGAAATGCAGTTCATGGTATTAGGTTAATTTGTAATTCATTGGTGTGAACATGTGAATGGTTAGTCCTGGGACAAGCTGGTGATCTGTCCAGGGTGTAACCCCTCCCCCCCGTGACCCTGACTAGGATAAGTGGAATAGGATGGATGAAGATAATGTTGGTTGTATTGCATCTTTTAACTCTGGGTCAAACCCACAACATTCATTTGATTTGTGTTTGTGTTTCTGTCCTTCCAGTTTCCCAGCATGCTCTGGCTGTGGTGGTGGTGGAGGTGAATGAGGGGGAAAGGTCTGTCCTACTATCATGTCTGTACTCAGGTTCTATACCTGAGGACAATCCAACAGTGATGTGGACTCGCAGTGACCTTGATCCCAAATCTGTACACCAACAACGAGAAGAAGGAGACGATCTTACAGGACAAAACCAGCGTTACAGCAGACGCACATCAATGAATCGTTACGCTTTGATCATTAAAGACTTCAGCCTCACTCTGAGGAAACCCACAAAGACTGACAGCGGCAACTACACCTGCTCCATCAGTGCTGGAGGGAAAGAACGAAAACTCAGAGACATCCAGCTGCTGGTCAAAGGTCAGCATCAAATTCTAACACCTGCTGTGATTACATGTCGTATTCAGTACTACAGAGAAAGGTCAGAGGTTAAATGAAAGCAAAGTATTTCTTAAACGGTTTCTGAAGGTCTTGATGAGCCCAGCAGGAACGTTTGTAGACTTGACCTCAGTGAAAACAGCAAAACAAGAGAAGCAAAGCAGAAGAAATTCGTTCTGTGCATGTGCAGATGTGTTTATGTTTACCTCTGGGAGGTTCAGCACACACACATCTGTACATACATTAAACACATTAAAATTTTATGCATGGCCCAACACAAAACTTTTAGAGGCCTTTTGCTGCCACTTCTATGGTTGACACTTTGGTTTCTTGTCTTCTCAGACCAGCAGGTGGAGGTGAAGGTGAGGGAAGGGTCAGAGTCTGTCATCCTGCCCTGCAACACAAAACCTGACCTGCCTGAGGACACCACAGTGGAGTGGACTCGCTCTGACCTCGGACTCATCACAGTCCATGAGTATTCTAACAGAAATGATGACCTTATGACTCAGGACGAAGTTTACAGAGACCGAACGATGATGAGTGAAGACCTGCTGAGAACTGGAGACTTCAGTCTGACCCTGAAACACCCCAAAGTGAAAGACACGGGACGATACATCTGCACCATCTACAGGGACAAAGACATCCTGACACAGAAAGTAGTGCTGCAGGTCAAAAGTAGGTGCTGGAGATAAAGGTCAAAGGTCAATACTGTAGACACAGCTTAGAGATTAGAAGTCATTTTGTTTTATGTTTCCCCACAGAACCATTTCCATCCTGGGTCAAAGATCTTCTGGTTCTCCTGTTTGTCTTTGTGATTTTTGGAGGTCTTTTATATTATTTACGTCACTATTACATGTCAGGTAAGAGTCTTTCCTACTACACTACCCATAATACCAGTGGTTAACAGGTGGCCTCTTGACTGTGTTCAGACCAGACACATGAGATCGTGAGATCAAAGAACGAGTCAGGAACAAACTGAGACACAATCTGATTGAGACTAGAAGGCAAGGAGGGCGCAGGGAGGTCATGTGACCATCACAGCTGGTGCTGATGTCATCGTGTTGTGCTTTGTTGTCCTCTCAGATTACCAAGTGGAGGTGGATTCAGGGGTGGCGTCTGTCAAGCTGCCCTGCAAAACTATATTTAAATTCCTAAAACACACTAAAGTGGAGTGGAGGGACAGAAACAACAGGAAGGTCCATGTGTATCAGAACGGCTCTGACCAGCCTGAAAAACAGCACCGGTTTTACAGAAACCGAACAGAGATGAAGAGCACATCTCTGCTGAAACCTGGAGACCTCAGTCTGACCCTGACATATCCCACGGATGACGACAACTTCACCTACACCTGTACCATCTACAGCAGGAAAGGAAACATACTGACAAGGAAAAATGTGCACCTCCATGTCAGAGGTCAGTGCTGCTTATACAGGTCAAAGGTTTTGACACACTAGACTAGACACACTGACATGAGACAAAGACCAAAGTAAAACAGGAAACACACCAACTGAACTCTAGACATGAAAACTGAGGAGACAGAAAATAGAGTCCTAAAAAACAGGACAGAAAGGCACAAAGAAAGCACAAAACATAGTTTTTACCTTGTTTCTCCCCGAATCCCACACAGTGCTCACGTCTGTGGCGTGAATTGTGACAACCCCAACTCCAAATCTGTACAGTGGCTTCTCTCGGTTCCCAATACCTAGTGAGAAAACACATGAATTAAACTGCCAAGCAACACACACACAAAGTTCTCACTAACAAACCCATTGTGAACTCAATGATCCAGCACCGACTGAAGCTCAGCCACTCGCTTAAGTAGAGAGGCAACTGATGAAGGCAATCAGCTGGCTTCAGAGCAGGAACTCTCCTCAGCCTGATGATTCTTGTAATTCTTTCTTCCGGATACACACACTCATGTCCAAACACCTATACACATAAACAGGGACAAGGCTGTGCAGAGATTTTTAAATGGGCGGGTGCTCAAAGTTCAAAAGGGGCACAGAGAAAAGGCCGAATAACAACAACCCGCATTCATCAACAATCTAATATGGAATCACATCATACTATATCACTGTCATCAGGTGGGGACAAGGCAAAGCAAACATATTCCATGTTTACCTGATGGGTACAATGTTGCTCTTGTGGGGTTTCTGCTGCTCCTGCTGTGATAGTGCTGGAGGGCAGGGCTGTGCTGATCCGAGACTGTAGACATTAAATGCAAAGATTGGTGAACGTGCTTGGAACCATAAGGAAACAAAATAAACTCGGCTCTGCCTGTGACTCAGTTTGCCTCTCTTACTCTTTCATCTCCTCATCTCATCTATCACTCTCCACTCGATGTCCATCTGACAACAAGGCACAGTTTGCTATTGCATTAATCTATTATTTAATTATCCACACTTCACAAATCTTGCACCTAATCCATAACAAAGTAATGATAGACAATGTTCTAGAACTATTCTTACGAAGCATTTATAGACCGTGTTATATCATAAATAATAATTTTTAAAAATCTATACACATAAAACAAACACTAATATAATCTGTTTCTTAATGTGTTTTCTTTAACATACAGTGTGTCTTTTTTAATATCATAATCATAATAATCCATAATTATGCTGATATGCATATCATCATATTGCATATGCAAGTCCCTCAGAAAGGCAGGAAAAGCCCTGTAACTTACTTTAAAACCAAATATGTTCCCTAAAACCGTGGACAGAACTACAGACCCATGACAGTTGTCTTTTTAACATGTTTTAATACTTTGTATCTTGTTCCATTTAATTTGAACAAGCCTCTTAAAAAGTCGGTGATCACAGTCGGCCTCTCTCGGTTTTTATTACCACTGTTCATTTTAAAGCTCGGTTTTTAAAACCTTACGATGTAACTACAGCCCAGCCCATGCAGCAGTATAATAATGACTAATAATATATTGGAGTGGGCCTGATACTCATGTCCCAGGACAGGCCCATGACAGTGCTGCCATCAAATTGCCTTTCTTTGCTTTGACTCTGTCTCCAACAAGAGGTGAAGCAGATGTTCTTACATTAATGGAATCACTAATACAACAGATCACCTGAAAACGAGTAATGAATTTGCTGAAACAGATGTCTTTATTAATGAATTGTACTGACTAGTCTGTATTTCTCTCAGCTGAGCTGTTTCTGAAAGAAGAACTCGTTCATGTCACAGAACAGACGTCTTTATGACATAATGTATCTGGCATGCAGAGAATCATGTTCATTTAGATGTTGCTGACATTTAAAATTCAGTTTTGCTTTTATTTTGAAACATTTTTATTTTATTTCAATATTTTTTTAGTCTGAATAAATCAAACTTGCTTGATAGGACAGCTCTCAGGTAACAAGATGGCAAAAAAGTCTTTGACTCTGAAATAAAACAGCAGAGTTCTTTAAGACAGAGCTCTGCTGCTGATTAGACAGAAACCAAATAAGACAGTTTCTGTTCAGTTGAACATGTTTCAGACTGGAACCAGTCAAACTTGATTTCATTGCAAAGATGCCATTTTCTCCATTCAGACAAAACATGTTCAGAGCTGCTTCTGCTGCACAGCTCATGTTGTGTTGTGACTCCTCTCAGTCCCCCAGGTGGAGGTGGATTCAGGGGAGGCATCTGTCCTGCTGCCCTGCAAAACTACTATAAACCTGCCTAAAGATGCTAAAGTGAAGTGGATGACCAGATTCAACAGGAAGGTCCACGTGTATGAGAACGGATCTGACCAGCTTGAAGATCAGGACAACCATTACAGAGACCGAACACAGATGAATAAAGACCTGCTGAAAACTAGAGACCTCAGTCTGACCCTGAAAGACCCCACAGACTGGGACACAGACATCTACACCTGCACCGTCTGCAACAGGGAGGGGAAAAAAATCCTGATGAAACAAGTGGAGCTGAAAGTCAGAGGTCAGTGCTGCTGCTGGGTGTGAGCTGCAGAAGAAGAAGAGATGATGAGATCTTCATGAACACAAATCTTAGTTTGTGCTTTAGACTGTTTATGAAATTTGTTGTCCTTCAGTCTGTCAGGTGGAGGTGGAGGAGGGGGCGGAGTCTGTAGAGCTACCTTTCAAAACCACAAAAGAGCTGCCTGCAGATGCTAAGGTGGTGTGGTGGAACAATGATGACAGGAAGGTCCACGTGTATAAGAACGGCTCTGATCAGCCTGGAGAACAGCACCAGGTTTACAGAGACCGAACAAAGATGAAGAGAAGATCTCTGCTGAAGCCTGGAGACCTCAGTCTGACCCTGAAACAGCCCACAGAGAGAGACAGTGGGAGGTACAGCTGTAGAGTCTACGGGGAGATCAAGAGATACAAAAGAGTGCTGCTCAGAGTCAAAGGTTTGTGTGTGTGTGTGTGTGTGTGTGTGTGTGTGTGTGTGTGTGTGTGTGTGTGTGTGTGTGTGTGTGTCTTACTGTGTGTGTGACTGTCTTGTGTCTCCTCTGCAGGGAGAGTTCAGGTCCAGGATCAAACAGGGGACATCAGGAACAGAAGCAGCTCCATTGATCTGACTCCTCTGATGGCTGATCAATCAGTTTGATCTGTGTGTTTGTGCATTTTCTACCTTAAATGTCCTGTATATTGACTGTTACCTGTAATGTCACTTTCTGACCAACAGCTGGCGCTCTTACAAATACCAGATCTGATTTGACTGCAGTTATATCAGAGGACATTTGGCCTCAGTCAGATGTGACTTGTGTCCAGTCACATCTGTCAGTGACCTGTAACACTGATGAATCGCTAATGAATTGATACACATTACGTATTAAGCAGAATATTGGGCTATTATTAATCTGAAGATTGAAGAACTGCTGCTGGAGCTGATGCTCAGTAATAAATAAATACACACAACACAAAATGCTTTTGCAGGTACCATGTATTTAAACAAAATCAAGGAAAAACAAGGGAAGAAAAGGAAAAATGTAAACAATCACCCTTTTCTTTTCTTTTTTTTCGCCTGTCCTGTTTGGTTCTTTTGCCATCAGAATTATTGTCTAAAGGCCAAAAAAGATGCCCAATGCATTTACTTTACCAAATGGACCATCCCAGCCTTGCCGTATTGGTCTATTGATTCACCTTTGCTTTTATTGTTTATTTTATTTTATTTTCACTTGCTACACACGGGACAGACATGACTGGGGAAAAGAAAAGGGAGAGAGAAAGAGGGAAAGAAAAACAGCGGTGAAGAGGAACGATGATAAAGGGCAAAAAACAAAAACCAACAAAACAGACAAAAAATGCATATATCAACCACCTGGATCACCTGTTGAGAAAGAAAAAAGAGAAAACAAGCAAAAAAAGAGACCAATATAATAAACAACATCATCGCGATTATCTATGTGAATATAACAGTAAATACTAAATATTGAATATTATTGTGCAGCACGTAGGATCGACAGCGCTCAGTGCGCTTTGGTTTGACAGTGTGGGCAGTTGTTGGTAGACGTATAACCCATCTTGAACATCCGATAACCTGTATTGAATTAATTGCAGACTGGGATTTCTAATTAAATGAAAGGTTTTTAAGCAAATCTGAGACCAGAAGTTTTGGTCTAAGTTAACTGATAAATCCGCTTCCCATTGAATCTCAGGGGTTAGAAGTTCATAGGTCACGATGCAGGGTCTCACACTATACGGCCTGATGCTCTGATGCGACCTGAGTGCTCAGACTGTGCATCCATAACATGAAGCTTATCATACAAAATCTGTCCCTTGCTCTCCCTCTCTCTGTCTTTCACTCACACAGACACACACCACCATCAACTTTGCTAAATTACTAATGAAAAACATTGACCAGGCAGCTGTGATTGAGCAGCAATGTCCATCCAACTCTTTTCATGGTTGTTGTAGTCGTGATAATTTTGTGAGGCCACATTGAAAAGCCTCGGATACGGAAGCGTAGAGCTGCCACCCAGGCAAAAGAAAAATAGAGCTATATCACGTAATACCGGGATATATCACACATGAAAAGTCTATTGTTCTAACAATACTCAGGCGTGAAACTAGGAGGAAAGCCGACGTCCTCCTCTTCCCTCAAAAGTGATCTGTGGCCGGTCGGACTTCATTCCACAGATGTGCTTTAACAAAGTGTGAAGCTGAACTCTGAGCTGTGACAGTGTGAGCAGTGTGAGAGTGTCAGTAGATGATCAGCAGAGGAGAGTGAAGCTGCTGTGAGCTGATGTCCTGAAGGGCAACACCTTTTTTGCTCATAATACCCCCCCCCCCCCCACACACACACACACACACACACACACACACACACACACACACACCCCAAAGCAACGCCGCCCTGGGCAACGGCCCATGTCGCCCCTATCAAAAAACCACCACTGCCTGGGAACAAAACAAACTATAGCCAAGGGTTAGATTGAAATATTGAGTCCTTAATTTCCATAGATTATTGTGGCTGACTTATAATAATAGTAATAATAATAATAATAATAATAATAATAATAATAATAATAATGGATTGCATTTATATAGTGCTTTTCGAGAACCTCAAAGCGCTGTACAATTCCATTATTCATTCACTCTCACATTCACACACTGGTGGAGGCAAGTTACAGTTGTAGCCACAGCTGCCCTGGGGCAGGCTGACTGACTCAGAGGTGTGTTATGGTGTGTGGGGTTATAATATTACCATATGCCATGTTAGACCCTTAATTAAAGACTGTGAATCATTATGTAGTTCTAGTTTGCATTATTCTCCTGAATTAGAAGAAGGTGATAACTGTTACATAACCTGGTGATAAAGACCTGTGTGTGTGTGTACCTGTGTATAGTGCATTTCACAAGTGGTGCCGAAACCCAGTGTCCGGCCGGCGTGGGGTTGTCCGACCCACAGGCTGCGCCGCCCGCCCAGCCTTTGCAGTTTCTGGCGCAGATGCTGGTGGAGATGGCAAAGATGAGCCGGGACCAGGCGGCGGCCCAGCGGGCTCACCTGGCTGCGCTGCAGGAGCAGACGGACTGGCAGACGCTGGTTCTGGAGCGGCTGGTTGGGGCCGCTGCTCCGCCGAAGCCCCCGCCGCTGTCGGTGGCGATGCCCCGGATGGGGGACGGGGACGACCCCCAGGTTTTCCTGGAGACTTTTCATGCCACGGCGGAGGCCTGCCAGTGGCCGCAGGTGGAGTGGGCTCCGCGTTTGCTTCCTCTGCTGTCGGTGGAGGCTCAGACGGCGGCCCTGAGTCTGCCGCCGACCTCGAGGAGCAGCTTCCAGGACGTGAGCTGGGCGGTGGTGGACAGGATGGGGCTCACCGCTGAAGATCATCGCCGGCGGTTCCGGGCCTGTCGGCTAGCCGCTGCGGATCGGCCGTTTGCTTGGGCCCGGAAGCTGCGTGACGCGGCGGTGCGCTGGCTGCAGCCGGGATCGTCAGAGGGCGAGACGCTGCTGGTGGACAAGGTGGTGCTGGAGCAGTTCGTGGAGGGGCTGCCCGCAGAGATGGCGAGATGGGTCAGGTTCCACCGTCCCGCAAGCCTGGAGGTGGCGGTAACGTTGGCGGAGGACCACCTTGCCGCTAGAGCGGGGGAGCCCGGGGACAGCGGCCGGAGGCCGAGCAAACAAGCCCCAGTGCCAGCACCGAGGCGCCGGGTACCTGCGCCAGGGCAGGCAGAGCGGGCGCCGGCGCTGAGCCCCACTAATCCTTTTGCTGCGTTTGTGCCTTCCCAGGGATCAGACATGAGCAGTGCCGCCCCTGAGCCATGGAGAACAGCACAGACGCCGGGGCAGGAGTGCTGGAAGTGCGGGCAACCGGGACACCTGAGGAGGGACTGTCCTCTGATGGAAGTGGGGCAGGTGTTCCGCGTTGCCAGTGCCCCAGCACCCTCTCCCGGTCCAGGAGGGACATACAGCATTCCGGTAAGGACTCGAAGGGGTATACGCCATGCTTTGGTGGACACGGGCTGCATGCAGACCCTCGTGCACCAAGGCTTGGTTCGCCCCGGGGCATTGCTGGAGGCGGAATGGGTGGAGGTGAAGTGTGTTCATGGTGATGTTCACAGGTATCCCATAGTGCCACTGTTATTAAAGTATAAGGGCAAAACGCATAGAGTAACGGCTGCGGTTAGCCCGCACCTGTCGCATCCCCTAATTCTGGGCACGAATTGGCCGGGGTTTCATCATCTGTTGGGACAGTATGTGGGGATGCGATCACGACCGTTAGTAGCATGTAGTGTCTGCGCGGCGCTCAGCGGTGACGCGGGGTCGTCCGACACTGACTCCGGGGAGGGGGAGACAGCGGGTCCTTCATGGGAAGCCCCGCCGGCTCTGGAAGTTTCCCCCACGGGTGATTTCCCACTGGAGCAGTCTCGTGATGACACCCTACGCTCAGCCTTTGACCAGGTGATTGAGATTGATGGTCACGTGGTGCGCCCTGAAGCCGTGCGGACCTACCCGCGCTTCATTTTATCAAAGCATAGGTTATATCGAGTGAGTCGTGACACTCGCACGGAGGAGACACACACCCAGTTGTTGGTGACGCAGGGCCGCCGGGAAACGATTTTCCAGGCGGCTCATTATAACCCCACGGCAGGGCATATGGGATACGAAAAAACTCTGGAGCGAATAACGGCCCGATTTTATTGGCCGGGCATCCGAGCGGATGTGCGCCGCTGGTGCGCATCCTGCCCGGACTGCCAACTTGTTAATCAGCCGGCCATACCAAAAGCGCCTTTGCGCCCGCTCCAACTCATGGAGGTCCTGTTTGAGCGCATTGGCATGGACCTCATCGGGCCGTTTCATCGGAGTGCACGCGGCTACCGCTTTGTATTAATACTGGTGGATTAGGCAACGCGGTACCCGGAAGCAGTCCCGCTGCGCACCATCTCTGCAAAGAGTGTGGCGCAGGCACTGTTTCAGGTTATCTCCCGAGTCGGAATCCCGAAAGAGATACTGACTGACCAGGGCACGTTGTTTATGTCTCGTACACTGCGGGAACTGTACGAATTTCTGGGCATTAAATCTATTCGGACCTGCGTCTACCACCCCCAGACGGATGGGCTGGTGGAGGGGCTGAATAAGACTTTAAAGTCCATGATTCGTAAGTTCATTAACGAGGATGAACGCAATTGGGATCGCTGGCTAGACCCTCTGTTATTTGCAGTGCGGGAGGTGCCCCAGGCCTCCACGGGATTTTCTCCCTTTGAATTGCTGTTCGGCAGGAAGCCGCGTGGGGTGCTCGACCTGATTAAAGAAAGCTGGGAGGACGGTCCGAGCCCCGCCAAGAATGAGATTCAGTACGTGTTGGACCTGAGAGCGAAACTCCACACTTTGGGGAGGTTGTCACGGGAGAATTTGCTCCAGGCTCAGCAGCGTCAGCAACGCCTGTATGACAGAGGGGCTAGACTCAGGCAATTTTCACCGGGAGACAAAGTGCTTGTATTACTCCCTTCTTCCAGCTCGAAGTTGCTCGCCAAGTGGCAAGGACCCTTTGTGGTCACACGGTGAGTCTGGGACGTTGACTATGAGGTCGCTCGGTCGGACAGGGGAGGGGCCACGCAGATTTATCACCTCAATCTCCTTAAAGAGTGGAGAGAGGTTGAAACCGCTTCTCTGGTAAGCCTGGTTAAGGAGAGAGATGAGTTGGGGCCGGAGGTGCCAAATTCCATCATCCCCGCCTCCCTCCCTTGTGATGACCATCTCACACAGGCCCAGAGAGCGGACGTTGTCGCGTTACAACAGCGTTTTGCAGATGTGTTCTCCCCCCTGCCCGGCCGCACGTCTCTCATTGAGCATCATTTTGTAACGCAGCCTGGCGTGACGGTGCGTTCACGGCCCTACAGGATTCCTGAGCATAAACTGCAAATCGTGCAGAGGGAATTGGCTGAAATGCTGAAAATGGGAGTGATAGAAGAGTCGCACAGCGCCTGGTGTAGCCCCATCATTCTTGTGGTGAAGAAGGATGGGTCTATACGGTTCTGTGTCGACTATCGCAAGGTGAATGAAGTGTCACGTTTTGATGCTTATCCCATGCCCCGGGTCGACGAGCTCCTGGATCGGCTGGGCACGGCCCGTTTTTTCACGACCCTGGATTTGACCAAGGGCTACTGGCAGATTCCCTTGTCTGCCGAGTCCAGGGAGAAAACGGCCTTCTCCACTCCGTACGGGTTGTACCAATTCGTTACGCTTCCGTTCGGCTTGTTCGGAGCCCCTGCCACCTTTCAGTGCCTCATGGACCGGGTGCTGCGTCCGCACGCTGCATATGCTGCTGCCTACCTGGATGACGTGATCATCCACAGCGACACCTGGGCGGAGCATGTGCAGCGGGTGGTCGCGGTACTGGAGTCCCTGAGGAGGGCGGGGCTCACAGCCAACCCGAAGAAGTGTGCGGTTGGACGAAGGGAGGTACAGTATCTGGGGTACCACTTGGGGGGCGGGCAGGTGCGTCCACAGGTGGAAAAGACGGCGGCTATCGCATCCTGCCTGCGCCCCAGGACTAAAAAGGAGGTGAGACGGTTTCTGGGGCTGGCAGCTTACTATCAGCGTTTCGTGCCAGGGTTTGCGCAGCTGACCAGCCCCTTGACCGATCTCACCCGAAAGGGTGCTCCAGATCTGGTTCAGTGGACGGGGCCGTGCCAGGCGGCGTTTGTGCAGGTGAAAAAGTCTCTCTGTGGGGAGCCGCTGCTTCACACTCCTAACTTTTCCCTCCCTTTTGTTCTGCAGACTGACGCCTCGAACAGAGGGCTGGGGGCCGTTTTGTCCCAGCAGGTAAGGGGGGACGACCGTCCCGTTCTTTACATCAGTCGGAAGCTGGCGGAGCGTGAAAGACGGTACAGCACTGTGGAGAAGGAGTGCTTGGCTATCCGCTGGGCAGTCGACTCCCTTCGCTATTACCTCCTGGGGCGCTCATTCACCCTCTGCTCGGACCACGTCCCGCTGCAGTGGCTCCACCGCATGAAGGATGCCAACGCCCGGATCACCCGGTAGTATCTGGCTTTACAGCCCTTTAAGTTCAAGGTGGTCCATAGGCCAGGGGCGCAGATGGCGGTGGCCGATTTCCTGTCTCGCTCACGGGGGGGGGGGAGTAGGTTCGGCCGGACGGCTCCCCGGCCTCAGTCGGGCGGTGGGGGTGTGTGGCGGAGGTGTGGTCCCGGGCGCGGCTGCAGGGGAGGAGTGGTGCAGTGGGCTCAACGGGGCGGTGCTGGAGATGCCAGTGTGAACAGCTGATGGCGATTTGGACTGATAATGGTTTCCTTCCCTTTTTATAGTGAGACGGAGAGGAGCGGAGGGGAGGAAATCAGCTGGGACCGACAGCTGTCAGACTGTGTTCAGTCATAACCTGGGAAAACTGTAAATAAATGTGGAACCTGGTGATAAAGACCTGTGTGTGTGTGTACCTGTGTATAGTGCATTTCACAAAGAGTTTGAGCAATGCTCCACCATTTTGAGATCTGATGCTGTCTGCGTACGGTGTCCATCTCCCACGCGTGTGATCATTAAAATCATCGTTTGACTCAACCCGGCCGGACCAGTGTTGTTATTGTGGTTTTTCCTCTTGTATACATCCCCAATATTTGAATCCGTAACAGGTGCCAGTAGAAATCACTGATTAAAATAAACATAAAAAAAGCCTGTCACATATTGAAAGGTTTTACTGTTCAGTTTTCAGCTGTTTTTGTTTTACATTTCAAATATGTGTGCAGCCAGACATCATGTCAGGCTGCCAAAACTGACTCCTAAGAAAAGGGGAGACTTGTGTTTCCTCATAGTTTTACACCTGTTGATCCACTTTCTATCATCCACACAAAGAACCTTCAAATCCCTGCAGATCTGTCAGCTGATCATGCCCTCTCCTGTGATTGGCTGAGCTTCATGCCTGGAAAAGTTCTTTCACACTGTTCATCCTGGAGCTGCTTTATGTCCATGATCTGAATGGAAACACATCTGCATCATTGTAGCTACAGTCGATGTTTCAGTGTTAGGACTGAAGGTGGAGCTTTGTGCGTGTTGGGCTGAGGCTGAAGCAGTCCCCCCCAACGGGAGCGCTCAGGCGTGAAACTAGGAGGAAAGCCGACGTCCTCCTCTTCCCTCAAAAGTGATCTGTGGCCGGTCGGACTTCATTCCACAGATGTGCTTTAACAAAGTGTGAAGCTGAACTCTGAGCTGTGACAGTGTGAGCAGTGTGAGAGTGTCAGTAGATGATCAGCAGAGGAAAGTGAAGCTGCTGTGAGCTGATGTCCTGAAGGGCTTTTAAAGAGTCTCTGAGTTTGACAGGAACATGAAGATGTTTGTGGTGTTTGTGATCCTCCTGCACGGTAAGTACACCTTCCTCTCTTTGCTCTCATCATCAGCTTTTCTCTTATCTCGCTCTAAAATGAATGTGTTGAAGTGCAGCAGGTCTTGAGACATGAGAGCCCAGTGAGTTGCGTCAAAGTTCATGACTTGACTGAATCGGTCTGTCACAACGAACGAGCGGACGCAAGAGCAGGACTGTGCTGAAACTAAAAACAAACAATATCATCAGGAGCTATATACAAGGTACAAGTGAAAAGGAGCTCCAGGTAATTCAGGGACAAGGGAGGGAAAAACCACACACGCTTATGATCACACTCCAGGGATGAAAACACGGACAGGTCCAGGAAGATCTATATAAAAGAAAACATGACTACAAGTCAGGAAAAGACTAGAGACGAGAATTTACAGGAAATAGCTGGGGCTACACTGACTAGTGTCGTTCAACGATCCAGCAGTCAGAAACACTGAGCTGTCACCTTGAGCAGAGGCTCGAGTGACAAGATAATGAGCAGCAGGTGAGTAATTATTTTCAGGGCACAGGCCTGAGGGTGGAACCCACAACAAGTTTAACCCCTGCAGAGAAGAGTGAGGGAGAGAGAAAGAAGAGAGAAACAACAACAACAGTGCGATCTCAGAGGTGAACGCCAGGGAGACACGGGAAAGCATGACAGTTTCTGTCAAACACTGGATTAGTTTATCTGGCTGTTTGTCACAGGCAGCTGGAAAACACATGGTCCGATAGTCGTTCCTGTTATACTACTTCATAATCCATGTCAAGTCCTTTGGTTGCTTGAATGTGCAAAGTTCTCTGGAAAACAGTGAAGCTCCATCACCTCCAAACAGTGAGAGCCTCTATGGTTTTTAGATATGCTCTACACTAAAAGATAGAAGATAAAAATATTTCTGTATGGAATATAGATTCCTAATAGCAACAAGATTCCTCCTTGTGAATTAATAAGTAAATATGTCATGTTGCCTTTGTAACATGTTTTGGAGCATTTGTGGACTGTTGGAGTGAAAAACTGTGACTGTCCTGAAGGAGTGTGACTGGTCATCTGTCTTGTCACACAAGATGGAAATTATGGCCTGTGAGGTTTGTTATAATTCTCCAGTTTCTGTGTTACTGACATTGTATCAATAGTTTTTTTGAATTGGGTAAAGAATGCTGTGTATAACTGAAGCTGTTATGCGTTCTTGGGCTACATGGTGTTCTGGTGGTTAGCACTGTTGCCTCTGAGCACAAAGGTCCTGAGTCCAACTCCACTGCTTCTCTGGGGTCTTTTTGTGTGGAGTTTGCATGTTCTCCTCATGTTTACGTCGGTTCCCTATAGGTACTCTGGCTTCCTCCAATGTCCAAAGAAATGCAGTTCATGGTATTAGGTTAATTTGTAATTCATTGGTGTGAACATGTGAATGGTTAGTCCTGGGACAAGCTGGTGATCTGTCCAGGGTGTAACCCCTCCCCCCCGTGACCCTGACTAGGATAAGTGGAATAGGATGGATGAAGATAATGTTGGTTGTATTGCATCTTTTAACTCTGGGTCAAACCCACAACATTCATTTGATTTGTGTTTGTGTTTCTGTCCTTCCAGTTTCCCAGCATGCTCTGGCTGTGGTGGTGGTGGAGGTGAATGAGGGGGAAAGGTCTGTCCTACTATCATGTCTGTACTCAGGTTCTATACCTGAGGACAATCCAACAGTGATGTGGACTCGCAGTGACCTTGATCCCAAATCTGTACACCAACAACGAGAAGAAGGAGACGATCTTACAGGACAAAACCAGCGTTACAGCAGACGCACATCAATGAATCGTTACGCTTTGATCATTAAAGACTTCAGCCTCACTCTGAGGAAACCCACAAAGACTGACAGCGGCAACTACACCTGCTCCATCAGTGCTGGAGGGAAAGAACGAAAACTCAGAGACATCCAGCTGCTGGTCAAAGGTCAGCATCAAATTCTAACACCTGCTGTGATTACATGTCGTATTCAGTACTACAGAGAAAGGTCAGAGGTTAAATGAAAGCAAAGTATTTCTTAAACGGTTTCTGAAGGTCTTGATGAGCCCAGCAGGAACGTTTGTAGACTTGACCTCAGTGAAAACAGCAAAACAAGAGAAGCAAAGCAGAAGAAATTCGTTCTGTGCATGTGCAGATGTGTTTATGTTTACCTCTGGGAGGTTCAGCACACACACATCTGTACATACATTAAACACATTAAAATTTTATGCATGGCCCAACACAAAACTTTTAGAGGCCTTTTGCTGCCACTTCTATGGTTGACACTTTGGTTTCTTGTCTTCTCAGACCAGCAGGTGGAGGTGAAGGTGAGGGAAGGGTCAGAGTCTGTCATCCTGCCCTGCAACACAACACCTGACCTGCCTGAGGACTCCACAGTGGAGTGGACTCGCTCTGACCTCGGACTCATCACAGTCCATGAGTATTCTAACAGAAATGATGACCTTATGACTCAGGACGAAGTTTACAGAGACCGAACGATGATGAGTGAAGACCTGCTGAGAACTGGAGACTTCAGTCTGACCCTGAAACACCCCAAAGTAGGTGCTGGAGATAAAGGTCAAAGGTCAATACTGTAGACACAGGTCAGAGATTAGAAGTCATTTTGTTTTATGTTTCCCCACAGAACCATTTCCATCCTGGGTCAAAGATCTTCTGGTTCTCCTGTTTGTCTTTGTGATTTTTGGAGGTCTTTTATATTATTTACGTCACTATTACATGTCAGGTAAGAGTCTTTCCTACTACACTACCCATAATACCAGTGGTTAACAGGTGGCCTCTTGACTGTGTTCAGACCAGACACATGAGATCGTGAGATCAAAGAACGAGTCAGGAACAAACTGAGACACAATCTGATTGAGACTAGAAGGCAAGGAGGGCGCAGGGAGGTCATGTGACCATCACAGCTGCTGCTGATGTCATCGTGTTGTGCTTTGTTGTCCTCTCAGATTACCAAGTGGAGGTGGATTCAGGGGTGGCGTCTGTCAAGCTGCCCTGCAAAACTATATTTAAATTCCTAAAACACACTAAAGTGGAGTGGAGGGACAGAAACAACAGGAAGGTCCATGTGTATCAGAACGGCTCTGACCAGCCTGAAAAACAGCACCGGTTTTACAGAAACCGAACAGAGATGAAGAGCACATCTCTGCTGAAACCTGGAGACCTCAGTCTGACCCTGACATATCCAACGGATGACGACAACTTCACCTACACCTGTACCATCTACAGCAGGAAAGGAAACATACTGACAAGGAAAAATGTGCACCTCCATGTCAGAGGTCAGTGCTGCTTATACAGGTCAAAGGTTTTGACACACTAGACTAGACACACTGACATGAGACAAAGACCAAAGTAAAACAGGAAACACACCAACTGAACTCTAGACATGAAAACTGAGGAGACAGAAAATAGAGTCCTAAAAAGCAGGACAGAAAGGCACAAAGAAAGCACAAAACATAGTTTTTACCTTGTTTCTCCCCGAATCCCACACAGTGCTCACGTCTGTGGCGTGAATTGTGACAACCCCAACTCCAAATCTGTACAGTGGCTTCTCTCAGTTCCCAATACCTAGTGAGAAAACACATGAATTAAACTGCCAAGCAACACACACACAAAGTTCTCACTAACAAACCCATTGCGAACTCAACGATCCAGCACCGACTGAAGCTCAGCCACTCGCTTAAGTAGAGAGGCAACTGATGAAGGCAATCAGCTGGCTTCAGAGCAGGAACTCTCCTCAGCCTGATGATTCTTGTAATTCTTTCTTCCGGATACACACACCCACGTCCAAACACCTATACACATAAACAGGGACAAGGCTGTGCAGAGATTTTTAGATGGGCGGGTGCTCAAAGTTCAAAAGGGGCACAGAGAAAAGGCCGAATAACAACAACCCGCATTCATCAACAATCTAATATGGAATCACATCATACTATATCACTGTCATCAGGTGGGGACAAGGCAAAGCAAACATATTCACATTTACCTGATGGGTACAATGTTGCTCTTGTGGGGTTTCTGCTGCTCCTGCTGTGATAGTGCTGGAGGGCAGGGCTGTGCTGATCCGAGACTGTAGACATTAAATGCAAAGATTGGTGAACGTGCTTGGAACCATAAGGAAACAAAATAAACTCGGCTCTGCCTGTGACTCAGTTTGCCTCTCTTACTCTTTCATCTCCTCATCTCATCTATCACTCTCCACTCGATGTCCATCTGACAACAAGGCACAGTTTGCTATTGCATTAATCTATTATTTAATTATCCACACTTCACAAATCTTGCACCTAATCCATAACAAAGTAATGATAGACAATATTATAGAACTATTCTTACGAAGCATTTATAGACCGTGTTATATCATAAATAATAATTTTTAAAAATCTATACACATAAAACAAACACTAATATAATCTGTTTCTTAATGTGTTTTCTTTAACATACGGTGTGTCTTTTTTAATATCATAATAATCCATAATTATGCTGATATGCATATCATCATATTGCATATGCAAGTCCCTCAGAAAGGCAGGAAAAGCCCTGTAACTTACTTTAAAACCAAATATGTTCCCTAAAACCGTGGACAGAACTACAGACCCATGACAGTTGTCTTTTTTCATGTAATTTGAACAAGCCTCTTAAAAAGTCGGTGATCACAGTCGGCCTCTCTCGGTTTTTATTACCACTGTTCATTTTAAAGCTCGGTTTTTAAAACCTTACGATGTAACTACAGCCCAGCCCATGCAGCAGTATAATAATGACTAAGATTATATTGGAGTGGGCCTGATACTCATGTCCCAGGACAGGCCCATGACAGTGCTGCCATCAAATTGCCTTTCTTTGCTTTGACTCTGTCTCCAACAAGAGGTGAAGCAGATGTTCTTACATTAATGGAATCACTAATACAACAGATCACCTGAAAACGAGTAATGAATTTGCTGAAACAGATGTCTTTATTAATGAATTGTACTGACTAGTCTGTATTTCTCTCAGCTGAGCTGTTTCTGAAAGAAGAACTCGTTCATGTCACAGAACAGACGTCTTTATGACATAATGTATCTGGCATGCAGAGAATCATGTTCATTTAGATGTTGCTGACATTTAAAATTCAGTTTTGCTTTTATTTTGAAACATTTTTTATTTTATTTCAATATTTTTTTAGTCTGAATAAATCAAACTTGCTTGATAGGACAGCTCTCAGGTAACAAGATGGCAAAAAAGTCTTTGACTCTGAAATAAAACAGCAGAGTTCTTTAAGACAGAGCTCTGCTGCTGATTAGACAGAAACCAAATAAGACAGTTTCTGTTCAGTTGAACATGTTTCAGACTGGAACCAGTCAAACTTGATTTCATTGCAAAGATGCCATTTTCTCCATTCAGACAAAACATGTTCAGAGCTGCTTCTGCTGCACAGCTCATGTTGTGTTGTGACTCCTCTCAGTCCCCCAGGTGGAGGTGGATTCAGGGGAGGCATCTGTCCTGCTGCCCTGCAAAACTACTATAAACCTGCCTAAAGATGCTAAAGTGAAGTGGATGACCAGATTCAACAGGAAGGTCCACGTGTATGAGAACGGATCTGACCAGCTTGAAGATCAGGACAACCATTACAGAGACCGAACACAGATGAATAAAGACCTGCTGAAAACTAGAGACCTCAGTCTGACCCTGAAAGACCCCACAGACTGGGACGCAGACATCTACACCTGCACCGTCTGCAACAGGGAGGGGAAAAAAATCCTGATGAAACAAGTGGAGCTGAAAGTCAGAGGTCAGTGCTGCTGCTGGGTGTGAGCTGCAGAAGATGAAGAGATGATGAGATCTTCATGAACACAAATCTTAGTTTGTGCTTTAGACTGTTTATGAAATTTGTTGTCCTTCAGTCTGTCAGGTGGAGGTGGAGGAGGGGGCGGAGTCTGTAGAGCTACCTTTCAAAACCACAAAAGAGCTGCCTGCAGATGCTAAGGTGGTGTGGTGGAACAATGATGACAGGAAGGTCCACGTGTATAAGAACGGCTCTGATCAGCCTGGAGAACAGCACCAGGTTTACAGAGACCGAACAAAGATGAAGAGAAGATCTCTGCTGAAGCCTGGAGACCTCAGTCTGACCCTGAAACAGCCCACAGAGAGAGACAGTGGGAGATACAGCTGTAGAGTCTACGGGGAGATCAAGAGATACAAAAGAGTGCTGCTCAGAGTCAAAGGTTTGTGTGTGTGTGCGTGTGTGTGTGTGTGTGTGTGTGTGTGTCTTACTGTGTGTGTGACTGTCTTGTGTCTCCTCTGCAGGGAGAGTTCAGGTCCAGGATCAAACAGGGGACATCAGGAACAGAAGCAGCTCCATTGATCCGACTCCTCTGATGGCTGATCAATCAGTTTGATCTGTGTGTTTGTGCATTTTCTACCTTAAATGTCCTGTATATTGACTGTTACCTGTAATGTCACTTTCTGACCAACAGCTGGCGCTCTTACAAATACCAGATCTGATTTGACTGCAGTTATATCAGAGGACATTTGGCCTCAGTCAGATGTGACTTGTGTCCAGTCACATCTGTCAGTGACCTGTAACACTGATGAATCGCTAATGAATTGATACACATTACGTATTAAGCAGAATATTGGGCTATTATTAATCTGAAGATTGAAGAACTGCTGCTGGAGCTGATGCTCAGTAATAAATAAATACACACAACACAAAATGCTTTTGCAGGTACCATGTATTTAAACAAAACCAAGGAAAAACAAGGGAAGAAAAGGAAAAATGTAAACAATCACCCTTTTCTTTTCTTTTTTTTCGCCTGTCCTGTTTGGTTCTTTTGCCATCAGAATTATTGTCTAAAGGCCAAAAAAGATGCCCAATGCATTTACTTTACCAAATGGACCATCCCGGCCTTGCCGTATTGGTCTATTGATTCACCTTTGCTTTTATTGTTTATTTTATTTTATTTTCACTCGCTACAAACGGGACAGACATGACTGGGGAAAAGAAAAGGGAGAAAGAAAGAGGGAAAGAAAAACAGCGGTGAAGAGGAACGATGATAAAGGGCAAAAAACAAAAACCAACAAAACAGACAAAAAATGCATATATCAACCACCTGGATCACCTGCTGAGAAAGAAAAGAGAAAACAAGCAAAAAAAGAGACCAATATAATAAACAGCATCATCGCGATTATCTATGTGAATATAACAGTAAATACTAAAAATTGAATATTATTGTGCAGCACGTAGGATCGACAGCGCACAGTGCGCTTTGGTTTGACAGTGTGAGCAGTTGTTGGTCGACGTATAACCCATCTTGAACATCCGATGACCTGTATAGTGCACTCTATGTAGTATTTTGTATTGAATTAATTGCAGACTGGGATTTCTAATTAGATGAAAGGTTTTTAAGCAAATCTGAGACCAGAAGTTTTGGTCTAAGTTAACTGATCAATCCGCTTCCCATTTTGCAGTAGGAAGTGATATTGATTCATCTGTTTTAAAAAGCATTCTGTATATTTAGTCCAAGGTTGAGGTTGCCTCCAAGAAGAAGTGTGTCATCTAAGTGTTCAGAGAGCGCACTGAAAAAACCGTGAAAGAATGAGAGATCATCAACATTTGGACCATATACACTTACAATACATAGCTTTTTATCACATATAGATAGTTTAATGATTAGGAATCTGCCCTCCGGATCTATAACTGTATCGAGTACTGTGAAATCAATATATGTATGTATTAAAATTGCTACTCCCCTTTGTCTTTGTCTTTACTCCGTTACATTTACTTGAGTACGTTTTTGAAAAAAATTTACTTTTAAAGTACCTTTGTTGCACGATACTTTTTACTTTTACTTTTACTTTTTAGCCCATCTGAAAGACATTATAGGCCACCAGCTGGACCCTCTGCAGTTTGCCTACCGGGCAAACAGGTCGGTGGATGATGCAGTGAACATGGGGCTGCATTACATCCTGCAACACCTCGACCGCTCGGGAACGTATGCCAGGGTCCTGTTTGTGGACTTTAGTTCGGCTTTTAACACCATTGTGCCTGAACTTCTTTCCTCCAAACTCTCCCAGCTCAGCGTGTCACCAGCTACCTGTCAGTGGATCACCAGCTTCCTGACAGACAGAAAGCAACAAGTGAGGCTGGGGGAGATCACCTCTGAAACCCGGTCCCTCAGTATTGGTGCCCCTCAAGGATGTGTCCTCTCACCACTACTGTTCTCCCTCTACACTAACGACTGCACCTCCAAGAACTCGGCTGTCAAACTCCTAAAGTTTGCAGATGACACCACTGTCATTGGCCTCATTCAAGATGGTGATGAGTCTGCATACCGGCAAGAAGTTGAGCGGCTGGTACTCTGGTGCAGTCAGCACAATCTGGAGCTGAACACTCTTAAGACTGTAGAGATGACAGTGGACTTCAGGAGACATCCCTCAACTCTGCTCCCCCTCACCATATCAGACAGCCCTGTGTCAACTGTGAAGACCTTCAAGTTCCTGGGTTCCTGTGTGTGTGTGTGTGTGTGATTTACATTGCTGTGCTTGAGAGCCACCATCTACCGGAACCAAATTCCCTGTATGTGTCTGCACATATACTTGGCCAATAAACACGATTCTGATGAAAAGTATATTGTTCTAACAATATACCTTTCATGTTTGAACAATATGATATCACGTTCGTACAATATAAATATTATATAGGCTACATCGCAGCTTCAGTCACGGCTTCCATCACTGTTTTTCTTGTCTTTTCCCAGAGTAACAGCCAAACAGGAGGATCTATTGGCTAGCACTGCTTAGCCTTGCACACATTCTTATTTTAAACTTAATCTGGAATTCATTGCAAATTGTTTGTGCGGGATATGAATGACAAGATTTTGTTTTTCTACAAGAGTTGGTAAAAAACATCTCCAGTGTAATCAAATCTTCTTTCCAAACATCTGCAGCTTGGCAGTGTATACAGCACTATAATGACCAGACCGAATTCTTTTGAAAACCATACATCTTTCCACAGGTCTCAACTTCATCAGACATCACTGAGACACAGAGCTGGATGAGGCCAGCGCAAACAGCAGCCTAACCGACTAAGATGATGGATCCATGGGGTCAGTAATGCCAGAAGCAGGGGAGCTGGAGAAGTACCTTTCATGTCCATTCACTGGTGGTGTGGATCTATTCCATGGCGTTCCTCACATCAAGAAGCTGTTGATCAAAATCAGTGATCTGCATCTGGAGCTTCTGAAGGACTTCTCAGTCATGCAGGACTCCTGTTCACTGTTAAACAGTTACAGCTTCACAGAAAGAACCTTGAGAGTGTTTTTAACAAACTTAGTTTTTTTGTAGAATGCATCAGCAGCTGTGGAGAGATGTACTTGAATATCTAATGGTTAAACTTTTCCTAACCTGGAAGCTGGACAAGGACACACACCTCGCGCTTATCATGGGTGTTATATCCTCCGTGCAGCAATTCAACTGAGAACACTTTCTGTTCAAAGGTGATTTGTAGTTTTTATATACTAGGTCCAACTATAAGGAGAAATAAAAATGCAAACAGCAGTATGTATGTTATGAGGCTGATCTGGAATAGTTAAGGGGAACAAACACTGATGAAAGGGGTCAGTTTCACCTATATTGCAAGGACCTTCACTTCCCCTCAGCTGTGGTGAGCATTTGAGCATTTAATTACTCTCCTTAAAAAGTCGATTGAATTCAGCTGGACACAACAGTTTGCAAACATTTCATCACTGTCAGACTGAAGAAATCACTTGGATGAAGGATAGAACAAATTTCCAAGGAAACAACCAGGGGAACTAAACTTTTAGGCACATCCTTGCCTATAATTCATCCATAAAGACATTTTTTTTATGTATACATTATTTTTCAGTTGTTCATCTGACAACAACATCATTGACCCACTTTTGACAAAAAAACAGAAGACACAAATTAAAAGTCAAATTAGAACCTACACACGTTTAGGAAGGCTTAAAACCAAATGAGAGTAAACTGTTTAGTTAATTGCTTATGAGAACAGTTGACTGGAAAACACCTTAATAACTTTTATTTATTAGTATTTGTTCTCGAGTTTTAAAAAGGTTTCTAAAGCTATGTCACAAGTTAGCTATGGTATAATTAGATTTGTATGTATAGTCCAAGTTCCAGCCAGTTTTATATGAATCATCTTTCCTCACAAAACTGATGAAAGATCCGCTTCTTTTAAGTGGCTGCCAGCACCGTCCTTAGTATGTTTTGTTTCCTGCCAGTTTCCGCTGAAGAGTTGTTGTGTTTTTTGGGTTTTTTTACTCTATTATGGGGACCGACAAAAGCCAAGAACAGCTGCTCCTCTTTTATCCAGCCATGTTTTTGTGTTTTATATTATGGCTTATGTTCTGAATCCTTTGTGCTGTTTCGATCATTATAGTTATTATTATTACCCAGGTTCAGTTATGGCTATTATGGTTTTAGTTCTTAGGTTTTGCTCATTTGTGCTTTCTTTGTGCCTTTCTGTCCTGCTTTTCAGGCCTCTATTTTCTGTCTCCTCAGTCTCTAAGTTTTCATGTATAGAGTTCAGTTGGCGTGTTTCCTGTTTTACTTTGAAGGTCTGTGTCTCATGTCAGTGTGTCTAGTTTTGCTTCCCCTGTCTCGTTAAGTCTGATTTCTCCCAGCTGTGTCTCCCTGATCACTCTCATTTCCCTCGTTACCCCTCAGTGTATTTAAGCCCTGTGTTTCTCTTTGTCAGTGTTGTAATTGCTGTCATACATGTCTGTGCGGTCTGCCTGCTTAGTTTATTTTTGCATCCTCAAGTTTAGTTAAGTTCTCCTAGTGTCCAGAAATAAAGCTGCTTTTTTTGCATTTCAGTTTTGCCTCAGTGTTTCAGTCTGCATTTTTATTGTCCTTTCCTGCCTCCCTGCACACAGACGTGGGGTCCGTTCTTCGTACCTCACTAAGTAAGTTAGCTGGATTTGATTGTTGACAATTTCGCGTGATCTTGGATCGTTCGGTTCTCCGAAGCTCATCCGGGACTTGCTGTCATAGCAACAGATCCGTAAGCGTAAACCTGCTCGGGAGCAGGTTTACTTTATGTAAACAGGATTAGATCGTGGCCACGCAGGTATGTCCGCTTCATGTATCTTACCCACTATTACTACCCAGTGATCTCACATTACTTCATCCAGCTATACTAATCGTCAACAGCAGGTGTGTTCGGAGAACTGGAATAGCGAGCTCAGAGTTAGCGCGATGATTTGATCTTGGATGTAGTAAGCGAGGTACGAAGAACGGACCCCTTGACAAGTCCTTTGTTTTATTTTGCAAGATGGTTATTTGATGCCGCACCTTGCGAATGGAGGGCACCCTTACTCTCTGCAAATGGGCATGAGAAAACTGTTTGGTGCCTATACAATGTAGCACGATGTCGGGGCAACACATCATGCTACATGCATGATGGTTTTATTGTTCAGTTTTCAGCGGTTTTTGTTTTACATTTCAAATATGTGTGCAGCCAGACATCATGTCAGGCTGCCAAAACTGACTCCTAAGAAAAGGGGAGACTGTTGTGTTTCCTCATAGTTTTACACCTGTTGATCCACTTTCTGTCAGCCGCACAAAGAACCTTCAAATCCCTGCAGATTTGTCAGCTGATCATGCCCTATCCTGTGATTGGCTGAGCTTCATGCCTGGAAAAGTTCTTTCACACTGTTCATCCTGGAGCTGCTTTATGTCCATGATCTGAATGGAAACACATCTGCATCATTGTAGCTACAGTCAATGTTTCAGTGTCAGGACTGAAGGTGGAGCTTTGTGCGTGTTGGGCTGAGGCTGAAGCAGTCGCCCCCCCCCCCCCCAACGGGAGCGCTCAGGCGTGAAACTAGAAGGAAAGCCGACGTCTTCCTCTTCCCTCAGAAGTGATCTGTGGCTGGTTGGACTTCATTCCACAGATGTGCTTTAACAAAGTGTGAAGCTGAACTCTGAGCTGTGACAGTGTGAGCAGTGTGAGAGTGTCAGTAGATGATCAGCAGAGGAAAGTGAAGCTGCTGTGAGCTGATGTCCTGAAGGGCTTTTAAAGAGTCTTTGAGTTTGACAGGAACATGAAGATGTTTGTGGTGTTTGTGATCCTCCTGCACGGTAAGTACACCTTCCTCTCTCTGCTCTCATCATCAGCTTTTCTCTTATCTCGCTCTAAAATGAATGTGTTGAAGTGCAGCAGGTCTTCAGACATGAGAGCCCAGTGAGTTGCGTCAAAGTTCATGACTTGACTGAATCGGTCTGTCACAACGAACGAGCGGGCGCAAGAGCAGGACTGTGCTGAAACTAAAAACAAACAATATCATCAGGAGCTATATACAAGGTACAAGTGAAAAGGAGCTCCAGGTAATTCAGGGACAAGGGAGGGAAAACCACACACGCTTATGATCACACTCCAGGGATGAAAACACGGACAGGTCCAGGAAGATCTATATAAAAGAAAACATGACTACAAGTCAGGAAAAGACTAGAGACGAGAATTTACAGGAAATAGCCGGGGCTACACTGACTAGTGTCGTTCAACGATCCAGCAGTCGGAAACACTGAGCTGTCACCTTGAGCAGAGGCTCGAGTGACAAGATAACGAGCAGCAGGTGAGTAATTATTTTCAGGGCACAGGCCTGAGGGTGGAACCCACAACAAGTTCAACCCCAGGGCCCTATTTCAGGAAGCCGGTTTAGTGCAAACTCTGAGTAAGTACACCCTGAGTTAACGAAAACTCTGGGTTTTCGGTTTCACAAAGCGAGTTTAGATTAATTCTGACTGAGTTACTATGACGACACACTCCGTGAAGCTAACCTGCCCCCTAGCAGGTTTACTACAACTAACCCTGACTGTCTCCGCCCCTTTGTCGGAAACCTGACAGTAGGAAGTGTCAGACATGGCGTGCCCCTTCCTTGAAGAGCCAGTAGATGTTGAAGCCCAAATTCTCCGCAGAGCTCTCCGCCGGGAGAGAGTGATTAGAGCGCGTTTGGACATTTTATCATTTCCTGATGATTTTCTGTGTGAACGTTACCGTTTTTCAGCACAATCTATAATTTATTTGAATAACATCCTCAGGCCTAATATTGCTCATGTGACACATCGCGGACATCCTCTCAGTTCTGTACATATTATTTGTATTGCACTTCGGTTTTTTGCAAACGGGAGCTTTCTGTATAATATTGGTGACGCTGAGCACGTTTCCAAGGCTACCGTCTGTCGGGCAGTCAGGAATGTTACAGTTGCACTGAAACGTCTCCTGTACTCGTCTGTGGTGTTCCCCGGTCATAGACCCACAAGATTTATCAAAGAGGGATGCCACAAAATTGCAGGTATCAGGATGAACGAAACTTAATTCATGATGTGGTGATACTTGAACTACTACTTAAATTTTACATTTATTTTCACGGT
Organism: Maylandia zebra; assembly: GCF_041146795.1. NCBI lineage: Eukaryota > Metazoa > Chordata > Actinopteri > Cichliformes > Cichlidae > Maylandia > Maylandia zebra. The sequence continues at coordinate 4,926,105 of NC_135169.1, read as the reverse complement.
TCCCAGGCGTGATTGGCTGTACAGATGGCACTCACATTCCAATCATTGCTCCTTCAGTAAATGAAGGAGACTATGTGAACAGGAAGTCTTTCCACAGCATTAATGTACAGGTACATAGTTCCCTGTAGCATTTCAAACTAACAAATTATTTCATTATAGTAATGGATGCTAATTTGTGTTCTCTGCACTGTGAAGATCATATGTGATGCTGCCAACATTATCACAAATGTGGAAGCCAAGTGGCCAGGCTCTGTGAGTGGTGGTGGTGGAGGACCCCCACCTGTTTTTCGGGCCTCCGCTTTTTTTTCTGTTGGCTATAACAGGCCACATTTGAGCATACAGAGTAAGCAAATATGTACTTGTAATGTGCTCAGATAATTTCAATAAGTGCTTACAGAGGGAAAATTAATGTAGCCTCTAACTGCAATTGATTTACATCGGACAAACAGACCAAGCACTATGGCTCATAATACAATTACACCTTACCTGTTTGGACTATATTTTTATATTTCATTTTTACTTGCTGCCAGGAACGTTTGGGGCCTATTGGGTTGCACCTCCGCTCACATCACATCACAAAATAAAATGTATAAAATAAAAAATAAAATATAATAAAATAACGTGTTAAATGGGTGGAAATCCCTCGATCAATGTTTAAATTAACACTCACGCATTGACTCTGTCGGCTTTGTTTTGCCATGCATGCTCCCTTTCTTTTGCAGCTGAGGCTGTGTTACTTTTTTTCCGCAAAATTTGCATGTTATCGGCATATGCTGCCATCAGAATTTCGGCCTCAAGCGCTGTAAAATACATTGACCGCGCCTTCTTTCCCTCCGTCTCCATGGTGACTCGCTTAATCTGTGCTCCACTAATCAGGGCTTTATGTATCCTCGTGCGCGCGCTTAATTTGGGGTTAAAGCAACTCCGCGTTGATTGAACTAATTGTTATCAGCCTTTCTGAAACCGAATATTCCGAGTTGGACAGTTCGGGGTTACTCAACCCTGAGTATCGTTTTTCACTCTGAGTTTTCTAAACCGGCTTCCTGAAATAGGGCCCTGCAGAGAAGAGTGAGGGAGAGAGAAAGAAGAGAGAAACAACAACAACAGTGCGATCTCAGAGGTGAACGCCAGGGAGACACGGGAAAGCATGACAGTTTCTGTCAAACACTGGATTAGTTTATCTGGCTGTTTGTCACAGGCAGCTGGAAAACACATGGTCCGATAGTCGTTCCTGTTATACTACTTCATAATCCATGTCAAGTCCTTTGGTTGCTTGAATGTGCAAAGTTCTCTGGAAAACAGTGAAGCTCCATCACCTCCAAACAGTGAGAGCCTCTATGGTTTTTAGATATGCTCTACACTAAAAGATAGAAGATAAAAATATTTCTGTATGGAATATAGATTCCTAATAGCAACAAGATTCCTCCTTGTGAATTAATAAGTAAATATGTCATGTTGCCTTTGTAACATGTTTTGGAGCATTTGTGGACTGTTGGAGTGAAAAACTGTGACTGTCCTGAAGGAGTGTGACTGGTCATCTGTCTTGTCACACAAGATGGAAATTATGGCCTGTGAGGTTTGTTATAATTCTCCAGTTTCTGTGTTACTGACATTGTATCAATAGTTTTTTTGAATTGGGAAAAGAATGCTGTGTATAACTGAAGCTGTTATGCGTTCTTGGGCTACATGGTGTTCTGGTGGTTAGCACTGTTGCCTCTGAGCACAAAGGTCCTGAGTCCAACTCCACTGCTTCTCTGGGGTCTTTTTGTGTGGAGTTTGCATGTTCTCCTCATGTTTACGTCGGTTCCCTATAGGTACTCTGGCTTCCTCCAATGTCCAAAGAAATGCAGTTCATGGTATTAGGTTAATTTGTAATTCATTGGTGTGAACATGTGAATGGTTAGCCCTGGGACAAGCTGGTGATCTGTCCAGGGTGTAACCCCTCCCCCCCGTGACCCTGACTAGGATAAGTGGAATAGGATGGATGAAGATAATGTTGGTTGTATTGCATCTTTTAACTCTGGGTCAAACCCACAACATTCATTTGATTTGTGTTTGTGTTTCTGTCCTTCCAGTTTCCCAGCATGCTCTGGCTGTGGTGGTGGTGGAGGTGAATGAGGGGGAAAGGTCTGTCCTACTATCATGTCTGTACTCAGGTTCTATACCTGAGGACAATCCAACAGTGATGTGGACTCGCAGTGACCTTGATCCCAAATCTGTACACCAACAACGAGAAGAAGGAGACGATCTTACAGGACAAAACCAGCGTTACAGCAGACGCACATCAATGAATCGTTACGCTTTGATCATTAAAGACTTCAGCCTCACTCTGAGGAAACCCACAAAGACTGACAGCGGCAACTACACCTGCTCCATCAGTGCTGGAGGGAAAGAACGAAAACTCAGAGACATCCAGCTGCTGGTCAAAGGTCAGCATCAAATTCTAACACCTGCTGTGATTACATGTCGTATTCAGTACTACAGAGAAAGGTCAGAGGTTAAATGAAAGCAAAGTATTTCTTAAACGGTTTCTGAAGGTCTTGATGAGCCCAGCAGGAACGTTTGTAGACTTGACCTCAGTGAAAACAGCAAAACAAGAGAAGCAAAGCAGAAGAAATTCGTTCTGTGCATGTGCAGATGTGTTTATGTTTACCTCTGGGAGGTTCAGCACACACACATCTGTACATACATTAAACACATTAAAATTTTATGCATGGCCCAACACAAAACTTTTAGAGGCCTTTTGCTGCCACTTCTATGGTTGACACTTTGGTTTCTTGTCTTCTCAGACCAGCAGGTGGAGGTGAAGGTGAGGGAAGGGTCAGAGTCTGTCATCCTGCCCTGCAACACAACACCTGACCTGCCTGAGGACTCCACAGTGGAGTGGACTCGCTCTGACCTCGGACTCATCACAGTCCATGAGTATTCTAACAGAAATGATGACCTTATGACTCAGGACGAAGTTTACAGAGACCGAACGATGATGAGTGAAGACCTGCTGAGAACTGGAGACTTCAGTCTGACCCTGAAACACCCCAAAGTGAAAGACACGGGACGATACATCTGCACCATCTACAGGGACAAAGACATCCTGAGAAAAAAAGTCATGCTGCAGGTCAAAAGTCAGTGCTGGAGATAAAGGTCAAAGGTCAATACTGTAGACACAGCTTAGAGATTAGAAGTCATTTTGTTTTATGTTTCCCCACAGAACCATTTCCATCCTGGGTCAAAGATCTTCTGGTTCTCCTGTTTGTCTTTGTGATTTTTGGAGGTCTTTTATATTATTTACGTCACTATTACATGTCAGGTAAGAGTCTTTCCTACTACACTACCCATAATACCAGTGGTTAACAGGTGGCCTCTTGACTGTGTTCAGACCAGACACATGAGATCGTGAGATCAAAGAACGAGTCAGGAACAAACTGAGACACAATCTGATTGAGACTAGAAGGCAAGGAGGGCGCAGGGAGGTCATGTGACCATCACAGCTGGTGCTGATGTCATCGTGTTGTGCTTTGTTGTCCTCTCAGATTACCAAGTGGAGGTGGATTCAGGGGTGGCGTCTGTCAAGCTGCCCTGCAAAACTATATTTAAATTCCTAAAACACACTAAGGTGGAGTGGAGGGACAGAAACAACAGGAAGGTCCATGTGTATCAGAACGGCTCTGACCAGCCTGAAAAACAGCACCGGTTTTACAGAAACCGAACAGAGATGAAGAGCACATCTCTGCTGAAACCTGGAGACCTCAGTCTGACCCTGACATATCCAACGGATGACGACAACTTCACCTACACCTGTACCATCTACAGCAGGAAAGGAAACATACTGACAAGGAAAAATGTGCACCTCCATGTCAGAGGTCAGTGCTGCTTATACAGGTCAAAGGTTTTGACACACTAGACTAGACACACTGACATGAGACAAAGACCAAAGTAAAACAGGAAACACACCAACTGAACTCTAGACATGAAAACTGAGGAGACAGAAAATAGAGTCCTAAAAAGCAGGACAGAAAGGCACAAAGAAAGCACAAAACATAGTTTTTACCTTGTTTCTCCCCGAATCCCACACAGTGCTCACGTCTGTGGCGTGAATTGTGACAACCCCAACTCCAAATCTGTACAGTGGCTTCTCTCAGTTCCCAATACCTAGTGAGAAAACACATGAATTAAACTGCCAAGCAACACACACACAAAGTTCTCACTAACAAACCCATTGTGAACTCAACGATCCAGCACCGACTGAAGCTCAGCCACTCGCTTAAGTAGAGAGGCAACTGATGAAGGCAATCAGCTGGCTTCAGAGCAGGAACTCTCCTCAGCCTGATGATTCTTGTAATTCTTTCTTCCGGATACACACACTCATGTCCAAACACCTATACACATAAACAGGGACAAGGCTGTGCAGAGATTTTTAAATGGGCGGGTGCTCAAAGTTCAAAAGGGGCACAGAGAAAAGGCCGAATAACAACAACCCGCATTCATCAACAATCTAATATGGAATCACATCATACTATATCACTGTCATCAGGTGGGGACAAGGCAAAGCAAACATATTCCATGTTTACCTGATGGGTACAATGTTGCTCTTGTGGGGTTTCTGCTGCTCCTGCTGTGATAGTGCTGGAGGGCAGGGCTGTGCTGATCCGAGACTGTAGACATTAAATGCAAAGATTGGTGAACGTGCTTGGAACCATAAGGAAACAAAATAAACTCGGCTCTGCCTGTGACTCAGTTTGCCTCTCTTACTCTTTCATCTCCTCATCTCATCTATCACTCTCCACTCGATGTCCATCTGACAACAAGGCACAGTTTGCTATTGCATTAATCTATTATTTAATTATCCACACTTCACAAATCTTGCACCTAATCCATAACAAAGTAATGATAGACAATATTATAGAACTATTCTTACGAAGCATTTATAGACCGTGTTATATCATAAATAATAATTTTTAAAAATCTATACACATAAAACAAACACTAATATAATCTGTTTCTTATTGTGTTTTCTTTAACATACAGTGTGTCTTTTTTAATATCATAATCATAATAATCCATAATTATGCTGATATGCATATCATCATATTGCATATGCAAGTCCCTCAGAAAGGCAGGAAAAGCCCTGTAACTTACTTTAAAACCAAATATGTTCCCTAAAACCGTGGACAGAACTACAGACCCATGACAGTTGTCTTTTTTCATGTAATTTGAACAAGCCTCTTAAAAAGTCGGTGATCACAGTCGGCCTCTCTCGGTTTTTATTACCACTGTTCATTTTAAAGCTCGGTTTTTAAAACCTTACGATGTAACTACAGCCCAGCCCATGCAGCAGTATAATAATGACTAATAATATATTGGAGTGGGCCTGATACTCATGTCCCAGGACAGGCCCATGACAGTGCTGCCATCAAATTGCCTTTCTTTGCTTTGACTCTGTCTCCAACAAGAGGTGAAGCAGATGTTCTTACATTAATGGAATCACTAATACAACAGATCACCTGAAAACGAGTAATGAATTTGCTGAAACAGATGTCTTTATTAATGAATTGTACTGACTAGTCTGTATTTCTCTCAGCTGAGCTGTTTCTGAAAGAAGAACTCGTTCATGTCACAGAACAGACGTCTTTATGACATAATGTATCTGGCATGCAGAGAATCATGTTCATTTAGATGTTGCTGACATTTAAAATTCAGTTTTGCTTTTATTTTGAAACATTTTTATTTTATTTCAATATTTTTTTAGTCTGAATAAATCAAACTTGCTTGATAGGACAGCTCTCAGGTAACAAGATGGCAAAAAAGTCTTTGACTCTGAAATAAAACAGCAGAGTTCTTTAAGACAGAGCTCTGCTGCTGATTAGACAGAAACCAAATAAGACAGTTTCTGTTCAGTTGAACATGTTTCAGACTGGAACCAGTCAAACTTGATTTCATTGCAAAGATGCCATTTTCTCCATTCAGACAAAACATGTTCAGAGCTGCTTCTGCTGCACAGCTCATGTTGTGTTGTGACTCCTCTCAGTCCCCCAGGTGGAGGTGGATTCAGGGGAGGCATCTGTCCTGCTGCCCTGCAAAACTACTATAAACCTGCCTAAAGATGCTAAAGTGAAGTGGATGACCAGATTCAACAGGAAGGTCCACGTGTATGAGAACGGATCTGACCAGCTTGAAGATCAGGACAACCATTACAGAGACCGAACACAGATGAATAAAGACCTGCTGAAAACTAGAGACCTCAGTCTGACCCTGAAAGACCCCACAGACTGGGACGCAGACATCTACACCTGCACCGTCTGCAACAGGGAGGGGAAAAAAATCCTGATGAAACAAGTGGAGCTGAAAGTCAGAGGTCAGTGCTGCTGCTGGGTGTGAGCTGCAGAAGAAGAAGAGATGATGAGATCTTCATGAACACAAATCTTAGTTTGTGCTTTAGACTGTTTATGAAATTTGTTGTCCTTCAGTCTGTCAGGTGGAGGTGGAGGAGGGGGCGGAGTCTGTAGAGCTACCTTTCAAAACCACAAAAGACCTGCCTGCAGATGCTAAGGTGGTGTGGTGGAACAATGATGACAGGAAGGTCCACGTGTATAAGAACGGCTCTGATCAGCCTGGAGAACAGCACCAGGTTTACAGAGACCGAACACAGATGAAGAGAAGATCTCTGCTGAAGCCTGGAGACCTCAGTCTGACCCTGAAACAGCCCACAGAGAGAGACAGTGGGAGGTACAGCTGTAGAGTCTACGGGGAGATCAAGAGATACAAAAGAGTGCTGCTCAGAGTCAAAGGTTTGTGTGTGTGTGTGTGTGTGTGTGTGTGTGTGTGTGTGTGTCTTACTGTGTGTGTGACTGTCTTGTGTCTCCTCTGCAGGGAGAGTTCAGGTCCAGGATCAAACAGGGGACATCAGGAACAGAAGCAGCTCCATTGATCTGACTCCTCTGATGGCTGATCAATCAGTTTGATCTGTGTGTTTGTGCATTTTCTACCTTAAATGTCCTGTATATTGACTGTTACCTGTAATGTCACTTTCTGACCAACAGCTGGCGCTCTTACAAATACCAGATCTGATTTGACTGCAGTTATATCAGAGGACATTTGGCCTCAGTCAGATGTGACTTGTGTCCAGTCACATCTGTCAGTGACCTGTAACACTGATGAATCGCTAATGAATTGATACACATTACGTATTAAGCAGAATATTGGGCTATTATTAATCTGAAGATTTAAGAACTGCTGCTGGAGCTGATGCTCAGTAATAAATAAATACACACAACACAAAATGCTTTTGCAGGTACCATGTATTTAAACAAAATCAAGGAAAAACAAGGGAAGAAAAGGAAAAATGTAAACAATCACCCTTTTCTTTTCTTTTTTTTCGCCTGTCCTGTTTGGTTCTTTTGCCATCAGAATTATTGTCTAAAGGCCAAAAAAGATGCCCAATGCATTTACTTTACCAAATGGACCATCCCAGCCTTGCCGTATTGGTCTATTGATTCACCTTTGCTTTTATTGTTTATTTTATTTTATTTTCACTTGCTACACACGGGACAGACATGACTGGGGAAAAGAAAAGGGAGAAAGAAAGAGGGAAAGAAAAACAGCGGTGAAGAGGAACGATGATAAAGGGCAAAAAACAAAAACCAACAAAACAGACAAAAAATGCATATATCAACCACATGGATCACCTGCTGAGAAAGAAAAAAGAGAAAACAAGCAAAAAAAGAGACCAATATAATAAACAACATCATCGCGATTATCTATGTGAATATAACAGTAAATACTAAATATTGAATATTATTGTGCAGCACGTAGGATCGACAGCGCTCAGTGCGCTTTGGTTTGACAGTGTGGGCAGTTGTTGGTAGACGTATAACCCATCTTGAACATCCGATAACCTGTATTGAATTAATTGCAGACTGGGATTTCTAATTAAATGAAAGGTTTTTAAGCAAATCTGAGACCAGAAGTTTTGGTCTAAGTTAACTGATAAATCCGCTTCCCATTGAATCTCAGGGGTTAGAAGTTCATAGGTCACGATGCAGGGTCTCACACTATACGGCCTGATGCTCTGATGCGACCTGAGTGCTCAGACTGTGCATCCATAACATGAAGCTTATCATACAAAATCTGTCCCTTGCTCTCCCTCTCTCTGTCTTTCACTCACACAGACACACACCACCATCAACTTTGCTAAATTACTAATGAAAAACATTGACCAGGCAGCTGTGATTGAGCAGCAATGTCCATCCAACTCTTTTCATGGTTGTTGTAGTCGTGATAATTTTGTGAGGCCACATTGAAAAGCCTCGGATACGGAAGCGTAGAGCTGCCACCCAGGCAAAAGAAAAATAGAGCTATATCACGTAATACCGGGATATATCACACATGAAAAGTCTATTGTTCTAACAATACTCAGGCGTGAAACTAGGAGGAAAGCCGACGTCCTCCTCTTCCCTCAAAAGTGATCTGTGGCCGGTCGGACTTCATTCCACAGATGTGCTTTAACAAAGTGTGAAGCTGAACTCTGAGCTGTGACAGTGTGAGCAGTGTGAGAGTGTCAGTAGATGATCAGCAGAGGAGAGTGAAGCTGCTGTGAGCTGATGTCCTGAAGGGCAACACCTTTTTTGCTCATAATACCCCCCCCCCCCACACACACACACACACACACACACACACACACACACACACACACACACACACCCCAAAGCAACGCCGCCCTGGGCAACGGCCCATGTCGCCCCTATCAAAAAACCACCACTGCCTGGGAACAAAACAAACTATAGCCAAGGGTTAGATTGAAATATTGAGTCCTTAATTTCCATAGATTATTGTGGCTGACTTATAATAATAGTAATAATAATAATAATAATAATAATAATAATAATAATAATGGATTGCATTTATATAGTGCTTTTCGAGAACCTCAAAGCGCTGTACAATTCCATTATTCATTCACTCTCACATTCACACACTGGTGGAGGCAAGTTACAGTTGTAGCCACAGCTGCCCTGGGGCAGGCTGACTGACTCAGAGGTGTGTTATGGTGTGTGGGGTTATAATATTACCATATGCCATGTTAGACCCTTAATTAAAGACTGTGAATCATTATGTAGTTCTAGTTTGCATTATTCTCCTGAATTAGAAGAAGGTGATAACTGTTACATAACCTGGTGATAAAGACCTGTGTGTGTGTGTACCTGTGTATAGTGCATTTCACAAGTGGTGCCGAAACCCAGTGTCCGGCCGGCGTGGGGTTGTCCGACCCACAGGCTGCGCCGCCCGCCCAGCCTTTGCAGTTTCTGGCGCAGATGCTGGTGGAGATGGCAAAGATGAGCCGGGACCAGGCGGCGGCCCAGCGGGCTCACCTGGCTGCGCTGCAGGAGCAGACGGACTGGCAGACGCTGGTTCTGGAGCGGCTGGTTGGGGCCGCTGCTCCGCCGAAGCCCCCGCCGCTGTCGGTGGCGATGCCCCGGATGGGGGACGGGGACGACCCCCAGGTTTTCCTGGAGACTTTTCATGCCACGGCGGAGGCCTGCCAGTGGCCGCAGGTGGAGTGGGCTCCGCGTTTGCTTCCTCTGCTGTCGGTGGAGGCTCAGACGGCGGCCCTGAGTCTGCCGCCGACCTCGAGGAGCAGCTTCCAGGACGTGAGCTGGGCGGTGGTGGACAGGATGGGGCTCACCGCTGAAGATCATCGCCGGCGGTTCCGGGCCTGTCGGCTAGCCGCTGCGGATCGGCCGTTTGCTTGGGCCCGGAAGCTGCGTGACGCGGCGGTGCGCTGGCTGCAGCCGGGATCGTCAGAGGGCGAGACGCTGCTGGTGGACAAGGTGGTGCTGGAGCAGTTCGTGGAGGGGCTGCCCGCAGAGATGGCGAGATGGGTCAGGTTCCACCGTCCCGCAAGCCTGGAGGTGGCGGTAACGTTGGCGGAGGACCACCTTGCCGCTAGAGCGGGGGAGCCCGGGGACAGCGGCCGGAGGCCGAGCAAACAAGCCCCAGTGCCAGCACCGAGGCGCCGGGTACCTGCGCCAGGGCAGGCAGAGCGGGCGCCGGCGCTGAGCCCCACTAATCCTTTTGCTGCGTTTGTGCCTTCCCAGGGATCAGACATGAGCAGTGCCGCCCCTGAGCCACGGAGAACAGCACAGACGCCGGGGCAGGAGTGCTGGAAGTGCGGGCAACCGGGACACCTGAGGAGGGACTGTCCTCTGATGGAAGTGGGGCAGGTGTTCCGCGTTGCCAGTGCCCCAGCACCCTCTCCCGGTCCAGGAGGGACATACAGCATTCCGGTAAGGACTCGAAGGGGTATACGCCATGCTTTGGTGGACACGGGCTGCATGCAGACCCTCGTGCACCAAGGCTTGGTTCGCCCCGGGGCATTGCTGGAGGCGGAATGGGTGGAGGTGAAGTGTGTTCATGGTGATGTTCACAGGTATCCCATAGTGCCGCTGTTATTAAAGTATAAGGGCAAAACGCATAGAGTAACGGCTGCGGTTAGCCCGCACCTGTCGCATCCCCTAATTCTGGGCACGAATTGGCCGGGGTTTCATCATCTGTTGGGACAGTATGTGGGGATGCGATCACGACCGTTAGTAGCATGTAGTGTCTGCGCGGCGCTCAGCGGTGACGCGGGGTCGTCCGACACTGACTCCGGGGAGGGGGAGACGGCGGGTCCTTCATGGGAAGCCCCGCCGGCTCTGGAAGTTTCCCCCACGGGTGATTTCCCACTGGAGCAGTCTCGTGATGACACCCTACGCTCAGCCTTTGACCAGGTGATTGAGATTGATGGTCACGTGGTGCGCCCTGAAGCCGTGCGGACCTACCCGCGCTTCATTTTATCAAAGCATAGGTTATATCGAGTGAGTCGTGACACTCGCACGGAGGAGACACACACCCAGTTGTTGGTGACGCAGGGCCGCCGGGAAACGATTTTCCAGGCGGCTCATTATAACCCCACGGCAGGGCATATGGGATACGAAAAAACTCTGGAGCGAATAACGGCCCGATTTTATTGGCCGGGCATCCGAGCGGATGTGCGCCGCTGGTGCGCATCCTGCCCGGACTGCCAACTTGTTAATCAGCCGGCCATACCAAAAGCGCCTTTGCGCCCGCTCCAACTCATGGAGGTCCCGTTTGAGCGCATTGGCATGGACCTCATCGGGCCGTTTCATCGGAGTGCACGCGGCTACCGCTTTGTATTAATACTGGTGGATTATGCAACGCGGTACCCGGAAGCAGTCCCGCTGCGCACCATCTCTGCAAAGAGTGTGGCGCAGGCACTGTTTCAGGTCATCTCCCGAGTCGGAATCCCGAAAGAGATACTGACTGACCAGGGCACGTCGTTTATGTCTCGTACACTGCGGGAACTGTACGAATTTCTGGGCATTAAATCTATTCGGACCTGCGTCTACCACCCCCAGACGGATGGGCTGGTGGAGCGGCTGAATAAGACTTTAAAGTCCATGATTCGTAAGTTCATTAACGAGGATGAACGCAATTGGGATCGCTGGCTAGACCCTCTGTTATTTGCAGTGCGGGAGGTGCCCCAGGCCTCCACAGGATTTTCTCCCTTTGAATTGCTGTTCGGCAGGAAGCCGCGTGGGGTGCTCGACCTGATTAAAGAAAGCTGGGAGGACGGTCCGAGCCCCGCCAAGAATGAGATTCAGTACGTGTTGGACCTGAGAGCGAAACTCCACACTTTGGGGAGGTTGTCACGGGAGAATTTGCTCCAGGCTCAGCAGCGTCAGCAACGCCTGTATGACAGAGGGGCTAGACTCAGGCAATTTTCACCGGGAGACAAAGTGCTTGTATTACTCCCTTCTTCCAGCTCGAAGTTGCTCGCCAAGTGGCAAGGACCCTTTGTGGTCACACGGTGAGTCTGGGACGTTGACTATGAGGTCGCTCGGTCGGACAGGGGAGGGGCCACGCAGATTTATCACCTCAATCTCCTTAAAGAGTGGAGAGAGGTTGAAACCGCTTCTCTGGTAAGCCTGGTTAAGGAGAGAGATGAGTTGGGGCCGGAGGTGCCAAATTCCATCATCCCCGCCTCCCTCCCTTGTGATGACCATCTCACACAGGCCCAGAGAGCGGACGTTGTCGCGTTACAACAGCGTTTTGCAGATGTGTTCTCCCCCCTGCCCGGCCGCACGTCTCTCATTGAGCATCATTTTGTAACGCAGCCTGGCGTGACGGTGCGTTCACGGCCCTACAGGATTCCTGAGCATAAACTGCAAATCGTGCAGAGGGAATTGGCTGAAATGCTGAAAATGGGAGTGATAGAAGAGTCGCACAGCGCCTGGTGTAGCCCCATCGTTCTTGTGGTGAAGAAGGATGGGTCTATACGGTTCTGTGTCGACTATCGCAAGGTGAATGAAGTGTCACGTTTTGATGCTTATCCCATGCCCCGGGTCGACGAGCTCCTGGATCGGCTGGGCACGGCCCGTTTTTTCACGACCCTGGATTTGACCAAGGGCTACTGGCAGATTCCCTTGTCTGCCGAGTCCAGGGAGAAAACGGCCTTCTCCACTCCGTACGGGTTGTACCAATTCGTTACGCTTCCGTTCGGCTTGTTCGGAGCCCCTGCCACCTTTCAGTGCCTCATGGACCGGGTGCTGCGTCCGCACGCTGCATATGCTGCTGCCTACCTGGATGACGTGATCATCCACAGCGACACCTGGGCGGAGCATGTGCAGCGGGTGGTTGCGGTACTGGAGTCCCTGAGGAGGGCGGGGCTCACAGCCAACCCGAAGAAGTGTGCGGTTGGACGAAGGGAGGTACAGTATCTGGGGTACCACTTGGGGGGCGGGCAGGTGCGTCCACAGGTGGAAAAGACGGCGGCTATCGCATCCTGCCTGCGCCCCAGGACTAAAAAGGAGGTGAGACGGTTTCTGGGGCTGGCAGCTTACTATCAGCGTTTCGTGCCAGGGTTTGCGCAGCTGACCAGCCCCTTGACCGATCTCACCCGAAAGGGTGCTCCAGATCTGGTTCAGTGGACGGGGCCGTGCCAGGCGGCGTTTGTGCAGGTGAAAAAGTCTCTCTGTGGGGAGCCGCTGCTTCACACTCCTAACTTTTCCCTCCCTTTTGTTCTGCAGACTGACGCCTCGAACAGAGGGCTGGGGGCCGTTTTGTCCCAGCAGGTAAGGGGGGACGACCGTCCCGTTCTTTACATCAGTCGGAAGCTGGCGGAGCGTGAAAGACGGTACAGCACTGTGGAGAAGGAGTGCTTGGCTATCCGCTGGGCAGTCGACTCCCTTCGCTATTACCTCCTGGGGCGCTCATTCACCCTCTGCTCGGACCACGTCCCGCTGCAGTGGCTCCACCGCATGAAGGATGCCAACGCCCGGATCACCCGGTAGTATCTGGCTTTACAGCCCTTTAAGTTCAAGGTGGTCCATAGGCCAGGGGCGCAGATGGCGGTGGCCGATTTCCTGTCTCGCTCACGGGGGGGGGGAGTAGGTTCGGCCGGACGGCTCCCCGGCCTCAGTCGGGCGGTGGGGGTGTGTGGCGGAGGTGTGGTCCCGGGCGCGGCTGCAGGGGAGGAGTGGTGCAGTGGGCTCAACGGGGCGGTGCTGGAGATGCCAGTGTGAACAGCTGATGGCGATTTGGACTGATAATGGTTTCCTTCCCTTTTTATAGTGAGACGGAGAGGAGCGGAGGGGAGGAAATCAGCTGGGACCGACAGCTGTCAGACTGTGTTCAGTCATAACCTGGGAAAACTGTAAATAAATGTGGAACCTGGTGATAAAGACCTGTGTGTGTGTGTACCTGTGTATAGTGCATTTCACAAAGAGTTTGAGCAATGCTCCACCATTTTGAGATCTGATGCTGTCTGCGTACGGTGTCCATCTCCCACGCGTGTGATCATTAAAATCATCGTTTGACTCAACCCGGCCGGACCAGTGTTGTTATTGTGGTTTTTCCTCTTGTATACATCCCCAATATTTGAATCCGTAACAGGTGCCAGTAGAAATCACTGATTAAAATAAACATAAAAAAAGCCTGTCACATATTGAAAGGTTTTACTGTTCAGTTTTCAGCTGTTTTTGTTTTACATTTCAAATATGTGTGCAGCCAGACATCATGTCAGGCTGCCAAAACTGACTCCTAAGAAAAGGGGAGACTTGTGTTTCCTCATAGTTTTACACCTGTTGATCCACTTTCTATCATCCACACAAAGAACCTTCAAATCCCTGCAGATCTGTCAGCTGATCATGCCCTCTCCTGTGATTGGCTGAGCTTCATGCCTGGAAAAGTTCTTTCACACTGTTCATCCTGGAGCTGCTTTATGTCCATGATCTGAATGGAAACACATCTGCATCATTGTAGCTACAGTCGATGTTTCAGTGTTAGGACTGAAGGTGGAGCTTTGTGCGTGTTGGGCTGAGGCTGAAGCAGTCCCCCCCAACGGGAGCGCTCAGGCGTGAAACTAGGAGGAAAGCCGACGTCCTCCTCTTCCCTCAAAAGTGATCTGTGGCCGGTCGGACTTCATTCCACAGATGTGCTTTAACAAAGTGTGAAGCTGAACTCTGAGCTGTGACAGTGTGAGCAGTGTGAGAGTGTCAGTAGATGATCAGCAGAGGAAAGTGAAGCTGCTGTGAGCTGATGTCCTGAAGGGCTTTTAAAGAGTCTCTGAGTTTGACAGGAACATGAAGATGTTTGTGGTTTTTGTGATCCTCCTGCACGGTAAGTACACCTTCCTCTCTTTGCTCTCATCATCAGCTTTTCTCTTATCTCGCTCTAAAATGAATGTGTTGAAGTGCAGCAGGTCTTGAGACATGAGAGCCCAGTGAGTTGCGTCAAAGTTCATGACTTGACTGAATCGGTCTGTCACAACGAACGAGCGGACGCAAGAGCAGGACTGTGCTGAAACTAAAAACAAACAATATCATCAGGAGCTATATACAAGGTACAAGTGAAAAGGAGCTCCAGGTAATTCAGGGACAAGGGAGGGAAAAACCACACACGCTTATGATCACACTCCAGGGATGAAAACACGGACAGGTCCAGGAAGATCTATATAAAAGAAAACATGACTACAAGTCAGGAAAAGACTAGAGACGAGAATTTACAGGAAATAGCTGGGGCTACACTGACTAGTGTCGTTCAACGATCCAGCAGTCAGAAACACTGAGCTGTCACCTTGAGCAGAGGCTCGAGTGACAAGATAATGAGCAGCAGGTGAGTAATTATTTTCAGGGCACAGGCCTGAGGGTGGAACCCACAACAAGTTTAACCCCTGCAGAGAAGAGTGAGGGAGAGAGAAAGAAGAGAGAAACAACAACAACAGTGCGATCTCAGAGGTGAACGCCAGGGAGACACGGGAAAGCATGACAGTTTCTGTCAAACACTGGATTAGTTTATCTGGCTGTTTGTCACAGGCAGCTGGAAAACACATGGTCCGATAGTCGTTCCTGTTATACTACTTCATAATCCATGTCAAGTCCTTTGGTTGCTTGAATGTGCAAAGTTCTCTGGAAAACAGTGAAGCTCCATCACCTCCAAACAGTGAGAGCCTCTATGGTTTTTAGATATGCTCTACACTAAAAGATAGAAGATAAAAATATTTCTGTATGGAATATAGATTCCTAATAGCAACAAGATTCCTCCTTGTGAATTAATAAGTAAATATGTCATGTTGCCTTTGTAACATGTTTTGGAGCATTTGTGGACTGTTGGAGTGAAAAACTGTGACTGTCCTGAAGGAGTGTGACTGGTCATCTGTCTTGTCACACAAGATGGAAATTATGGCCTGTGAGGTTTGTTATAATTCTCCAGTTTCTGTGTTACTGACATTGTATCAATAGTTTTTTTGAATTGGGTAAAGAATGCTGTGTATAACTGAAGCTGTTATGCGTTCTTGGGCTACATGGTGTTCTGGTGGTTAGCACTGTTGCCTCTGAGCACAAAGGTCCTGAGTCCAACTCCACTGCTTCTCTGGGGTCTTTTTGTGTGGAGTTTGCATGTTCTCCTCATGTTTACGTCGGTTCCCTATAGGTACTCTGGCTTCCTCCAATGTCCAAAGAAATGCAGTTCATGGTATTAGGTTAATTTGTAATTCATTGGTGTGAACATGTGAATGGTTAGTCCTGGGACAAGCTGGTGATCTGTCCAGGGTGTAACCCCTCCCCCCCGTGACCCTGACTAGGATAAGTGGAATAGGATGGATGAAGATAATGTTGGTTGTATTGCATCTTTTAACTCTGGGTCAAACCCACAACATTCATTTGATTTTTGTTCGTGTCTCTGTCCTTCCAGTTTCCCAGCATGCTCTGGCTGTGGTGGTGGTGGAGGTGAATGAGGGGGAAAGGTCTGTCCTACTATCATGTCTGTACTCAGGTTCTATACCTGAGGACAATCCAACAGTGATGTGGACTCGCAGTGACCTTGATCCCAAATCTGTACACCAACAACGAGAAGAAGGAGACGATCTTACAGGACAAAACCAGCGTTACAGCAGACGCACATCAATGAATCGTTACGCTTTGATCATTAAAGACTTCAGCCTCACTCTGAGGAAACCCACAAAGACTGACAGCGGCAACTACACCTGCTCCATCAGTGCTGGAGGGAAAGAACGAAAACTCAGAGACATCCAGCTGCTGGTCAAAGGTCAGCATCAAATTCTAACACCTGCTGTGATTACATGTCGTATTCAGTACTACAGAGAAAGGTCAGAGGTTAAATGAAAGCAAAGTATTTCTTAAACGGTTTCTGAAGGTCTTGATGAGCCCAGCAGGAACGTTTGTAGACTTGACCTCAGTGAAAACAGCAAAACAAGAGAAGCAAAGCAGAAGAAATTCGTTCTGTGCATGTGCAGATGTGTTTATGTTTACCTCTGGGAGGTTCAGCACACACACATCTGTACATACATTAAACACATTAAAATTTTATGCATGGCCCAACACAAAACTTTTAGAGGCCTTTTGCTGCCACTTCTATGGTTGACACTTTGGTTTCTTGTCTTCTCAGACCAGCAGGTGGAGGTGAAGGTGAGGGAAGGGTCAGAGTCTGTCATCCTGCCCTGCAACACAACACCTGACCTGCCTGAGGACTCCACAGTGGAGTGGACTCGCTCTGACCTCGGACTCATCACAGTCCATGAGTATTCTAACAGAAATGATGACCTTATGACTCAGGACGAAGTTTACAGAGACCGAACGATGATGAGTGAAGACCTGCTGAGAACTGGAGACTTCAGTCTGACCCTGAAACACCCCAAAGTGAAAGACACGGGACGATACATCTGCACCATCTACAGGGACAAAGACATCCTGACACAGAAAGTAGTGCTGCAGGTCAAAAGTAGGTGCTGGAGATAAAGGTCAAAGGTCAATACTGTAGACACAGGTCAGAGATTAGAAGTCATTTTGTTTTATGTTTCCCCACAGAACCATTTCCATCCTGGGTCAAAGATCTTCTGGTTCTCCTGTTTGTCTTTGTGATTTTTGGAGGTCTTTTATATTATTTACGTCACTATTACATGTCAGGTAAGAGTCTTTCCTACTACACTACCCATAATACCAGTGGTTAACAGGTGGCCTCTTGACTGTGTTCAGACCAGACACATGAGATCGTGAGATCAAAGAACGAGTCAGGAACAAACTGAGACACAATCTGATTGAGACTAGAAGGCAAGGAGGGCGCAGGGAGGTCATGTGACCATCACAGCTGGTGCTGATGTCATCGTGTTGTGCTTTGTTGTCCTCTCAGATTACCAAGTGGAGGTGGATTCAGGGGTGGCGTCTGTCAAGCTGCCCTGCAAAACTATATTTAAATTCCTAAAACACACTAAAGTGGAGTGGAGGGACAGAAACAACAGGAAGGTCCATGTGTATCAGAACGGCTCTGAGCAGCCTGAAAAACAGCACCGGTTTTACAGAAACCGAACAGAGATGAAGAGCACATCTCTGCTGAAACCTGGAGACCTCAGTCTGACCCTGACATATCCCACGGATGACGACAACTTCACCTACACCTGTACCATCTACAGCAGGAAAGGAAACATACTGACAAGGAAAAATGTGCACCTCCATGTCAGAGGTCAGTGCTGCTTATACAGGTCAAAGGTTTTGACACACTAGACTAGACACACTGACATGAGACAAAGACCAAAGTAAAACAGGAAACACACCAACTGAACTCTAGACATGAAAACTGAGGAGACAGAAAATAGAGTCCTAAAAAACAGGACAGAAAGGCACAAAGAAAGCACAAAACATAGTTTTTACCTTGTTTCTCCCCGAATCCCACACAGTGCTCACGTCTGTGGCGTGAATTGTGACAACCCCAACTCCAAATCTGTACAGTGGCTTCTCTCAGTTCCCAATACCTAGTGAGAAAACACATGAATTAAACTGCCAAGCAACACACACACAAAGTTCTCACTAACAAACCCATTGCGAACTCAACGATCCAGCACCGACTGAAGCTCAGCCACTCGCTTAAGTAGAGAGGCAACTGATGAAGGCAATCAGCTGGCTTCAGAGCAGGAACTCTCCTCAGCCTGATGATTCTTGTAATTCTTTCTTCCGGATACACACACCCACGTCCAAACACCTATACACATAAACAGGGACAAGGCTGTGCAGAGATTTTTAAATGGGCGGGTGCTCAAAGTTCAAAAGGGGCACAGAGAAAAGGCCGAATAACAACAACCCGCATTCATCAACAATCTAATATGGAATCACATCATACTATATCACTGTCATCAGGTGGGGACAAGGCAAAGCAAACATATTCCATGTTTACCTGATGGGTACAATGTTGCTCTTGTGGGGTTTCTGCTGCTCCTGCTGTGATAGTGCTGGAGGGCAGGGCTGTGCTGATCCGAGACTGTAGACATTAAATGCAAAGATTGGTGAACGTGCTTGGAACCATAAGGAAACAAAATAAACTCGGCTCTGCCTGTGACTCAGTTTGCCTCTCTTACTCTTTCATCTCCTCATCTCATCTATCACTCTCCACTCGATGTCCATCTGACAACAAGGCACAGTTTGCTATTGCATTAATCTATTATTTAATTATCCACACTTCACAAATCTTGCACCTAATCCATAACAAAGTAATGATAGACAATGTTATAGAACTATTCTTACGAAGCATTTATAGACCGTGTTATATCATAAATAATAATTTTTAAAAATCTATACACATAAAAAAAACACTAATATAATCTGTTTCTTAATGTGTTTTCTTTAACATACAGTGTGTCTTTTTTAATATCATAATAATCCATAATTATGCTGATATGCATATCATCATATTGCATATGCAAGTCCCTCAGAAAGGCAGGAAAAGCCCTGTAACTTACTTTAAAACCAAATATGTTCCCTAAAACTGTGGACAGAACTACAGACCCATGACAGTTGTCTTTTTAACATGTTTTAATACTTTGTATCTTACTCCATTTAATTTGAACAAGCCTCTTAAAAAGTCGGTGATCACAGTCGGCCTCTCTCGGTTTTTATTACCACTGTTCATTTTAAAGCTCGGTTTTTAAAACCTTACGATGTAACTACAGCCCAGCCCATGCAGCAGTATAATAATGACTAATAATATATTGGAGTGGGCCTGATACTCATGTCCCAGGACAGGCCCATGACAGTGCTGCCATCAAATTGCCTTTCTTTGCTTTGACTCTGTCTCCAACAAGAGGTGAAGCAGATGTTCTTACATTAATGGAATCACTAATACAACAGATCACCTGAAAACGAGTAATGAATTTGCTGAAACAGATGTCTTTATTAATGAATTGTACTGACTAGTCTGTATTTCTCTCAGCTGAGCTGTTTCTGAAAGAAGAACTCGTTCATGTCACAGAACAGACGTCTTTATGACATAATGTATCTGGCATGCAGAGAATCATGTTCATTTAGATGTTGCTGACATTTAAAATTCAGTTTTGCTTTTATTTTGAAACATTTTTATTTTATTTCAATATTTTTTTAGTCTGAATAAATCAAACTTGCTTGATAGGACAGCTCTCAGGTAACAAGATGGCAAAAAAGTCTTTGACTCTGAAATAAAACAGCAGAGTTCTTTAAGACAGAGCTCTGCTGCTGATTAGACAGAAACCAAATAAGACACCGTTTCTGTTCAGTTGAACATGTTTCAGACTGGAACCAGTCAAACTTGATTTCATTGCAAAGATGCCATTTTCTCCATTCAGACAAAACATGTTCAGAGCTGCTTCTGCTGCACAGCTCATGTTGTGTTTTGACTCCTCTCAGTCCCCCAGGTGGAGGTGGATTCAGGGGAGGCATCTGTCCTGCTGCCCTGCAAAACTACTATAAACCTGCCTAAAGATGCTAAAGTGAAGTGGATGACCAGATTCAACAGGAAGGTCCACGTGTATGAGAACGGATCTGACCAGCTTGAAGATCAGGACAACCATTACAGAGACCGAACACAGATGAATAAAGACCTGCTGAAAACTAGAGACCTCAGTCTGACCCTGAAAGACCCCACAGACTGGGACGCAGACATCTACACCTGCACCGTCTGCAACAGGGAGGGGAAAAAAATCCTGATGAAACAAGTGGAGCTGAAAGTCAGAGGTCAGTGCTGCTGCTGGGTGTGAGCTGCAGAAGAAGAAGAGATGATGAGATCTTCATGAACACAAATCTTAGTTTGTGCTTTAGACTGTTTATGAAATTTGTTGTCCTTCAGTCTGTCAGGTGGAGGTGGAGGAGGGGGCGGAGTCTGTAGAGCTACCTTTCAAAACCACAAAAGACCTGCCTGCAGATGCTAAGGTGGTGTGGTGGAACAATGATGACAGGAAGGTCCACGTGTATAAGAACGGCTCTGATCAGCCTGGAGAACAGCACCAGCTTTACAGAGACCGAACACAGATGAAGAGAAGATCTCTGCTGAAGCCTGGAGACCTCAGTCTGACCCTGAAACAGCCCACAGAGAGAGACAGTGGGAGGTACAGCTGTAGAGTCTACGGGGAGATCAAGAGATACAAAAGAGTGCTGCTCAGAGTCAAAGGTTTGTGTGTGTGTGTGTGTGTGTGTGTGTGTGTGTGTGTGTGTGTGTGTGTGTGTGTGTCTCTGACTGTCTTGTGTCTCCTCTGCAGGGAGAGTTCAGGTCCAGGATCAAACAGGGGACATCAGGAACAGAAGCAGCTCCATTGATCCGACTCCTCTGATGGCTGATCAATCAGTTTGATCTGTGTGTTCTTTGATTATTGATCAGTGATGTCAGAGTGGAGTCAGTGTGATGTTGTTGTGTGTTTGAGACTTTTAGTGTCCATGAAGGTCTCTGCTGCCGTAGATCCTCTGAACTGTGACAGAGGTCTCACTCTGGAGGAAACTCTCAGCACTTTCCAGCAGCTCCTCCATCATGGAGGACGTTCCCTCACTGTAACAGGTGGAGGAGAGAGGAGAGGAAGCACAGGTGGATCCTCTGAGGAAGACATTATTGTTATTACATGAGCGGAAACACAAACATACCATCATAGTAAAAATCCATCTCCATGTGTACGATCTTTGAGGCTCAAATCAGTCCAGTCAGATCCCGTTTTATCTAGGATGTCCCGTAAAATGAGCAACATAGGTTTCTGCAGTATTCTACCTTAAATGTCCCGTATAATTACCGTTACCTGGAATGTCATTTTCTGACTAACAGCTGGCACTCTAGCAAATACCAAAACTGATTTGACTGCAGTTACATCAGAGGAGTACTTGTGTGTAGTCACATCTGTCAGTGATGCCCGTCGCACACATCAGGTGTGAGGAGTAATACACGATTCTTAAAAATAAGGTGTTGTTTGGTCTGCGTAACATAATATACTGGGTAACTGAGACCTGTACTTACAATATTTTCTTTGACTATTTTTTTTTTTTGCTTATTTTTCAAGGTAATGCACATGTGATTTCTGTCATCATTTACTGTATTTTCTTTATTGATTTAGATGAGCTATTGATTGAACTGAATACCAACATTTTACTGCATTTTGACTTTAAGAATATAATCATACAGTTCAGCTGGCTGTGCATTGTGCTTGTGCCACACCAGTGTCCCTTATTTGATAGTTACAAAGTTGGTGACCCTACCTCTACCAGTGTGATTGTTTATATAAGACCTGCCCCGGCACTATAAATGCAAGCAATTTAATTATAATTATAATCAGGGAGGTGTACTTATCTTATTTTTATAATAATGCCCATTAATGTCCCTGTTCAGTCAAGAGAATAAAAATACCCTCTCTGATCCACTGTGGTTTTTCTTCTGTGGTGTTTCTGATGGAGCAGCAGCTCCTGACGGTTGAGGATGAGACCAGAGTTCCTACAGCTTCAGGAAAGTTGGATTTAAAACTTTAACATCAGCTGTGTCCTTGTTAGCAGCAAGCTAACATTTGTAGGCTAACGTGCTTGAACCTGCATTCTTATGTATGAAGTTTGAAACACTTCCTACACAACCTACAACACACTGAGTCAGGATAAAGAGATATCCAGGTAACCTCTGCGCACCTCACTTCTTCAGAGGGTACATCGCCATGGTTACAGAGTCTGCAGACCTAACTTGCACTGGAGCAGATTATTTTTGAGAATAGAGTTCAGCGGGAGCATAACTATCACCTGTGGCCAAGCAGATCTCTGGAAAACATCATTATTTCTGAAAACCCCCTCAGACCTCAGAATGCTGATGGTCAGAGAGTCTGAAGCTTTCCAAGTGAGCTTCAGCGACAGATTATTACAAACTTTTTTAACCTGATCAGAAAACAGGGAATCTGTATTTCACTTTACTCTCAGAGTATCAGACACCACCACAGCTGAAACAATCAGTCACACACATCTAACCATAAATTTACCGAATTAACAATTATAATCATCTAGTAATAATCATCATTATGCAAATATACTGTTTATAAGCTTGGGGAAACCTGCAGTCAGCTGAGACTGAAGAAGTCACTTGGATGAGTGACGAAATGTTTCTCCCACTGAAAACGCTACGTCCAGATGAACAGAATCAACTTTTGGGGATTCCTGTCTGATCGGTTCAATGCAGATATTATACTTTGTTGTAACAGCATCAGTCTTTACATCCAATCTCAGTAGGTGGGGTCATCACCATGGAGACAGACTGGTCATCTTTCTTATGAAGTTTAAAGTCATATCTGAGGTCATGTCCGGAACTGAAAGTACAGTCATGCAGTAATAAGATGATAAACAATTACCAGATATCTCCAGCAGGGGGCGTGCAGAGCTGACAAACTACCACATAGCTTCCTCTCTTCAGTCGTTACACATGAGCTGAGCAGCTTTCATAGTAAATGCAAATATTTTGGCCAGAGTAAAATAATCTGTTTTATCTGAAGTTTATGTCTTTAAGACATCCCTGCAGTTCAAGTCAACTGGTTGATTTGTGTTTTCTGACATCTATCTTTGTAGACAAACATAACACTTATTCCCTCACTCATAGCAGGTGCAATTCTGTCATATGTACTGTATGTAGTTTCATGAGCTCATAGAGTTACTTTCATTTACTTAACAGAGAGAAACTGTGACAGAAATGTCCTGAAACCTGAAAAGATTTTAAATTAAACCCGTTAAACTGCTAAAACTAAACTAAAGAGAAGAAGAAGAAAAACTATCTGGGATCCAATTTAGTTTTTGTTTCATCACTGCTGAGTCTTGTCCTGTGGAGGTGGCTCTTCTGTGTTGTGCCATGCGCTTGTGAAGTGGCTGTTTGGTCTCTCCAATGTAGAGGTCTGGGCATTCCTCGCTTTGAGGATGCCAATGTTCACATTTTGGACAGAGAGGACAGATGGTTTGAAAGAGGAGTGAAAGAAGCATCTATGTCCACTGTGAGCGACCATCTTTGAACAGAGGCGGTGGTTTACGACACCAACTCTCTGCCATCTATAATCCAGTTTTGAGATCCCTTCCCAGACACCTTAATGCCCACTCACATCCTGGGTCATCTGATCTCAGGAATTCGCATGATAAGGTGGGGCCAGGTTTCACAATGAACTCACCCGAAACTCTGGCTGATTGGGACCCACACCCAGTTTCACACCTTGGCTCAGGCGATTAGAGGATCATCAGGGGGTCCTTTTGTCCCTCTGTGGGAGGAAACTCCCACTAGGTTTAAATCTGGGACTCTCCACCATTTGACCTTAGAACTGAAGAAGCTTCTCGGATGAAACGTCTTCAAGCAACTTAAAGAAGTCCAGACGCTTTTCTTTGCAAGCTCCTTTGAGGTGGTCAACAAGTACAAGTACCTCGGGCTGTGGGTGGACAATAAACTGGACTGGTCATGCAACACAGAGCACCTGTATAAAAAAGCCCAAAGCCGACTGTACTTCCTCAGGAGGCTGAGGTCTTTTAACATCTGCAGGAAGCTCCTGAGGATGTTTTACCAGTCGGTGGTTGCTGAAGTACTTTTCTATGCTGTGGTGTGCTGGGGGAGCAGCACAGCAAAGAAGGACTCATCCAGGCTGGAGAAACTGATCAGGAGGGCTAGCTCTGTGGTCGGCATGAAGCTGGACACTCTGGTGACAGTGGCAGAGAAAAGGACCTTAAAGAAACTGATGGACATTATGAACAATGCTGGGCATCCTCTGCACACGGCCATAAACAATCAGAAGAGTCTGTTCAGTGACAGGTTGCTTCTCCCAAAGACAAGAACTAACAGACTTAAAAACTCCTTTGTCCCACACGCCATCAGACTGTTTAACTCCTCTCTGGAGGGGAGAGGGAGGGGAAACAGGAGGACAAAGGAGGGAACAACTAAGCTGTAGTGCCTCTTCACCTCACTGTGCAATACCTTTTGTGCAATACTTTTGTAAATAGTCAACGGTGCAATAGACTCAATACTTGAAATGTGCAATTCACTTGTATTTTTATTTTTATTCCTATTTATTCTATTTATCCCCTTCGTATATTTTATTTATATTGTCTCTGTATTTATATATATGTGTGTGTGTATAACTCTGTAACTTCTGTCGGTGCTGTGCTTTTTTGGAAATCGAATTTCCCAGAGGAACCCACCCGAGGGATTAATAAAGTTCTATCTTATCTTATCTTATCTTGACTACAATGACCTGGATGACTGAGAACCTTCACTGACACTCTTTGATATGGTCTTTACATGACACAAAACATACACAAACTGCAAGATGTTCCGTGTGCCCATCTCAGCCTCATCAGCCACAACAGAGTACGTCTTAGCTTCCTTCATCTCTTTAACTATATTTCCAGTTATTTCATGTTATCTGGTTATCATCTCATTTTGTGCAAAATGAGACAGATAGGTCGTATGTGAGACAGGACTGTGATTTTTCAAAAATGGATCAGTTTTTTTCTGCAGCTTCATGCACTCAAGAAAGTGATTATGACTGGTGGATTCCTGCTGATCATGGCCACAGAATGGTATTCCTTGTTTTCCAAGGAAACCTGTTACAGCTAAGATCCAGTGGAGATACTGTCGTCTTGTTTGCTGATCTAAGTTGCTCAACAACATCACCTTGATTTTTTGTGGTTTTAAAGCTGTGCCAGCAGATCATAAAAGACGAATGGCTGGAACTCTTTTCGTGCTCCTTAAAGGCATCTAAAGCCCTCTTCCAGTTGCAGAACCCTGAATGACTGAGGCCATCTTTTTGTATTTTGCTTCTCACAAATGCAACATGAAAAACAGAAAGCAAAGTTCCACACAACAGAATACTCCAACCATTTCAACTTTTAAAACCAACTCTTACTGATTGACCTCCGAACTGGCTCAGTGGCTACTGTGGGAGGACATTTTGTCTTGGATTTAGGAACTCTCCTAAATCATCTCCTGCTGCTCCTTCTAGTAAACCTCCTTCAGCTGTCCTTAACGATCCACCTGCTGCTTCCTGCAGTTGTGTTTTGGCTTTCTCTCACTTTCCTGATTTCCCCTGACCAATCTGAAAGATCACTATTATTTAATGATCCCTCTGTGTTGGTCTTCATGAGTTTGTACCATATAATTTTCTAATTCTACCAAAGTACACTATTTAGATTCAGAACTATATACCTGTATCAACTATATAACTATAACTATGTAACTATTTAGCCTTGTTGTGCAAACAAGCCCGCATAACTTAATAAATATAGAATTTGAAAGTAAAAAATTGTATCTAAAAAGTTCCACTAGGTACTAGACACATGGGTCGTGTCCAAATTCATGGGCTGCATCCTCGGGTAGGGTCGGGTAGGCCGGAAGTAAACGGTCTAGCCTTCTGATTAGCGTCACCGCTGTCTCGGTGGAGTTTAATAAACTCAGTCGTCTGCTCCTTGCTATCTAAAATATAACAGGACACTGGCGTAAATTCTCGACCGTCTCACACTTCTGTTTAATCAGTTTTCTGTTTGACATTTAGTCAGCTGTGTAAAAACTAAGGAGGAACCCACCCGGGGGATTAATAAAGTTTTATCTAATCTAATCTAATAACTTTAATCTCAGCCAAACCGATTTACTCACGAACAAACAAAACACTGAAAAAAGCCCAACAATATCATTTTTAGGTTGTCTAAGTGACTTATATATTACGTTTAACCTGAGTAGCGAAAGTCCACGGTGATCTGAAAATGATGTGCTGGAAGTTGTGCCGTTCTCGGCCACATCAGTGACCCTCGAGCTCCCGGCTAGCTATCGAGCTGGTGGGTAGCAGATGTCTCCGAAAACGTCGAAGCACTTTTGCAAATATGGGATATCTTGATAAACCGAGCAGATATTTGATGTTTACACAGCTACTTTCTCGCCTGAAAATATGTTAAAAGTTTATTTTGTGACCCAGAAAGATTAGTAAGAGTAATTTTGAAACTTAGTAGCGGTCGCCATTGTTGGAAACTGGAGTTTGGCTGGGCCGCGCTATGAATTCTGGGATATGGTAGGCCACGAAGGACACACCCGACCCATCCTTCAAATTCGGGGAAAAGGAGGACGCATTTGTCGGCTGCATTCGGAGGAGTCTACGAATTTGGACAGCCTTCGGCGCGTCGCTGTGACGTAATCGGTCTACAAATGCGGCCTCAGGAGGCTGCAGCCATGAATTTGGACACGACCATGTTCTGATGAGTTTTGGCAAACAACCATTTGACCAACATGTCTGTCTCACCTGCTATTGTTCCATCTCTGTTCTGCTCCTCTCTCTCCCTCTTTGTGTTGACAATCAAGCCAAACACCAACATCATCAAATATACAGTTGAAACCAGATATTTACATACTCTTACATACTCAAATCAGACTAAATATTTTTTATTGATAAATATAAAAAACATATTTGTTAACTTTAAGAGTAAAGAGAGAAACTCTGTATTTCTTAATTGTAAATGGCACCAAATTGTATTCAAAATTGAGCCACACTTATGGAGCTCCACAATTCTTTTCCTGGTGTTTTGGTTGACGTCTCTTGATTTTGCCATGTCAAAGAAACAGGTTCTGTGTTTTGCCTTATATGCATCCACAGCTGTGCCACCAGTTTACTCACATGGACTCTACTAACCTATCAGAAGCTTCTTCAGCTCAGAATGAATCGTCTGGAGTTTTCTTATTAATTAACAATAAACTTAGTGTACATGTACTCCTAAAGTTGATGAAAGTGATTAAAATAGACAGCTCCCTCTTTTTATTCTGACATTTAACTAATTCAAAAGATATTTCAATATTTATTTATCTAAAACAGAAAAGTTCACTCTAAACTGATGTTTAACAGTAAAAAAATGCTCTTGTTTTTCCCTAAAGTGTATGATAATATCTGGTTTCAACTGTGAGTTATTTAGCTGTGGAGGGTAACAACTGAAAATATGAAACACACATGTAAGCTAAGACTCTAAAGAAACAGCATTGTTGTTGTTCGGCTTTTCATTTCGTCATTTGTTGGTTCATTCGAAGAGCGAGTAACGTAAAGTAAAGTGATCAGTTTGACATCAGTCTTTTGTGATACACCGTCATATTTACATTATTTGTACAGTACGGATGATTTGCTTGGTACCTGGTCAAACTTAAGCTCTCCTCCGGCTGCACTAGAGCAAACTCGCAGCAGCTTCTCCCCCCTCGCTCACATACGTAAGTGCTGTGCTCAGTCGTGCCTGAGCTCGGATCGTACCAAAATCAGGGGGGGTTTACGACTGTGCGCAATGTGCTTCAAATATTGTGTGTAGTTTTTGTTTTATACAGTTGTCATTCAGGCATCTAACTATGAAACAAATTACACTCCAAAAGACCCCGGGCTTCTGAAAAAATAACCCGGACTTAAGACCAATACGCCCGGCCCCCTTCCCCCGCTCCGCCGATGGGGTTTGGGAAGTTGAATGAAGTTCCGCCCCTAACGTCATTCACATGCGACAAACAAGGAAACAGACTATTTTTCTTCCTCAGTAAAGAGAGACGCACAGACGATCAGACTGAGCTCAGACCAAACTAGCAGCTTCCTCTGAGTGAGTCCAGCTACAGGAGAGAAAAGTGGAAAACTCCAACACTGCTGCTTCAAGCTGCTGACGCTCCACACACTGAATGTGAGTTTGAGCAAAAACACGACTCAAAGGAAGTTTCAGTGAAGGTGGTAGAGGAGGGAGGGGAGCCAGGACTGACTGTACTTCCTGTCTGCTGTTTTCAGCTTCACTCACAGACTCAATGGCTTCCAGATCAGAGGAGGATCTCTGCTGTCCGGTCTGTCAGGAGGTCTTCAGAGATCCTGTTATTCTGTCATGTAGCCACAGCTTCTGTAAAGACTGTCTGAATAGATGGTGGATCAAAAAACAGATACGTGAGTGTCCAGTTTGTAAGAACATATCTTCAAAGGATGATCCACCTTTAAACCGAGCTTTAAAGAACCTGTGTGAGTCGTTCTTACAGGAGAGAGATCAGAGAGCTTCAGAGGCTCTCTGCAGTCTGCACTCTGAGAAACTCAAACTCTTCTGTCTGGACCATCAGCAGCCAGTGTGTGTCGTCTGCAGAGACTCAGAAAATCACACCAGTCACAGATTCAGACCCATCGATGAAGCTGCACAACAACACAAGAAGGAACTTCAGGAAACTCTGGAGCCCTTAAAGAAGAAGTTAAAGGTTTGTGAAGAAGTTCAAGTGAAGTTTGATCAAACAGCAGAACACATTAAGGTCCAGGCCCGACACACAGAGAGGCAGATTAAGGAGCAGTTTAAGAAGCTTCACCAGTTTCTAGCAGAGGAAGAGGAGGCCAGGCTGGCTGCACTGAGGGAGGAAAAGGAGCAGAAGAGTGGGATGATGAAGGAGAAGATGGAGGCTCTGAGCAGAGAGATAGCAGCTCTTTCAGACACAGTCAGAGCCACAGAGGAGGAGCTGAGAGCTGAAGACGTCTCATTCCTGCACAACTACAAGGCTGCAGTGGAAAGAGTCCAGCGCTGCCCCCTGCTGGATGATCCACAGCTGCCCTCAGGAGCTCTGATAGACCAGGCCAAACACCTGGGCAACCTGACCTTCAACATCTGGAACAACATGAAGGACGTGGTCTCCTACACTCCTCTTATTCTGGACCCAAACACTGCTCATCCAAACCTCATCTTGTCTGAAGATCTGACCAGTGTGGTAGAAGGAGATGAACAGCAGCTTCCTGATAATCCAGAGAGGATTGGTTTTTACTACTCTGTCCTGGGCTCTGAGGGCTTTAACTCAGGGACTCACAGCTGGGATGTCGATGTTGGAGACAGTGCATGGTGGAGACTGGGTGTGTTAGCAGAGTCTGTGCAGAGGAAGGGAATCATACAGTCTGAATTATGGACTATATTGTTATATAAAGGTACATACTCATCATGTTCACCATCAACTGGATCCACTGCTCTCTCAGTTCAGAAGAAGCTCCAGAGGATCAGAGTGAATCTGGACTGGAACAGAGGAAAGCTGTCGTTCTCTGATCCTGATACTAACACACACATACACACCTTCACACACACTTTCACTCACAGGATGTTTCCATACATTTGGGCTGATGAAGTGAAGGTGTGTCCGTTGAAGGTGTCAGTGTCGGTGCAGCAGATGAGTTGAGGATGATGATGTTTCTAATGTTGTTTCCTGTCAGTGAGTTGAAGCTGTTAAACTGCAGCTGTCCTTCTGCTGCCTCCTTAAACATATTGTTGAAACCACAATTCATATTTTGCTTTCATTCACTTTATTCAAGCCAGTACTCGCTATAGGTCATGTTATGTAAATAATCTCCTCACTGAATACAGACTTCAACTGATCCTTGCTTTTTCCTTGTTTTGCCTAGATTCTTGTTTTCTAGTTTTTAAGACTTTGCGTTCGAGGATAAAACCAGGGTTGCTGCAGCTTAAAGGAAAGTTAGATTTACGAATTTTAATGTCAGCTTTGTTCTTGTTAGGAACAAGCTAATAGCCAACTTGCTCGAATGTGAGCTGGATTTCTTTTTCCATAACACAAAGTTTGAAACACTTCATACACAACTATTCCTTGTATTTCATGACATGTCTTCATTGTTGTTTTGAATGTGTTGCTGTATGGAATATGCAGTTTGTATGAGCAAAGTTAATATTGTTAATATATTTTAGTATTTATATTTTTTTGTAAAACTTATTTTGTGTATTTAGTAATTTAATAAGTAAATTCATGGATATGATTGAACTAAATTTATTTTTATTGCATTATTGTTGGATTGGTTAAGTAAAACCATGAATACGTGTGCCTTAAAGGCTTGGTTTATAGTTAAAAACCCAGCATTGTGGATTTATGCAAATGAGTACATGCGTTGCTAAAGGGGGGAGTGGGAGAGAAAAAAGTTAGTATAGCAGAGGCAAGATGCTGCAGGAGAGGAGGACAGAGCCACAGTTCTTCTACTGTAGTTTTTTTTTTTTTGTTGTTCTTGAGGATAACTTAGTCCTGATTACTCCTATAAGATTTACAAGCTGTGGAATAAATTTTTGTTTATATCTTTTCACATCAGAGTCCTGTGGAAGTTTTTTTTTTTTTCTCCCCTCTTCGCATGAACATACACAATTGAAGCGTGGGAAAACTGGTCTCATGGCTATACACAGTGGGAATGTAAAACAAGATGATGGTAATAGTTTTGTCCGGGTTCACTTTGCGTTGATCCATTGGTACTCCAGTATCCAGTCCTGAATGAGCAGCCATCAGACTGCTGAACACTTCATAGACACCTCACCTTCACTTACCAGAACTTCAACATTATGCACTCCATACCATGCCATTTCCTTTGTACAATATCCAACTGCTAACCTCTGTATATTAATTTTTTTAATTGTATGTATATGTATGTACACACACACACATATGTAGTGAATAGTATTTTGATTTGGTAATGCCTCAGGGCTCCAGTAGGGGGATTTGCACCTCTTGTGCTTCAGTCAATACAGATGAGCTGGAGCTTCTTTCATCTCTCCACTATTTCCCCTGTTTAAGGTAACTGCCCACTGCACAGAACTCTATAAATGTGGCAACACGTTTTACTGCTGACCGTTAGCCCATCATCATTGTTCATGGTAATGGTAGAGGTTAATGGTGGACTGCTTTTGCTGAGGAAGTTCAGCTGAACTCCATTGCTGTGCAATCTACATTTCAATAGTGCTCCGCCATATTGCAAGATGGGTTTTCTGCCACTGTCTGTATTTAAGTTAACTGCTGAATGACATGTACAGCTCTTAAAGTATTAAATCTTAATACTTTTTTCTTATTAAATCTTAAAGTATTATATCATTACAGTGGAGAGCCAGTGAATCTGTCAGCTAACATATGTGAGTTAAGAAGATGTATTTACCTTATGTTACACTTCATGTTGTGTATTGTCTAAGTTACGGTTATCAGTTAAAACAGAAAATAAGAGTAACTTGGTTTGGAAACTGGTCCTGAGACTGAGTACCGTAATTGTTGGGCTATAAGCCGCTACTTTTTGCACAAGCTTTGAACCCTGCAGCTTTTAGTCAGGTGCGGCTTTTCTATGGATTGTCCATGATTTTTGTGATATCGTAAGAGGATTTGTTTTGTTTGTTCCGCTGTTGTACGGCAGCGGTCTCCAACCTTTTTTGCACCACGGACCGGTTTATGCCCGACAATATTTTTCACGGACCGGCCTTTAAGGTGTCGCGGATAAATACAACAAAAGTCATGGTGCCACGACAATAACTTGGTCTTAAACACCAAAAAGACCAAGGAGATCATTGTAGATTTCCGGAAGAGGGGTCATAACAACCATCTGCCTCTCTTCATTGGCAGTGAGGCGGTGGAGAGGGTGAGCAGTTTTAAATTCTTGGGGGTAACTGTGACCGAGGACCTGTCCTGGGGCAACCATATCACCTCAGTTGTACGGAAGGCCCAACAGCGCCTCTACTACCTGAGGAGACTGCGGAGCGCACACATTCCCAGATCTCTGATGTTGAACTTCTACAACTGTGCCATCAGCAGCGTTCTGACGTATGGATTTCTAGTGTGGTTCCCCAGCTGCACCAAGGCCGATCAGCAAGCACTCCAGCGGGTGGTGAAAGAAGCTGGCAGAATTATTGGAACAAGTCTGCCAGAGATCAGTAATATCTTCCCCACTCGCTGTCTGAGGAGGGTGCACAGTATCCTGCGGGACCAACATCACCCTGCGCGCCACCTTTTCCATCTGCTGCCCTCAGGGAGCAGGTACAGGTCTATACAGGCCAGAACATCCAGACTGGCCAACAGCCTGTATCCACAGGCTGTGAGGCTCCTGAACTCTCTGCCCCCCTCTCACGGACAATAACCATATCCAACTTCTTAATAGCAATGAACTGGTCTGCATTGGTGCATCATATCTTTATTCTCTTCCCCCTCCTGCCCCCCCCCCCTCTCTCTTAAATAGATAACTATCATATCTGATATCATATCTCACAGTACAATAATATTGAATGGGTTGCATTGTTGTATTTTGTCATGTTTCTCAGGTCTTTGTCTGAATTTCTACGAACATTATTGCTAAGGATTGTCTTATTGCATTGGAGTCACACTGGGTTAAATATGTACACTTGGGTTTTAAGGGGTATTTATTATTTTCTTCTTTTTTTTTGGGTTGTATGGAAGCCCCAAACGCAATTTCATTGTTCTTGACAATGACAATAAATAAATAAATACTAAAAAATACTAAAAATAAAACTAGTACCGGTACCGAAAAAAAGAAGATTTATTCATAACACACGTGAAAAGACCCAGGAAAACAGAGTTAACGATCAAAACGATAACAAAATAACACTAAAAACCCTGAAAACTATACATTTCACACCTGAACCTCAACTCTCGCGGCCTGGTACCAAATGACTCACGAACCGGTACCAGTCCGAGGCGTAGTGCCGTACGGCACTACGTTGCCTGGTGGAAGGGCATGTGATCAGACACGGTATTGGGGTACAAGAGTGGTATGTTGGTCACATGTCCGTCCACCAGGCAACCTAGGCTATGTTCACACTGCAGGCAAAAGCGCATCAAATCCGATTTTTTTGACCCTATGCGACCCATATCCGATCATCGTATGACAGTGTGAACAACACAATTCCGATATTTTCAAATCCGATCTTTCGTATGTGGTACTGAATCCGATACATATCCGATGTTTTAGAAAGCGACTGTCTGTCTTTTAAGTCACTGACACAAGACAGACGCCAATTATCAGCGCCGGAGAAGACATCGCGAACGCTTACTTGCCATCCCGTGTAGATGTCAGTGAAACTGTTGGGAAGACAATGTTGGAGAAACGTGAACATTTTATTTGTACTGTATAATCTGTAGATTCTGACAGAAATCTGCAGCTATCCTTTGAAGTACCGCTCCTCTAAAACAGCAATAAGGGTAATTATTAGGTTATCTACATTATTATGTAAATAACAAAATAACTTAAAGCAAAAATTGGGAAACGTAAAGTCCGAAGTCTTTATATTAACGGCCATTAGTCAAACAATATTGTTAGCTCTGGGTCCAAACAGAGCGCGTTGTGTGTGACATCTTCTTTTGCGCATGCGGGCCGCTTTGAGTGTTCACACTAGAGCGCATTTGCTGTCACATTTTATTTGTAGTGTGAACAAGCAGACAAAAAAAATCGGATTTGATCAAAAAATCGGAATTGAGCATCAAGACCTGCAGTGTGAACATAGCCAAAGTAAAGCTAGTTTTCAGCTACGAGCCCGACACGAACCGGACGTATTAGCCAGAGGTCCCTTTACTACGGTTCGGAGCCGCTGACCTGTTTTATATACGCGCTGAATAGTTTTCTACACGAGATCGCTGCAAAAAGTGCAGCAATAGTACATTCATGTAGTTGTAAAGTATTCAGAATACATTACTTCTATAATCTTTGGTGGAATACATTTTAAAATTAACCTTCCCAACACTGTCAACAGGTTAGCACCTCATACCACAGTGCATCAAAGCAGTCTCATGAGCGCTGGGAAGGAGGAGCCCAGAGCCCAAAACAGACAGTGCAGGAGATGACAAGGTTAGTAATTGTATGGTGAAAATTATACTTTATCTTGATTGGCAAAAGAAAAGTAAATACAAAATCTGCTTCTCACATTTAGGGCATTTCCAAGATTTTTTTTTTTTTCTCAAAACTTCTTCAATTTCTTTCATTACAGCTGTCCTGTGCCAGAAGTTCTGTTGACCCACAGTGAGAGGCATCATTTCAGAAACACCAGGAAGACTGAAACTCGTCGCCAGGATCAAGCAGGGCTCGTGATCTTCACCAGCAGCTCCCTCACAAGAAGGATAAACCCAGCATTTCATGAACACTGATGGAGACCTTTGCTTTGTGTAATGTTAGAAGTACTCAGATAATCCTCAGAGGGTCTGGACTTTTACATAATAGAATAGAATAGAATTCAACTTTGTTGTCATTGCACATGCACAGGTACAGGGCAATGAAATGCAGTTTGCATCCATCCAGAAGTGCTTTAGCCATGATATAGATATATTACAATATATACTAGCAATAATATAGATATGTAAGTATATTACAGAAATGGGTCTATTATGGTATGTAATATGTACACGGTATGAAGTATGTTGAGAATATTCTATAAGTATGTACAGGCTGTAGTGAGTACAAACTATGTACAGGCTAAGAACAGGATATAAATATGAAAAACTACAGAAATCTGAGATATACAGTTATACAGAAATGTGAACAATGCAAGTTATAAACAGTTGTAGGATTAAAAATTATTATATATGTACAGAATGATTATTTGCACAGAACTATACAGTAGTGCAGGTAAGTAATAGCTATAAGCTATAGTAATAGCTTTAAGTCCTGTAGAAAGTTAAATATATGTTGTGCTCTCTGGTTACTCTGGTATGAATGACTCTGAATTACTTTATGATAAATAACACACTATTGTCAAAAAACAGTGAAAGAATTCCAGATCACAAGTTTTTAGTTCAAATACAAGTAACAACCTTTGACTTTAATCAGGTTTTATTTAATTGTGTCAGAGAAAACATCATGTGCTCTTCATGTAGCTGAGTACATTCAGTGTTTAAAACAGAAGTTGTGCAGGTCTGAGATCAGCAGTTTTCTGAAACACCAAACTGAGGTAGGCTACTGGTTTTTTTGGGGTTTTTTTTTTTTTGCTTAATTGGTAGTAGGCTTTCGAGCCTATACAGCTTGGAGTAAGACAACATGTATGAAGAGGATGATGTGGACAAAAAAAAAACTGAGGTACTGTTAATGCTGATGTATAGTGACACAGTTGATTAATGATTAATCCTTTCTTTCATTAGAGCTGTCCTGTGCCAGAAGTTCTGTTGACCCACAGTGAGAGGCATCATTTCAGAAACATTATTTGTTTTATTTATTTATTATTTGCCTAATAATTCTGCACTGTGTGTGTATATATATATATATATATATATATATATATATATATATATATATATATATATATATATATATATACACACACACACGGATATATATGTATATGTGTGTGTCTATATACCGTATTTTCACAACCATAAGGCGCACTTAAAAGTCTTAGATTTTCTTCAAAAAGTGCGGCGCGCCCTATAGCGCAGTGCGCCCTGTGTGTTGTAAGGAGGACGTAGTAGAGAACACCATGAGAACGCTAAAGGGTGAAGTGTGTGCGTTGACTTTATTGCACATACCTGTATAAAAGAACAGGTATGTGCGTTATGCAGGACATCGTTGTTTTAACAACCCTGAAAATGGCAAAGAGACACGCTTACGAAGCACAGTTTAAACTGAAGGCCATCAGCTACGCGGAGGAACATGGAAATCGAGCAGCGGCGAGAGAATTTAAGATTAATGAATCGATGGTTCGCAAGTGGAGGAAGCTGGAAAACAAGCTCCGGCAGGTCAAGAAGACGCAGCTGAGTTTCCGCGGACATAAGGCGATCATCGAGCAAAGAACGAGCGGGAGAAGCGTTTCGACGGTCACCATTCGGCTAAAAGCAGTTTCACTTTCACTTTTTATGAAACGGTGCCATTTTTTCCCTCCGGACCAGGACTACGGTAGCGCAGCAACTTCCAGCGGATTATAAGGAAAAGCTGGCCATCTTCCGCTCCTACTGCAGCAAACACATCGGCGACAAACACATCCAGCGATGGATGACCGATGGAGACCACAGTTTAACCAAGAGTGGAAACCAGCGCCGGGCGAGTTACGCCACAATTTGCCAATGGATTGTAGATGCTTGGGCTAACATGTCTGCTGGCACTGTTGTTCGAGCTTTCGCAAAAGCCGGCATCATTTCCGAGGAGCCGCACGGCGCGGAAAGTGACTCTGACAGTGAAGAAAGTGAACCTGGCATGTTTGATGGAGATTTAGCGCAGCTGTTCAATTCAGACACAGAGGATGAGGACTTCGATGGGTTTGATTGATGATAAAAATGTGAGTACCAAACTTTGTTTTGCTCCTGCTTTATTTTTAAATACGCACACTTGTATGCTTGTGTGTTGTTGATGATGACGATTACTGGTAATAAAAATGTGAGTAAGGTACCGAACTCAGGTTTGCTCCCGCTTTATTTTTAAATACGCATACGGTACTTGTATGCGCCCTATGGTCCAGTGCGCCTTATGTGTGTGTTAAATACAGTAATGGCACACATAACTGAGACTGCGCCTTTTAGCACAGTGCGTCTTATGGTCGTGAAAATACTATATATATATATATATATATATATATATATATATATATATATATATATATATATATATATATATATATATATATATATATATATATATATATATATATATATATATGCGTGTGTGTATATACAGGGAGTGCAGAATTATTAGGCAAGTTGTATTTTTCAGGAATAATTTTATTATTGAACAACAACCATGTTCTCAATGAACCCAAAAAACTCATTAGGTCGGTGGTTCGATCCCAGGCTGCCTCCTGGCTGCATGCCAAATATCCTTGGGCAAGATACTAACCCCATGTTTGCCTACTGGTGGTGGCCAGAGGGCCCGGTGGCGCCAGTGTCCGGCAGCCTCGTCTCTGTCAGTGCGCCCCAGGGCAGCTGTGGCTACAATGTAGCTTGCCATTGCCAGTGTGTGAATGTGTGTGTGAATGGGTGAATGACTGAATGTAGTGTAAAGCGCTTTGGGGTCCTTAGGGACTAGTAAAGCGCTATACAAATGCAGGCCATTTACCATTTACCATTAATATCAAAGCTGAATGTTTTTGGAAGTAGTTTCTAGTTTGTTTCTAGTTTTAGCTATTTTAGGGGGATATCTGTGTGTGCAGGTGACTATTACTGTGCAGAATTATTAGGCAACTTAACAAAAAACAAATATATACCCATTTCAATTATTTATTTTTACCAGTGAAACCAATATAACATCTCCACATTCACAAATATACATTTCTGACATTCAAAAACAAAACAAAAACCAATCAGCGACCAATATAGCCACCTTTCTTTGCAAGGACACTCAAAAGCCTGCCATCCATGGATTCTGTCAGTGTTTTGATCTGTTCACCATCAACATTGCGTGCAGCAGCAACCACAGCCTCCCAGACACTGTTCAGAGAGGTGTACTGTTTTCCCTCCTTGTAAATCTCACATTTGATGATGGACCACAGGTTCTCAATGGGGTTCTGATCAGGTGAACAAGGTGGCCATGTCATTAGTTTTTCTTCTTTTATACCCTTTCTTGCCAGCCACGCTGTGGAGTACTTGGACGCGTGTGATGGAGCATTGTCCTGCATGAAAATCATGTTTTTCTTGAAGGATGCAGACTTCTTCCTGTACCACTGCTTGAAGAAGGTGTCTTCCAGAAACTGGCAGTAGGACTGGGAGTTGAGCTTGACTCCATCCTCAACCCGAAAAGGCCCCACAAGCTCATCTTTGATGATACCAGCCCAAACCAGTACTCCACCTCCACCTTGCTGGCGTCTGAGTCGGACTGGAGCTCTCTGCCCTTTACCAATCCAGCCACGGGCCCATCCATCTGGCCAATCAAGACTCACTCTTATTTCATCAGTCCATAAAGCCTTAGAAAAACCAGTCTTGAGATATTTCTTGGCCCAGTCTTGACATTTCAGCTTGTGTGTCTTGTTCAGTGGTGGTCGTCTTTCAGCCTTTCTTACCTTGGCCATGTCTCTGAGTATTGCACACCTTGTGCTTTTGGGCACCCCAGTGATGTTGCAGCTCTGAAATATGGCCAAACTGGTGGCAAGTGGCATCTTGGCAGCTGCACGCTTGACTTTTTAGGCAGAATTATTAGGCAAATGAGTATTTTGTCCACATCATCCTCTTCATGCATGTTGTCTTATTCCAAGCTGTATAGGCTCAAAAGCCTACTACCAATTAAGCATATTAGGTGAAGTACATCTCTGTAAAGAGAAGGGGTGTGGTCCAGTGACATCAACATCCCATATCAGGTGTGCATAATTATTAGGCAACGTCCTTTCCTTTGGAAATATATATATATATATATACACACACACACACACACACACACACACACACACACACACACACACACACACACACAGTGGGGCAAAAAAGTATTTAGTCAGCCACCGATTGTGCAAGTTCCCCCACTTAAAATGATGACAGAGGTCAGTAATTTGCACCAGAGGTACACTTCAACTGTGAGAGACAGAATGTGAAAAAAAAAATCCATGAATTCACATGGTAGGATTTGTAAAGAATTTATTCGTAAATCAGGGTGGAAAATAAGTATTTGGTCACCTCAAACAAGGAAAATCTCTGGCTCTCACAGACCTGTAACGTCTTCTGTAAGAAACTTTTCTGTCCCCCACTCGTTACCTGTATGAATGGCACCTGTTTGAACTCATCATCTGTATAAAAGACACCTGTCCACAGCCTCAAACAGTCAGACTCCAAACTCCGCCATGGCCAAGACCAAAGAGCTTTCGAAGGACACCAGGAAAAGTATTGTAGACCTGCACCAGACTGGGAAGAGTGAATCTACAATAGGCAAGCAGCTTGGTGTGAAAAAATCAACTGTGGGAGCAATCATCAGAAAATGGAAGACATACAAGACCACTGATAATCTCCCTCGATCTGGGGCTCCACGCAAGATCTCATCCCGTGGGGTCAAAATGATCATGAGAACGGTGAGCAAAGATCCCAGAACCACACGGGACCTGGTGAATGACCTGCAGAGAGCTGGGACCAAAGTAACAAAGGTCACCATCAGTAACACACTACAACGGCAGGGAATCAAATCCCGCAGTGCCAGACGTGTTCCGCTGCTGAAGCCAGTGCATGTCCAGGCCCGTCTGAAGTTTGCCAGAGAGCACATGGATGATACAGCAGAGGATTGGGAGAATGTCATGTGGTCAGATGAAACCAAAGTAGAACTTTTTGGTATAAACTCAACTCGTCGTGTTTGGAGGAAGAAGAATACGGAGTTGCATCCCAAGAACACCATACCTACTGTGAAGCATGGGGGTGGAAACATCATGCTATGGGGCTGTTTTTCTGCCAAGGGGACAGGACGACTGATCCGTGTTAAGGACAGAATGAATGGGGCCATGTATCGTGAGATTTTGAGCCAAAACCTCCTTCCATCAGTGAGAACTTTGAAGATGAAACGAGGCTGGGTCTTCCAACATGACAATGATCCAAAACACACCGCCCAGGCAACAAAGGAGTGGCTCCGTAAGAAGCATTTGAAAGTCCTGGAGTGGCCTAGCCAGTCTCCAGACCTCAACCCCATAGAAAATCTGTGGCGGGAGTTGAAAGTCCGTGTTGCTTGGCACAGCCCCAAAACATCACTGCTCTCGAGAAGATCTGCATGGAGGAATGGGCCAAAATACCAGCTACTGTGTGTGCAAACCTGGTAAAGACCTATAGTAAACGTTTGACCTCTGTTATTGCCAACAAAGGTTATGTTACAAAGTATTGAGTTGTATTTTTGTTATTGACCAAATACTTATTTTCCACCCTGATTTACGAATAAATTCTTTACAAATCCTACCATGTGGATTCATGGATTTTTTTTTTTTTTCACATTCTGTCTCTCACAGTTGAAGTGTACCTCTGGTGCAAATTACTGACCTCTGTCATCATTTTAGGTGGGGGAACTTGCACAATCGGTGGCTGACTAAATACTTTTTTGCCCCACTGTATATATATATATATATATACTGGCAGCATGTTATCTAATGTGTTAAACTAATTATTTTTTTTAAAAAGTAACGAGTCAAATTTTGCAAATATAGCGGAGTAAAAGTACCGTTTCTTCTTCATAAATGTCTTCAGGCCAGGAAAGGTGTCTCATCCCGTTGTCAGAAAGTAAACTTGTATTATTGTTTTAAATAGGGACACCCAAATTCTGCAGAAAGTTCACTCCCTTCTGGTGTCCTAATTTGACAGGGAAATATATGTGAAGAACAAAGTAAACCTATTTGAACGTCAGCTTCAGTCAGCAGATGACAAGATAAGTTGTCAGGTAAGTTGTCATTAATTTATTACTCTGTATCCAGTTTACTGACAATGCTAACACAGTGCAATCAGTCTCTCCACTTTAAAAATGACATTTTGTTAAGCCACTAACAGCTTGTTACCAGCACCTATGTTGTCTGTTCCTAGAACTTGTACAAGCTGAATTTAATAGGAAACAAATGGAAATAACTTGATTTTCCTAACGATTTGTATTTTGTTGAGGCAGAGTCACCTTTTGGTCACCTTCACATGTTTCTTTAAGCCCCGAGGCCTATCATTTTTGTTTCAGGGAAACATTGGTAGGGTCACATGACCATTGTTGGTCAATATATCTATTACATTGTACATTCCTGAAGAAAGAACAGAAGTGACATTCAAAAGATAAAATAAGATCCACTGTCTTCAGGCCAGGAAAGGTGTCTCATCCCGTTGTCAGAAAGTAAACTTGTATTTGTGTTTTAAATAGGGACACCC
This sequence comes from Maylandia zebra, assembly GCF_041146795.1. Lineage (NCBI taxonomy): Eukaryota > Metazoa > Chordata > Actinopteri > Cichliformes > Cichlidae > Maylandia > Maylandia zebra. Next base: position 4,884,768 of record NC_135169.1, on the reverse strand, counting down.
AAATTCTGCAGAAAGTTCACTCCTTTCAGGTGTCCTAATTTGACAGGGAAATATGTGTGAAGAACAAAGAAAATCCTCTTTGAACGTCAGCTTCAGTCAGGAGATGACAAGATAAGTTGTCGGGTAAGTTGTCATTAATTTATTACTCTGATTTAAACATTTTGAAATAGACACTCACATTTTGGGCATCCAGTTTTGTCATGAATATAGATCTATAGATTATACATTTTAAATATTCAAGAAGTATAGCATATAATTATTTTAGACGTGTGCACCAAAATATTTACTAAGAAAACTAATATACGGACAAGTTGTTTTACTGGAGATAATGAATCTTAAATGATAAAAATTGGTGATAATAATTATGGTACAATAATAATCATGATGACTATATCTGTTATACAGATGCCAAGAATGGAAGAAACCTGTTTACTGCTCATCCTGCTGCTCTCAGGTCTGTGATATTAATATCTTAAACATTTGAAATATAGCCCATGATCATAATAAGATAAAGTGATGTAATTTGGGTAATCAGATTACATGTTAATTTTTTTTAATGAAATATTTATTAACACATTTAACACAAGGACAGAAACTCTTCATTTTCTGACACCACTATGCCTGCATTCATTTTAATTATAAGTTCTTTATTTTTTCACATTTAGATTTTTGATTTATTGAAAATCTTTGCAGTTTTTCCTATAAGATTAACTCTAATAAACTTCATCTTCATTAGGGATCAATATGTATCTCCTTCTAGCTGTTTTTCTCCTGGGATAGGCCGTGTAATTCATAGCACGGCCCAGCCAATTCCAGTTTCCAACAATGGCGGCAGCTACTTATTTTTAATATTACTCTTTCTGGGTCACAAAATAAACTTTTAAGAAATTTTCAGGCGAGAATGTAGCTTGTTGGTTTTCGTTTTTTGCCCTTTATCCCCGTCCCTCTTCTCTGCTGTTTCTCTTTCCCTCTTTCTTTCTCCCCTTTCTTTTACCCAGTCAAGTCTGTCCCATATTTAGCGAGTGAAAATAAAATAAACAATAAAAGGTGAATCAAATACACCATTACGGCAAGGCTGGGATGGTACATTTGGTAAAGTAAATCCGTTGGGCATCTTTCTTCACCTTTAGACCATAATTCTGATGGCAAAAGAGCCAAACGGGACAGGCAAAAAAAACAACAACAAAAAAATAATATAAAATATAAATATATCTTTCCTCTTTGTATAAAACATTTTAAAAGTCAGTTTAATCTGGTGTGTTTATCCAAAACACACCAGCATTGCGTTTATATTATACTTCAATCAAAATATAGTTAATTAATTCATTAATATATAAAATATATAATTTTATATATTAATGAATTAATTAATTAATCAAAATATAGTTATTATTGACTTTTTATTTATTGATTTTGTTCTAATTATTATTATTAAATCACATTAGCACAACAGGATCACAAAAATATTCCGCATACTAGAAATGCTGCTCAGCAAATGTTGGAATAAAAAGTTACGGGGAAAATGTGTATGTCTTCAAATATTAACAAAACATTTCTACAAAATTGCTACAAAATGGAAATAATGATCAATGTGCTGAAATGAAACTAAACTTCCCATAATATTACCACTACAGTCTGTTAACCACCAAATTAATCTATACTGGTGAGCTAGCTAAAAGTCTTATTTTAGCATCCCAAATCAGAGGCTAACATTAACATTTGTTAGCGTCAGCAAAGAAAGTCTGAGGCTTTAACTAGAGTTAGTGTAACTTTGCCTGAAACCCTTTAAAGTGTACAGTAGAGCCAACTGTAAAACAAAGGTTTTGATATAGCACTTATTAGAGTACAAAAAGAATTTCTTCTTCTTTATACATTAATAGAACCATGACGTACTCACTTTTCCCAGTTATCTACATCCCTGACTTTTGCTAATCAGCTTGCTAGCAGTCATAGCTGTGTAATACCCAGAGAGACGTAGACAGCTAACTATAATATTTATGAAAACTGGTTCAGCCACTGAAGGGCAAAACAGGTGGTATCACAGTAAAAATGATTTTAACATTAACTGAAATGGAAAACTTAAGTCATATTAAACCTAAATAACGTCCATCCATCCATTCGCTTCTGCTTATCCTTTTCAGGGTCGCGGGGGGCGCTGGAGCCTATCCCAGCTGTCATAGGGCGAGAGGCGGGGTACACCCTGGACAGGTCGCCAGTCTGTCGCAGGGCTAACACACAGGGACAGACAACCATTCACACTCACATTCACTCGCACATTCACACCTAGTGGCAAATTGGATTATCCAATTAACCTATCCCCACAAGCTGCATGTCTTTGGACAGTGGGAGGAAGCTGGAGTACCTGGAGGGAACCCACGCAAACACGGGGGAGAACATGCAAACTCCACACAGAAAGACGCCGGCCTGATGGTGGAATTGAACTCAGGACCTTCTTGCTGTGCGGCAACAGTGCTAACCACCACCGTGCCACCGTGCTGCCTAAATAACAATTATTTTAAAAATGAGTAGCAAAATTGGGGTAGCTGTAGCGCAGAGCAGATTAGCCACTAACCAGAAGGTCGGTGGTTCGATTCCAGGCTGCTCCAGTCTGCATGCCAAATGTCCTTGGGCAAGATACTAACCCCATGCTGCTCTCTGATGCATCCATCGGCGTGTGAATGTGTTTTAGTGCTTAGAAGTGCTTGTGTGACTGGGTGAATGAATTAGTTGTATAAAGCACTTTGAGTGCTCAGACCGAGTAGAAAAGTGCTATATAAAAACCAGTCAGTTTACCAAAATATTGCTGACTTATCTGGAGACAGCAGAAACCAGTTAACAAATAAACAATTCTTTCTAAATAAAAACACAGAGTCTTTTGAAAAACATTATTTTCAAAAAAGAAAACACGAGTTTTAATATTTACAACATAAATTTGAAGGCAGTTTCTCCAACTCCAGAGTCCAGAATCCAGATGAAGCCTGAAAGAAGTGTAATGGCTTCTCTTGCTTTTACTTTTCCCTCCTTTTGGGTTTTTTTCTTACAATGCATTGAGGTAGTTGAGAATTACAGAAAAATACCTGTAAATGACTAATACGGAAAATTCCTTCACGTTTGTACAGTACATTGTACTGTATTTTTACAGATTGTTTTTTACAGTGCTCCAGACCTCTCCTGATGGTAAATGGCCTGTATTTGTATAGCGTTTTATAGCGCTGATCCCATCTTTGACTGACTTGCCAGCCAAGTAAGCCACCAATTTATGTAGGGGGTAGCCAACTTAGCAAACCGATGCACAAAGTGGTGGTAGGAACTAAACGACTGCAGCTTAGACACATGGCGAAGGTGCCTCAGCCTTTGTAGGATCTGTAGAGACGCCTTCACTGGAAATGATGTGACCCAGATAAGAAGACCGCTTGCTGGAAGAGAGTGCACCAGTTTAGCCTTACCATCAGCTGCACACTGTTTAACTTCCTCGATCGAGGCCATTAGAGCTGAAGAAAACTCCTGCAATGTCTCTCCCTCCTGCTGAAGGCTGGAGAAAAAGACTTGCTGCATGTAACATATGATTGAACATTACAATTAGCTCAAGTGTGTTTCCAATCAACACAACATGAACAGCAGAAAGGGAGAGAGAGACAGAGCGGTGGAGCGGGGAGAGTAACCCATTGAAGGTCCTTTCCTTAATATTTGGAGAATTGGAACAGCTCTTATTATGGCTGCCACACAGATACCTGTGGGTTGCAACTCTCAGTTAGAAACTTTCAAGAGCCAAATAGACATTCTCGTGTGGAGACTCTCAGTGTGAGGCCTGTCTTTAAAATCACTACTATATCTCATATTTTCTTATTTGTTATATTGGTTAAACTTAAACATACTTAAAATATCTTGTCATGATCTGGTTAGTATTAAGCATAATTAACTATCAGCAAAATCACACATGAGTTACGGTTTTGCATTTAGCAAATCATTGTTATTCAAAATCATGTATAATGATGGTTTCTTATCTTATTACAGCTTTGGTCTTCCACATTCCTGCAGTCACACCCAGACACCAATAAGAAAATTTCAAAGCCGGATCATGTCTATGCACACAGTGTGTGCAAAGAAACTCTTATTTTCACTCTATAAATCACATAAAAGACTGCAATTAAAGGCTTTGTACCTTTTGGCAGATGTAATGAGGGATAAACTGGACAGACTTCAGTCTCTCTATATCCCACCTTACTTGACTGCATCTTCATTGATATCTGTATATATTGCACTACATTAGTTTTACATGGTTTTATTACGCATATTGTACACGTTGAAATTTGACAAATGTAATTATTATATGTTAGCCACAGAGATGCCAAAACAGTCATATAGTCATTCTGCAGCTAAGTACAAATACAGATACGTATGTTTAAAAATACTCTGGTAAAAGTTGGAGCGGTGATTCAACTACTTTACTCTAGTAAAAGTAAAGAAAATGTTTAGACTCTGACATCTACTCCTAATGTACAGTTTGGAGGACATTTCTACCAGTTTTTGCCTTGTGCTATAATAAAATAATAATAAAATAATATTAGTTTAATATTAATTTTAATTCTAATTAATGTTCTCAGCTTGAACACAAAGCAGAGAAGAGAATTAAAAACAATGCTCTATTTTCTATTGTCAGTGTGCTTTATATTGTAAAGTAGACCCTACAATAATACATACAGACAAAAACCCAACCCAACAATCACATGACCCTGGTGATAGACACAGCACGGGGCTTTATTTTATGTTTGTAAGTTACCTTGTAACTTCCCACCTCTGGCTAGTCTCCATATAGTTTGACTATTTAAATGGTTATAATTTTTATTTTTGTAAATTTGTCTTTTTCAGTGATTCGCCCAGGAGCACAGTTTCCGCAATAAAAACCTTTGTTTTATTTTTCTCAGGAGGATTTTCCACTCTTCCTCCCCACTCCAGAGAATACCACTTTGTGAACCAGCTGATGACCTGGACTGAAGCTCAGAGTTACTGCAGAGAACACTTCACTGACTTGGTCACCATCTACAACAGCGACATCAACCAACTGCTCGTTTCAATAGGACCAAGAATTAATGATTGGGCTTGGATAGGGCTCTATGACGATCGTTACAGCTGGAAGTGGTCCATGGAGGGAAAACTTTTTTATGTTGGCAGTACACATGAATTTTTGATCTGGGCTAACGGCCAACCAGACTGTGTATATGCAAAGGAATACTGTGTGGCTCTTCAGGGACAAACACAGATGGATGATAGACCCTGTGGAGCTTCTTACCCTTTCCTGTGTTACAATGGTAGGAAAAAACATTTGTTGCCCTACTTATCTCTAGATTTTTATGAGATTTATTTTTTCATATTATGTGCATGTTCTAAAAAGTCATCATAGTTTTTAATCTTTCACAGCCAAAAACACAAGTTACATCTTAGTGATGGAGAGCCGCTCCTGTTCAGCGGCTCAGTCGTACTGCAGGACATACCACACAGACCTGACCAGTATAAGAAGCAAAGAGGAGAAATCCAACATCACGCTCACTTTGAATGGATCAGGGGCTCAGTATGTGTGGATTGGCCTCTACAGGGATCCCTGGGCCTTCTGGTCTGACAACACAACCTCCACATTCACTAACTGGGCGCCTTCTCACCCTAATAACTACGATTCACTTGAATACGGTGGAGCACTAAATTTAATGTCAGGGGAATGGGCTGATGGCTTCAGTACCGCCAGACACTTTCTTTTCTGTTTCAAAGGTGAGGTCCAGAATGCAAACACTGTAAGATCCTGTCATCATGTAAAACACTAATGTTGGTGTTGTTATATGTGGTTCATTTTTAGCAGTGACAAAGCAAACAGTGGTGAAAATGAAGCTTCAGTCAGAGGCAGACATGCACAGCACAGAGATCCAGCAGCAGGTTTCACAGCAGGTCAGCAGTTCAGTCACCAACACAAACTTGACACAAGTTCAAACTATGCTTCATGTTTTTCATCATGTTACGGATTCAAATATTAGGGATGGAGACAAGAGGAAAAACCAAAATAACAACACTGGTCCGGCCGGGTTGAGTCAAACGATGATTTTAATGATCACACACGTGGGAGATGGACACCGTACGCAGACAGCATCAGATCTCAAAATGGTGGAGCATTGCTCAAACTCTCATAGCCTCTAGTGGCCCCCACCTTATCATAAAAGCCTAAACATTCACATGCTTTCTCTCACACGGTGCCTAAGCTACGACCTTGGCTCCCTGTTTATCTGCTCCTGCTGAGATGGGGCAGAAAACTCCAGCATGTTCTGTTCTCTTTTAATCAGACAAATAAGGCGATGACTTTCTGCGAACAGTATTTCTTATAACTCAGCAGTATAATGCATCATAAAACAATATCATTCATTCACAATAAATCAGCAGTCTAATGTAATGCAAATCAGTTTAACAAATGCAATAGTTATCAGCTTCTTCTAATTCAGGAGAATAATGCAAACTAAAACTACATAATAATTCACAATCTTTAATTAAGGATCTAACATGGCATAAAATAATATTATAATCCAACAATCATCTGCACATTTTGTCCAGCTGTCAGAAGGACTGACAGACTTCAGGATTCGTTGGAGGAAAGTCCAGAGTTACCGTGACGACCAGTCAAAGAAGCAGGATGTGAACGGCGGCTGCAAAACTGAAGTCTGACTGGACTGAACCACTTCATGTGTGAAGTTAACAACATGCTGTGCTGAGCTGTCTCATCTTTTATTTCAGAATATAGTGATTGCAAAAGTTCCACCAACAGCTCATTTGTTCAGCTGCAGTTGTAGTTTGGTAGAAATTCTTTAATCAGAGGTCCACTCACTAGTTTTTAGCTTCATCTTGAAGTTTTCCCGATAGGCTCTGGTGTCTTGTTTTTTTTGGTTTGCAGTGTCTCTTTTAACAGCTTTGACAATGTCCTTCTGCTTCTGCTTTGACTGTTTGATAACCATAAAAATATCAGCCATAAATTGGACCATAAGGCCATGAGAGCCATAAATGGGACCATGAGAGCCCCAAACCTTACCTGATATCAAATTTGATCAGGATACCGGCTGTAATGTATGATGGATGTCCTCGTATCATTAAATTGAACTTCACTGTTATTTTGGAGGAATGGAAATAGAGGCTGGGAGCCAACTCTTGCATAGTCATAGTTATTGTAATGATATTAGTTTTTGCCTTTTACCTTTTCCTCCCATCTGTGTGGAAAAAGACACTCCAGGTCTACTTTTGGTATTGTATCTTTCAGCTTTTTTCGAATGACATTTTAAAAAACCTGTTTTGTGTTTTGCAAATCAGAAGGTTTTGGTTAAATGTTGCATCAGTGTAGATAATAGGGAGAGAGGAGATAAACAATATGACACATAACAGCACTTTTAAGTAATCCCAATGCAGCCACTACTGAATAAATACAATGTGATAATTTTAGTTAGACTCACTCAATTACTCTGCTACAACCACCATGATTTACGTTTTCCTCTAAAAGCTAAATTAAGCTAAAAAAAAATTAATTTCAGTAAAAAGCTTCTCTGCTGTTTCTCTTTCCCTCTTTCTTTCTCCCCTTTCTTTTACCCAGTCAAGTCTGTCCCATATTTAGCGAGTGAAAATAAAATAAACAATAAAAGGTGAATCAAATACACCATTACGGCAAGGCTGGGATGGTACATTTGGTAAAGTAAATCCGTTGGGCATCTTTCTTCACCTTTAGACCATAATTCTGATGGCAAAAGAGCCAAACGGGACAGGCAAAAAAAACAACAACAAAAAAATAATATAAAATATAAATATATCTTTCCTCTTTGTATAAAACATTTTAAAAGTCAGTTTAATCTGGTGTGTTTATCCAAAACACACCAGCATTGCGTTTATATTATACTTCAATCAAAATATAGTTAATTAATTCATTAATATATAAAATATATAATTTTATATATTAATGAATTAATTAATTAATCAAAATATAGTTATTATTGACTTTTTATTTATTGATTTTGTTCTAATTATTATTATTAAATCACATTAGCACAACAGGATCACAAAAATATTCCGCATACTAGAAATGCTGCTCAGCAAATGTTGGAATAAAAAGTTACGGGGAAAATGTGTATGTCTTCAAATATTAACAAAACATTTCTACAAAATTGCTACAAAATGGAAATAATGATCAATGTGCTGAAATGAAACTAAACTTCCCATAATATTACCACTACAGTCTGTTAACCACCAAATTAATCTATACTGGTGAGCTAGCTAAAAGTCTTATTTTAGCATCCCAAATCAGAGGCTAACATTAACATTTGTTAGCGTCAGCAAAGAAAGTCTGAGGCTTTAACTAGAGTTAGTGTAACTTTGCCTGAAACCCTTTAAAGTGTACAGTAGAGCCAACTGTAAAACAAAGGTTTTGATATAGCACTTATTAGAGTACAAAAAGAATTTCTTCTTCTTTATACATTAATAGAACCATGACGTACTCACTTTTCCCAGTTATCTACATCCCTGACTTTTGCTAATCAGCTTGCTAGCAGTCATAGCTGTGTAATACCCAGAGAGACGTAGACAGCTAACTATAATATTTATGAAAACTGGTTCAGCCACTGAAGGGCAAAACAGGTGGTATCACAGTAAAAATGATTTTAACATTAACTGAAATGGAAAACTTAAGTCATATTAAACCTAAATAACGTCCATCCATCCATTCGCTTCTGCTTATCCTTTTCAGGGTCGCGGGGGGCGCTGGAGCCTATCCCAGCTGTCATAGGGCGAGAGGCGGGGTACACCCTGGACAGGTCGCCAGTCTGTCGCAGGGCTAACACACAGGGACAGACAACCATTCACACTCACATTCACTCGCACATTCACACCTAGTGGCAAATTGGATTATCCAATTAACCTATCCCCACAAGCTGCATGTCTTTGGACAGTGGGAGGAAGCTGGAGTACCTGGAGGGAACCCACGCAAACACGGGGGAGAACATGCAAACTCCACACAGAAAGACGCCGGCCTGATGGTGGAATTGAACTCAGGACCTTCTTGCTGTGCGGCAACAGTGCTAACCACCACCGTGCCACCGTGCTGCCTAAATAACAATTATTTTAAAAATGAGTAGCAAAATTGGGGTAGCTGTAGCGCAGAGCAGATTAGCCACTAACCAGAAGGTCGGTGGTTCGATTCCAGGCTGCTCCAGTCTGCATGCCAAATGTCCTTGGGCAAGATACTAACCCCATGCTGCTCTCTGATGCATCCATCGGCGTGTGAATGTGTTTTAGTGCTTAGAAGTGCTTGTGTGACTGGGTGAATGAATTAGTTGTATAAAGCACTTTGAGTGCTCAGACCGAGTAGAAAAGTGCTATATAAAAACCAGTCAGTTTACCAAAATATTGCTGACTTATCTGGAGACAGCAGAAACCAGTTAACAAATAAACAATTCTTTCTAAATAAAAACACAGAGTCTTTTGAAAAACATTATTTTCAAAAAAGAAAACACGAGTTTTAATATTTACAACATAAATTTGAAGGCAGTTTCTCCAACTCCAGAGTCCAGAATCCAGATGAAGCCTGAAAGAAGTGTAATGGCTTCTCTTGCTTTTACTTTTCCCTCCTTTTGGGTTTTTTTCTTACAATGCATTGAGGTAGTTGAGAATTACAGAAAAATACCTGTAAATGACTAATACGGAAAATTCCTTCACGTTTGTACAGTACATTGTACTGTATTTTTACAGATTGTTTTTTACAGTGCTCCAGACCTCTCCTGATGGTAAATGGCCTGTATTTGTATAGCGTTTTATAGCGCTGATCCCATCTTTGACTGACTTGCCAGCCAAGTAAGCCACCAATTTATGTAGGGGGTAGCCAACTTAGCAAACCGATGCACAAAGTGGTGGTAGGAACTAAACGACTGCAGCTTAGACACATGGCGAAGGTGCCTCAGCCTTTGTAGGATCTGTAGAGACGCCTTCACTGGAAATGATGTGACCCAGATAAGAAGACCGCTTGCTGGAAGAGAGTGCACCAGTTTAGCCTTACCATCAGCTGCACACTGTTTAACTTCCTCGATCGAGGCCATTAGAGCTGAAGAAAACTCCTGCAATGTCTCTCCCTCCTGCTGAAGGCTGGAGAAAAAGACTTGCTGCATGTAACATATGATTGAACATTACAATTAGCTCAAGTGTGTTTCCAATCAACACAACATGAACAGCAGAAAGGGAGAGAGAGACAGAGCGGTGGAGCGGGGAGAGTAACCCATTGAAGGTCCTTTCCTTAATATTTGGAGAATTGGAACAGCTCTTATTATGGCTGCCACACAGATACCTGTGGGTTGCAACTCTCAGTTAGAAACTTTCAAGAGCCAAATAGACATTCTCGTGTGGAGACTCTCAGTGTGAGGCCTGTCTTTAAAATCACTACTATATCTCATATTTTCTTATTTGTTATATTGGTTAAACTTAAACATACTTAAAATATCTTGTCATGATCTGGTTAGTATTAAGCATAATTAACTATCAGCAAAATCACACATGAGTTACGGTTTTGCATTTAGCAAATCATTGTTATTCAAAATCATGTATAATGATGGTTTCTTATCTTATTACAGCTTTGGTCTTCCACATTCCTGCAGTCACACCCAGACACCAATAAGAAAATTTCAAAGCCGGATCATGTCTATGCACACAGTGTGTGCAAAGAAACTCTTATTTTCACTCTATAAATCACATAAAAGACTGCAATTAAAGGCTTTGTACCTTTTGGCAGATGTAATGAGGGATAAACTGGACAGACTTCAGTCTCTCTATATCCCACCTTACTTGACTGCATCTTCATTGATATCTGTATATATTGCACTACATTAGTTTTACATGGTTTTATTACGCATATTGTACACGTTGAAATTTGACAAATGTAATTATTATATGTTAGCCACAGAGATGCCAAAACAGTCATATAGTCATTCTGCAGCTAAGTACAAATACAGATACGTATGTTTAAAAATACTCTGGTAAAAGTTGGAGCGGTGATTCAACTACTTTACTCTAGTAAAAGTAAAGAAAATGTTTAGACTCTGACATCTACTCCTAATGTACAGTTTGGAGGACATTTCTACCAGTTTTTGCCTTGTGCTATAATAAAATAATAATAAAATAATATTAGTTTAATATTAATTTTAATTCTAATTAATGTTCTCAGCTTGAACACAAAGCAGAGAAGAGAATTAAAAACAATGCTCTATTTTCTATTGTCAGTGTGCTTTATATTGTAAAGTAGACCCTACAATAATACATACAGACAAAAACCCAACCCAACAATCACATGACCCTGGTGATAGACACAGCACGGGGCTTTATTTTATGTTTGTAAGTTACCTTGTAACTTCCCACCTCTGGCTAGTCTCCATATAGTTTGACTATTTAAATGGTTATAATTTTTATTTTTGTAAATTTGTCTTTTTCAGTGATTCGCCCAGGAGCACAGTTTCCGCAATAAAAACCTTTGTTTTATTTTTCTCAGGAGGATTTTCCACTCTTCCTCCCCACTCCAGAGAATACCACTTTGTGAACCAGCTGATGACCTGGACTGAAGCTCAGAGTTACTGCAGAGAACACTTCACTGACTTGGTCACCATCTACAACAGCGACATCAACCAACTGCTCGTTTCAATAGGACCAAGAATTAATGATTGGGCTTGGATAGGGCTCTATGACGATCGTTACAGCTGGAAGTGGTCCATGGAGGGAAAACTTTTTTATGTTGGCAGTACACATGAATTTTTGATCTGGGCTAACGGCCAACCAGACTGTGTATATGCAAAGGAATACTGTGTGGCTCTTCAGGGACAAACACAGATGGATGATAGACCCTGTGGAGCTTCTTACCCTTTCCTGTGTTACAATGGTAGGAAAAAACATTTGTTGCCCTACTTATCTCTAGATTTTTATGAGATTTATTTTTTCATATTATGTGCATGTTCTAAAAAGTCATCATAGTTTTTAATCTTTCACAGCCAAAAACACAAGTTACATCTTAGTGATGGAGAGCCGCTCCTGTTCAGCGGCTCAGTCGTACTGCAGGACATACCACACAGACCTGACCAGTATAAGAAGCAAAGAGGAGAAATCCAACATCACGCTCACTTTGAATGGATCAGGGGCTCAGTATGTGTGGATTGGCCTCTACAGGGATCCCTGGGCCTTCTGGTCTGACAACACAACCTCCACATTCACTAACTGGGCGCCTTCTCACCCTAATAACTACGATTCACTTGAATACGGTGGAGCACTAAATTTAATGTCAGGGGAATGGGCTGATGGCTTCAGTACCGCCAGACACTTTCTTTTCTGTTTCAAAGGTGAGGTCCAGAATGCAAACACTGTAAGATCCTGTCATCATGTAAAACACTAATGTTGGTGTTGTTATATGTGGTTCATTTTTAGCAGTGACAAAGCAAACAGTGGTGAAAATGAAGCTTCAGTCAGAGGCAGACATGCACAGCACAGAGATCCAGCAGCAGGTTTCACAGCAGGTCAGCAGTTCAGTCACCAACACAAACTTGACACAAGTTCAAACTATGCTTCATGTTTTTCATCATGTTACGGATTCAAATATTAGGGATGGAGACAAGAGGAAAAACCAAAATAACAACACTGGTCCGGCCGGGTTGAGTCAAACGATGATTTTAATGATCACACACGTGGGAGATGGACACCGTACGCAGACAGCATCAGATCTCAAAATGGTGGAGCATTGCTCAAACTCTCATAGCCTCTAGTGGCCCCCACCTTATCATAAAAGCCTAAACATTCACATGCTTTCTCTCACACGGTGCCTAAGCTACGACCTTGGCTCCCTGTTTATCTGCTCCTGCTGAGATGGGGCAGAAAACTCCAGCATGTTCTGTTCTCTTTTAATCAGACAAATAAGGCGATGACTTTCTGCGAACAGTATTTCTTATAACTCAGCAGTATAATGCATCATAAAACAATATCATTCATTCACAATAAATCAGCAGTCTAATGTAATGCAAATCAGTTTAACAAATGCAATAGTTATCAGCTTCTTCTAATTCAGGAGAATAATGCAAACTAAAACTACATAATAATTCACAATCTTTAATTAAGGATCTAACATGGCATAAAATAATATTATAATCCAACAATCATCTGCACATTTTGTCCAGCTGTCAGAAGGACTGACAGACTTCAGGATTCGTTGGAGGAAAGTCCAGAGTTACCGTGACGACCAGTCAAAGAAGCAGGATGTGAACGGCGGCTGCAAAACTGAAGTCTGACTGGACTGAACCACTTCATGTGTGAAGTTAACAACATGCTGTGCTGAGCTGTCTCATCTTTTATTTCAGAATATAGTGATTGCAAAAGTTCCACCAACAGCTCATTTGTTCAGCTGCAGTTGTAGTTTGGTAGAAATTCTTTAATCAGAGGTCCACTCACTAGTTTTTAGCTTCATCTTGAAGTTTTCCCGATAGGCTCTGGTGTCTTGTTTTTTTTGGTTTGCAGTGTCTCTTTTAACAGCTTTGACAATGTCCTTCTGCTTCTGCTTTGACTGTTTGATAACCATAAAAATATCAGCCATAAATTGGACCATAAGGCCATGAGAGCCATAAATGGGACCATGAGAGCCCCAAACCTTACCTGATATCAAATTTGATCAGGATACCGGCTGTAATGTATGATGGATGTCCTCGTATCATTAAATTGAACTTCACTGTTATTTTGGAGGAATGGAAATAGAGGCTGGGAGCCAACTCTTGCATAGTCATAGTTATTGTAATGATATTAGTTTTTGCCTTTTACCTTTTCCTCCCATCTGTGTGGAAAAAGACACTCCAGGTCTACTTTTGGTATTGTATCTTTCAGCTTTTTTCGAATGACATTTTAAAAAACCTGTTTTGTGTTTTGCAAATCAGAAGGTTTTGGTTAAATGTTGCATCAGTGTAGATAATAGGGAGAGAGGAGATAAACAATATGACACATAACAGCACTTTTAAGTAATCCCAATGCAGCCACTACTGAATAAATACAATGTGATAATTTTAGTTAGACTCACTCAATTACTCTGCTACAACCACCATGATTTACGTTTTCCTCTAAAAGCTAAATTAAGCTAAAAAAAAATTAATTTCAGTAAAAAGCTTTGGTGATATCAAGTGATCAAATTATTTAAATTACTCAAAATCCTTGATTTTATTTTTATTTTATTAAAAAATGTCCATGCACATTGTTGCATAAACTTTATTATTAGCAACTGTACTTTCCTTTAGTTACACATAGCAATTTCACTTTGGTTTTGCATTAAACAATGTTAATATCAATCTTCAAAATAGACAGGCCCACTCTTCCTTTGAAAGAGCCAAGAGCCTTCCTTTCCACTTCCTCCATGTAAAGGTTGGCTACAATAGGTGACACGGGGGAGCCCATGGCACAGCCATGTTTTTCTCTGTAAAAGCCTTCGTTGTATTTGAAATATGTAGTGGTGAGGCAGAGGTCTAACAATGTGCAAATCTGATCGGGGGTGAAGTTGGTCCTGTCCTCCAAGGAGCTGTCTTCTTGTAGTCATTTTCTGACAGTCTCCACGGCCTCCGTGGTGGGTATGCAAGTGAAGAGAGAGACTACATCAAAGGACACCATGGTTTCATCTGGATCCAGGGTAAGTTTCTGGACCTTGTCGGTGAAGTCAGTGGAGTTCTTGATGTGGTGTGGGGTGTTCCCCACGAGAGGAGCAAGGATGGTAGCAAGGTGTTTTGCAATGTTATAAGTGGCTGAGTTTATGCTACTGACTATGGGTCTGAGTGGGACAGCTTCCTTGTGGATTTTAGGAAGTCCGTAGATGCAAGGTATGGCATCCCCTGGGTAAAGGCGGTGATATGTAAGGCGGTCAATAATTTTGTCCTTTTCAAAGTCTTGAAGGCAAGCTATAACTTTCTTTTTGTAGCTGCTTGTGGGTCTCGCTTTAGGGCTTCGTAGGTATTGTTGTCACTGAGGAGAGTAGTGATCTTTGTATGGTAATCTGTAGTGTTTAGGACCACGGTGCATCTTCCCTTATAATTCATTTCAGTAAAACGCTTTGGTGATATCAAGTGCTCAAATTATTTAAATTACTCAAAATTCTTGATTTTATTTTTATTTTATTAAAAAATGTCCATGCACATTTTATTATTAGCAACTGTACTTTCCTTTAGTTACACATAGCAATGTTGGTCAGTCACAGGAGCACGTTCAGTGAGAGACTGAGATTACCGAAAAGCACCACTGAACGACACAGGAAATCATTCCTGCCTGTGGCCATCTCCCTGTACAACGCATCCACTTAACACACTGTTTGCTGCTACAACTACACATGTTTCTTTTCCAAATATTTATTTATAAGTGACTTATGTATGTATGTATGTATATATATGTATATATTGTACTATTCTTAGTTAGCGTATTGTCTGTCTTGTCTTAATGTTGGTTTAAAATGGAGCACTGTAACAAAAAATAATTTCCCCCAGGGATCAATAAAGTATTCTGATTCTGATTCTGATTCTGATTCAATTCCACTTTGATATTAACATTGTTTAATGCAAAACCAATCTTCAAAATAGACAGGCCCACTTCAAAAATTATGTCAAAGAAAAGAAAAGAAAATACACCCATACAAACATCTTTGGGAGACTGAAATGAATACATTAACTCAAATATTTGCTTTTGGTTTTTACTAAGGAGTTGTCTTTGAGTGAGAGACAAAAACATTATTAATTTGGACTTTGGAGGAAGAAATGAGTTCAGCGCTTCACACTCTGAATGATCAAGAATACAACAGACAAAATATAAAACACTATATCTGAAAAGTTGCTGTGTCAAGCAGGAGCACGTTGATGACTTTGTGTATTCTAGTTAGTTTTAAAAATTGCCAACTATCAACAATCAGCTGCAGGAAGTTGCACAACACAATTTTACAAATAAATAACAGTGCAACATTTCCTCTTGAACTTGATTCCAGCCCAGTACTACTGTGGGCTTTACCTTTGGGCTAGCTTTTAGACCATCCAGCTCCAGAAATATCATTTGAAACACCTAAAATGTGTTTTTCAGTTCTTTTGCGTAGCTGAGATTGAGTGCATATTTTAACCCCATGAGCAAGACACAGGCTCTGGGTACATCCACATCTTTCAGGACATCATATTTAAAAATGAGAGCAATGAAAGTACATTATGTATGGATGCAAGTGTAATATCAGCCACAAATAGCAATTTATCTCCCTATTACCAAATAATTATCCTGGGAATAAGTTTGATATATGTTAAACCGATCCTCCAGAAGTTTATTTAACTTTCCTGGTGTTTCAAATTTGCAGATTTTAAAGCTCCAATTATTTTTTAAAACTGGCCAAAGTTCAGTTCAAACTAAAATAAGTAAAAATGTAGGTAACTTAGAACTACAGTGCCCACACTCAGTTTGTGTTGTTTTATGTTTTATTTAAGTTTGAAAAAAAAACCCTGCATAGACATGGTTTTTTTTTTCTGTTTTACTTTGAGACATTTCAGAATGCAAAATATTAAGTCAAACTACAATGTGAGAAAGTTTAAACTGTATTAAAAACCAAGCAAACATAAAAAAGCATCTGAATTGTTTCAAGATTTAAGAAAACGTGAAAATTAATAGACAGAAATTGTGTGCAAACAATGACAATAGTAGCTAAGCTTTTATATGCTAATGCTAAGTAATGTGACTTAACCAACTCATTATGTAACTTTTCCATATGGTGTCTCTACAGTGTGGCTTTGGATTTCTGGTCGTTGTTTGCAGACTGCACTATGACACAGAATATACTTTAGCTCAATTTTATCCTAAACCAAACTAGACCTTTGCCTTAAACATCAACTCGCATCAATTTAAAACCAAAAACATTATCTATAGAAACCTATAGTTTACCCGTTTAGTCTCTAACATTAAGCGTCCCACCAACAAACCTGTTACTTACAAAATTTTCATCGACATGGTGCCAACACTGAACAACTATTCTCATGAATCTGCAGTTCTACAACTAATCCTGTTGTAGTTCAGTGCCAAGTATCAACCTCGCCTTCTACTGTCATCAAAAAGAGCTAGCATAGCCTTTAGTTTGCATTTATCTGTCTGACTACAGGTCCAGGCAAACTCCGCCTTGTTCCTTTTGAAAGATGCTCATAAGATATTTAAGTTATACCCACTTAATAATGCTATATTGTTAAGTAAAGGGGAAATTGTTATGCACAGCTGAGATATATTTAAGTTAGGCCAATTTTTCTTATTTTGTTTTGAACAACTTCTTAAATGAAGTCATCAACTCATTTGTAACAAAATGTTAAAAATGCTCCTATTTTTACACTTTCCTTACTAACGCTTTGGGTATTTCTTTAGAGTAAAGAGACATATATTAAAATAGTAAAAAATGAAATAAAATATGGAGGCATGTTGGTTTATCAGCCTTATTTTGTTTTGTGTAGCTCCATCATGAAATTAAGGACCAGAGTCCTGATACTTTCATATTTTTTTTCTCTTCAACTTGCATGGTGTAGATCATTTGAGCTTATTTCTTATTTTTCACATGAGTGAGTATTTTTTGGGTTCTACACTGACTGGTCTTACTGCTGTGAATCAGGTGACACTGCAACAGATGCATGAAAGTAACGCTACTTTGAAACTGAAGTTTTGTGTTTGTTTTGTTTTATTATTAACCTCTGTACAAGGTTGAGGTCCATGTTATAATCAGAGGTATTCACATGTAAAAGGCCTGAATGTGATTTCCACAATCTAAAAAAGAGCAACCTTAGTGGAAACAGGAAGCTTGATCACCTCACGTGATAAGAAACCTGACTGACAACTCCAGAGAAAGTAATATAAAAAGATACATACGTTCAGTTAAACTGGTATTAGGAAGTAAGTTATAGATTAGTGATGTGAATATTGTTAGATTGTATTGTTTATTGTCATTTATGCTTAGAAATATTTAACCATATATGCTTAGAGGTGTATAATCGATTGTGTAGTGATAGGATGTGTGATCCTTAATAGTCTGCAAAGGTTTTGTGTGCATTCCAGAGTGTTCTGGCATTCACACCCACACATTGGGAGCATGGGAGAGGTCGTACCTTGTCTTATTGTTTTATGGCAGGATAAACGTATCTATATCTGTTTTAGGCTAAGTTCCTTTTGTTTAGATGAACTGCTGGACTTGCAGACCAGCAGGGTTAGGGAAGCAGTCTTTATGGGGTCACACTCTGACCGCTGGGACCGCTCAAGCCTTCATCCGCCTTCGCTGGAGGGTCCGAGGGGCCGCTCCAGCCTTCATCGGCTTCGTCTGTCTGGATCAAACTTTTCACTTGGGGTTACATGTTTGATTTTTGGGTGGGGGGAAATGTTACGTTTCGGTGTTGTCAGTGTTTGCAGCAAGAGTCCTGACAGGGACTAGAAAGAGAGAGCATATTTCTCCTGTATTGGCTTCCCTTCATTGGCTTCCTGTTAAATCCAGAATTGAATTCAAAATCCTGCTCCTCACATACAAGGTCTTAAATAATCAGGCCCCATCTTATCTTAATGACCTTGTAGTACCATATCACCCTATTAGAGCACTTCGCTCTCGCTCTGCAGGCCTACTTGTTGTTCCTAGAGTATTTAAAAGTAGAATGGGAGGCAGAGCCTTCAGTTTTCAGGCCCCTCTTCTGTGGAACCAGCTTCCAGTTTGGATTCGGGAGACAGACACTATCTCTACTTTTAAGATTAAGCTTAAAACTTTCCTTTTTGCTAAAGCATATAGTTAGGGCTGGACCAGGTGACCCTGAATCCTCCCTTAGTTATGCTGCAATAGACTTAGGCTGCCGGGGATTCCCATGATGCATTGAGTTTTTCCTTTCCAGTCACCTTTCTCACTCACTATGTGTTAATAGACCTCTCTGCATTGAATCATAACTGTTATTAACCTCTGTCTCTAGTCACGTGTAGTGGATGTAAGATGTAAGTAAGATGTTACGCTCATACAGTTCAGGAAATATTTTGCACTACCACGTGTAGCTAATGCTAGCCATTCTAAACTTTAGCACAGAGTGGATAAGACTTATAAAGTTTCATTTGACAAAAGTCTTCAGCTAGAGAGTGCTACTGTGCCTAGGAAAAGCATGGTTAAAGTTTTGCTACACAATGCAATCTAATTTCGATCATAGGTTGATTTTGTTTTTCTTTTGACCACAATTAGAAGCCTTTAAGCTGTGAATAGTTTTGTCAGAAGCATAACCTAGAGGCTTCTTTTTTCTGTCTGGCTCACCTATTTTTTGTCTTTATAAAACTTGCATGACCTATACGTAATATTACATTGTAAATGATTTTGGTTACTATTGTGATACAGCTTAAAGTAAGTATTGTTCTCGATCTTAATTATATCGATCTAGCTATCTTTGTTTCCATTTTTAAACACATCAGGTTGTGTGAAATATTGTTAATGTGATTCCGACAGCATCATTCTGGCATGGGGTATGTGAATCTACTAAACATTATGACTTTATGTAAGCAGTTAGTATGTAGATAGTGTGATAATCTAGGGCCATTAGTGCTTTGTTAAGTTGGGACACATTCTTTACTTGGGGATAGATCACATCTATCCTCTTTAACTAATGTATTAGAGCATTCATTAATGCAATATAGCTACTGTTAGCCTTGGATCTAGCTTTATGGCTACATTTGACCATTGCACCCCCAAAACTGATGAGTGTTATTTTCTCAAGGGGAGGAGCTAACGGAGAGAGAATCAGGCAGATGAAGGACATTCCTCTTGAGGTATGTTAACTATTTAGACTTTAGGTAGCTTTGAAATGCACTTTGTTGGCTGTCTCCCATGTAGTTTGTACTCATACTTTATCTGTTTTTTCTTTTTCTTTTTTTTTTTTTTTTTTGCCTGTCCCGTTTGGCTCTTTTGCCATCAGAATTGTTGTCTAAAGGCAAAGAAAGATGCCCAACGGATTTACTTTACCAAATTGACCATCCCAGCCTTGCCGTAATGGTCCATTTGATTCACCTTTTATTGTTTATTTTATTTTCACTTACTGAATACGGGACAGACTTGACTGGAGGAAAGGAGGGGAGAAAGAAAGAGGGAAAGAGAAACAGCTGAGAAGAGGGACGGGGGAGAAGGGCAAAAGACAAAAACCAACTGAATGAGCGGAATTTTTAAAAAAAAAAAATGCATATATCAATCACCTGGGTCACCTGCTGAGAAAGAAAAAAGAAAACAAGCAGAAGAGAACAAGAGTAATAGAATAAACAACATCACAATGATATATGGGAATATGGCAGTAAATACTAAATATTAAACATTATTGTGCAGCACATAAGATCAACAGAACACAGTGTGCTTTGAGGTAGGAGCCAAAAAGGGTGTAGTTTGTGGGTGTGATCACCCGTGTGTACACCTGTGAGCATGGACGCGCTTGTTTTTTTTTGTTTTTTTTTAAAGGTTCCTTCATGTAATGATCTGCTAGAGGGTGTGGGGGGGCCACAGCCCCGTCCTCCAGGGCATGAAGCAGGTATGGAGGAGATCAAGACTCCAGACATCCAGAGGCCCCCAGAACACAAGAGACCAAGGAAGACCAACAGAGGGGCAGCCGCGCCACTGTCCCAGTAAGAGCTGAGGAGAGTCCCAGATGAGGGCTCACTCAGCAGCCGCGGAGCAGAAGCCAGGGGGGGTTGCAGTGACGCGCCCGTGAGCTCTGCCGGCAGCCAGCCGTGCCTGAGTGACCGAGCCCCAGGCCGAGAGGCCGGGGGCACCCCACCTCCGAAGTGGCCCGAGCGAGCCCCAGGCTCCAGGCGCCCATCCCCGGACACAAAGAACCACCAACGCACCGATGTCTGAGGGAGTCCGCCACTGGCAGGGGAAGTGGTGGTAGGGGGAGATAGGCCTCCAAACCTTGGAGGGCCTAAGATGTCCCCAAAGAGGTGGCGCCTGATACCCAACCTGACATATAGACACAGAAATACAGGCACACACAGACACAAACATCCATTCCCACCCTCATGCTCTCATATGCACTTATTCCACACTCAACCAACGTGGAGACAGACATAAAGAGACGCTGTACACACGATCACACTCCCCAAGCGTACTCTACAAACCGGGTCTAGGTACCCTTGCCCCTGGAGGGGGGAACTGCACCCAGACCCAGGTGGTGTTACCCTTTTCCCTGCGGTGGGGAGAGGCAGACCGCCCCGACTCCGCAGCAGCAGGGAGGCCCCACACTCCAGACTGCAGTCGGACGGCCAACTCCTCCTCCTAGCCCCTATCTGTTTTTTCTTAAATAGGACAATACAACTGAAATACTCCGAGAAGTAGCCATCCGCTGCCTTATCACATACCTTGGAGAGAAGGAAGAGGACCTTTTCATGGAGTTTGGTGTAAGTAATTCAGCATCGTGTGTGTGTGTGTGTGCGTGCGCGCACTCCGCTGATCATCTGAATTCATTAAGATTCAGTAAGTATAAAATTCTAATCCATAATACACTAACCTACTTTTTTAAGTTTGCTTTACAAGGATACCGAAGAATTTAAGGCCATACTTGGAAGGCAGGTGATGAAAATGCTCATCATCAGTGTCCGGTACACCCCTGGATATAACCATAAGACTGCAACCATTGTGGGAGAGAACAAAAATCCTGTAGGGCCAGGATTTCCCAAGGTGCTGTGTGTTAATCATGGGCATAATATATGCTCTCAATCTGAGCTATTGCATGGATCTAAAATATACTTTTGAAGTTTTCAGAAGCTGTCCCTTGACCTTGATGACTGAGAGCCAGTGCAAAAGTAATAAGTCCCAAGAACAGTATTTTCTAAAGATGTCACTTGTTTTAGAAAACTAAGAGATTTTATTCAGATTGTGTTGCTTTGTATTTGGAAGTTTTTTTCTATCCAGTTGTTTTTGATATTATATTCAACAAACTGTGTCTTGACATTTGTTGTACTACCTTTACAACTTTCCTTAAGACCTATCCTGTATTTAATCCTCAGAGAGATTTGCTGATAAATGAACCAGCATTATGTTAAAGATGTTGACTCTGTTTCAAAAATTGTTAACTGTTTTGAATCCTGTATGTGTAACATTAATCTTAAAGGTGCACTGTGTAAAAGAAAGATGCAAGATCTTGCAATCTATATTTCTGGTTATTTTTCACTATTTAAACATAAAGTGTTGAAATGCCAACAGTTAAAAAATAAAATAAAATAAAAATGTTGAATGAATTTATTTCTTAAATCTGTTACAATAACAAAAATAAGAGCTAAAATTATGATAATAATGAAGAAAATCAGCAACTTAATATTTTAAATGATTAACTTAAAAAAATGTTTTTGTAATAGCAGTAATTAATTCCATAACACTTAAAAATCATTGTAAATAATGTGGAAAAGTAATTGGAGGAACATAGTTTTTATGAGTAAATAACTTAAAAACATGTTTTTAAGCTACCAATTATTAAGTAAGTGGTAATTAAAATCACCTTTGATTATGGAGGAAAGGTTAATTCCCCTAAATCAATATAGTTTGTTGGTTCAATATAATTTCAACAGAAGTTATCGTAACTCAAAAAGAGTAATGGAAACTGTTGCGTTATTTTTTTTGTTGAGCTTAAACAATAGTTTTTAGAGTGTACTGAGATCTAGCAGTGAACATTTTACATAATATAACTTCAATAACAAGTCACACTGTTGAAACACTCAGTGTTTGTGCATGCCACTGTAACATCATACTACTAAAATACATTATTATTAGTACTATTATAATAGTTATTTTTAGATGTTCTATTTCCAAAAAAAGGTCTAAGTTTGCTAGTGGATAAACAGTGTCTGGCTCCCTATGTTGAAAGTTGCAAAAAGGAGACTCATACACGTCATATGTGACAGACAACATCTGATAGTTAACGGATTACAGGGATCTACAGGGGTTATGGTGTAGCCATTGCCATAGTCTGATAATGTAACTGTATCCAGTTTACTGACAATGCTAACACAGTGCAATCAGTCTCTCCACTTTAAAAATGACATTTTGTTAAGCCACTAACAGCTTGCTACCAGCACCTATGTTGTCTGTTCCTAGAACTTGTACAAGCTGAATTTAATAGGAAACAAATGGAAATAACTTGATTTTCCTAACGATTTGCATTTTGTTGAGGCAGAGTCACCTTTTGGTCACCTTCACATGTTTCTTTAAGCCCCGAGGCCTATCATTTTTGTTTCAGGGAAACATTGGTAGGGTCACATGACCATTGTTGGTCAATATATCTATTACATTGTACATTCCTGAAGAAAGGACAGAAGTGACATTCAAAAGATAAAATAAGATCCACTGTCTTCAGGCCAGGAAAGGTGTCTCATCCCGTTGTCAGAAAGTAAACTTGTATTTGTGTTTTAAATAGGGACACCCAAATTCTGCAGAAAGTTCACTCCCTTCAGGTGTCCTAATTTGACAGGGAAATATGTGTGAAGAACAAAGAAAATCCTCTTTGAACGTCAGCTTCAGTCAGCAGATGACAAGATAAGTTGTCGGGTAAGTTGTAATTAATTTATTGCTCTGATTTAAACATTTTGAAATAGACACTCACGTTTTGGGTGTCCAATTGTGTCCAGACTAAAGATTTCTTAATTATAGATTTTAAATATTCAAACAGTATTGCATATAATTAATTTAGACATGTGCACCAAACTTGATACTAAGAAACCTATTATAAGGACAACTTGTTTTACTGGAGATAATGAATGTTAAAATTGGTGATAATAATTATGGTACAATAATAATGTTCACTATATCTGTTATACAGATGCCAAGAATGGAAGAAACCTGTTTACTGCTCATCCTGCTGCTCTCAGGTCTGTGATATTAATATCTTAAACATTTGAAATATAGCTGATCATAATAAGATAAAGTGATGTCATTTGGGTAATCAGATTACATGTTAATTTTTTAATGAAATATTTATTAACACATTTAACACAAGGACAGATAAACTCTTCATTTTCTGACACCACTATGCCTGCATTCATTTTAATTATAAGTTCTTTATTTTTTCACATTTAGATTTTTGATTTATTGAAAATCTTTGCAGTTTTTCCTATAAGAGTAACTCTAATAAACTTCATCTTCATTAGGGATCATTATGTATCTGCTTTTAGCTGTTTTTCTCCTGGGATAGGCCGTGTAATTCATAGCACGGCCCAGCCAATTCCAGTTTCCAACAATGGCGGCAGCTACTTATTTTTAATATTACTCTTTCTGGGTCACAAAATAAACTTTTAAGAAATTTTAAGGCGAGAATGTAGCTTGTTGGTTTTTGTTTTTTGCCCTTTATCCCCGTCCCTCTCATCTGCTGTTTTTCTTTCCCCCTTTCTTTCTCCCCTTTCTTTTCCCCAGTCAAGTCTGTCCCGTATTTAGCAATTAATTAAATAAATTAATTAAATGTGGCAATAATTAATTAAAATCAGAAATAATTAATTACATAAATATTTACGACACATGTAATTAATTAATTATTTCCACATTTAATTAATTATTTAATGGTGTATTTAATTAATTCATTATGGCAGTCCTGGCGTTCCATAGAGGACAGTGTAACAGTTGCTATTGTAATGCAGTGTATCACCACATGGCGGCGCCTCCTGTCTCACGACTGGTGTCACCTTCTTTTTGTTCTTCTTCGCACTCCTCATGTAATGGATGCTCCCGTGTGTACGCGGACTAGTGTGCTCTTTAGTAATATGTGGTAGAGGTAGCACTTTTATTTTTGATATTGTAAATAAATGAGTACTTTTTGGAAAGTCAGAAGCTGTTGCCCATTCGCTATCCACCTGCACACCTCCGCGGCTGGCTTCATTTCCACCGCACATTACAACAGCGATGCCGACGTTTTGAGGGTAAAATGATGGCTGTAGAGCGAACATTGTGGACACAGCAACAGTTTTAAGAAAAGATTTTAAGATAAATTCCCACCCCCCCTCCTCTCACTCTAGCAGTTGAGCTGTCTCAATCTAGCGCCAACATTCCGTCCCATACACACCCATTATAAACTCTGAAACGGCTGAAAAAAAGGATGAAACTTAAACTGGAACTGAAGAAAAAGTATAATAGATATTGAAAAGATAAATACAAGTTGAATAGTTCAATGTCTTGGCTTCGTGTTTGGCTGTGCCGCTGCCTTTGTCCATGTGTTTGTTTTTTTTATATGCTATGCAAGTGTTTTTGTTACAGTTTTTTTTGGTGTCACCTCCCTTCGGATTTATGATCGTCATGCGTTGCTAGCGATCAAATCTGCAATGGATAGCTTTCAGAGTCAACGAAACGAGGCTGTTTTCCTACTGCCGTTAGAGCGCGACGCAGCACCCGGTCTACCTCCACTCTTGCCGGTTAGCTAATTTTTGCTTCAGAGACCTCGTCGGAGCGGGGGAAGCGAGTCGGCCTTCACGTCCTCCTCCATCGTCTTCGGAAAGAGATGGACCTTCGGGGGCTCTATTCCTGGGTTGCTACCTGGGTTTCTACCGGTGAGATTCGGCTGAAACTTGAAACTTGAAACTGAAAGCCAAGCCTCATTGCGGCAGGAACCCTGTTTTGCTGCGCGGCTTACCGCATAGCGCAGACTCTGTCCTTGGAAACTCTACCCCTGTCCTGGTGAGTCGCAGCCTTAAATGGATGTTAATTAATGCCCACTCAATCGCCAATAAGTCTTATATTTTAAATGACTTGTTCTGCTCTGAGAAGCTTGACTTCATGTTTATCTCTGAGACGTGGCAACGTGAGAATGAAGTCTCACAACTTTTAGAGCTTTGTCCCGCTGACTGTTCATTTGTCTGTGCACCTCGGATATCTGGACGAGGAGGTGGAACAGCTGTAATTTTTAAAAAGACTTTTTTTTTTATGCCAGATGATTTCTTCAAGCTGCTACAACTCTTTTGAGATGCTTATGATAAAAAACGGAAGAGAACAGCCCATATACGGCATTTTAATGTATCGTCCACCTGGGTCTGCTGCGTCTTTTTTGTCAGACCTACAAGACTTTTTAACTTCCACTATTAAAATGGGCAAGGTTATCATCGTTGGAGATTTCAACATTCACGTGGATGACTCAACAAACAGTACCACTAAGGAGTTCCTGAGCATTATGGACTCTTTCAACTTTGTTCAGCATGTAGCAGGGCCTACTCATAGGGCTGGGCACACTCTGGACTTGGTCTTCACCTGTGGTGTTTCCCTTGACCGCATGAATTTAAATGAAGCTGTTTTTAGTGACCATAAGTCAGTCTTTTACTGTATCTGTTAATTCAGAGTCCCATCCTCAAGGTTCTACTAGGCGCAGGCGCTTTATTGACGACTCTATAATTTCTGGGTTTTACTCTCTTTTTAATTTTAAAAGTTCCTCTAACGAGGTTGAGCTTTTAACTAATTTTTTAATGAACACTGGCTTGCCATTCTAAATCAGGTTGCTCCTTTCAAAACCAGTTATTGCTCTGTTAGTTCCCGCACACCATGGTTAAATAATCAGACTCGTGGTCTTCGACGCTCCTATTGAAAAGCAAAGCGTCTGTGGAAGTCCACTGTTCTGACTGTCCATCGTGAGCACTTTAAAGAACTACTTTACCTATATAATGAGTCAGTCAAAGAGGCCAAATCTTCTTACTTCAATAATCTTATAAATCGTCATAAAAATAATTCAAGAATTCTATTTGATACCATCAACAGTATTGTTTCTCCTCCAACCCAGCATGCTCTGTTGCTTTCTGATGAAGATTGTAACACTTTCCTTAATTACTTTGTAAATAAGGTGATGGACTTGAAATCCAAAATTTCCTCAAGTGCCTCCCCTTATGAAGATACCCCTTGCTGTCTTGGATCATTTACCTCCTTTTCTCCAATCACACCAAATTACTTAATTATAGTTTTAGGTGAAATGAAATCCTCATCATGCTCTGTAGATATATTACCTCACTCTGTCCTGTCCGGGTCTATCACCAGCATTGGTCCTACATTATGTTACGAAATCAGTTTTACCTCGGTTCTTTTTATTCCTCGAGCATCCAGAGATGGCACCGGACTCAGTAGTCATTTTCACAAAATCTTTATTCATCTTTACTCATCTTCATTTATCTTTACTCTTCTTCATTTAAGCATGCACTTCTAGAAGGGAAGATGAGGCCGGTGTCCCTCTGCAAAAATCTTCACCCCTTTGTTAGTTTCAGCCAGCTTTATAGAAGCGACCCCATCATAAAACCCCCTACGATGTGCTGCAAACGCTGTCTGTGTCTATGTGCACGAGCACATGAATGCCTACATGTGCGTGTTCCCATGTGTCTATGTGAGTGCTCGTGTGTGCCTGTGTACGCATACCTGTGTGTATGTGTGTGCACATGAGTGAGTGTGCGTGTGGATGTGTGTGCGTGACAGTTAAAACACTGTGGGTATAGGTAACTCCCTAGAGGTCATAAAACCTTTCCCTTCCAGACCACAGTTATCCAGTTACAAATGTTGAGACCCCTACCCCAAACATCCTCTGGGGAATTTCCACTCAGTGGGGGGAGGTCTCCTACACTCTACTCCTAAGTTCACGACACATTTATTACTTTATGGGCAGTGTCTCTACAATAGTTCTACATTCTATGTTAACACATTTCTAAACTCTAAAATCAGCTAAACACTCCTACAATTACTATCCATCATTAAGAGTTCACTGAGGCAAGGCTGTGCTCCATCTTATTTTAAACATGCTGAGGTAACTCCTCGGTTAAAAAAAAAACAGAATCTTGATTCTAGCTCTGCTAGTGATTACCAACCTATTTCAAAATTGCCATTTTTAAGTAAATTACTTGAAAAAATTGCTGAAAATCAGTTCAGGTCTCTATTATGTAAATTACACATTCTTGACCCTTTTCAGTCTGGCTTTCAAAGGCAGCACTCTACGGAGACCGCTCTTTTAAGAGTCTATAATGATCTATTAATGGCATCTGACACAGGGAATTGTTCTGTGATCATTTTGCTTGATCTTTATGCAGCCTTTGACACCATCGACCACAAAATCCTACTTAACAGGCTCAAGATTTTGGCTGGTATATCTGGCTCTGCCCTAGACTGGTTTTCTTCATATTTATCAGACAGGACCTTTTCTGTTAGGGCTGACAGGTTCACCTCTGACATTGCTGCCCTGACCTGTGGTGTCCCACAGGGTTCAGTTTTAGGTCCATTACTATTTTCTTTTTACATGCTTCCTTTAGCTGGTATCATTCAATCTTTTAGCGACCTGTCTTATCATTTTTATGCTGATGACATTCAGCTCCATATGTCCTTTAAGCCTCATCAGCTGGATAGGCTGTCCACCCTAGTCCAGTGCTTAACCCAGGTTTCTGATTGGCTTTCAAGCAACTACCTTGTTCTAAATACTAACAAGACCGAGACCATGATCATAGCTCCTCCTAAGCTACATTCTAAAAGCAGTCAGGTTCTTGTCTCTTTCTGTCCTTCTGTCAAGTCAAATATTCGAAATCTTGGAGTAATATTTGACTCTTCTCTGGGCCTTGACTCTCATGTAAAATCTTTGTCTCGTTCCTGTTTCTATCATTTAAGAAACATCTCTAAACTGCTACATATGGTTTCCTCAGCGGAACTGGAAAAACTCATTCATGCATTTGTGTCATCACGCTTAGATTACTGTAATTCCCTGTTTACTAGCTTGGATAAATCATCTCTCTCTCGCCTCCAGGCAATACAAAACGCAGCAGCCAGACTACTAACTCATTCTACCAAGCGTGTTCACATCACTCCCATCTTATATTCTTTTTTTTTTTTTTGTCTCATTTGGATCTTTAGCCATCAGAATTGTTGTCTTAAGGCCAAGAAAGATGCCAAGCGGATTTATTTTACCAAGTGGATCATCATGGCCTTGCCATATTAGTCCATTTGATTGACCTTTATTATAATTATGTATTTATTTTACTTTCGGTTGCTACAAACGGGACAGACATGACTGGGGGATAGGATAGGGAGAAAGAATGAAAGAAAAAGAGGGAGATAAAGAAAAACAGAGGGGAGAAGAGACGGTGAGAAAGAGGGGAAGAAAGAAAGAAAAACAAACAAATCTTATATTCTTTACATTGGCTCCCGATAGAGTTTAGAATTCGCTTTAAAATTCTTGTTTTAACATACGGAGCACTAAATGGCCCCAGATTATTTATCCAAGCTTCTTATAAAATACACTGCTGCTCATCATCTCCGCTCACAGACTCAGAGTCTCTGAGTTGTTCCCCGTACACGACTGAAGACAAAAGGGGAGAGAGCCTTTCAGTCTGTTGCACCAAGGCTGTGGAACAGTTTACCACTACAATTACGTTTGCTTGACTCTGTGGATTCTTTTAAAAAACAGTTAAAAACTTTTCTGTTCAAACAAGCCTTTTGTTGATCTACATATTTTATATTTTCTACATTATTTACATTTGATCTTTTACATTGTGTATAATGTCTATTGATTTTATTGTTTATTTTAATATTTGTGTACAGCGCTTTGTGACTGTCTGTCTGTGAAAATTGCTTAATAAATAAACTTTACTTACTTACTTACTTACTTACTTCGTTTTAAAGTTTGAATGGTGGCTCTAGGTCAACATATGTGGAAGTAGTTAGAGTTGAAAGAGGAATGAGTTGAAGGAGAATTTGAAGGATCTCCCCATTGAAATACATTATAATTTTTTTGAATAAAGTTGAATAAATTTAAAAATATAAATGTAAAAAAGGGGAAAATAGAAGCACACATGTCCAAAAGAAGAGGAATCTAACGGTGTTTGAATGGTTTTTCTAAGTTGAACGATTTTGAAGTAGTAGAAATCCAAAAAACGTACGGAATAGATAATAAAATGTAAAAATAATAATAATAATAAAGATTAAAAGAACAATACATTCACATTAATTATTATATGTTAGCCACAGAGATGCCAAAACAGTCATATAGTTATTCTGCAGCTAAGTACAAATACAGATACGTATGTTTAAAAATAATCTGGTAAAAGTTCGAGCGGTGATTGAACTACTTTACTCTAGTAAAAGTAAAGAAAATGTTTAGACTCTGACATGTACTCCTAATGTACAGTTTGGAGGACATTTCTACCAGTTTTTGCCTTGTGCTATAATAAAATAATAATAAAATAATATTAGTCTAATATTAATTTTAATTCTAATTAATGTCCTCAGCTTGAACACAAAGCAGAGGAGAGAATTAAAAACAATGCTCTATTTTCTGTTGTCAGTGTGCTTTATATTGTAAAGTAGACCCTACAATAATACACAGACAAAAACCCAACAATCACATGACCCCATATGATCAAGCGATTTGAATTGAATTGAATTGAAATTTTTATTTCAGTCAACAACAACAACAGATTATAATTTTACATAAAAGTACTCAAACAGAAACCGAAAAAGGAATAGGCTGAAGCCTTATGGCTTATACTTATCCTATCCCTTACCCCCATAGAAATAATCAAATCCTTAACCAAGAAAATAAATAGCATTGATAAATAAGTTGTATAACAGTTTGAAAAGAAATCAATGATAAATCAAGAAATTAAATCAACACAAAAAATTTTTAACAAACCAAATTTCTATAACCTTTTATAATACTAATTTTTAAAATCTTCCTGAAGAATGACAAAGAAAAACACATCTTCAGTTCATCATTAAGTCCATTCCATAATTTCACTCCCAAAACTGACACACATCTATACTTAACATTGGTTCTCATTTTAGGCATTTCAAACTTATAAGACCCCCTTAAATCACATTTTCCATCTCTTAGTTGAAACATACTTAAAATACAAATTGGAACATTCTTTTTCATCACACGATATATCATTTCTAAAGTTTTAGAATATATAATGTCCATGAATTTTAACATAGATGATCCTACAAAAAACTGGTTGGTGGACTCCCTATATCCAACTTTATTTATTATTCTAATAGCTCTTTTTTGCAATTTAAATATTGAATCCAAATATGTTTTGTATGTGTTCCCCCAAATTTCTGCACAGTAGGTCATATAAGGCAAACAAAGGGAAGTATACAATAAATAAAGGCAGTTCTTATTCAAAAAATCTTTTGTTTTATAAAGAATAGAAATAGACTTGGATAATTTTTGTTTCACATGTTCTATGTGGGGCTTCCAACAAAGTTTATCATCAATAATTACTCCTAAAAATTTTGTCTCATATACTCTTTCAATTTCAACATTATTTAAATTCAATTTTGCTTTAATATTACTTTTACTACCTCCAAATAACATAAATTTTGTTTTACTTTCATTCAATGATAGTTTATTAAATACAAACCATCTATTTAACTTCATGAGTTCTGTTTCCACTGTTTTCAGTAATTTCTTTATGTCTTTTCCAGAGCCAAATAAGTTTGTATCATCAGCAAACATCACATATTTTAAAGTATCACTGGCTGTACAAATATCATTTATATAAAGTAAAAATAACTTAGGTCCCAAAACAGATCCTTGCGGAACTCCACAAGTTACTTTTCTAAGTTTAGATTTCATGTTATTAATACTCACATATTGGAACCTATTATTCAAGTAACTATTTAACCAAAATTGTACAACACCTTTTAAGCCATACCTTTCACACTTCTGTAAAAGTAAAGAATGATCTATCGTATCAAAGGCTTTACGTAAATCAATAAACACACCTATTCCAAACTGTTTTTCATCCACAGCTGTTGCAATATTTTCAATAAATTCCATCACAGCTAGAGATGCTGAGCGATTTCTTCTGAACCCATACTGATGATCATTCAATAAATCAGATTTATCAATAAAAGAATCTAGTTTGTTTGCAAATAGTTTTTCAAGAATCTTTGAAAACTGAGGCAGTAAAGATACCGGTCTATAGTTTGACACAATCTGTTTATCACCAGTTTTATATAGTGGGATCACTTTGGCAATTTTCATTTTATCTGGAAAAATTCCAGTTTGAAATGATTTGTTACGAATATATGTTAACGGCTGAATTAGTGACATGTCAAGGTCGTCACAATCCATGGATTTTTTACTCTTGAATTTACTCACCACTTCTACAATGTCACTCTCACAGACTCCACCAAGAAACATTGAGTTACATTTACAAGAAGTAGAATCTACTTTATCATAATTTCCTCCTGGTACAGGAGGATGACAGTGTGGGGTAAGCCCTGGTGATAGACACAGCACAGGACTGTCTTTTATGTTTGTAAGTTACCTTGTAACTTCCCACCTCTGGCTAGTCTCCATATAGTTTGACTATTTAAATGGTTATACTTTTTATTTTTGTAAATTTGTCTTTTTCAGTGATTCACCCAGGAGCACAGTTTCCGCAATAAAAACCTTTGTTTTATTTTTCTCAGGGGGACTTTCCACTCTTCCTCCCCACTCCAGAGAATACCACTTTGTGAACCAGAAAATGACCTGGACTGAAGCTCAGAGTTACTGCAGAGAACACTTCACTGACTTGGTCACCATCTACAACAGCAACATCAACCAACTGCTTTTCTCAATGGCACCAAGGATCGATAACTGGGCTTGGTTAGGGCTCTATGATGACCGTTACAGCTGGAAGTGGTCCATGGAGGGAAAACTTTTTTATGTTGGCAGCACACATGAATTTTTGATCTGGGCTAACGGCCAACCAAACTGTGCAAATGCAAAGGAATACTGTGTGGCTCTTCAGGGACAAACACAGATGGATGATAGACCCTGTGGAGCTTCTTACCCTTTCCTGTGTTACAATGGTAGGAAAAAAGATTTGTTGCCCTACTTATCTCTAGATTTTTATGAGATTTATTTTTTCATATTATGTGCATGTTCTAAAAAAGTTTTTAATCTTTCACAGCCAGCAGTACAAGTTACATCTTAGTGATGGAGAGTCGCTCCTGGTCAGAGGCTCAGTCGTACTGCAGGACATACCACACAGACCTGACCAGTGTAAGAAGCAAAGAGGAGAAATCCAACATCACGCTCACTTTGAAGGGATCAGGGGTTCAGTATGTGTGGATTGGTCTCTACAGGGATCCCTGGTCCCCCTGGTCTGACAACACAACCTCCACATTCACTAACTGGTGGTCTGGTCAGCCTGATAATGGAAATTCAGAGTACTGTGCACCAATGTATTTAATGACAGGGGAATGGGCTGATGGCTCCTGTACCAGCAGACACTTTGTTTTCTGTTTCAGAGGTGAGGTCCAGAATGCAAACACTATAAGATCCTGTCATCATGTAAAACACTAATGTTGGTGTTGTTATATGTGGTTCATTTTTAGCAGTGACAAAGCAAACAGTGGTGAAAATGAAGCTTCAGTCAGAGGCAGACATGCACAGCACAGAGATCCAGCAGCAGGTTTCACAGCAGGTCAGCAGTTCAGTCACCAACACAAACTTGACACAAGTTCAAACTATGCTTCATGTTTTTCATCATCTGCACATTTTGTCCAGCTGTCAGGCCTCATGCTGTCAGAAGGACTGACAGACTTCAGGATTCGTTGGAGGAAAGTCCAGAGTTACCGTGACGACCAGTCAAAGAAGCAGGATGTGGACGGTGGCTGCAAAACTTAAGACTGACTGGACTGAACCACTTCATGTGTGAAGTTAATAACATGCTGTGCTGAGCTGTCTCATCCTTTAAACCTTTCAATATTTCAGAGTGTAAAGTTCCACCAACAGCTCATTTGTTCAGCTGCAGTTGTAGTTTGGTAGAAATTCTTTAATCAAAGGTCCACTCACTAGTTTTTAGCTTCATCTTGAAGTTTTCCTGATAGGCTCTGGTGTCTTGTTGTTGTTTTTTTGGTTTGCAGTGTGTCTTTTTGATTTATTTATTTATTTATTTTTTCAGTTGTTACAGACGGGACAGACATGACTGAGGGATAGGAAAGCGAGAAAGAAAGATGAAGGAAAAGAAAAACAGAAGGGAAGAGGGACAGTGAGAAAGGGCATTTAAAAAGAGAAAGAAGAGAAAAAAAATCTCCTGGATCACCTGTTGAGAGAAAAAGAATAGAAAACAAGCAAAAACAAACAGAGCAACATACTAAACACAACACCATCACGTTAATCTAGCTAGTGTAAACAGCAGTAAACACTAAATATTGAATGTTGTTGTGTAGCAAGCAGGACCGACAGTGCACAATGTGCTTGGAAATAGCAGCCAATAGAGGTGTAGTTTATGTCTATGAACAGTGAACACTCGTGTACACACCTGCACTGTAAGTTAATTTTACTCAAAACTTTTGGTGAAACTGATTACATAAAATATTTTAAGTAACTAAAACTTAAAACTAAAAGTTAAATAAACACACTTTATTTATTAGCTTTAGATAAATATTTTTAAGTACCATTGATAAATGTTTTTATGTTATGTCCACATTTTTGGTTTAGGACTTGAGCTTCAAGTACAAATCTAGCTCAAGTAACTTTAAGGAATTAATTTTTAGTTTCAAAATGTTAACCATTTTAAGCTAATACAACTCAAAAATTTAAAATACAAACGCTTGTAATATCCAAATCTACTGTGTTTTGAATTTGATATTAAAAAAAGTGCCCAAAATAATTACACTTGTAAAAACATAAGATATTTACATAAGATTTGTAAATATATTAGATAATATACACATTCTGTATTTTTCATATGAAAGAAACTATACTGTGGTGGGGCTTGCTAATTTCTTGTTTTTGATTTATGTATGTTATGTTTTGTTTTACTTCATATGTTTCATATGTTGTTTGTTTAATTTAAGACAAAAAAAAATTAAATGAATGAGAGGTAAAACTTGAGGGGGTAGGGACAAATAAGTAAATACTTCAGCCTACTCCTTTTCAAACAAATAATGGAATGATATTTTGTAATGATTGTGAAGGCACATGTTTGAAATGTTTGAAATAAAAATGAACTGAACTGAACATAAGACAGAAAATATAAATTCAAGTTACAAATTTATTGAGTTACTTTAACACATAGCCTTTCTAACAAAAAACCCAAAGACATAAATCCACCACATTTTTTAGGGAATAATGTCGGAAATTTTGGCACAAGGTTACAATATTAGAAATAAAGAATTTCACAACATGTTTTAAGAGTATTCAAATTTGATTAACACATGAGTACGGCCTTTTTATTAAAAAACAAACAAAAGGAAAAGAAAATCCTGCATTATTAGGAGGGAAAACCGAATGAAAGTAATAGTATAGTATAGTGCAGCTAATACACTGAAATATAATTGGTAACCTTTTTAATATGCCAATACTGTGGTTATGCAAAATGCACATTTGTAGAGTGCAATCACAGTCTCAACAACAAAGCAATAAAACTTTAAATAGAAAAATACTTCTTTAGAGACATAAAACAAAGTGTTATAAACCTCCTTGGCGCCTTATGTCAGTTATGAGTAGTTCAGGAGGAACGTTTCTTAAGTGACATTCAAGATCCCACCTAGAAGCCAGAAATGTAGTGAGATTGTCCTTCATTTTCTCTATAGATTTACAGTTATCTGACTAAAAACACAATCAAAATCAACTAAAACACAAGTGATGTTGGGGGGAAAAAATAAATAAATAAAATAAAATCACCCCTTTTACTTTGTATGTGGCTTTTAGATAATGAAGTATGAAACAGAGTCTGCAAAGATTTCTTTATTCTATTCTCTCTTTTTATAAAAAAAAACTTATCCAGACTTGGAAACATGATAAACTGAATTACTTGCTTTAACAGGCACTTGAGGGCTGTGGAGGAATCCTGGACATTATTCTGCTGCCAAAAGATCATTTTTAAGACTCAGCACTTTAGGCTTCAACTTCCCACCCCCCAGACCCATCAAAACTTTCTGAATAAAGTCAAAAATGTTGGCCAAACATTTTGGGTAGCTTAGGTGCAGGGCGTCGGTCAGTCCAATATTACTAGAAATGCATCAGCCAGGGTGGTGAAAACAATGATCATGTTACCCTCGACCAAAACTGCAGTCTTCTCAGGGCAGAAGAATGTTGCATCGCTGGAATTGGCTCTGATCAGGAGGAGTCCAAGTGGCACTTCACTAATATCTGGTCTATCAGAATGCATCATCTACAGAAAACAAAATTACTACATGTTAGTGCATTCCTATTTCTCTTAGTTTCATCTATACAAGTCACATTTCTGGATTATTACTAGCCCAGAAATCAATTGTTTGAACAACAAAAAAGCCACAACACACCAAAGATTTGAGAAAACAAACTGACAAAAATAGTACTTTTAGTAAAGCAAAGTCATACCTCTTCGTAGCAATAACAACAGAAAGTCAATAGGAGTTATATATTTTTTTCATTTGTACAGTGATGTATAGTTGGGCTAGGAACATTATAGAAGGTCTACACACATTAAAAACATGTAGTGTTTCCATTATGTGACATGGACACTGTTGTAGACAGATCCAAGCATGGAGATGCTTCTCAAACTGTCAAAGTGTCATAATGTTTTGAGAAATCTAAACAAGGATGCTACTAAGATATTGTTCACAACTTTGTCCAAAACTTACATCCCATGTTTTGATGAAGGTAGAGGTGTCTTTGTACAAATAGGCAGAGAGGGCATGAAGCACACCAGCACTTTGGGCATGGATATCAGCTTGTTCCTACATCACAAGAAAAATTTTATTTTAAATTATTGGCTAACCTAGTCAAGAATAGTAGTTAAAATTGAAAAATGGATCAAATTAATTAAAGCTCAAAAAACAAGACAAAACCCCACTAACCTGGAGATTATAGCTTCTGAAGAGCTGAGACAGGATATCAGACACGTTCCCTGTGCAAACAGCTTTCTTTCTGAATAAGCTCTGGAGCCGGGGAGCATGTTGGTCCAACACAGCATAAAAGTGGTTCTTCAGGTGAAGGTTTGTAATCCTGTGGAATTCTGCACAGATCTGAACACACAGGATACATTTGTGTTTACAAGTTTCAATTAGTCTATAAATCTTTGCAAAATACATCAAAATCCTTACACTCCAAAGGCATAATTTGTTCAGACAGGCCAGATAACAGGAGTTGATATAAAATACATTTTGTTAGTGTGAGATTATTCTGTTATCATATGTTACCTTATATATGTAATCAAAGTAGTTGAATTATGATAACAGCTGTAGGACATATATTATCCTTTAGTTTAGATGGTGTGCTGTGTATGTAGTTTAGTCCTCATTATACTTTTGGGTTAAAAGAACATAATCATTTTGTAGTTCATTAGATAAGTGTGCATCACTCTGTATCCTTGATCTGCTGTGAATGTCTTACACCATTTTCTTGACATGCTTTACTGCTGAATCATAAAAAGAAAGGTTGTATGCAGGAGACTTTGTGTCTAGGACAGGGGAGACAGACCACATTCCATACCCCCACCTTACAGAGAGCAGAGGAGCAAGGAGCCGAGGTCATAACTTAGGCGCCGTAAGAGAGAAAGAACGTGAATGTTTAGGCTTTTACGACTAGGTGGGGGCCACTAGGAGCTATAAGAGGCTGTGAAATCCGTCACCATTTAGAGACATGCTGTGACCCTCTGCTGGCATCTCTCCCGTCCGGACATTCTTATGCTCTTAAGTGTTGAATTCTATGGAAATAAATGATTGTTGATTAAGCATTGATACACCGAGTACTGTCCTTCCTTCAGCCCAAAGATTAAAAGAATTGGGAGATTTTCAACAACACACAGCATCCTCTCACACCAAACTCTCTTATTTTAAATTACAAAGACGTCTTATATTTACAACCACTGTCAGATCTGTCAGCTTTATCGCCTAAACAATTTCGACAAATTTAAGTTAACGGTCCAACCGATAAAGTCCAACTTTTTTGTGATCAATTAACCAGTATCTGTCCAACAGCTTCTGGCCTCATCTCTAAAATCCCCAAGTTAATTTAAAAGCGTCAACCAACCCAAACCTTGCCTGAAGCTCTATTTTTGGCGTTTCACAGCCAAGGCTTACCCCGAAGTTTTAAGTTAAAGTTACACGCCCGAAGTCCAACTTCTGCTGGCCAAAAAAGCGCAGACTACCGTTCCAAACGGTAAGGAGACTCTAACTCCTAGCTTATTCCAGGATGCCCTGTACCCCACAGTTAAGGCACACTGAACTAACCCTCTTCGCCGAGAGGTCAATGTCGCGCGTCCACGACAAGGAGGGAGCGTAAACTCCGGGCTATGCGCTTCCTAGCAGCCGCACTGCCGTTCTTGAATAATTTATAATACTTTGACACAACAGTCAATACCCCAAAACAAGTGTATGACTGACGCAGATCTAACCAGATGACCAATGGGGACTTTAACCTACAAAATGACCAACACAGGTCTGATCTGAAGACCAATCGTAACTTTAACCCACAAAATGACCAAATTCCCTAAATCCTACGTGTGCCTCGAACTCACTTTCACTGTTTTCCTTTTTCTTTCTTTAGGGACCCTTTCAAACTTCAACTTTCAACTCTCATGAAATTTTCACCAAAATCAAAGCAGACATTCACCAGTAATTTGAGTGAGTAGACTTTAATTTGTAATGTCCAATTTGGCACCCTTTGGAAATAATTCAACAGGTAGTGCCTTACCTTTGGATAAGCCAGTTTATGCCCACTCACTTCGACCACTGGCACTCGTGTCTGCCCGTCCGACCACCTCAGACCACCGAATTTCTCCGTCTACACCTCCAACTCTCTCCCTCCTCAACCACCGGACGAAGCCCCCAAATGGTTCAAATATTGAGGAGGAGAGTACAAACAACCAGGTCCAGAAGAGCTTGGTCAGACAATTGATTTTAATGAAATACACGCGTGGGAAGACCAGCTCCATTCGCAGACGGCGCTGATCTCCGACTTAATCAAAGCATTAACTGATATTTTATACCATCAGGGCTTAAATTTAATGATGCCCCCTCAATGTCAGATCCATTTCATACATAGGTCAGATCAAAACCACAATGACTTTTAACATAGTTTAAAAAGAACATTGTCTCTGTCTTCAGCAGATGTTTCCTGTCAACCTTCCTGATTAGCGCTTCTTCAAAACCGCAGACAATGATTTTGCAGTGAGCGAGCACTTCTGCAAGCCCACAATTACAAGCAAACATGATATGTCACGACCTTACGTGGCACTCTGTGTCACCTCTCACCTACTAACGCTCACAGTCAAACAGAGGCCACTGTCAGCAATTTACTAAAACTCTAGATGTAATATAAATTGAATAAATGTTTTAACCAACTGATACTACTTAAAACTCAATACAAAAATATGAACATATAAAAGATAATAAAAATGACCTGATATAAGTGCTTTGTAAGCATGTATTGCAATTCCTTCTATGTTCTAGTTTCCCTCAGCATGTATCACCTGGACAGTCACGCCAGTGAAGCTTAAGACCCTTAATGAACCGAACATCAACTCAAAATAAGCACAGATATGCAATATGTATGAAATAGTTATAACTGCATCTGGAATACAAGGTTAATATGATAACAGTATGCATAAACATCTTAAGGCCATCTTAAAGCTATCTGTTACATTGTTAAAGCAATGATCATACTGCAGATTATATTGTGCTGGTAAAATACTTTTGTTCATCCCCACAGGTGGTTAGCACTATAGCTTCACAGCAAAAAGGTCCTATATAACATCCTACAACCAGGTGAATAATGATCCGCCCCTCATGTCACTCAAATGCAACAACCAGGAAAATAAATCTTTTTCTTCCACAGTAAAGAGACACATGGACGATCAGACTGCATTTAATTCAAGAGAGCCAGAGATAACCCTCCCCTCTCTCTCTCTCAAAAGGGAAAGCTTTAAGCCTAATCTTGAAAGTAGAGATAGTGTCTGTCTCCTGAATCCAAACTGGAAGCTGGTTCCACAGAAGAGGGGCCTGAAAACTGAAGGCTCTCCCTCCCATTCTACTTTTAAATACTCTAGGAACAACAAGTAGGCCTGCAGAGCGAGAGCGAAGTGCTCTAATAGGACGTTTAACAGGGCAGCCCTTAGCGGCTGGAAACACAGTGAGATGGTCCAAGGCAAGTGTTGTGGAACAAAAAAAGCATTTCTTTCCTATACAGCTCTCCTTACAACAATTAATTTGTCAAGCTTCTTCACAGCACAAAAATCCACCTCTAATGACAACTGGCAGCCTTAAATATGTTCAGCTGTCACAGACTAAACCATTATTCCACTCTCAGGTAAATTCTTAAATCCCAACCTTCCACCACAGTATATCATATATCAATTAGAATAAATAAATACATTTTCACATTTACATATTAATAAATAGTTCACACTTTAATGTTACACCAAACCCAATATTATAAAAACCCAGAAACCCAAGCACAAAAAGATTCACCACTCTCTTTACCAATGGTCTCTCCCGGAACCTTTAAATGGTGTCTGGACCCCCGGGGAAACATTTGCCCAAACACCTTGAAGAGGACACAGGCAAGAAAGGCGAGTAATCATTATCTCACAAACACTTATTTGCACCACTTTTATCCCTAGATTTCAAACGCATATTTGCATTAATTTTCCTTACTGGTAAACCTTAATCACAATCTCAATCACCATTCTTCTCTCCTGACAGACAACCACCACATTCCTTGATGAGGAGCAGCTGTGCAGGATCTGAAATAAGGCTACCAACTGATTCTAAAATTCCCAATAAATAGTCAATAAATATTTAAACTTCTTGTGTGCAAATCCATGCTTAAAGTGCAAAGTGCTTGATAAGGTGCTTTTAATAGAGTGAAAGGTGTGCTCTAAAGTGCTATACAGATAATATAATATAAATAAATGCAGTAAGGGAGTCCTCTTCCTTACAGGGTGATATGGTACTACAAGGTCATTAAGATAAGATGGGGCCTGATTATTTAAGACCTTGTATGTGAGGAGCAGGATTTTGAATTCAATTCTTGATTTAACAGGAAGCCAATGAAGGGAAGCCAATAGGTTCAAGGTTCTTTATTTGTCACATGCATAGTTACACATGTATAAGACACAGTGAAATGTAACCTAGGGCCCAGATGGCTTGGGGATAGAAGCTCCTCTTGAGTCTCTCTGTCCTTGCCCGGATGGTGCGGAACCTTCTTTGTAGAAGTTGGAACAGTTTGTTGCCAGGATGGGACGGGTCCTTCAGTATCTGTGCTGCTCTAGTCCGGCACTTCCTGGGTGTAGGTGCCCTGAAGCGGTGGGAGAGCAATCCTGCAGCAACCACAATGTGATGCTCTGTGTGAGGATGCTCTCCACAGTGCCCGTATAGAAAATCATGAGGATCTTTGGAGAGACTCTGAACTTCCTCAGTTGTCGTAGGTGATACAGGCGCTGCCTAGCCTTTTTGGTCTGAATGAATGAATGAATGAATAAATGAATGAATGCTTTATTGGCCATATGCAGGTTGCCCCACAGAGGAATAGCACCCCCCCCCCCCCCCCCCCCCCCCCCCCCCCCCGACTTACACACACAACAAAGACATCACATGGGAATACAGTCGGAGATCGGCAGCGTTGGGAGAATAACACTGAAAAAAATACACAACAATGGGAAAAGTACAAGAGGAAAAAAAGAGACCTCTTCTCACGCTGGGCACCTATGGGAGGACAGCATGAGAACAGGAAACAAAAAAACTCCTCTGCACAGAGAGCACATTAATGTCCACATTACAACATCAGAGCACATGACAAGCCACAGGGGATGGATAGGGTGGTGGGGGGTAATCCGAAGGAACACAGCAGTCGTCCTGCACCATGCTATCATTTCAGCGCGGCACACAGACCTGCTGTCTTCCCCCGCAGGAACAAGCATCGAAGGCGTTTGGAAGGGAGGGGGATGAGTGCGTGCTTATCAGTGTAAGTGTATGTGTGTGCGTGTCCATAGTTCAGCTGAGACAGTGTCCTTCGGCCTATCAGGCTAAGTAAACAGTCCTCCAGCCGATCCAGGTGTCCTTCATGGGATGGGAAGAATAGTCATCACACAGTCGTTATCAGGGAGTTGTTTTGGTAGGCTCCAGCCTTGGGCCTGAGCAGCTGGCGCCATGGTGTCCAAATGTAGAATATTGTTGATTTCTCCTTTATGCGAGCAGTGAATTTAGCACTCTGACACTGGGGCCTCGATTTCCCGTTGGAGCGCTGCGAGCCTCCCCATGATGGTATCAAGCTTCTGTTCCGTGGTGTTGTCATTCTTTTGATTCTGAGACCCCACAGCTGCAGTGAGCCGTTCTGCGATGTTATCCAACTTCCGCTCAAGGGTGTTATTGTGAGCAGGCCCCTCTCTGATGTATCCCATCATACGCTCAATGGTGTTAGTTTGAGTCTTCACGGCAGCTGTAAGCGTCTCCAAGGTGTTGACCATGCTGCGTTCGGTGTGGGAGGCCGCGCCTCGTCCCATCGCTTCAATTCCAGCGGTCAGCTTAGGGGGGGTTTGAACAGCTGGTTCCGCTCTCTTATTTCTCCGATAAGTCAGGGCCAAGCCAGCTCCGATCAGCAAGAACCCTGTTATCATGGTTCCGAATAGGTAAATATCCTCAGCGTCCTCGATAGACAGTCCCGCCAGGCACAAGATCCTCCAGGTCTGCCACCCATCCATCGTGTATCCGGCAGGGAAAGTCCCTCCAGGGTACTCGGGCTCTCCCGAGCCCAGACTTCTCGTTGAGAAGAGGGTGTCAATAGCATTCAGAGACCAGTTGATCAAATCCATAATTCTCTGTTAGGTTTTAGAGAACGACAGTGAGAGACTGTTCCAGGGAAAAGTAGTGCACACGAGACAAGACAGGACACAAGAGGCTAAGCAGGGAAGATAAGGGGAAGGAGGAGAGGAGAAAAAGTGCGACCGCCTTCACAGAGAGCCAAGCAAGACCTGGACCTGAATGTGGGCAGTCCTTGTCAGGTCTGAGGAGATGTGGACATCAAGATACTTGAAGGACTACATCCTCTCCACTGGAGCGCCATTGATGATAATGGGGGGCTCAGCCCCAGTGCAGGGGACCTCTGGTGCATCGGCCCTACTAGGGGGCTCTCTAACTGGTGGGGAGGTTGTTATATCTTTGCAGGTGGTCTCCTCACTACAGGAGCTCACTCTGCAGGTGGGGGGAGAGATATAGGAGAGGTGGAGAATGAACTCAACCTGGGTGTCTATTGTCTTGTGTAGTTTGGGAGATGATTGGATGATGGGGTGGGTGCAGTTTTCTCTGGGGTGGAGTCGGGTGGGCTGCCCCGGACTCTGTGGGGCTGGGTGGTGCTGCGGGCCCCGGTCCGGATGGGCCTGGGCCTCCTTGCCCTGGTGGGTTCCAGAGTGTGGGGGTGCCTACTGGGGTCAGCGGGGGAGCTGGCCCCAGGGAGGGGCCGCTTGCCCCTCCCTTTCTTCCCTCCCCATCTCCAGCTGCCTCCCTATTCCCGCTCTACCACACCCACCCACACACGCAGGGCTTGGGGTGCAGGTATGTCACCAGGGTGCAGGGGAGGCACTCCCCCTCTGTCCCCTTCTGGCCGCCTGTGCCTCAATTTTATTCTGCAACCTAGACATCCACATTACTCACACTCTCACATAACACATACATATAGGGCCTTGGGGGTGGGAATGTTTTACAGCATCCAGAGGATGGTCGGTGTACTCCAACACACCTCAGGCGCTGGTGCCCTACCCTCAATTTTAAATGCATATAGACACTAAGGGTTTTCGGGAAGAGCCGTGCTGCTCTCTGAGAGGAAGCTCGTACCATGCTCTCCTGAGTTTTAAATGCACTTTAGAACAGCACACAGCAACACTACATATGAGCGGCGTACTGCAGATAAGGAGGTGGTCCGCTTGCCTCCACCCCAGAGAGAAGAGTTACATCTCCTGGGTCTAGGTGCGGCTTGCCCCTCTGAGGGCGGGGGTACCTGGACCTGGGATATAGAGTATGTTTGGAGAGTGCGACTGTCTGTGCAGTGTCTATTTGTGTCTGTCTACACGTTGGGTGAGTGCCGAGTATTTGGTTGTGCATATGGGGTGGGAATGCACGTTTGTGTCCGCGTGCGCCTGTTCGTCTGTGTCTATATGTCAGGTTGGGTCTTAGACTCAACCTCTCTGGGTACATCTCAGGCCCTCTAAAGTACGGAGGCCTATCTCCCCTCACCACACTCCCTGCCGGTGGCTGATGCCCTCAGACGTTGGTGTGTTGGTGGGCGCTCATGTATGTACCGGCTCACTCCTGGTGGCCGATTGGCGGGGCCGGGCGCCTGTGGCCCGGCTGGGCCCCTTCCTCTCTGGCACAGCTGGCTGCCGGCAGAGCCCGCGGGCACGCCACTGCAACCCCCTCTGGCCTCTGCTCCCTAGCTGCGGGGTGAC
Organism: Maylandia zebra; assembly: GCF_041146795.1. Classification (NCBI taxonomy): domain Eukaryota; kingdom Metazoa; phylum Chordata; class Actinopteri; order Cichliformes; family Cichlidae; genus Maylandia; species Maylandia zebra. The sequence goes on along the minus strand of NC_135169.1, from coordinate 4,840,365 downwards.
CTCTCCTTTGGGGCTCTCCTCAGCTCTTCCCAGGAGGGTGGCACGGTTCCCCCCCCTTTTTGGTGGTCCTCCTCGGTCCTCGTACTCTGTGGCCTCTGGATATCTGGGGCCTGGATCTCCTCCATAGCTGCTTCATGCCCTGGGGGACGGGGCTGTGGCTCCCCACACTCCCTAGCAGATCGTTACATGGAGAAACCTTTGGAATACAAGCATGCTGATCCACACAGGTGTGCACACAGGTGTACACACGGGTGTTCACAGATGCGGACTACAGCTTTCTTGGCTGCTGCCTCAAAGCACATTGTGCGCTGTCTATCTTGCGTGCTGCACAATATCGTTCATTATTTAGTATCTACTGTTATCTACTGCTAGATAGTTTTTTGTGATGGTGCTGTTTTTTTTTATTATGTTGCTCTTTGTTGTTTGCTTTCTCTTCTGTTTTTTTTCTCCATACAGGTGACCCAGGTGTTTTTTTTGTTTTGTTTGTTTGTTTGTTTTTGTTTTTTTTTCTTCCCCCCCTTCTCACCGTCTCTTCTCCCCTTTGGTTTTCTTTCTCTCCCTCTCTTTCTTTCATTCTTTCCCCCTGTCCTATCCCCCAGTCATGTCTGTCCCGTTTGTAGCAACTGAAAATAAAATAAATTCATAATTATAATAAAGGTCAATCAAATGGACCAATATGGCAAGGCCATGATGATCCACTTGGTAAAATAAATCTGCTTGGCATCTTTCTTGGCCTTAAGACAACAATTCTGATGGCTAAAGATCCAAACGGGACACAAAAAAAAAGCACCACCAGCTCCTTGGTCTTGATGCCAGATTCTTCACTTTGTCCATGTAGGCCGCCTCATCGTTGTTGGAGAATACAGGAGAAATCTTCTCTCTCTTTCTAGTCCCTGTCAGTACTCTTGCTGCAGCATTTTGGATTAACTGAAGGCTTTTCGGGGAGTTTTTAGGACATCCTGATAATTACAGTAGTTACAATGCATTTGTGTTGCTGTACTTGAACAGGATTTAGTATTACCTCAGAACCTCAGGGCTCAAAAACTCAGTTGTCAGAGGATACATGCATTTGATAGTTAATGGATTACACGGTTCTACAGGGGCTTTGGTGCAGCCATTGCCATAGTCTGATAATGTAACTGCATCCAGTTTACTGACAATGCTAACACAGTGGTAATCTTCTAATGTAGACATTACTATATCTATTACTGTGTAATCAGCCCCTATACTTCAAAGATGACATTTTGTTAAGCCACTAGCACCTTGTTACCATCACCTCTGTTGTCTGTTCCCAGAACCTGCACAAGCTTATTTCCATTTGTTTCCTATTCAACTAACTTGATTTTCCTAATGATTTGCATTTTGGTGAGACGGAGTCACCTTTTGGTCACCTTCACATGTTTCGTTAAGCCCTGAGGCCTATCATTTTTGTTTCAAAGGAACTTTGGTAGGGTCACATGACCCTACAAAGTCAATATATCTATTACATTGTACATTCCTGCAGAAAAAATAGAAGCAATATTAAAGAGATAAAATAAGATTCACCGTCCTTAGGCCAGGAAAGGTGTCTCATTCTCTACTGTCAGAAAGTAAACTTGTATTTTTGTTTTAAATTAATCAGTTAGGGACACACAAATTCTGCAGGAAGTTCACTCCGTACACGTGTCCTAATTTGACAGTAAAATATGTGTGAAGAACAAAGAAAAACCTCTTTGAACATCAGCTTCAGTCAGCAGATGAAAAGATAAGTTGTCAGGTAAGTCGTCATTAATTTATCACTCTGATTTAAACATTTTGAAATAGACAGGCTTTGGGTGTCCAATTGTGTCAAGACTATAGATCTACAGATTATAGATTTTAAATATTCAAAAAATATTGCATGTAATTATTGTAGACATGCGCACCAAACTATGTACTAAGAAACCTTTTTTTTTTTTTTTTCTTTTTTTTTTAAGCGCTATACAAGTACAGACCATTTAAATAACAATGTCAAGCTAAGAGGATGCCAAAGAAGATGTACTAAGAAACCTATTATACATTACCTTGTTTTACTGGAGATAATGATAAGATAAGATAAAACTTTATTAATCCCTCGGGTGGGTTCCTCTGGGACATTCGGTTTCCAAAAGCACAGCACCGACAGAAGTTACAGTTACAGAATATTATATATATACACACACACACACACACACACACACACACACACACACACACACACACACACACACACACACACACACACACACATATATAAATACAGAGACATATATAAATAAAATATACGAAGGGGATAAATAGAATAAATAGGAATAAAAATAAAAATACAAGTGAATTGCACATTTCAAGTATGGAGTCTATTGCACCATTGACTATTAACAAAAGGTATTGCACAGTGAGGTGAAGAGGCACTACAGCTTAGTTGTTCCCCCCTCCTTTGTCCTCCTGTCTCCCCTCCCTCTCCCCTCCAGAGAGGAGTTAAACAGTTTGATGGCGTGTGGGACAAAAGAGTTTTTAAGTCTGTTAGTTCTTGTCTTGGGGAGAAGCAACCTGTCACTGAACAGACTCTTCTGGTTGTTAATGGCCGTGTGCAGAGGATGCCTGGCATTGTTCATAATGTCCAACAGTTTTTTTAGTTTTTAATGAATCTTAAATGACAAGAATGGGTGATAATAATTATGGTACAATAATAATCATGATGACTATATCTGTTGTACAGATGCCCAGAATGGAAGAAACCTGTTTACTGCTCATCCTGCTGCTCTCAGGTCAGTAATATTAATATTTTAAACATTTGAATTATAACCCATGATCATAATGGGGAAAAAAACTGATGTTATTTGGGTAATCAGATTGCATGTTAATTTTTTAAAATTAGATATTTATTAACACATCTAACACACAGACAGAGAAAATCTTTATTTTCTCATACCGCAATACCTGCATTCATTTTAAATATAAGTTCTTTATTTTTTCACATTTATATCTTTGATTTATTGAAAATCTTTGCAGTTTTTTCTGTAATATTAAATCTAACAAACTTCATCCTTCGGCTGCATCATTAGGGATCAATATGTTTCTTTTTCTAGTTGTTTTTCTCCTCATTCTAATTAGTACTGATATTAACCGCATCGCGAGGTATTGCTAGTGCTGGTTCCAAGCCCAGATTAAAGGGGAGAGTTGTATCAGGAAGCCACTGTGGTTGCCGTCAATCTCTAAAATGAAAAGACGTTTGAAGTCTGAGTACTCCAATACAGGAGCAGATACCAACTTTAACTTTAGGACCTCAAAACTCTCTTCATGCTCGCATGTCCAGGGAGTGCTCACGACCTCTCCTGATCCCCACTTTGACCTACTTGCCAGCCAAGTAAGCCATCAATTTATGTAGGGGAACAGCCAACATGGCAAACCACCGTACAAAGTGCTCGTAGTAACTAAACAACCGCAGCTTAGACACTTGGCGAGGGTGTTCCCACCTAGCCACTGCCGCAGCCACTGAAAGTGTGCACAAGCTTAGCCTTAACATCAGGTGCACACTGTTTTACTTGCTCAATCGAGGCCATCAGAGCCGAAGAAAACTCCCGCAATATCTCTCCCTCATGCTATTGACTGGAGAAAAAGGCTTGCTGCATGTAACATATGATTGAACATTACCATATAGCTCAGGCGTGTTTCCAATCAACACAACACGAACAGCAGAAAGGGAGATAGAGACAGAGCGGTGGAGTGGGGAGAGTAAGTATTGGGGGGCGCATTTTAATTAGATTTATCTGTTTTATAAAGTGATATTTTCAGTGTGAATTTATACAAACAGGAATTACTTTTGTAAATGCAGGATCAAATTTTTTTAATGGTGCTCTTTAGCCATTGATCTGAAAGATAACTGTTTGTGTTAGAAGCAGCTTCGCTGGATTTGTTTTTAACTTGGTGAAACATAGTGTGAACCTTTTTTTTAAATTCAGTATTTTTACAGGTTTTCACTGTGTCGTCTTTCTGGAAAATGTAGGCCAACTTGTGAAATGAGAGCGTGCACCGCTCTTCAGAACTGTTAGCTTTGCTCCTTTCATGTGTCCTCTGTTGATAAAACTGATTTTTTATGGATCTTAATGTTTAGAGACAATAGCGAGGTACTGACCTGTGTGTCTCAATAAACTGTAGATGTTTAATTCTACATATTATTTGTCTCGCACAGAGTTTGTTTGGCTATAAAGGCTCGGGAACTTTCCAAAATGATGTAGAGGCAGCTTTAGCTTGATCAATTTATTACAATTTCAGTTTCTGGGAAGTTTTCAGCTTTCTCTCCTGTGGCTATGAACAGTATGGCTGGTGCAAGTTTTTTTGTTTACTTCTGAAAATGAACGTGCTTGTGGACAATTCGTGTTGAAGCCCTTTCTTTAATTGTTATTTCTCTGGGAGCAGTGAAGACACAAACTAGGACTTACAACTTTTGCCGTGCCCCAGGGGACAGTGCGAGGTTGTGCTGCAGATCCCAGCATGAAAGCTGAGGGTCAAGCCAGCCGGTGGAAAGACCGGTTGATGCCTGGGCGCGCGTTGGAGCCGATTTTGTTACCCAGACAGAGCGTTTCTGACAGTCGGTTGTTGTTTATGCAAAAGAGAATACCAACAATACAACATGTTGCTCTGCTCCAAGACATCCGCGGTCCTTTCACACGGTAAGCATGTCTGTTATAGCCTGCGCTTCATAAATGTCTGTCAGCGCTGATTATTCAAACCGCGCTTAAAACGTGACATGTGTGTGTGCATGTGTGAGTGAGATGCTGCATGTGCTACTATGTGAGTGTGTGCTTGCAGAAGGAAGGTCATGGCAGGAGCTTTTTTTGAATGCATTTCCAATCAGCTTTTCTTTTACAAGAAGTGTAGTTCATATATCGAAATAAATGTATTTGTCACAGTTTGCCGAGGCAAACTGCGTGGAGTTTGAAGACTGGACCCAGGTGCAGACATTCTAACATCTGTTGTGTGGGAGAATATTGAGTTGATTTTTGTCAATCGGGTGGGTTTTCCAGCTTTGTGTTCTGGCCGTTTGCTTTTGTTTTGTGCGTGTTTATTATATCTGAAAACGGGAAAAAGGTAAAATGTCAAAAATCTGCTTCCATAATATAAATATCATTAAATAACTTTAGAAAAACTTCCACTTTACTCTTTACATGTAATGTTGTAAAAATATATATTTTATTGTTTAATTAATCTGAAAATGTTAGTCTGCCAAATGTGCAGCAATTTCATTTATTTATTCTCTTTAGCTGATAGTTGATGGGGCCCAGGTAGACTGTAAAACTGCATCTCTACCAGTTTCTGTGCACTCCAGCCTCCTCTGTTCCATGTGAAGGGATTTCCCTTAAGGCAGGAGAAATTATCTCCACGAAAAGGAACAGGTTCGGCCATCACACACTAGAACAAATTCCCTTCTTAAATAAAAATGGAAAAGGGCTACTTTAAATGCATCATGTTTTTAATTTGCAAGTTCATAAGCATTTTCCTTTCCATTTCACAATCAATTCTACCCCCAGGTCAAAAATATGTCTGGGAAAATTTCCCTAATATAATATTATTTATAAATACACCTGTCTAGCGGTTAATTGCACAAGTACAAGGAGGCAGGACCTCAGAGCAGAAGCATACTCCATAATGTGTTGTACATTATTATATGTATATTTTGTGTAATGTGGTATTTTTCAATTATTGTATTTACCAACATCAATAAGTCACAAGCAAAGAAAGACCACACCATGGTGCATGTTTGAACAAGGAGAGTTTACTGGTCAAAATTATTTATTAAACAAATAAACCACATTTTTTTAACCACCAAAGAATACACGTTCAAAGCAACACAATGGAGGCCCAATATCAGACAGAATTCCACTCTGTAGAGTGGGCAATCATAATGAAGCGGTTTTATTTTGTGGATTCAAGTTGCTCTTCATATTTTTGGCCACCAGATGTCACCAGAGAGGACTGTGTTGAAAAGCTTCGAGTAGTGAACTATTTTTCAATACAAGCTTCAGTACTTCAGAAAGCTTCATTTGGCCATCACTACTAAACATGGCAATGATGATGAGCATGCATATATATATATATATATATATATATATATGAAAACCTGAACGCAGGACTTGGCACGGGAACAACACAGACGATCCAACAAAGACTGAATGAGAACGCACAGACTAAATACACACAGGAGGCTAATGAGAGAAGTGGGAACACATGGGGGACAGCTGACACACATGAACATAACGACGTCACAGTGGAAGAGTAAAACTAAACACGATGAACACAGGAACACCAGACCTCTTCAAAATAAAACAGGAAACATAAGACGCAGACATGACAACCTGAACTACAACGTAAGACACAGACATGAAACACATGAAGTGCAAGGGACACTTAACATGGGTGGAAGACACAAGGGGAATCTAATAACAAAGAACTATAACAACCTAGGCATAATAAAAAATGAACTTAGAAAACCTGAAGGGTTTAAACATAAACTAAAACTCAAAACGCTGGGTCAAAAGACCCAGGATCGTGACAGTATTCTTTTCGATAGTTTATAAATATGAAACTTTTGAGTTCATGCACATTGTGAAACAAGAACCTAATGTTTTTAATAGATGACTCACAACACTAAACTCTAATTTCAGTGGTTTATTTTAGGTTTAAAGAATATAGCATCTGGTAAGACGATGAGTTTTACTTCTCACTGTCCGTGTTATGTTGTAGTATCCATTTATCATATATGCTACTTTCTTCTGTTGACTGTAAAATGTTTCATTGTATTCATGAAATAAATCAGAATTTCACTGTCTGCATCTTTTACTGTTTTGCTGCTTTTGTTCACTCCAAGTTTGACAAAACCTACAGACATCCAAAGTTAACTCACTAGCAACGTGGAGCAGTCTCAGTGTATTTAGCTGCTTTTTTCCCTAAACACAATCAGCTGACTGAGAGAAATGCCTGTAGTCCTCACTTTGGTCATTGTGAACGTTGAAGGAGATTTGTTCCATAGACACTGTATACTAGTGCTTCCTACACTTAATTCAACACAATGTTCTATTTAAATCCAGATTCCTTTTATAGTTTGCAGTGAAATGTGTTAAACCGTTGCTTAACGGGCCAGAAGTACAAGTCACTCTTTACTGAAACATTGTAGCTTTATATTGTAGGGTAGACCCTACAATAATACATTGCAACAAATTTGTGACAAGAACCCAACAATCATATGACTCTCTATGAATGAGCAAGCAATTTGGCAACAGTAGGGGTTGGAAAACTAAATTTTTTAACTCCAACAGAACCAGGATCAGGGAGAGGCGGCCATCTTTCAAGGAAAGTAAAGGTTGAAACCTAATCTTGAAAGTAGAGATAGTGTCTGTCTCCTGAATCCAAACTGAAAGCTGGTTCCACAGAAGAGGGGCCTGAAAGCTGAAGGCTCTCCCTCCCATTCATCATCTATCCCCAATATAAACTACATGTTTTTACCTCTTTCATCTGCTTGTGTGGCGTAAGCCCTGGTGATAAACACAGCACAGAACTATCTTTTATGTTTGTAAGTTACTTTGTAACTTCCCACCTCTAGTTAGTCTCCATATAATATGACTATTTAAATGGTTGTAATTTTTATTTTTGTAAATTTGTCTTTTTCAGTGATTCGCCCAGTTTCCACTATAAAAAACCTTTGTTTTATTTTTCTCAGGAGGACTTTCCACTCTTCCTCCCCACTCCAGAGAATACCACTTTGTGAACCAGCCGATGACCTGGACTGAAGCTCAGAGTTACTGCAGAGAACACTTCACTGACTTGGTCACCATCTACAACAGCGACATCAACCAACTGCTTCTCTCAGTTTCACCAAGGATCAATGACTGGGCTTGGATAGGACTCTATGATGATCGTTACAGCTGGAAGTGGTCCATGGAGGAAAAACTTTTCTATGTTGGCAGTAAACATGAATTTTTGATCTGGGCTAACGGTCAACCAGACTGTGTAAATGCAAGGGAATACTGTGTGGCTCTTCAGGGACAAACACAGATGGATGATAGACCCTGTGGAGATTCTTACCCTTTCCTGTGTTACAATGGTAGGAAAAAGATTTGTTGCCCTTGATATCCCTACAATTTTATGAGATTCAGAATGTGTGTTTCAATTCATCCTTTTTTGCAGCCAAAAACACAAGTTACATCTTAGTGAAGGAGAGCCGCTCCTGGTCAGCGGCTCAGTCGTACTGCAGGACATACCACACAGACCTGACCAGTATAAGAAGCAAAGAGGAGAAATCCAACATCACGCTCACTTTGAATGGATCATGGGTTCAGTATGTGTGGATTGGTCTCTACAGGGATCCCTGGGCCTTCTGGTCTGACAACACAACCTCCACATTCACTAACTGGGCGCCTTTTGAGCCTAGAAACTATTATCACACTGAGTACTGTGGAGCATTTTATTTAAAGACGGGGACATGGGAAGATGGCCCCTGCACCACCAGATTCAGTTTTTTCTGTTTCACAGGTGAGGTCCAGAATGCAAACACTGTAAGATCCTGTCATCATGTAAAACACTAATGTTTGTGTTGTTATATGTGGTTCATTTTTAGCAGTGACAAAGCAAACAGTGGTGAAAATGAAGCTTCAGTCAGAGGCAGATATGCACAGCACAGAGATCCAGCAGCAGGTTTCACAGCAGGTCAGCAGTTCAGTCACCAACACAAACTTGACACAAGTTCAAACTATGCTTCATGTTTTTCATCATCTGCACATTTTGTCCAGCTGTCAGGCCTCATGCTGTCAGAAGGACTGACAGACTTCAGGATTCGTTGGAGGAAAGTCCAGAGTTACCGTGACGACCAGTCGAAGAAGCAGGATGTGGACGGTGGCTGCAAAACTGAAGACTGACTGGACTGAACCACTTCATGTGTGAAGTTAATAACATGCTGTGCTGAGCTGTCTCATCTTTTAAATCTTTCAATATTTCAGAGTGTAAAGTTCCACCAACAGCTCATTTGTTCAGCTGCAGTTGTAGTTTGGTAGAAAGTCTTTAATCAGAGGTCCACTCACTAGTTTTCCCTGATAGGCTCTGGTCTCTTGTTTTTGTTCTGCAGTGTCTCTTTTAAAAGCTTTGACACTGTCCTTCTGCTTTTGCTTTGATGGTTGATAACTATAAAAATATCAGCCATAAATAGGTCCATGAGAGCCCCAAACCTTACCTGACTTCAAATTTGATCAGGATATCAGCTGCAATGATTCTGGCTGTTCTCGTATCTGTAAAGTTAACTTCAATTGAACTTTAGTGGCTGGGAGCAAACTCTAGCATATTCAGAGTTATTGTTATGATAATAGTTTTTGCTGTCACGGTTCTGGGTCTTTCTGTTCTTGTGTTTTTTATATTATGGGTTATGTTTTGAGTCCTTTGTTGTACTGTGTTTGTTATTTCCCTAGGTTTCAGTTATGGTTATCATAGGTTTATTTCTTAGGTTTTGTAATATGGCTTCCCTGTGTTCCATGTTGTGTCTACTGTGCCTTTCTGTACCATGTTTCAGGTCCCTATGTTCTGTCTCCCCAGTTGCTGTTAAGTTTACATGTCTAGAGTTCAGTGTGTTTCCTGTTTTACTTTGAAGGTCCGTGCCTCATGTCAGTGTTTCTAGTTTTGCTTCCCTTGGCTCGTCCAGCCTGATTACTCCCAGCTGTGCTCTCCTTCTCTGTCTCATTACCTCGTTATCCCCCAGTATATTTAACCCCTGTGTTTCTCTTTGTCAGTATCATAGTCTCTCTCATGGCTGTGTTTCCCTGTGTGATAGTTATCCTTGTCTCAGTTTAGTTTTGTTATATTTTTTGTGCCGTTCTGCAATAAAGCAGCTTTTTGAGTTTAATTCCTGTGTGGTGAATTTTGCGTTTGGGTCCTTCTCCTGCGTGCACACAGCCGCGTTTTTGCCTTTTACCTTTTCCTCCCATATATGTTGGAAAATGTACCACACACTCCAGGTCTACTTTTGGTATTGTATCTTTCAGCTAATTTCAAATTATATTTAAAAGGTTATTGATAGTGATGGGCAGATGAAACTTCATGAAGCACTGAAGCTTTTCATCCAATTGGTTCATCCCAGCGCAAAGCTTCTTGAAGCTTCATTTGCTCTAGTAGGACACCTACTGGACGTAAAAATAGTAGTTGGCATGAATTTGAAGAGTGTGGCCTTTTGCACACAGCCTGTAAATGTCAACAACAAAAGGAGTGTGTAAAACATGTATATTGTAGTGATGGCAGCATACTGTGTATATTTATACTGGCAGTATGGAAAATGATTATTTGGAAATGCTTAAAATGGAAATGATCATTTACTGTGAGGTGAGGTGTGGTTGGGGTGTGGACAGTGGTTGTGCTTTTGTAACGTTGAGGTATGAACAGCTACACAGTCCTGCCTGTTCAATTTAAATTATGTAAAAACTACATTTTCACTTCTTTTATGACCTTTTTAGTGGGGAAAAAATAGCTAGGATTTAACTATTTAACAAATCTTTTGAATCATTTGTCCTCCACAATGCTAAATGGCTGGGAGTCCTCAATCACCATGCTAACCAGGTCTCCATCTATTGGAGATTGTTCTCCTGAGGAAACACAATAAAGACAAAGCACAAATATAAATATCACACATGTAACTTATAACAGCTGTATAATATTGTTATATCATTTAGTAACATTACTGCATCCTATATTATCATTGCATTTGATGGCTCACCTGGTCTTGCTCCACAATCGGTGTCCCCCTTATTCTCATGCAAAGCTCTGTAGTGCCTAAGCATGGATGAGGTGTTGTTATATCCCAGCTCCCTGGCACATAGCAAACACTTCACCTCCTTTCCTCCACAGTGCTAAATGGCTGGGAGTCCTCAATCACCATGCTAACCAGGTCTTCATCTATTTCAGATTGTTCTCCTGAGGAAAGCACAAATATAAATATCACACACGTAACTTATTACAGTTGTATAATGTTGCTATTAGTGATGGGTCGGTCGCAAACGAAATGGCTATTAGAGCCAGATCTTTGACGTGAACGACGCGAGCCGTGGGTTTTTTTTTTCTTTCTCTCACCCTCTCTCTCACACTTTTTTCCCGCTTCACTCAGCATGTGAGCCTTGTGCTTTACGCTGGGAAGAGGGGGGAGAGGCGGTAGTTACACTGAGGCTACGTCCACACGTACACGGGTATTTTTGAAAACGAAGATTTTCCGTTTTCATTAATAAAAAAAATCCCGTCCACACATAAAAGCCAAAAACGAAGGAAAACGCTGCTAGGAACATGCCGCAGCAGCAGGTGGTGCTATATTCCTATCCGTGTAGAAATGTTGGCCAATCAGAAGTCTCCATCGAAAGCATACTAACGTACTGCATAGGCGTATGGTACGCTAGCTGCACAGTGGCTCAGAGGAAAGCACTCCAGGGAGTAATCAACGCTGCCCAAAGGACAATCGGCTGCCCTCTCCTCAAACTGAAAGACCTACACAGTTCCCGCTGCCTCAAAAGAGCCCATAACATCATAAAGGACACCTCACACCCTGGACACTCCATGTTCGAACTGCTGCCTTCAGGTAAACGGTATAGAACAACATACACAAGGACTAACAGACTCAAACACAGTTTCTACCCAATTGCAATATCATGTCTCAATGCTACTAAAAGTAGATGACTTTCATTGCCCCTGTTGTCATTTGTGCCCTTGATGTTGGAATGCTTTCAGACACGTTTTGTTGGATGCGCTAACAAATTGACTGAGTGATTGATTGTTTGAGTGATATATCAACTAGGTCGTATGTTGAGTGTCTGTATGGGGCCTTAGGCCTGGATTGCTTGGGTGTATTTACTGTATGAGAATACTGTATTTTATATGTATTTCTATCTTTTATATCATATCTATTATAGTTTTTAAGTATTTATCTTTCGTGATGTTGCACTGACCGGAGACATCTTTCAATTTCATTGTACTTGTGACAATGACAATAAAGAATATTCTAAATTCTAAATTCTAAAGTCAGTAAGTCTGGGTGGGAGTAAACAAAGATGGCGCATAGAAGCAGAACTGAGTCGTATGTGTGGAGGGACAGTAACTGTGTGTGTATATTTAAGCATTTAAACACTGCAGAGAGTAAAATTAACAGTAACAGTATTTTGTCTACGTCCGCCATTGTAGAAATTCATTTCACCGAAACAATAACGTGGCGCACAGTGTGACGTCAAAAAATGAGCACACCTTTAACGCTGCGTTTTCTCTGTTGACCTCATCCACATGTAAACGCAAAAACAGAGTTTTTAAAAATACCCGGGTACGTGTGGACGTAGCCTGAGTAGCACAGGAACAGAGCAGGAGGGAGAGACAGAGAAAGAGCCAGGGACTAGTGATGTGCGGATCGATCATGAAATATCGATTCCTCCCATACCAATCATTTATGTTTGAGAATCGATTCTCACATTAAAATATCGATATATTAGTAATTTAGGGTACACTCAGAAAAATAAAGGTGCCAACTGGAACCAAAAGTGGTTCTTTAGACTGATGCCATAGAAGAACCTTTTTTGGTGCCACAAAGAACCTTTCAAACAATGGTTCTTTGAAGAACCTTTTCTTTCAGTGGTTCATTGAAGAACCTTTAAAGGTGCCGCAAAGAACCATCAAGAAATGGTTCTTTGGGGAACCTTTAATGGTTTTCCAAAGAACCTTTTTAAAAACGGTTCTTTAAAGAACCATTTTAAATCTTTCAAAATAAAAATGTATCATAAATTAAATTTGAGCAGGGTAAAATAAACACGAGCACAGCATAGACATATATTAATGGTTTATTGTCATTTTGTAGTTACCAAAAGACAAAAAGGCATTTTAACCCTCAGCACAACATCACTACTAATACATGTCACATATTAGTGTTTTAAACAGTAATAATTAAATATATTTGCTATACTATAAATAAATATATATAAATACTATAAATGGTAAATGGTAAATGGCCTGTATTTATATAGCGCTTTTACTAGTCCCTAAGGACCCCAAAGCGCTTTACATATCCAGTCATCCACCCATTCACACACACATTCACACACTGGTGATGGCAAGCTACATTGTAGCCACAGCCACCCTGGGGCGCACTGACAGAGGCGAGGCTGCCGGACACTGGCGCCACCGGATAACACAACAATTAATACATGTATTGTTTAATTAATAAAACATCAGAAAGTGATAAAACACATTAGAAATAGCAATAGCTTCATAACAGACCAATAAATCAACACATTTTCATCAGCAGATGAAATAAAAATGTTCAATAAAAATATTTCAACAACAAGTTTATGATTAAAATGATCAATGAACTTCAGCCTAACGCTATGTAATGTACGTTTCATGTTGTACTCATGGTCCTTTGTTAGTCCAGTTTAGGATAATGTCTTGCTCCACAATCGGTGTTCCCCGTTTTCTCATGCAAAGCTCTGTAGTGCCTAAGCACAGATGAGGTGTTGTTGTTACAGTGGGGCAAAAAAGTATTTAGTCAGCCACCGATTGTGCAAGTTCCCCCACTTAAAATGATGACAGAGGTCAGTAATTTGCACCAGAGGTACACTTCAACTGTGAGAGACAGAATGTGAAAAAAAAAAAATCCATGAATCCACATGGTAGGATTTGTAAAGAATTTATTCGTAAATCAGGGTGGAAAATAAGTATTTGGTCAATAACAAAAATACAACTCAATACTTTGTAACATAACCTTTGTTGGCAATAACAGAGGTCAAACGTTTACTATAGGTCTTTACCAGGTTTGCACACACAGTAGCTGGTATTTTGGCCCATTCCTCCATGCAGATCTTCTCGAGAGCAGTGATGTTTTGGGGCTGTCGCCGAGCAACACGGACTTTCAACTCCCGCCACAGATTTTCTATGGGGTTGAGGTCTGGAGACTGGCTAGGCCACTCCAGGACTTTCAAATGCTTCTTACGGAGCCACTCCTTTGTTGCCCGGGCGGTGTGTTTTGGATCATTGTCATGTTGGAAGACCCAGCCTCGTTTCATCTTCAAAGTTCTCACTGATGGAAGGAGGTTTTGGTTAAAATGATTCTAATTCAGTGAGTATACATGTTTCATATCGGTATAGTCTATAACTATATTATTTTCTGTAGCCCACATAATTTCAGTTACATAAAACATGTGAATTTCCTTTTGTATACTGTATAGCCTGAATAATAAATACATATGTACCTTAATGAGTATAAAATCCTGACAACATGGGGCAGTTCATTTACAAACACAAGTCTAACTTAAGTTTCACACTGGTCTGCTTGCATTTATGCAAAATGTCAGAAATCTGCACTGTCATAACAAAAATTAAAGGGTTACTTTGAGGTCCAAAATATAATTGACCATTTCTGACCACCTTTGATTTTACCTTTATTTTTTGATGTTTTGCCTTGTTTTGTATCATTCTTTTCAGTACAATCTCACACTTATTTTTTCATTGACATACTGTATTAACACAATGAAACCATATAAAAAACATAAAATTCAAGGAGTAGTACATTTTTTTACTGTAAAAACCAAAGACATATTTAGAAAAAAATTACAAGTTGAAATGCAAATATAAATTGTAAATTTTGAAAACTTGTGCACAAATTTTGTAAACAACAAAGTTCGGAGTAAAAATACAATGATGCCAGAAAAGAGTATTGCACTTAGTGTTATTGCACTTAGTGTTATAACACTTAGTGTTATTGTGTGGATGTGTGTGTTTGATCAGTTGGAGACTTTGTTGTGGAGTCTGACAGCAGTGGAGAGGAAAGACCTGTGAAATCTCTCCGTCCCACACCGTGGGTGCCGCAGCCACTGAAGGAGCTGCTCAGTGCTGTCACAGTCTGCTGCATGGGGTGGGAGATGTTGTTCAACAGGGATGACAGCTTAGCCACCATTCTCCTGTCACTCATGACCTCCACTGGGTCCAGAGGGCATCCTAGAACAGAGCTGGCCCTTCAGATCAGCCTGTTCAGTCTCTGCCTGTCCCCGGCTGAGATGCTGCCGCCCCAGCAGACCACACTGTAAAAGATAGCTGAGGCCACCACAGAGTCATAGAAGGAGTGGGCCCTCCACTCCAAACGACCTGAGTCTCCACAGCAGGTACAGCCTGCTCTGCCCTTTCCTGTAGAGGGCGTCTGAATTATGAGTCCAGTCCAGTTTGTTGTTCAGATGAACACCAAGGTACCTGTAGCTGTCCACAGTCTCAATGTCCATACCTTGGATGTTCAGTGGTTGCAGTGGAGGATGTTTGTGCCTGCGGAAGTCTACCACCAGCTACTTGGTTTTACTGGTGTTAATCTGGAGGTAGTTCAGCTGGCACCAGTCCACAAAGTCTTGGGTCAGTCCTCTGTACTCTTTGTCATCCCCATTCCCCACATTCACATACTGGTGATGGCAAGCTACATTGTAGCCACAGCCACCCTGGGGCGCACTGACAGAGGCGAGGCTGCCAATACAGTGTTTTGTTTTTTGTTTTTTTATCATAATTCTGGATTTAGTGGCCTGTCATTAAAATCTAAAAACTGGTGTATACTTTGAAGGTTGAATTTTCAACACAAGCTGAAATAGAGACTCAGTGTGGCTGCAGCTTAATGCTATGTCAGCTTAAATCAGTCATGTGATTTGGAAGTGCGGTGTGTCTGTGGACCCAAGAGAGTTAATAACACTCACCTTCATTCCATTTCCAGAATGCAGCAACCAACCACACAATGTAGAGTTCATTGTACTCTAACTAGCGTTACATCCTTTTAATCCTTTTTTTATGGAGTGAACCACCACTCACAACCACTAGCACTTTATATAGCCTCTGTGGAAATTATCCACACCCTCACTTATCTTAACTGCACTACTGTATAGCTCTGTGTAAATAATCATTCTGTACATACGATAATTTTTAACCCTACAACAAATGTAGTTTTTTTTTATTTCAGGGTCTCATAAGCCTATACTGGTGGTTTTTAAAAGTTATCTTTGACTTTATGACTTTCTGTAACATTTCTGGGATACTTAGAACTCGAATTGCACTGCTGGAAATAGTTTTTCCTGCAGGGTATAAAAATTGGTGTATTTCAAAAATAAAACTCGGAAGACACTCAAAATAAATTTCCTGTGGTAGGAAACTATTTTGTGCAACTTTTTTGTATTTACAGTTTTGAGGGATAAGCCTCTTAAATTTCTCTAACTAGAAATATATGTTAAAAAAAAACAAAAACGATTTTCAAATTTTTTGTAGTTTATTGCACTTTTGTGCAATTTATGTTGTTACTATGCACTTAATGCATATATATTGTTAAAATTTGGGTTATAATGGTTGTATTGATGTATAGCAACTTGAAATGCTCCCAAAAATGGCTCCACAGCATCTAAAAATATAATATCTGGCGGACTTGGTTCTATGGTAGGTCTTAAAGGGTTAAACAAATAGACATATTTTTTTTTACCCATAAAAATAGATGTTCAAAATAACACAAGGTTTGCCCAGTATCAGACAGAATTGTGAACTCCACTCTGTAGAGTGGACAGTCATAATGAAGCAGTTCATTTTATTTTGCAAATTCAAGCTGTTCTTCATATTTTTGGCCACCAGATGTCACCAGAGATAACTGTGTTGAAAAGCTTTGGGTAATGAACTGTTTTTCTACTCAAGCCTCAGAAAGCTTCATTTGGCCATCACTATCAATATATCACTTGCTTTATTCAGAATTCTACCTGAACCTCATTAGTCTCCACCATTAAGAAATAGGTTAGACCAAACAACACAATCTAAACAAAGAAATGGGAATAAAGGTCATTCATCCAATTGACAAACTTAATAATATGGGTAAATGGTTTGAAAAGTAAAACACTGCATACAGTACAACTCAAAAGCTTACTTTAAAGAAAATAAACAATACTACACAAAAGGAAAAACCCTTCATTTGGTTGTATCCAGGGATGCAATCGAAGATATCATATCCTTATATAAAGAGGAAGTGCTTGGTCGGCCCTTCGCACACATCTGTTTTGGATTTAGGCCTAGAAGAAAGGGACAAACAAAGGAGTGTGTAGCCAAAGCAATAAACAAACATAATGTACCAGAAATTTACCTGTCAACAGTAGAAAATTCAAATCACCTGATGGTTGAGTAGTATTTGTTTTAAAAGCGTATGCATGGATGTAAAATGTAATATGATGCTACTACAAACAAACTGAGGATGGTATCTAGAGCAAAGTTACACCAGCAATGTCTAAACTAAAGCATTATAACAACTGTAAAATAACATGAAATAAATTAGAAATATTTTTAAAGGACAAATGGTGAATAAGTTCAAGCCTACCACTTTTTCACAGTTTTATGTAGTGTGATAGTTTGTTTTTACTGCCTTGGAGCAACTGTGACCTCATCGTTTTCTCTGGGATTAATAAAGTATCTTAATACAACCCTGATGTACTCAAACTGCTTGGTTATAGATTTTAGGTACTTACATTTAACAAAAAGGCCTTAATCTTCAGTATACAGTTAGGATCAGCAAAGTTTTGGGCTGTTATCACATTGTTTGATGTGGTGAAAGTGCAGCCCCTAGTTTAGGCTTAAATGTTTCAGACCTTGCCAATAAAATTTTTGTGAGTAAACCTGGAGAAGCGTCAGCTCAAGATATTATTGTTGTCATTGCTGTGGATATTTACCTGATACACTGACTTGGTGAGTAAATGTTTACTCTTATTCAAACTGATTTTGTGGCTTCTCTTAGTTTAGCACCAGGTTTATAATCTTGCTAGCTAGTTAGTGTTAGCCTAGCGGTGCTGCTGCCGCTGGGCTCATGTTACTTAAAAATTAACACCACAGCCTTAAAAACCTTACATAAAAATATGTCTGTGAAATTTTCTGTTGATTGTTTGAAATAAAAAAGTGAGATAGGAGCCCAGACAAAATTCTTCGGGAGGTGCAGCCGTTAGGGGTGGGGTGTATTTTCAATCCATAGCCATAACTAAGTAGCTATATATATCGTGTTTAACCTGAGTAGCAAAAGACCGCAGGGGGTTTGAAAACAATACGCCACGAGTTAGTTGTGCTCGCGGACTCTATCAAGCCTTGACCTCCCGCTCAGCTGTCCCGCTGGTGGATAACTCTCCGAAAATGTGGAAGCACTTTTGCAAATATGTGATATTTTGATGAATTAAGTAGATATTTGAGCATTGCACAGCTACATTCTCATCTGAAAATATCTTCAAAGGTTATTTTGTGACCCAGAAAGGGTAGTCTGGGGAAAAGGAGGATCGCATTTGTCGGCCGCGGTTGTCAGAGCCTCTGCGTACTTGTAAGCGCGGCAATGGCGGAGGAGCGCAGCTAAAAACCCTTTAAATATTACTTTTTCTGGGTCACAAAATAAACTTTTAATATATTTTCAGGCAAAAATGTAGCTGTGTAAAGTTCAAACATTTGTTCGATTTATCAAGACGTCACATATTTGCAAAAATGCTCCAACGTTTTCGGAGAAGTCTATTTTTTTCATGCTTTGTGTCAGGTTTTGAACATCTGTGGCATCTATCAATGTCAAATCTAGCCTTTCTTTAACAACATAAGCAAACTGCTTTTATATTTAACTGACTTTTCTGTTTTATTACATTTTAAATAATAATAATAACAATAGTATTTATTTTGTTAAAAAATGTGTTTAAAAACAAGTTTTGTTGTGAAAGCTATAATCCAGATTTGTAATTAGTAATATAGCTTGTCCTTCTAAAGAATTAAGTTAAATTCCACAGTTGAATCATAAGAAACATGGTGTTACATATAATCCCTGCCATATGTTAGATCTGATCATTTTGCTTATTAGAAACTTTATATATTGGAAGTTAACTTTTAACAAGCATGTAATGATTATATTTAAATTAGGTGGTCTTTTTTCAAACACATATCTCTTCAGGCCTAAACTGACCGTGCCGATACCACACATTCAGACACAGTAGTAGATGGTGTTTTTAATACTGTATGTGTTAGTCTAATTTGGTTTTATGGGGTCTACATTGACCTTCTGTGTTGTAAGTTATAGTGATTGCACAGCCATTAAGGATCAAATCAGCTTCTAAAAAATGTTCTGTGTTTTCTCCTCTGCTTGCTTCTTACTGTCTTTGAGGCTCGGGTATTTTGGTTTTCCAATATATTAGTCACTGTCAGTGACATTTATATTAATCAGGCTGAACTTTAATCATATGGAGAACTTCAAGGCATGTTGAGGATGTCATTTAACCATTTATATCAGTGTTGGATCAAGGACACGTCTAAAACCTGCAGGACACCAGCCCTCGAGGCCTGGAGTTGGACACCCCTGACCTATGTTGTCTGTTCCTAGAACTTGTACAAGCTTAGTTTAATAGGAAACAAATGGAAATAACTTTATTTTCCTAATGATTTGCATTATGATGAGACAGAGTCACCTTTTGGTCACCTTCACGTTTCTTTAAGCCCTGAGGCCTATCATTTTCATTTCAGGGAAACATTGGTAGGGTTACATGATCATTGTTGGTCAGTTGATTGTTGGTGAATGTATCTATTACATTGTACATTCCTGTAGAAAGAACAGAAGCAACATTAAAAAGATAAAATAAAATCCACTGTCCTCGGGCCCAGAAAGGTGTCTCATCCTGTTGTCAGAAAGTAAACTTGTATTTGTGTTTCAAATAGGGACACCCAAATTCTGCAGAAAGCTCACTCCCTTCAGGTGTCCTTATTTGACAGTAAAATATGTGTGAAGAACAAAGGGAAAAACTCTTTGAACATCAGCTTTAATCAGCAGATGAAAAGATAAGTTGTCAGGTAAGTCATTATTAATTTATTACTCTGATTTAAACATTTTGAAATAGACACGTTTTGGGTGTCCAATTGTGTCAAGACTAAAGATCTCTAAATTATAGATTTTAAATATTCAAACAGTATTGCATATAATTAATTTAGACATGTGCACCAAACTATGTACTAAGAAACCTATTATAAGGACAACTTGTTTTACTGGAGATAATGAATGTTAAAATTGGTGATAATAATTATGGTACAATAATAATCATGGTGACTAAATCTGTTATACAGATGCCAAGAATGGAAGAAACCTGTTTACTGCTCATCCTGCTGCTCTCAGGTCTGTGATATTAATATCTTAAACATTTGAAATATAGTCCATGATCATAATGAGATAAACTGATGTCATTCGGGTAATCAGATTACATGATAATTTTTTTAATGAGATATTTATTAACACATTTAACACAAGGACAGAGAAAATCTGCATTTTCTGTTACCACAATACCTGCATTCATTTTAAATGTAAGTTCTTTATTTTTTCACATTTAGGTTTTTGATTTATTGAAAATTTGGAAGTTTATTTTTGTAATAATAAATCTAACGAACTTCATGTTTTGGCTGCTTCATTGGGGATCAATATGTATCTGCTTCTAGTTGTTTTTCTCCTCGTTCTAAAAATTACTGATATTAACCACATCCTGATGTATTGCTGGTGCTGGTCCTAAGCCCAGATTAAAGAGGAGAGTTTTATCACGATGTTGTATCAAGATGCCCAAATAGACTGGTTCTTACAGTGGTATAAAATATTGTTTGCGTTCCCTCCGATTTTCTATTTTTATGTTTATCACACTTAAGTGTTTCACGTCATCAAACTAATTTAAATTTTAGACAAAGATAGCACAAGTAAACACAAAATGCAGTTTCTAAAAGGAAGATCTTTATTATTAAGGGGGAAAAAATCCTGTGTGAAAAAATAATGGAACATGAACAACAAAGTAATTAAGATCTCTCAGGGCTGTAACTTTTTGCCACAGTGGTGCATCTAACTTCTTTTCTTAGGTGAACCAGCACAAAAGTTAAGTGCACCCAAATTTTTCAACCGCATTGCTTTACACCGCAGTTTTATGTGTTCACTTTTTTGCAGGGGAAAATTGTTGTCCATACAGACAATATTAATTTGTAAATGATTAACTAACAATCTTGTCAACACAAAGATCTTTATTTGGAGCACAGTTCTACAAGAAAGAGAAGTTACTTAAAAAGTGCTTGTGCTTTAATAATAATAATAATAGTAATAATGGATTGCATTTGTATAGCACTTTTCGAGAACCTCAAAAGCAGTACACAACAAACAGTTCTACTATTCAGTCACTCTCACATTCACACACTGGTGGAGGCAGCTACAGTTGTAGCCACAGCTGCCCTGGGGCAGACTGACAGAAGCGAGGCTGCCATATCGCGCCATCGGCTCCTCTGGCCAACACCAGAGTGCTTTGGCACTTTTTGGCAATATTGTAGACAATGTTAAACTTAAACTTAATCATCACATCAGCCTCCTCTGACGACCAGTTTGCTGCTGCCTGCCGCGGAAAAGCAGTGTGGAGAGAGGACATTTGGGCAGTGCATTTATTGCTGCATATAATGTTTTCTGGCTTTACTGTGCTTTTTCAAAGTTCAGAGGTTGATGGCTCCATGTCAGAGCACTGGCTATGAATTTCAGACAGATCAGGCCTTAACAGAAAAAGTTATGAAAAGTTCTTTTCATCTTTTCTTATTACCCACAGCTACATCCACTTCAGTTGGGGTTAGGCTACTCACTAGGGCTGGGTATCATCACTCATTTCTATAATCCATTCGATTCTGATTCAATTTTGCCTCAGACAGCCAAAAATATTATAATTCTGATCATTTATCAGTACTGACACTTGTGAGACTTGATCAGAGGTGTGAGCATCACAGCAGTTTCCTTTGTGTCAAAGTAACTGAGGATAAAACAGAAAAACATGAAGGAGATTTTCCTGGCCTGGCTTTTCATAGCAGATAACATTAAAAATATACTGCAGTAGATCAAAAACGGAAGAAAACCATGTATAAAAAAAGAAGAAAGACAGTGGCCGACAGCGCTGTAAACAACGGTAGACTGCTGGGTAATAAGCAAGTGAATAATTCAAAAAACAGAGATTTGAGATGGGAAACTGTTCTTAAAGTACACAGAGAGGGAGAGCTGTGTATGAAGTGTGATTTTCTCATGGTGGAAGCAAAACAGCAAAAGGGAATTAATGACGATGTTTATCAAATGTGAAGCGTAGTTTGGATCTTCTTTTGCCTCTTGTTCAGTGAATTTTGGTTGGAGAGAGACAAAACCTGCAGCATCAGAATCTAGCGCAAAAAGGATGTAAACACAAAGCGCGGTCCCGCCCCTGACCATCTCTGATTGGTTTAGTCCAGAGCTTCCCAAAGTGTGGTCCCGCCCCCTAGGGGGGCGCAGAGCCATTGCAAGGGGGGGGGGGCACAGTATAAAAAGGAAAGAAAAAAAAAAACACTTGGACACTGCTAGCATAATTGACAGATTTTTGACGGGCACCCACACAAATGCAAAGCAGGATATGAAGCATCCCTGAATATGAATACGAATACTTTTCTTGTAAAACAAAGAAAAAAGTTTAAGTTCGGGAACCACTGGTTTAGACCATGATATGGGCATAATGTGTCTGTTGTTGACCACACGGAGACTTGCAGAATTGCGGAGACTTTTTTTGTTTTCTTTTTACTCAAACAGCTGCTGGTCGCACCGGTACCACCTAGTATTTTTTTTTTTTTTGAGGCACCACTGAAAAATTAAGTCGCACTTTAGAGCCCTGTCTTTCAGTCTGGAAAAGGACAAAAGACTAAAGCTGTAGGCCTCCAGCAAACCAAAGTGAGAGCCATTACACACAAATGGTGAAAACACAGAACAGTGATGAATCTTCCCAGGAGTGGCCGGTCGGCCAGAATTATCCCAAGAGCACAGCAACGACTCATCCAAGAGATCCAGTATGTATTCTGAAGGAACGCACTATGTAGCACTATGGAACGCCAGGACTGACATAATGAATTAATTAATACACCATTAAATAATTAATTAAATGTGGCAATGACTAATTAAAATGATAAATAATTAATTAAATAAATATTTATTACGCATTTAATTAATCAATTATTGACATATTTAATTATTATTTAATTGTGCATTAATTTAATTAATTCTGGCAGACCTGAGCTCTCATCATAAATTTATTTTATCTGTCAGCCTCTCCCATCGAACTCAGGAGGTGGGGTTACCGCTGATCTAAACCAATGAAACCATTGCCTTGGCCTGATGGCCTTTTCTTTTGGAAGGTATTTTTGTTTAATAATCAGCGTGACCTGTGTTTAAACTTTATTAAAAGGTGTTTCCGCGAGTTAGTAACTGTTTGCTTTAACTGTGCAAAGGTTGTTCGACACTATGAAACACATACGGACTTCATGATGTTCGGCTAATATTTTTATCCATCCATCCATTCGCTTCCGCTTCTCCTTTTCAGGGTCACGGGGGGCGCTGGAGCCTATCCCAGCTGTCATAGGGCGAGAGGCGGGGTACACCCTGGACAGGTCGCCAGTCTGTCGCAGGGCCAACACACAGGGACAGACAACCATTCACACTCACATTCACACCTAGTGGCAATTTGGATTATCCAATTAACCTATCCCCACAAGTTGCATGTCTTTGGACGGTGGGAGGAAGCCGGAGTACCCGGAGAGAACCCACGCAAACATGGGGAGAACATGCAAACTCCACACAGAAAGACCCTGGCCTGATGGTGGAATTGAACTCAGGACCTTCTTGCTGTGCGGCAACAGTGCTAACCACCGTGCCACCGTGCTGCCATATTAATCATGAGGGTAAAGGGTCCTGTACACCACGGAGAGAGGTCAGCATATCCATGATATCTTCAGCTCTATGAGTTTCCCAACTCGGTCACATGAAAGTGTTGGCAGCATCAAACTAATCTAACGGTCATCTACGAATTCACATTATTTTGATGAAAATCTTCTCTATTACTGTCAACAATTCCTGTAACATAATACATAATAATAAAATCAATAACATAATACACTGTAACAGAGATGAATGCATCAGTTTGTCACAGGTCAAAGTGGAATGAAATTGATTGGTTGAACAGGTTTTCGTGATCTGTGTTATCTGCATTTTCGTCAGTGTAAGAGACTCAGCAGCAGATTAGAATCAAGTATAATAACTTTTCTTTTTTTTTAAATAATTTACCAAATGAATACACATTGCTCCTGTGACAATACCAGGCACTGTTTGCGCAGAGCTCTTGCAAAAAAAGAAAGAAAGTGAAAACGTGGCATTTCCAGTTGATTTATGACAGAAACGATCAAACCTGCTCAAAACTTTGAGTTTGTATTCCCTCAGCTGCAGACTCGCTGCTGTTTAAATGTTTGAGAGCGAAGATTAGATACAAAACACACGTCAAACACAGACTACGTAGCCTACACATTTGATATGAGGTCAGCACGTATAGTGGCTGCGTCCTGTTTTAAGATCATATATGTAAAATTGTTGTCTGACCTGTGTCGATACAGCCGCTAAGAGTCCGTGGTTACCATGGTTACTGCAAAAGCAGCTGTGAAATAAACAGCTGACACTGCGGAAATAACATGTTTAGTTTTAAAGACGCCTTCCTGCCTTTAGTCTCATTCATGAGCAGTATTAGTTTTCTTCTCGTTTTTTATGTCACAGAAACACAGAGACACAAGACCAGTCGGAAAGAGATGATCGTTCGGTGAAATAAGAATCTGTGTATGCAACATGTGGAACACGGAGAGTGGAATATGTAAACAAACTGGTTAACGTATAAAAAAACAAACAAACAAACAAACAAAAACTGTTAGGATTGAACACCGGGGCTGTGAGCTTGGTGCACTCTGTCAGCTGACTGTTAGCGGAGATAGTGACATCTCTGAAAACATCTGAGCAATTTTTCAAACATGTTCTATGTTGACAACCTGACCAGACATTATGTGAAGATTAAGCCACTACATTCGCGGCTAAAACACTATTAAAACTTTATGCCGCCGCCATTGCTACCTGTGATTTGAAATGCATTCTGGGATACCTGGCTGCCCCAAGTCCACACAAGCAATCAATTATCTAGGATCAACTTACTTTTCACGGCAACCAATCAGATGTTAGAGAAGCTGCAGTGGCATATGTCAGTATAACAGGTTGGTAAGAGACATGTAGAACCCATAAAAAGTAGTTTAATTAAAACATAATTGTTTGATTAAATTAAAACCACGGGTAAACCATATGAACTCAAGTGAACCTACAACTCACATGAACGAGCTGTTATCGGGACAGGTGCACACATACACACATGCACATGAACCCACACGGTGGGTGAGGGGGTAAGGTTGAAAGAAACGTTTCTGGCTAGGTAGCACAGCTCAATACCTGGGGTTCCTCCTCCACCTCTAGTTATTCTCCATATAGTTTGACTATTTAAATGGTTGTAATTTTTATTTTTTTAAATTTGTCCTTTTCAGTGATTCTCCCAAGAACCCAGTTTACACAATTGAAAACCTTTGTTTCATTTCTCTCAAGAGGACTTTCCACTCTTCCTCCCCACTCCAGAGAATACCACTTTGTGAGCCAGCTGATGACCTGGACTGAAGCTCAGAGTTACTGCAGAGAACACTTCACTGACTTGGTCACCATCTACAACAGCGACATCAACCAACTGCTTTTCTCAATTTCACCAAGGATCAGTACTGGGGCTTGGATAGGGCTCTATAATGACCGTTACAGCTGGAAGTGGTCCATGGAGGGAAAACTTTTATATGTTGGCAGTACACATGAATTTCTGATCTGGGCTAACGGACAACCAGACTGTGTAAATGCAAAGGAATACTGTGTGGCTCTTCAGGGACAAACACAGATGGATGATAGACCCTGTGGAGCTTCTTACCCTTTCCTGTGTTACGATGGTAGGAAAAAAGATTTGTTGGCCTAGTTATCACTACAATTGTGTGAGATTTATGATGTGTTTTTCAAAATTCATCATTTTTTGAATCTTTCACAGCCAAAAATACAAGTTACATCTTAGTGAAGGAGAGCCGCTCCTGGTCAGCGGCTCAGTCGTACTGCAGGACATACCACACAGACCTGACCAGTATAAGAAGCAAAGAGGAGAAATCCAACATCACGCTCACTTTGAATGGATCAGGGGTTCAGTATGTGTGGATTGGCCTCTACAGGGATCCCTGGGCCCCCTGGTCTGACAACACAACCTCCACATTCACTAACTGGGGGTCTTCTGAGCCTAACAATGGAAATTCAATTGAGTACTGTGGAGATTTGAATTTACTGACAGGGGAATGGTATGATTGCTACTGTGATGTCAGACTCTCTTTTTTCTGTTTCACAGGTGAGGTCCAGAATGCAAACACTGTAAGATCCTGTCATCATGTAAAACACTAATGTTTGTGTTTTATATGTGGATCATTTTTAGCAGTGACAAAGCAAACAGTGGTGAAAATGAAGCTTCAGTCAGAGGCAGACATGCACAGCACAGAGATCCAGCAGCAGGTTTCACAGCAGGTCAGCAGTTCAGTCACCAACACAAACTTGACACAAGTTCAAACTATGCTTCATGTTTTTCATCATCTGCACATTTTGTCCAGCTGTCAGGCCTCATGCTGTCAGAAGGACTGACAGACTTCAGGATTCGTTGGAGGAAAGTCCAGAGTTACCGTGACGACCAGTTGAAGAAGCAGGATGTGGACGGTGGCTGCAAAACTGAAGACTGACTGGACTGAACCACTTCATGTGTGAAGTTAATAACATGCTGTGCTGAGCTGTCTCATCCTTTAAATCTTTCAATATTTCAGAGTGTAAAGTTCCACCAACAGCTCATTTGTTCAGCTGCAGTTGTAGTTTGGTAGAAATTCTTGAATCAGAGGTCCACTCACTAATTTTCCTGATAGGCTCTAGTCTCTTGTTTTGTTTTGCAGTGTCTCTTTTTGACCACTTTGACACTATCTTTCTGCTTCTGCTTTCACTGTTTGATAACTATAAAAATATCAGCCATAAATGGGACCATGAGAGCCTCAAACTTTACCTGATTTCAAATTTGATCAGGATACCGGCTGTAATGCATGCTGGATGTCCTCGTATCTCTAATTATCTCTATTGACCTTATTTTCCACCCTAATTTACGAATAAATTCTTTACAAATCCTACCATGTGAATTCATGGATTTTTTTTTCACATTCTGTCTCTCACAGTTGACGTGTACCTCTGGTGCAAATTACTGACCTCTGTCATCATTTTAGGTGGGGGAACTTGCACAATCGGTGGCTGACTAAATACTTTTTTGCCCCACTGTAACTGAAGAAAAAAATGGCATTTACTTCCAGGTACATTCTGGTGCTGATACTTCAGGTTTTTGTCCTTTATACCTCTTCCTTGAAGGGCATGAGTTGTAATACACGGTCCAGCTGTGTGTAAATTGTGCTTCATTTGTATAGTTTACACACTCAGCCAGCGGTGGAACTGTTGCTGCAGCTGTTGGTGCTGATGTCAGAAGGAAGAGGATCTATCTATTTAACATTCATGGTGTGAGTAAGACTAAAAACACACCCTCACATAATAAAAGTATTTCTGCTGCTTGTCATATTTTTGTTAGTATATTGCCAGGGAAGCGTGACTGAAAAGTAATGAGTAAATAAGTGCTAGCAGGATATTGTATGGAATGAGAGGGACTAAATGTAAGGCAGAATTCAGTTAAAAAAAAAAGCGAGCTATTTATTTCAGGCTGGGGAAAGTCATTAACAACAAAGTCCAAAAAGGTGAGCAAAGAGAAGACCAATAAAGCATGAGGGAAAAGAGAAACACTTGGAATAAACCAAGAATACTTCTAAGAAACTTAAGCCAAATGCATCATTTGCACAGTGCCAGCTACACTTCCTCATTTTAACCCTCAGCTCCAGGTTCTCTATATATAAAATAAGTTCAGACGTTGTGGAGCTTTAACCTCAGCTGACGAAAACTAAGAATGCACTTTAAACTGTCGAAGAAAAGGCAACAGTTCAATCAGACTAAATTAGAACTTGTGATTTTTGATTACGTTGAACCCTAAAATGTATCTTCTTTGTCATGTCGTATTATGTTGTAATTTCATTGGCTGTCAGAAACTGCTACACGTACATGATCCTCTGTTGGTTGAGTCTAAGGCTACGTTCACACTGCAGGCGAAAGCGCATCAAATCCAATTTTTTTTACCCTATGCGACCCATATCCGATCATGGTGTGACAGTGTGAACGGCACAAATCCGATATTTTCAAATCCATCTGGGTCACTTTCGTATGTGGTACTGAATCCGATACATATCTGATGTTTTAGAAAGCGACTGCTGTTTGATGGTCATGTCGCATTAAATCCGTCTTTTACGTCACTGACACAAGACAGACGCCAATTATCAGCTTTGACAAGATGTAGTGTATACTGTTATTGATGCATCTCGGCTCTTTCTTTATACTTGCACAAAAAAACGTTGACTTCCTGGTTCTTTTAGATTTGTGTATATCTAAATTCTGTTTCATTTGTTGTGCCGTAAACTTAACCAATCTGATCTATTGCAGCCATCGCCTCTCTTACCCCTGTGTTACATATTCACATAATTTTGTGAATATGTAGGTGGCTAATGTTTAACTTGGACGTTTCACTTATTTTTTGGTTTTTGGTTTTTTTGTATGTTATTTTTAAGAGGACCTGTTTTTGTTGTTGTTCACTTTGTTTTTAGCCAGCAATATTTGATCGACATTTTATTTGGTCACTAAACTGCCAATTCAATTTATTTCTAAAGCACCAAATCACAACAACAGTCACTTCAAGGTGCTTTATATTGTAAGGTAGACACTACAATAATACATACAGAGAAAAACCCAACAATCATATGACCCCCTACGAGCAAGCACTTTGGCGACAGTGGGAAGGAAAAACTCCCTTTTAACAGGAAGAAACCTCCAGCAGCTCAGGGAGGGGCGGGGCCATCTGCTGCAGATGCAAAGACAAACAAGAAGCTCAGCTTCTAAACAACATCACCTTGAAGGCTCAACTTCTTCCTGGTGGTTAATGTTGTGGAGCAGGGAAATTATTTTACTGCTATTGTTAAAGAATAATCATCATCACCATTGCATTAATAATATAATCTGTAGTTTATATTGCATTCAGAGGTTGAACAGTGTGTGTCTTTCAGAAAGACTAAGTCATAGGCTGACAGGAAACAGGCTTGCAGAGAGTTTGCAGAAGTGAAACCAGTCTTAGGTTATTTTGAGCAGCAGGCCAGACGAGGCCATTTGAATTACTAGGTTATTCAAATTGATCATTGCTTTAACAATGTAACAGATAGCTTTAAGATGGCCTTAAGATGTTTATGCATACAAGTTATTATATTAATTTTGTATTCCAGGTGCAGTTATAACTATTTTATACATATTGCATATCTGTGCTTATTTGAGTTGATGTTCAGGTTCATTAATGGTCTAAAGCTTCACTAGTGAGAGTGTCTAGATGATCCATGCTGAGGGAAAACTAGAACATAGAAGGAATTGCAATACATGCTTACAAAACACTTATATCAGTTTATTTTAATATCTTTTATATGTTCATATTCTTGTATTAAGCTTTTAGTAGGGGTTCTTGATTAAAACATTTATTTAGTAGATGACACATATATAGTTTCAGTTGTTACATATCTGAGTGTGGCTTCTGCCTCTGTCTGGTTAGAGGTCAGGAGCTAGTCGGCGAGGTGAAACAGGGTGCAATTGTGGTTAGCACACAGACACACACACACTCAGTTAGAGAGAATCATTTATAGGTAAAAGTTTAATTATGTTTTGCTTGGGGTTGCAAAAAGAGCAGTTTGTCGCAGAACTGCTGCTGAGGTGTCAAGATGACAAGCGAGCATCCGGCAGTGACAGGAAGCACCTGTTATGAAGATAGAAGATAATTGTTCTTTCAAATTGTGTCAAAAGTCGTTGTGGTTTTGATATTGACGTATGTGTATATATCCTGTCTGTGACGCATGAAGGGGGCGTCAGTAAATCAAACCCTGATGCTATAAAAATCTGTGTATGCTTTGAGGAAGTTGAAGACCAGTTCCTGTCTGGAAACGGAGCTGTTCTTCCCACACGTGTGTAGTCATTAAAATCATTGTTTGACCAAGAGCTTCTGGACCATGGGTGGTTTGTACTCTCCTTCCTCAATTTTGAACCTTAACAATGTGAAAGAGAAACATTTCTATTTTTTCATCACGATGTCAATTAGACCTGTTTGTCACCTGCAGGTTCACCAGGAGGACAGAGCGAGCACAGAGGAGGCCATACTAAATCTGCTGCACTATCACTTTTTCTTGTGCTGCTTGTTGTTGTCACTGCTGCTCCTGGTGGTTTTTTAATCTACAGAAACTGTAAAGGAGAACGGAGTAAGCCTCCTGCCGAGCAAGGACACAAACTGTCCCAGATGTCTCCTCATTCAGATGTCAGCACCTCCATCAGTGAGCTCTGTTATGTGTAACACATATACACTAAGATATACTTCATCACTCCCCAAAGCAACAACAGTAAAGACTATTAAAAAAGAAAACCAGAGTAGAAGAAGCTCTTTTACTGTCAGAAGGGGTCGCCACAGCTACACGTGTTTAGCACATGAAACTAAACATGTTTGATTTGGCAAACCAAAAGGATTTGTGTCACTTTGGAGAAGAAACACTCCAGAGAAACTTTAAACAAACTAGTGGAGAATCAGTATTAGAATATGATAGAAATCACTTTAAAAGAACCTGAAGATAAATAAGTAGAACTCTAAATAATATTACTTTGAAAACTGAGTAAAAAGCTAAATAAAACACAAAAGAGTGACATAAGGCTACATTTGCCCAATGTGAACGACTAAAATAAAACTTTATAGATCTGATCAGAAGCCATTGTTGCTTTTGTTCAACAGTGCAGAGTATGTGAGGCATCATCTACAGGAGTCGACTGAACAGTGAAATGCTGTTATGACCTGTTTATAAGTCCTCATTTCTCAGTTTGCACATCCCCGACTCCTCTTCCTCCCTCTCATTAGAGATGAGAGCTAAATAGCTGAGGAAGAAACAGGAAGGAGAGACAACAGATTTTGATCACACTGAGAAATCCTCCGCTCAAAGCTACACTATAAAAGTGATGTCTGGATTTATGATCTAAGATGTTTGGATGCTCATGATATTTTTTTTGCATTAAATATGTTTTTATCATCACTTTAAAGACAGAGAAAAGGTATATGAGTTGCATTACACATTCACTAGAATGCATTATATTTGATTTCTCATTTAAAAAGACTTCAGAGCTCTGTCTGCTTGATCAACGTGGCAGTAAAATGTTGACTTTTATTTCACTTTATTGTCTCCTGTGCTATTGTATACATGTGTTTCTAGTACACATATGTTTGTGTATCTATTTACCAGATCTATCTGTCTGTGTGCTGTAAATAAGTTCACATCATGGCAGCGTGACCGGCATCAGAGTGTCTTTTACTCGCTGATGGAAACAATGACGAGCTGTTTTTTCATTTTATCATCACAGTCAATGTTCACGTGACTCAAACTTGGGTTGGGATGTCATCGATCAGGCCTGATGGTTTGTTTTACACACATCTGGTAGTTTGGCAGCTTAGATTTTTATACTGATGTCTCTAATTATTATTAGGATTGTTGTTTTAATTTTGAAATTTAAAAAAAAAACATGCTGTGATGGGACAATAGAGAGGAATTGACAAACTCTGCTAAGTAAAACAATCAACCCTAACCTGATCGTCATTCACGAATTAGAAGAGGTGAAAATGTTTTCTCATATTTATTATCTCTTAAACTCAGTTGATCTCAGTGAGGTTCTTGGAGATTTGGATAGAAAGGGGTGACATGTTGCAGGAAAGCAGAAAATGTCATAATGTTGGAGTATTTAAAAAACTTTAAATTTTGTGCTGTTAAAATTTTAACTGAAGTTCAATGGCACAGCTGGGCAAATACAATTCTCGCGGAAAACAAAGAAGAGTTCTCAGCTTCCTAGAAGTGAAGATAAAACGCCACGACCCCTTTATTTCAACGAGTGTGTGTATTTACCCAGTCTGACCTCGAGGCGGCGCATTGTCATTGGACAGACGAGCGGTAGTGACAGGAAGCGGAATTGTCGTTGGATCATTGTGCTCTTGGAGCTGGCGGCGGGATAACTGTGCGGCTGCTGGTAGCTGTGACGGGCTTGTTTCTGAGTTTAAAACAACAAATCTCAGGTAAGAAAAACACCTTAAACTCAAAAATACGCACAGATAAAGTAGCGGGGCCGAAGCGGAGGGATACATCTCTGTGAACAGGTTCATCTGGCTCCGTGCTAACGAGCTAATTAGCAGCTGTTAGCTTCGTTAGCTATGAAATGCTATATGCTGCTAATGGTAGCGTTTGATTTGTCTTAGTGAAAACTTTTAAACCCTTAATATTTGCGTCTCCTAACGATCTGGGGCTGCCGGGAGTTTGCGACGAGCCTGTCCTTAAATTAAAAGCTTTTAAAGAACTCAAGGACAGGAGCTAGCAGGCTAATTAGCAGCCAATGTATCAGTGAGGAGTCACATAAACAAACAGAGTTTATAATAAATATTTCAAGATAAACTGTGAAAGAGCAGCGATGTTTAAGCTGATACACACTGCTGCTTATGTGCTTTTATATTAGCAGAAGTGGAAGAGGGCATAAGAATGATTGTTAAGCAGAGGGGCGTTTCAGCTAAGGATGTTTATTTCCTCAGTAATGTTGATTTTCCTATCTCAGTTTTTCTGTGAGAGCAACAGACCGGTCAGGCTCTGTGGTTTCTCATTCAAGATCTCCTGCACGTCTCAGGAAAATTTGTAAAACCTGAAGCTAAAGTAAGAACATTAAACATTGAACCTCTTAGAATTCTACACAACGTGAATTGCATGAAAAGCACGTCAGTGAGTGAAGTAAACATATCAGCGCAGAAGCGGAGTTTGAATTAATATTTATAAATGGTAAATGGCCTGTATTTGTATAGCGCTTTATTTAGTCCCTAAGGACCCCAAAGCGCTTTACACATCTAGTGTACACCCATTCATGGTAAGCTACATTGTAGCCACAGCCGCCCTGGGGCACATTGACAGAGGCGAGGCTGCCAAACACTGGCGCCACCGGGCCCTCTGACCACCACCAGCAGGCAACGGGTGAAGTGTCTTGACTTCTTATGACAGCGGAGTTCTGGATATGATGGAGTCTGTCCAGTGCTTTGCTGGAGATTCAGAATATGGTTGAGGGTCTAATACAGAGTCGATGAGTGGTGGCCAAAGTCAAGAGACTAAACTGGATCATTAAATACAATTAAGCAAAATAGAATCAAAATATTTTCTGCTTCAATGCAGCGTTCACATCTGGTGTGAAAGAAAATTAATGCAAATATTGGAAACACAAAGTGACATTCAACAACCTCATTCGACTTTAAAGGAATAGCTGTGAGAGACTGAGGTGACCACCAATCCGAGTGAAGAACTGTTGATTGACATATAACGTGGTTATAATTACACTCACTACTATGTTACATGACAGTCAGCTGGATTCTTTACCGTTATTGGTAGAGCTCACTTTTCACTCACTCACCTGAAAGTTTACCATGGGTCCCGCCCACTTCCCATCACCTATAGTTATTTTTCCCCTAATTTCCGGCTTCTGGACAGACTTTCCTCGCTGATAAACACAGTCAGGAACCGTCACAGCAGATGACATTAAAGTAGATCAAAAATCTTCATTCCTGATGTGAAAAATAAAACACAGTTCCTCTGAGTGGCGATGGTTTAGGACATTAAGTGCGTTTATTACCTGCAGCAGAAGGTATTAGGCTACACCCCTGAGAGGATTTCACACACCTTAAGGAGTCAGTGTGGGTTTAGGCGCTTAGAGCGTTAAACCTGCAGGCAGGAGGTGATGGGAGTCAATCTAGTGTGGGAGATTTGTGCTTCTCTTGGTCCTGCGTTGGTGTAAATTTATTGAATTTACAGGTTTTTCAGTCGCCACCTTCAGCCTCACAGAGCCTCTTAATGTGCATTAATTAACTAAACTCTCATAATTCTCTGAATTTATTTAAGGTTTATTTTGACAGTTTGAACAATTATTTATTTAAACACCTTCATACTTGGTGATTTAAAGTTGCTGAATGATGCAGAAAGAATCCCTGATGTCAATATCTGTTTGCTCCTTTAGACCGATGGGAGACAGCGATGACGATTTGGATCGGAGGAGGCGGGACAAGTTCAGGCGGGAACGCAGCGACATGGAAAGGTCACGAGAGCGCGAGGAGAGGAGGAGAGACGACTGGCCCGACAGGTGGGAGCTGGTGACCATTCCGATCGTTAAGTTATTCGTTTTTAATCCGGAGAGAAAGATCTGACGAGCCGACGCATCTGACAGTCAGAGTTCAGCCTAAACCTACAGAGGCTCATTTACTGCATCAAACTGCTGCAGAGCTGCTGTCACAGAGAGGCAGCTGCTGCCATCTAGTGGCATAGATGTAGTAGTGCAGTGATGTGGTCCTTTGTTTAACATTGAAAAGTTTCCCACACAGCTGTATTCTTTATGCACGCCGTACTTATCCCTAATCACATCTGACACATTTGTTTCAGAGTTCATACAGTTTGTTATCCAGCTGTAAACATCTGTCCTAACATCAGCGTATGAATGAGACATGTTATTGGAAACTGAGTCGTCAGGATTTATTATGGCTGAAGAAAGTCGCCGACTTCATCCCGACAGGTTTGTCCACTGTGTGATGTCAGCTCTCTGTTTGTTTCAGGGACTGGGACCGTGGCCGCGAGCGGAGGCGGGACTATGACCGCGGCCGCAGAGAGAGGTTTTCTCCGCCCAGACACATCAGCCCTCAGCACAAACGCATGAGGAGAGAATGGTGAGGCCTGTGTGCGAGAAGCAGCTGCAGACTTCAGGTTCTCCTCCGTGTTCCTGCTGTGGTTAATAATTCTCGTTTCACCCTCAGGGACGACCACAGGGGGGAGCCGTACCGCTACGACCTGCCATACGGAGGCGGCGGGGCTCCATTTCCAGGGGCAGGGCCTCAGGGCTGGCACCCAGATTTTCCTCACCTTCACCCACATCATGGAGGCCACCCTCTGCAGGGCAGGTGAGCTCAGTCAGAATCATTTCTGCCCCCTAGTGGCTCCAACAGTTTTCACCTGGATTATTTATTACCTGAGTTTTGTGTCTCAGGTTGGGGATGGTGGATCCAGACCTCCCTCCTCCCGGTCCTCCTACCATGAGGAGCTTTAAGGTGGGTCTCTGATTTAAAAAAAATAAGGAGGCATCAAAGCGTCTGTTTGGCGAGGTTATGACATCACGTCTGTGATGCGTTTGCAGGAGTTCCTGTTGAACATGGAGGACAGCGTGGACGAGACGGAGTCCGTGAAGCGCTACAACCAGTACAAGCTGGACTTCAGGCGGCAGCAGCTGCAGGACTTCTTCCTCCAGCACAAAGAGCAGGAGTGGTTCCGCTCCAAGTACCACCCCGATGACATCGCCACGAGGAAGGCAGAGTCTCTGGCCGCCCTCAAAACCCGACTCGGCGTCTTCCTCTTCCTCATGGACAACAACTGGCTGGACAACGTATCGCTCGACATGGACCACGCCCCTGCCATCATTAAACTCCTCGATGCAGGTAAACTGGACAGGAAGTGAAGTGAGACGGGGTTTGTGTGTAATAAAGTCTTTAACCTGTGTGTCTCTGTGCAGCTGTGATAAAGATGGAGGGAGGAACCGATTTTGACCTGCAGGTCCTCGAGGTTCAGGTGAATGCAGCAGGAGCCGGTGGAGATGCGAGCGGAGGAGGAGGTGTAGGCGAGAAGAGTCAGGCAGATCCCAGCGGAGGCAGCGTGGGTGGTCAGACCAGCTCAGAGGCGACTGTAACTCAGACGAAGGAGACGGCGAGCGGTGACGCGGGCGATAACAAAGACACAGAGAAGGTGACGTCTTCGAATATCCTCAGCATTGTTCCCTCTAAGCTGCGCGCGTGCGCACTGCTGGCACGGTCTCTGCGCACAAAAAAAAATCTACCTGAATTTAAATTAAAATTAAAACGTTAACAATTCTGTTTTGCAGTGTTAGTCAGTGAGTGACTGGCTGCTCCTGTATGGGATTAGAACGATGCCACCTTATCCCATAGTCCAGCCAATAATGCGATTTACATTCGTATATACGCAGCTAATCAACGTGGTCGACAGGTTATGACAGCGTCCTTATGTGCCGACACTGGTGTTTTAGCAAAGCGGCTGATGTGGAGTGAAGCCACGTTAATGACAACGTGAACAACCATTGGAGATGTGAGCAGGACAGACGGAACAACTGACGGACAAAGTGTGGACTTTATACCAGTTTTTAAATTGTATTGATCGGCCACGTAAAACCAGAGTTATGATAAAAATATCTGCAATGTTTGGTTTTCTTCCTGAATACTGTCGTTGTTTATATTTACTGCGAGAAGAAACGGTAAAAACAGCGTTTTATAAGGAAAACGCTGGAAAGCGTGTGAGCAAAAACAAAAACAAAACCCAGCCTTTCCTATTGGTGGAAAAATGTACCATGTCGACCAATCAAAAATTGATATGGCAACGTGGCATCTAGTTGTTAAGAAACGGGGGGAAGTTTTAGGAGTGACGGCGGTGCTTTGAGATGTGAGAGATTTGAGACGTTTAGCGTAAATCTTGTGTAGTTAGTGTGTAGTTAGTGTGTAGTGTAGTCAATAGTTTTGTTGTGTGTGTCAGAACAATGAGGCGACTGCTGAATGTTACAGGTGTTACAGCAGTGATACATCTGCTGCTGTCAGGCCTGCAGGTATCAGGCTGTTGTTCTCCTTCATCTCATAGTGGACAGAAATTATTTTTTGGAGCGGCACAAATAATTTGTGTGGCATCAGATCTGATGCAGAACAGCTGATTGTTCTGTAAATAGTTTGAAATGTTTATTTAAAAAACGCCTTGGCTGCTTTTTTAGGTAAACAGCTGCAAAAAACTTATTGTTATTGTTGTTATTTGCAAAACTCAGCTACTTTTTTGAAGAAGTAACTATATAATTAATTGCTCAACATTGGTCTTTAGTTACTGTATTTTGCAGACAGAGTTACAGACTCTCTCCCAGACTCAGACTCATGATACAAGTCAGAGCTGTAAAAGTTGTGTTTTCAAAATTGGAGTTCAAGTTATTTTTACTTCCAATAGTGTTAACATGCTGCAGGTCA
Organism: Maylandia zebra; assembly: GCF_041146795.1. NCBI lineage: Eukaryota > Metazoa > Chordata > Actinopteri > Cichliformes > Cichlidae > Maylandia > Maylandia zebra. Next base: position 4,803,154 of record NC_135169.1, on the reverse strand, counting down.
TGAACAAGATCTTTTTAAATTTTCATTGTAAGTGGGCTAAAGCAGTTAATTAAAAGTAGTCTATCATAAATGTAAATGTTGTAATTAGATTACTTTAATAAACCATGTAACTTGGATGGATTCGATGCTGGCGTGACCACAGCGCACACGTCTGCTGTTGCTCACAGTGGTCCAAGGGACGCTCAGGGAGTTTGTGTGTTCGCTCAGACACATGAAAAATTAGAGGGAACATTGATCCTCAGTTTACTGAACTGGACCCAGTCTCTTCCTGTCTGGGTCACATGACTTATTGAATTATTAACTACTGTAGAGAAGAAACAGGTCACGGGTTGAGTGACAGTCTGTTCAGTGTTACGTTAAATAATCACATCCTGACACACAACGGCGTTCAGACTGACCTTAACCATCCTATTTTCTTTCCTCTCTCAGGACTCAGCCGACGCCAAGCGTAACGGGAAGAAGGAGAAGGACGACGACGAGGAGGAGGAGGAGGAGGAAGAGGAGAAGAAAGAAGAAGAAGATGAGGAAGAAGACAAGAAGACCAAGAAAGTGAGTCGTTTGTCTTTTGTCGCTGATGCTGATGGTCCTTAATGTTACATCGCATTGTTAATCCCTCCTCTTTCTCTCAGGGCAGGAAGAGGAAACGCAGCCTCTCTGCTGACAGCGGCGAGGGCAGTGCCTCCGACTCTGACTCCTCCCACTCTGATGGAGAGAAGGATGAGGACGAGGAGAAGGAGGAAGAGGAGGATGACGGAGAGGATGGTATTTATTTTAAACTCTTTTTTTGAACTCTGAAATGTTGAAACACTTCTCAGACTTCAGTCTGAAGTGTTTTGCTGGTTTGTTTCAGAGCGTCGTAAAGAGCGAGGGAAAGAGAGGGAGAAGGAGGCTCCACCCAAGCCCCGCCCCCTCCACCTCACCACCTCCCTATTCATCAGGAGCATCCCGCCAGAGGTGTCCAAGGATGAGATCACAGCTGTAAGAAAACATGCCTTTACAGGGTGAAGCAGTTGTTGCTAAACTCAGACTAACATTTGAGGAACTGCAGCTCATTTTTCAAACCTATAGGTTGGCACTGTTTAGGCTCCTCCCTCCAGAGAGTAGGACGTTATTAAAATAAGTTTGGACAAGTAAATAATGACAAACCAACAAAGGAGGAAGGTTTTTAATTATAGTCGGAATTCAGCAAGAAAAATTAGGCTGTTTTTAATGAACCAGCTCTGCAATGTGTTCATGCTCCCTGGGAGAAATCTGACCATTTAAAACAAAACTGTGCAGAACTATGAAATACTGCACCATGAACTGGTTTATTTATTATTTAACTTATAAATAGTTCGAAGTAAAATATCATTTTTACCCAGAACATTTTTTTTAGCTCAGAAACTTTCTTTGTTTGTGGTGTTGAAGCTGAAAGCTGTGATTTTGACTTACACATATGTGGACATCACATTTTGGGTTATTTAGACTAAAATACTCAATTTTGCTCTACAAGGGCCTGATATCCACTTACGAGGACTTTATACTGCAACTGTTCTATTGAAATTTTAAACGTATATCCTCATACGTGGCTCTTATTGTTCTTAGAAACAAAAATCAGGTAAAAAGAAAATCTGGTAATTCTTTGTTTTTACATTCATCGGGTCCCAATGTGCCCAGATATCAAAGAGGAATTAAAAATGCATGTCATGGAAGAGTTCGGGTCTTAGGAGGTTCAAGTTAGAACACACCTGTGCACATCACCTGGCTCTCTGCTAACCTCCTTCATGTGTTTGCAGCTGTGTCACAGATACTCAGGCTTCCTGCGGGTGGCGCTGTCGGACCCTCAGCCCGAGAGGAGGTGAGAACAAAAAAGTGCAGTCGCGACACCTGCATCAGCTCCTCCCAGCTTCATCTGCCATTAAAGGACTGATATGTAAAGTGTAGCAGATTGTTTAGTTGTTTATAAATAAACCAGACATATATATATATATATATATATATATATATATATATATATATATATATATATATATATATATATATATATATATATATATATATATATATATATATATATATGTATGTATATAAGATAGGACATCAAACACCGTGTATTCTTATCAATGCATGAAACATGCAAGTTTATAATCTGTTGTCCTTCAGTAAAACGTTCCTAGAAAGCGTCATTTCACTTGCCGTTTGCATTTATACAGGAAGTCAGGTCTTTAGCAGCGTCCTCCAAAGAAAAACGATATTCTTCTCTAAGCAGGACGACACTGTTACTATAGTTCAGGAATCACATGAAGTTTTGTCCTGAAAGCACCAATTTTAATTATTTCTCCAGTAAAATTAGCATTTTCTAGCATGAATATGAACAACAATACAGTTTCACCACTCAACACTGCGTTGCCTATGGATCGAGACGTATTCACGTGTTTAAGGCGCTTTATCTAAGAACTGCCCCGCACCACGCTTCTTTTTTTTATCGAGCGGTTTTAAAAGCATGGATTTGGAAGCGTTGCTCTTTAAACTGAGCTTCAGTAAATATTTGTGCTTCAGGTTCTTCAGGCGCTGCTGGGTGACCTTTGACCGCAGCGTGAACATCAAGGAGACGTGCTGGAACCTGCAGAACATCCGGGTACACACACACACACACACACACACACACACACACACACACACACACACACACACACACACACACACTGGTGTGTCATGGGTGATTATAACCTCCTCTATGCTTTCTGCAGCTCAGAGACTGTGAACTCGCTCCGGTGGTGAACAGAGATCTGTGCCGGCGGGTTCGCAGCGTCAACGGTCTGACGCACCACAAACCGGTGGTGAGGAACGACATCCGACTGTCGGCCCGACTCGTCCACAGCCTGGACCAGAGAGGGGAGCTGTGGACCGGACAGGTGCGGACTTTAAATATGTTCAGGCTCAAGGGTTCAGAGTCAGAAGCACCAGTCAGTCAAACACTATCTGGGCACTGCATTACCCATAACCCCCTCAGGACTGACATCATTCCTCTGTGTGTGTGTAGATGGAGACCAACCCCATCCTGAAGAACATCACAGATTACCTGATAGAGGAAGTCAGCGCAGAGGAGGAGGAGCTCATCGGCGCCTCTGGGTGCAACACCGATGACGCCGGTGACGCCAAGGACCCTGCCTCCTCTGACGTCACCTTGGAGACAGATGATAAGCTACTGAAGGTGGGAGGAGCTTCATGTAGATCAGGTGCTGCCTGCTTCATGTAAGCGTGTATTTACACGTGCGTGTGTGTGTACAGGTGCTGGACCGCCTGCTGCTCTACCTGCGTCTGGTTCACTCTGTTGATTATTATAATTTCTGTGAGTATCCCGCCGAGGATGAGATGCCACACCGCTGCGGGCTGATCCACGTTCGAGGACCCCTGCCTGTGGGCAAGATCACCGCAACTGAGGGTACGCACGTGCATACACTGCAGATCAGCCGTTCATGGTATATTTCTAGGAAAACAGGACGTGGTTTCCTAGAAACCAGAGACGCAGGACACAAAGTCCTTCTCACCTGTGAATAAGACACACTTACCTGGTTTGTCACAGCAGCCTTGGAACCTTTATGGAAAATTTCGCGGTATGATGATCTGTAACTCGAACACATCACAACGTGTTTTTAGTTTATTTAATCTCAAAACACTTCGAACTACAGCTCCAAATACACGGCTGCAAAGTTGACGTTAGTGTTGCTGTGCTCTGATTGGACAGTGAGTGAACACCAGCGGATGTGCGAGGAGCGCCTGGCTCCGCTGCTCTCGCCCTCTGAGACTCTGAGTGAGGAAGAAGCGACCAGGCTGGGGAAGAAAGACCCGGAACAAGAGGTACGACACACCGCCCGCCAACAGATGTGTCCCACATGTGCAAACGAAAAAGAAAAAAGTGCTACTTCCTGTTCCTTTCACAATAAAAGCCCTTCATATTATCCAACTACTGACTTTGAGATTATTAGACGACCTCCTGAGCTGCAGCTTATCACAAAACGATTCAGATCAAGTCTTGTCTTTGATTTTACAAGTTCTAATTTTGTTTTCTTAATTATTCCTCATCAACTACAAGAAAATGTTTTGGAAGAAGGAAGTAAATTCTCATAATTACTCATTAAAACAAGAAAAACACATGCAATGTTACCTTTTTATTATTATTATTATTTATTTTTTTGCTGTCAAAATAAAATTAAACATTGTATTGTCGGCGTGTATATCTCCACTTTAAGTGTCGTTAATTCAGGATTGTATTCATAATTCATTTGGCATTTCAGAAATTAAAAAAAACAATAGAGATTTGCAGCTATAGAAGGAATGACCTTTTAACAGCGTACGACCTTTTCATAGAAACCGCCATAAACACAGTGTGTACATGTGAGTGTAAACAGTTGTCCCAATGACGAGCTCTCCTCCCTCCTCTGTGTGTCTCACCTGTGCAGGTGGAGAAGTTCCTGTCCTCCAACACTCAGGAGCTCAGCAAAGACAAGTGGCTGTGTCCTCTGAGCGGGAAGAAGTTCAAGGCTCCCGAGTTTGTGCGCAAACACATTCTCAACAAGCACGGCGAGAAGGTCACCGGTGTCCGGCAGGAGGTTGAGTTCTTCAACAACTTCTTGTTGGACGCTAAAAGACCTGCCCTGCCTGAGAACAAGCCCCTCCCACCGCCTTCACCAGGTTGTGCCCCTGGGACTCTGTTTTGCCTTCTATTCACGTTACTGTTTTTTCTTTTCTGATGCGTTTCCTTCTCTCCGCCTTTAGCCGCTCCTCCGGGTTTACCAGGATTTCCCGGACAGTCGCCGCAGCAGCAGAGCCTTCTGGGATATCCGCCTGGAGTCAGACCACCCATGCCCGGTTTCCCAGGTGTATATAAACACAAACATAATAGAATTTAATTAAGTATTTAAAATGAAAAAACCTCAGCTTTGCTTTTTCAGTGCAGTGATGCAGTCTTTTAAGGTGTATGTGTGTGTGGGTGTTTTAGGCGGCGCACTCCACCATCCACCAAACCAGTTTGGAGCTGGGCGGGGTAACTATGACAACTTCAGAGGTCATTTAGGAGGCGGCGGGGGGTTTTCTGGGAAACAGCGAAACAGCAGGTAAAGAACATGCGCCGTGACGACAACACAGTAGAGTGTATGAATCACATCAGTTATCTCACTGTGTGTGTGTGTTTGTTTGCAGGGGCATGCGAGGCGACCCTCGCTCCATCATCGAGTACAGAGACCTCGACGCTCCGGACGACCTCGACTTCTTTTAAGCACCAGAAGCCCCAAGACTGTTTTTTTTTTTTTTTTTTTTTAAATAAAACACTTTTTTATTCCTACGTTTCCCATGATGCCGTTCCTCTTCCTCATACCATTATCTTTTTTCCTACATAGGACAGAAACTGTAGAGCTGTGTGTGTGGGTGCGTGCGTGCGTGGGTGTGTGTCAGCAGGACCAGTGTTACTGTCAGTCATTAGTGATGATGATGATGATGCGTGCCACTTTTCCAATAAAGACCAGTACTGAAGGACTGATGAAGGCTCGTGTGCTGCTGTGAGAAGAGCTGCACCCTTTGAAATCTTATTTGGATGTTTCCACAGCAGACAGGCTGATGTAGCTTCAGTGGCTTAAAAGTGAAGATGTAAACACACAAACTTAAGTGAGAATTCGTGAAGTTTCTCTCTAACCCAACAGCGCACACTCCACTAGTGCAGTTGCATAAACACAACATGTAGATTATGTGCTCAGAGCACCCTGTATGAAATAGAGAGGTGAGGCGTTACTTGAGAGCTAAAACGAAGTGGTGCTAATCTGCTGTGATCAATGTTTTCTACAGTCACTGGTTGTGATATTCTAGTATGTAGTTTATTTATTATACAGTTGTGATAAGTTGAATTATTATTATTATTGAATAATTATTTTGGTATAACTGAGTATATTTTATTACAGAGATTAGATCATGGAAGCAGACCCAGTAAACAAACTCAGTATTATTGATTAAACAATACAGTCACAGTGTAATCTTGTGTAGATCAAAGTGGTTTACAAAGTCAAATGTGTGTACACAGCTCTACGAACACGAACAGTCTTCTGTGACAGGCTGGAAACTGAAAAATTTAAAATTTAAACCGCCTACTTTTAAATTCATGAATATTTAAAGCGATTGGTCTACAGATGTGACAGTTTTTGTTTTCCAAGTGTAAAAATGTTCAGGGGAGAGTTGATGCTTATCTCCAAAAGTCCACGGTGAAATAATGGCAGTGAGTCAGGATTTGGGCTCAGACTCTTCTCACTTAAATAAGTCTAGATCAAAAAGTAATCACCTGTCCTCTTATGATTCCCATAATTATTTTTAACATGCTACTGTGCATGAGTGGCGATGGTGAGGGGGGAAAAAAAGCAAGATGCACACATACTAGGATGGTGGTGTAGTGACTGCAAGCTTTACAAGGAAAACCCGACATTGCCATCCTGGGAATTTCACCCATATCTAGTTCAAAACTGCAATGATTACCAAGGAGGCACTCAGGTCCGTTATACTTCAGTTCAGAGCGTCTCACCTCTACACACTTTCACTAAGGTGCAGTCAAACCAGGCGTACGTGGATAACCACCGCACACAGAAGGTCCCATCACCAGGGTTCCCAGTCATGCCCACTTTGGGCTTTCAGCTTCTGAATAAGGAAAACATCCAAAACATGAAAAAAGTCACCCTCTGTAGTTACTGCAAAAACACTGGTTCTCTGCAGCTACAAGAGGACCTCCTGCCAGTGGTGTGACACAAAATTAAGAATTTTCACATTATTCAGAAACAAAATGTACAAAACACAAAATAAAATGCATCTCGAATTTAGAGCAAATGAATGATCTATTTAATCTATTAGTTAAACCGCAGTTGGCAAAAGAATAGATGTTCTGTACTTGAATTAAGGTAAAAAAAAAAAATACCACTGTTAAAAAATACTCTAGTAAAAGTTGTAGTACTGGTTCAACTTCTTTACTCAAGTAAAAGTACAAAAGTACAGCTCTGAAATGTACTCAAAAAGTAGCTCTTTAGAGGACGTTTCTATTTTTGTGCAAAGCTAACTGAACATTGTGCTTTATTGACATAATGATAAAATAAGGAACAGCTGTGGTCCACTCTTGGGCTCTGGCAACTTTCACTCATCCCTGTTCAAGGTGGCAAAGATCACAGGCTGTTAAGTGTTGCAGACTGAATTCATTTCCCCTGGCAATCGCTTACTGTCCTGGTCGTTGTGTCCTTGGGCAAGACACTTCACCTGCCGCCTACTGGTGTTGGCCAGAGGGGCCGATGGCGTCATATGGCAGCCTCGCCTCTGTCAGTCTGCCCCAGGGCAGCTGTGACTACAACTGTATGAATGTGAGAGTGAATGAATAGTGGTATTGTAAAGCGCTTTGGGTGCCTAGAAAAGCGCTATATAAATCCAATCCATTATTATTATTATTATTATGTATATCTGTTAGGGGGTGGTAAGTAGGATCCTCATGTATTATCTACAATTTGGTGTATAGTAGGGTGGACGCTGGATGACTATTTGTGTTACAGGCCTACACACTGCACTGTCTTGTTGTAGCCTTGTTGTTGCTTTTCAATCATTTATGGACTGGCATTGTTCCTTGTTTTATGGTCTTTTTTTTTTTTACTCTTAATTGTTTGTTATATTTTAATCATGCTTTTAAAAGGGGTTGATTTTCCTTTAGTGGAGGCACAGCCGCTTGTTGCGGTGGGCTACGCACTGTCACAGAGAGTAAAATGACTCATCCTACAGAAATTACTATCTCAGGTTTACTAGTGCTATCACACCAGTGAACATCCAGGGTTTGGACATTGAAACAGTGGAGTACAACAAATACCTGGATGTTCACCTCTATAACAAACTGGACTGGTCCACAAACACAAATGCATTCTGCAAAAAGGGTCTAAGCTGTCTCCACCTGCTACGGTGGCTGAGATCTTTCGGGGTGAACAGGACTCTCCGAAGGACATTTTACGACACTGTGGTGGTGTCTGCTATTTTCTATGCTATGGTCTGCTGGAGTGGTAGAATGGCAGAGAGGGACAGGCTTAGGGCATCGGGGGGGTTCCCCAGGAGCATCTTCCTTGGAGGGCTCAACCCGGGGTTGCAGTCATGGCCTATTAAGGGCTCTGTTGGCTCTTAGGTGACGGTCTCCTTGCGGCTGCGTGCAGCGGGGCTAGGGGAGGGTCTGTGCTGATGGACGTGGGTTACTGACCTGGTAGCCTGGCTGCCCCTGGGTGGGTTCGGGATGGGCATGAGGTTCTTGGGCACTCCGTCTCTGGGTTGGGGCCCTGGCTGGGTCTTGGGGGCTTGGGTACTGGTTGGTGTGCTGCCGGGGTTACAGGGAGGCTGTTACATCTTGCAGGAGCTTTCCTCTCTTCAGGAACTCACTCTGCAGGAGGGGGAGATACAGGAGAGGTGGAGGAAGATCTCAGCCTGGGCATCTATTGTCTTATGTAGTCTGGAAGATGAGTGGATGACGGGGTGGGTGCAGTTTTCTCTGTGGTGGGGTTGGGTGGACTGTCCCGGGCTCTGTGGGGCCAGGCGACGCTGCTGCACTGGGCCCCGGTCTGGATGGGCCTGGGCCCCCTTTCCCTGGCGGGTTGCAGAGTATGGGGGTGCCTACTGGGGTCAGCGGGGGAGCTGGCCCCAGGGAGGGGTCACCTGCCCCTCCCTTCCTTCCCTCCCCATCTCCCGCTGCCTCCCTCTTCCCACTCCACCACAACCACCCACACATGCAGGGCCTTGGAGTAGGGGTATGTCACCAGGGTGCAGGGGAGGCTACCCCCCCCCCCCCCCCCCCCCCCCCCCCCTCTGTCCCCTTCTGGCTGCCTCTGCCTCAATTTTATCTCACAACTTAGACATTCACATTACTCATACTCTCATAACACATACATATAGGATCTTGGGGGTGGGCACGATACACGGAGTCCAAAAGACCATCAGGGTGTACACCTCACCCCTCGCGTGGTTGCCCACCTCTCAATTTTAAATACACGTAGACATTGAGTGCTAGCAGGAGGGACTATGCGCTTACCTGCTGCTCTCTGGCAGGTAGCTCCATGCCCTCCTGGGTTTTAATTGCACCTTAAAACACACATGCATCAACACGACAATGAGCGGGCGGAGGGAGGTTTGGAGTCTTCTCTCACCCCCGTTCTCTGCGGCCTGTTGGAGCGGGGGGGGCTAGGAGGAGTTGGCCGTCCGACTGGGGTCTCGAATGTGGGGCCTCCCTGCTGCTGTGGAGTCGGGGCGGTCTGCTTCTCCCCACCGCAGGGAAAAGGGTAACACCACCTGGGTCTGGGTGCAGTTCCCCCCTCCAGGGGCAAGGGTACCTAGACCCGGTTCGTAGAGTACGCTTGGGGAGTGTGATTATGCGTACAGTGTCTCTATGTCTGTCCCCACGTTGGTTGAGTGTGGAGTAATTGCATATGAGAGCATGTGTCACAGGCTGGGTCTCTGACCGAGCGCTCTGAGTTCATTTTTGTATATTTCTCATTTTGATATGTGATTAGTTTTTGTGTCATTTCCTATCTAGCTTTAGTTTAAGCTGTTATTTATTATTGTTCCCTTGGTTTTCTATGTTTTGGGTTCTTGTATTATTCTTCACGTATTAGGTCTGTTAAGTTGTGTTGTCATGTCTAGTTTTAGTATTTCCTGTTTTATTCTGACAGTGTCATGTGTTCTTTGTTCATTGCATTTAGCTTTCCTCCTCCTGGTCCTGTCATTTAGGTTTATGTCAGTCAGCTGTTTCCCCCATGTGTCTCAACTTCCCCTGATCACCTCATGTATGTATTTAAGCCCTCTGTTTTCTGCATGTCATTGTCGGGTCGTCTGTTTACCTCACCTCAGTCATAGGTCTAGTCTTCGTCTGTATTTCCACGTTAGTCATAGTCTTAGCCTGTTTATGTCCACCTCAGTCATAGTTATAGTTTTTGGTCTTAGTACCTTTAGTGTTTTGTTTCTTAGTGTTTTGCCAGTTCATTTTGGTTTCCTGGTTTAACCCTGCCGTCATTTTAATAAAGCCTCACCTTTCTGTTAAGACCTTACTACTCCTTGTCCTCATCTGCTTTTGGGTCCTGTTTCCACACACATCGGCGCACCCCGCCGTGACAGCATGAGGGTGGGAATGGATGTTTTTATCTGTGTGTGCCTGTATGTCTGTGTCTATATGTCAGGTTGGGTATCAGACGCCACCTCTCTGGGGACATCTCAGGCCCTCCAAGGTTTGGAGGCCTATCTCCCCCCACCACCACTTCCCTGCCAGTGGCAGACACCCTCAGACATCGTGCATTGGTGGTTCTTTGTGTCCAGGGGTGGGCGTCCAGGTACACACCGGCTCACTCCTTGGTGGCTGCTTATCGGGGCCTGGAGCCTGGGGCTCAGTCATTCTGGCAGAGCTGTTTGCCGGCGGAGCTCACGGGCGCGTCACTGCAACCCCCCCTGGCTTCTGCTCCGCGGCTGCTGAGTGAGCCCTCATCTGGGACTCTCCTCAGCTCTTTCTGGGACAGTGGCGCGGCTGCCCCTCTGTTGGTCTTCCTTGGTCTCTTGTGTTCTGGGGGCCTCTGGATGCCTGGAGCCTTGATCTCCTCCATACCTGCTTCATGCCCTGGAGGAACCCAAATGGGCATCTCTGGAAGGAGCTGTGGACTGACAGTCTGATCCAACCTGATGAGGTTCTGCAAATATGAATGGTAGAAATGGTGGAAAAATACGTGTCAAAAAATCTGTAGAGTATATAGTTCAACACAGTTGTTGCTACAAAGTGAAAGTTGAGTTGACTGAAACAGCTGTTTTTAAAAGTTAAAGAGCTTTGTGAAAGTTTAATGTTAAAAAAAAAACTGTTTTAAAGCTGAAGGCAGGCTGATGTCTGAATTTTACAGTAGCCTGAAATATGAATGAAGCAACATTAGTCAAAGGAAAGAAGCTCCACCTCTTACGTCATTCAAATGCGACAAACCAGGAAACAGGATGTTCTTCCTCCTCAGTAAAGAGAGACGCACAGACGATCAGACTGAGCTCAGACCAAACTAGCAGCTTCCTCTGAGTGAGTCCAGCTACAGGAGAGAAAAGTGGAAAACTCCAACACTGCTGCTTCAAGCTGCTGACGCTCCACACACTGAATGTGAGTTTGAGCAAAAACACGACTCAAAGGAAGTTTCAGTGAAGGTGGTAGAGGAGGGAGGGGAGCCAGGACTGACTGTACTTCCTGTCTGCTGTTTTCAGCTTCACTCACAGACTCAATGGCTTCCAGATCAGAGGAGGATCTCTGCTGTCCGGTCTGTCAGGAGGTCTTCAGAGATCCTGTTCTTCTGTCATGTAGCCACAGCTTCTGTAAAGACTGTCTGAAGAGATGGTGGAGAGAGAGACCAACACACGAGTGTCCAGTTTGTAAGGAAATATCAGTTTATGAACCACCTTTAAACCGAGCTTTAAAGAACCTGTGTGAGTCGTTCTTACAGGAGAGAGATCAGAGAGCTTCAGAGGCTCTCTGCAGTCTGCACTCTGAGAAACTCAAACTCTTCTGTCTGGACCATCAGCAGCCAGTGTGTGTCGTCTGCAGAGACTCAGAAAAACACACCAATCACAGAGTCAGACCCATCGATGAAGCTGCACAACAACACAAGAAGGAACTTCAGGAAACTCTGGAGCCCTTAAAGAAGAAGTTAAAGGTTTGTGAAGAAGTTCAAGTGAAGTTTGATCAAACAGCAGAACACATTAAGGTCCAGGCCCGACACACAGAGAGGCAGATTAAGGAGCAGTTTAAGAAGCTTCAGCAGTTTCTAGCAGAGGAAGAGGAGGCCAGGCTGGCTGCACTGAGGGAGGAAGAGGAGCAGAAGAGTGGGATGATGAAGGAGAAGATGGAGGCTCTGAGCAGAGAGATAGCAGCTCTTTCAGACACAGTCAGAGCCACAGAGGAGGAGCTGAGAGCTGAAGACGTCTCATTCCTGCACAACTACAAGGCTGCAGTGGAAAGAGTCCAGCGCTGCCCCCTGCTGGATGATCCACAGCTGCCCTCAGGAGCTCTGATAGACCAGGCCAAACACCTGGGCAACCTGACCTTCAACATCTGGAACAACATGAAGGACATGGTCTCCTACACTCCTCTCATTCTGGACCCAAACACTGCAAATCCAAAACTCATCCTGTCTGAAGATCTGACCAGTGTGAGAGGAGGAGGAGAGAGGCAGCAGCTTCCTGATAATCCAGAGAGGTTTGAGAGTTATTGCTCTGTCCTGGGCTCTGAGGGCTTTAACTCAGGGACTCACAGCTGGGATGTTGAGGTTGGAGACTGTAAAGGATGGGGACTGGGTGTGTCAGCAGAGTCTGTGCAAAGGAAGCAGCACATATGGGCTGGATTATGGGAAATGGGGCTTGGTTCAGGTAAATATTCAGCATGGTCACCATCATCGTTTACTGATCTCTCAGTAGAGAAGAAGCTCCAGAGGATCAGAGTGAATCTGGACTGGAACAGAGGAAAGCTGTCGTTCTCTGATCCTGATACTAACACACACATACACACCTTCACACACACTTTCACTCACAGGATGTTTCCATTTATTGAAACTGGTGGTAAAGTGAAGGTGTTGCCGTTGAAGGTGTCAGTGTCAGTGCAGCAGATGAGTTGAGGATGATGATGTTTCTAATGTTGTTTCCTGTCAGTGAGTTGAAGCTGTTAAACTGCAGCTGTCCTCCTGCTGCCTCGTTGTTCCAAAGCTCTTTGTTTCTCTTTTAGTTCTCACTGTTTCTTTCTGTTTCTGCTGTCCACCTTTTCACATACCATGGTAAGAAAAAAAAGTGAAAGTAAGTGAAACAACTTTAAACATAAACTGAAAGGAAGCTGAACTGAAATTAAGAAAAAAAACCTAACCAGTGCCATAGTTATTCAATGACAGTGATTAAGTATACATCAAAGTACAGAAACTTGACTTTTCAACTCTCACATTACCTTAAATGTCATGCATCCATCCAAGTTTCACTTACTGTTTTTTCCATATTATTTCCAGCTCTGCCATCTTATTTTAGAAATCCTCTATCTTTGCATGATGTACAGTTTAAAATAATCAGTTTGTCTTGTATGGGGCCCTGGTGCCAAGGAAAGGTGGGCAGGAGAAGTGATAACGAACAATGAAAAGAGAAATGTGGTGCACTAAGACTCAACACACCATTACACTAGTCTCTTCAAAGTGTGATGCCAGATGTTTGACATGTTAAAACTAAAATGTTGAGAAGATGTGCATCTTACTTCACCACTTTTTCTCACCCTATTGTTTCATGTGTGTCATTTAAATAAGAACAGATGTGAAAATTATCTCATCATCACATTTCTTTCCATTGTGTTTTATTAGGTGCTTTATAAATAAAGTTGGATTGGATATTGAATCTGTAATGACCAACATGAATACCACTGTAAAAAGGCAGCTATTGATCAACCCATGTTAGTGTCATTCAAGTATCTAGGGTGGAACATGCAGCTCTCCTCTAGATAAATCTGGCACGCCACCTGAGTTTTAATCCTCAGAACCCCGTGCGCAGTAAACTGATAGTAAATTCTATCAGTGTATGTGTTGTACCTTACATCATACGAATTTCCTCCTTCAGGCTCCTTTCACTGATTTGAATTGCCTCACAGTTTACAGAGAGGAACACGTGTGAACATGTCAGACCTGACACTCGCTCCTTCCTCAGTTCTGCTGTTAATCTGCTGTTGAGCTGTTAGTTTGCTTCTCTTGCCAGAATTTTGATTCTTTGTGAATAAATTATTGTTGACTGTAGAAGATCACCCTGGGATTGAAGCTTCAGAAGCAGTCATTTGCCCCACTCAATCAATAGCCTATAAAATTAATTACTTTTTATTTTCTCATATTTTCCTGAAAAATAGTGATACGATCACTCATTTTGTCCTCCTTGTTTAGGATTTCTATGAACAAAATAAAATCCTCTCCTTGGATTACTTATCCCAGTGTACCTGAAGTAAATAATAATAACTCACGATAATACTGAAGGCTGCTATACAATAACGAACATTATATGCATTTCTGTGTAAATAAACCATGATTTAATCACACATGCTATGAACATCACCAGAGGTGATTTTAGGTGAACGTGGTGGAAGCCAAAATTCTAAAATCATTCACTGAAGGATTTTCATGCATGTGGACCAGCTTCAAATAAATAACCAACAGACACTGAAAAGCAATGAAAACAAACATCTTGATGCATTCTCAATCATCCAGGTAAGTAAATCTCCAAAAGTTGATTCGGTTCATCTGGACATAGCATAACGTAGCGTTTTGTGGGAGAAAAGTTTCGTCACTCATCCAAGTGACTTCTTCAGTCTCAGCTGACTGCAGGTTTCCCCAAATCTTATAAACAGTTTTATAAACTGTAAACCACAAAACGCTACGTCCAGATGAACAGAATCAACTTTTGGACAATGAAAACAAAAGCTTTTAATTCTCACAGTTCAATTAGTCTGACCGTAGTACTTAGTTTGAACATGCTATCGACCAGTGTTGTTATTGGCAAAAGAGCTGTTTTAAATACAGTGTGGCAAAAAAGTATTTAGTCAGCCACCGATTGTGCAAGTTCCCCCACCTAAAATGATGACAGAGGTCAGTAATTTGCACCAGAGGTACACTTCAACTGTGAGAGACAGAATGTGAAAAAAAAAAAAAAATCCATGAATCCACATGGTAGGATTTGTAAAGAATTTATTCGTAAATCAGGGTGGAAAATAAGTATTTGGTCAATAACAAAAATACAACTCAATACTTTGTAACATAACCTTTGTTGGCAATAACAGAGGTCAAACGTTTACTATAGGTCTTTACCAGGTTTGCACACACAGTAGCTGGCATTTTGGCCCATTCCTCCATGCAGATCTTCTCGAGAGCAGTGATGGTTTGGGGCTGTCGCTGAGCAATACGGACTTTCAACTTTCACAGTAGGTATGGTGTTCTTGGGATGCAACTCAGTATTCTTCTTCCTCCAAACACGACGAGTTGAGTTTATACCAAAAAGTTCTACTTTGGTTTCATCTGACCACATGACATTCTCCCAATCCTCTGCTGTATCATCCATGTGCTCTCTGGCAAACTTCAGACAGGCCTGGACATGCACTGGCTTCAGCAGCGGAACACGTCTGGCACTGCGGGATTTGATTCCCTGCCGTTGTAGTGTGTTACTGATGGTGACCTTTATTACTTTGGTCCCAGCTCTCTGCAGGTCATTCACCAGGTCCCCCCGTGTGGTTCTGGGATCTTTGCTCACCGTTCTCATGATCATTTTGACCCCACGGGATGAGATCTTGCGTGGAGCCCCAGATCGAGGGAGATTATCAGTGGTCTTGTATGTCTTCCATTTTCTGATGATTGCTCCCACAGTTGATTTTTTTCAAACCAAGCTGCTTGCCTATTGTAGATTCACTCTTCCCAGTCTGGTGCAGGTCTACAATACTTTTCCTGGTGTCCTTCGAAAGCTCTTTGGTCTTGGCCATGGCGGAGTTTGGAGTCTGACTGTTTGAGGCTGTGGACAGGTGTCTTTTATACAGATGATGAGTTCAAACAGGTGCCATTCATACAGGTAACGAGTGGGGGACAGAAAAGCTTCTTACAGAAGACGTTACAGGTCTGTGAGAGCCAGAGATTTTCCTTGTTTGAGGTGACCAAATACTTATTTTCCACCCTGATTTACGAATAAATTCTTTACAAATCCTACCATGTGAATTCATGGATTTTTTTTTCACATTCTGTCTCTCACAGTTGAAGTGTACCTCTGGTGCAAATTACTGACCTCTGTCATCATTTTAAGTGGGGGAACTTGCACAATCGGTGGCTGACTAAATACTTTTTTGCCCCACTGTATTTGTTTCACACTTACATATTAAAACACATTCAAAACGTAATCAAACAATACATATACAGAGAAGCTGCTACAGAAAGTTTAAAAAGACACATTTATAAACATCTTTGTGTCCAAGTAAAACCTCATGGCAGTATATAAAAGAGGATTCGTCTAGAGCAGGGGTGGGCAATCTCAGTCCACAAGGGCCGGTGTCCCTGCAGGTTTTAGATCTCACCTTGGGTCAACACACCTGAATCACATGATTAGTTCGTTACCAGGCCTCTGGAGAACTTCAGGACCTGTTGAGGAGCTAATTTAGCCATTTCAATCAGCTGTGTTGGTTCGAGGACATATCTAAAACCTGCAGGGACACCGGCCCTCATGGACTGAGATTGCCCACCCCTGGTCTAGAGTGAGGTCTGAGGTCTGTGCGCTCCTGTAGAGTTATATGAGGAACATTATATTTTATTCCATGAATTCCTTGTAATGCTGTGAGTTTCTAGTGAACTAGATTTTTTCCTGTTTCCAGTATTTTCAGTTAACTGAGTCATCTCTACCCACATTACCTGCAGCTGGTCTCTTCCACCTGCTACTAGGTCACCTTCAGCATTGCTTCACTCTTTAAACTTGCTTTTCTAACTTATTGCAATATTTATTGCCTCTGGTATGCTCCCCAAATTAGCAGCGAAGGACACCTCTGTTATACAATAGAAAAGCTGCAGCTTGAAGCTGAGAGAACCCAAAAGCAAACTAACAGTTAAGTGGCTGATGGCTGATACCATCTGAGTCTGCAGACATCTGAGACATTTCAATCTACTACTTTTCAGTTCAGTAGGAGATTAGATTAACTTTTTGTTATACATTTTCTGTATAACATAAAACAAAGTGTGAATGATTTGGACCTCACACATCCACGCTTAAACCAGCGTTCCTCCCTTTCCAGGATGTGTACATTATCATCATTGAAAGAGTGTCCACTGGCCTGTAGGTCTAAAAAGACCACAGAGTTCTGGCCTGACGAGTTAGCTCTTCTGTGTTGTGCCATGAGCACATCCGACAATTCGCATATCAATGATCAAGAAACTGACCTTACAGCCTATTATTTGCCAGTGATACTAGTTTCAGTCATTATGCAAATGTACTCTTTATAAGGTTGGGGAAACCTCGTCACTTGGATGAGTGATTAAAAAGTTTCTCCCACTGAAAACACTACGTCCAGATGAACAGAATCAAATTTTGGGGATTTCCTTACTTGGATGATTGAGCAGAGCATCAAGACATTTATTTAGAGTGTTCTGTGTGACTCTTCTCTTTGCCACTGCAGGATCTTTATATTTGGTAAAATTTGGTTATTTTGCTACAATTAAGACAATTGAAAAACAAGCAGGTACATAATAATACACACAATCAGGGCAGAACTGGTAATCTGGAATACTAGGCGTTTAGATAACATCTTATTTCATAGTGTAATTTTGGCTTGTTTTATCCAAAGCACATTCTCTGTTGATTCACTCACTAATTATAGTCACAGCATTCACTCACTGTGTCTTTTGGGATTTTCTAGTTTAGCATAGCTTATAGCCGACTTGCTAACAGCATGCTTTTCACCTGTCTCTTTCTCTGCACTTTCCTGCTCTTTTATTTCAGATGTTTAGTTACTCCTTGGCCTCCTTTAGTGTAATAAATGTAGTAATAAATGTTTTTTGTTTTTTTTTTCTTCTTTGGCTCTCGGAGGAGGCGGACGCACTTTTTCTCCTCTCCCTTATCTTCCCTGCTTATGTCCTTGTCTTGTCTCATGTTTTTTTTTGTATTCTCCCAGGAACACTCTCTCACAGTCTGTTCTCTAAAACCTAAAAGAGGAATTATGGATTGGATCAACTGGTCCCTAAATGCAATTGACACCCCTTTCTCAACGAGAAGTTTGGGCTTGGGTGAGCCTGAGTGCTGAAGATATCTACCTATTCGGAACCATGGTAACAGGGTTCTGGCGGATCGGAGCTGGCTTGGTCCTGACTTATCGAAGAATTAAGAAGAGCGGAACCGGCTGTTCAAACCCCCACAAGGCTGCCCGCTGGGATTGAAACGATGGGAAGAGGCGTGAGTTTGTCAAAATGGGCTCATTGAGTCAGCACGGATAAGATCTTGGAGAGGCTACGGCTCCTGTGAATACTCAGAATAAGATCTCTGACTGCAGACTGGATACATCTCGGAAGGGCTAGCCCGGAATAACATCTCTGGGTGCAAAATTGGATGACATCTCGGGGAGGCACACTGCCGTGAGTTCTCAGAATTTGGCTCCTTGAGCACAAGAAATGACAACATCAAAGAACGAAAGTATGGCGAAGCTCGCGGATCTCCAACGGGAGATTGAGAGACCAGTGTTGGACGGTAGAACTGCTTTGAAATTCATATGAGCTGTTCACACTAAAGTAAAAAAATAACATCACTTATGCGGATACCCCTTTGGCGCCAACTGTGGGCTCAAGGCCGGAGCTGAACAAAACACCCTGATAACGACTGTGTTTAGTCTGTTCCTTCCCATTCCATGCAAGGCCACCTGGGTTGGCTGGAAGACTGTTTACTTAGCCTAGCAGGGCGAAGGACACTGTCTCAGCTGAACTATGGACACGCAAACACATACATATACTGATACTGATAAGCACTCACCGACGCATCACCCTCCCTACCCCGGATCCAACGCCACCTCCAACGCTTACCTCCCCCATGATGTGGACATCGGGTCAGCTGGAGGCGCAGTCGAAGATTGCAGCGGTCCCAGATCAGATGTACACACTGGAACTCTTTCCCATGTTGCTTGTCTGTGTTTATTGTGCTATGGTGTGTTGATATCTGTGCATTCCTGTATTATCCTTCTGTGTTACACGTTTCGATGTTTTTTTCCTCGCTACCTAGCCTGACTTGTCTCCCCAATGTGATGTTTGTGTGTTGTATGTACGGTCGGCAAGGTCTGTCATCTCGGTTGTGGGCAAAAGACCTGCAACTGACAAATAAAGGCCATCTCATCTCATCATCTCTCAGGCTATTTGCGGGGGGCCAGGATAATTGAACTGGGGATTTGCACCTTTGAAAAATGGGTACTTAGCCAGGCGCCTATAGCCAGTGAACCGCAGGTAGCGTAGGCCATGTTAACTTTCACAAACCAAATTGTCCCACTCGCTGACACATCTGCAGGGGGTCAGATAAAACAATTGTTGTGCGTGATTTTAACAGCCATGTAGATACTAAAAAAACCACACCATTTAATTTGTTATTAATAACAGTTATTAACCGTCAATAACAGTTATTATCCGTTATTAAACTCAATCTCAAAATCTAAAAGAACCCACCCACCACTTTAATCACACTCTACACTGTATACTGTAGCTCCTCTGAAAAAGAGAGCCTTAGATCAAGAGAGCCTTGTCTCGCTGGTATAACTCTCAAACAAAAGCTTAAAGCAGATAACTCATAAGCTGGAGAAGAAATGGTGTATTACAAATTTGGAAGATCATCACTAAGCCTGGAAACACCGTTTGCTGCTTTATAAAAAAAAAAAAAAAGGCCCAGAACATCTTATTATTCGTCACTGATTGAAGAAAATAAGAACAACCCCAGGTTTCTCTTCAGCACTGTAGCCAGGCTGAAAAAAAGTCAGAGCTCTGTTGACCCAACCATCCCTTTAACGTTAACTAGTAATGACTTCATAAACTTCTTTACAAATAAAATGTAACCATTAGAGAAAGAAATACTCATAATCAATGTTCCCTCTAAGCTGCGTGCGTGCGCAATTGCGCACTGCTGCCACGGTCTCTGCGCACAGAAAATCTGCATTGCGCACAAAAAAAAACATTAACCTGAATTGAAATTAAAATGAATACTTTAACAATTCTGTTTTGCAGTGTTAGTCAGTGAGTGACTGGCTGCTCCCATATGGGATCAGAATCATCAGAATCAGAATCAGAATCAGAATACTTTATTGATCCCTGGGGGAAATTATTTTTTGTTACAGTGCTCCATTTTAAACCAACATTAAGACAAGACAGACAATACGCTAACTAAGAATAGTACAATATATACATATATATACATACATACATACATAAGTCACTCATAAATAAATAGTTGGAAAAGAAACATGTGTAGCTGTAGCAGCAAACAGTGTGTTAAGTGGATGCGTTGTACAGGGAGATGGCCACAGGCAGGAAAGATTTCCTGTGTCGTTCAGTGGTGCTTTTCGGTAATCTCAGTCTCTCACTGAACGTGCTCCTGTGACTGACCAGCATGTCATGGAGTGGGTGGGAGGTGTTATCCAACATTGTCTTTATCTTGGACAGCATCCGCCTCTCCGACACCACCTTGAGGGAGTCCAGCTCCATCCCCACAACATTGCTGGCCTTACGGATTAGTTTATTAAGTCTGTTGGCATCTGCTACCCTCAGCCTGCTCCCCCAGCATGCAACAGCATAGAGGATCGCACTGGCCACAACAGACTCATAGAAAATCCTCAGCATTTTCTGGCAGATGTTGAAGGACCTCAGTCGCCTCAAAAAATAGAGATGACTCTGGCCCTTCCTGTAAAGTGCTGTGGTGTTTTTAGCCCAGTCCAGTTTATTGTCAATGTGTACTCCAAGGTATTTATAGTCCTCCACAATGTCAACACTGACCCCCTGGATTGAAACAGGGGTCAAGTGTTTCCTGGTCTTCCTGAAGTCCACGATCAGTTCCTTGGTCTTTGCCACGTTGAGCTGCAGATGATTCTGCTCACACCACGTGACAAAGGAGTCGACCGCAGCCCGGTACTCTGTCTCATCATCCCTGCTGATGCATCCAACCACCGCAGAGTCATCAGAAAACTTCTGAAGATGGAGGTCTCTGTGCAGTGGCTGAAGTCTGTGGTGTAGAGGGTGAAGAGGAAGGGGGAGAGGACAGTCCCCTGTGGTGCCCCTGTGTTGCTAATCACCTTGTCAGACACACACTGTGGGAGATGTACATATTGTGGTCTTCCTGTCAGGTAATCAATAAGCCAGGACACCAGAGAAGCATCCACCTGCATCGCTGCTAACTTATCACCCAGGAGGGTCGGCCTGATGGTGTTGAAAGCACTGGAAAAGTCAAAAAACATGACCCTCACAGTGCTTGCCGGCTGGTCCAGATGGGTGTAGACACGATTGAGCAGGTAAATGATGGCGTCCTCAGTTCCGAGACTAGGCTGATAAGCGAACTGAAGAGGATCCAGATGTGGTCTTACTATGGGTCGCAGCTGGTCCAGGATGAGCCTTTCCAGGGTCTTCATGATGTGGGAGGTCAGTGCCACGGGCCTGTAATCCTGGGGGCCACTGGGACGTGGCGTCTTTGGTACAGGGACGAGGCATGATGTCTTCCACATCACCGGGACCCTCTGCAGACTCAGACTCAGCATAAACAGTTTATGAAAGACTCCACACAGCTGGGGGGCACAGGTCTTGAGGACGAGGGGACTCACTCCGTCCTCGATGGATTAGAAGGATTAGAACGATGCCACCGTATCCCATAGTCCAGCCAATGATGTGATTCATATTCGTATATACGCAGCTAATCAACGTCGTTGACAGGCTATGACAGCGTCCTTATGTGCCGACACCGGTGTTTTAGCGAGCAAAGCGGCCATTGGAGATGTGAGCAGGACAGACGGAACAATTGACGGAAAAAGTGTGGACTTTATACCAGTTTTTAAATTGTGTTGATCGGCCACGTAAAACCAGAGTTATGATAAAAATATCTGCAATGTTTGTTTTTCTTCCTGAATACTGTCGTTGTTTATATTTACTGCGGGAAGAAACGGTAAAAACAGCGTTTTATAAGAAAAAAGGCTTGAAAGCCTGTGAGCAAAAACAAACTCCCTCTCCCTTTCCTATTCGTCCAAAAAAGTACCATGTCGACCAATCAAAAAATGATATGGCAACGTGGCATCTAGTTGTTAAGAAACGGCGGGAAGTTTTAGGAGTGACGGTGGAGTGGCACAAATAATTTGTGTGGCATCAAATTTGATGCAGAACAGTTGATTGTTCTGTAAATAGTTTGAAATGTTTATTTAAAAACGGCTTCGCTGCATTCATAAAAAATAGCTGCAAAAAACTTTGTTGTTTGCCAAACTCAGTAACTTTTTTGAAGAAGTAACTATATAATTAACTGCCCAGCAGGACTAATTCTGTTTACATTATACACTCAACAAAAATATAAACTCAACACTTTTGTTTTTGCTCCCATTTTTCATGAGCTGAACTTAAAGATCTGAAACATTTTCTACATACACAAAGGACCTCTTACTATTAAATATTCTTCACAAATCTGTCTAAATCTGTGTTAGTGGAAACTTCTCGTTTTTGAGATAATCCATCCAACCTCACAGGTGTGGCATGTGCTGATTAGAAAGTATGAATATTGCACAGGTGTGCCTTAGACTGCCCAAAATAAAAGATCTCTCTGAAATATGCAGTTTGATCAAACAGCACAATGCTACAGATGTCACAGCTTTTGAGGGAGCGTGTAATTGACTGCAGGAATGTATACCAGAGCTGTTGCCTGTGAAATGAATGTTCATTTCTCTATACGCCATCTTCAAAGGCGTTTCAGACAATTTGACAGTACATCCAACCGGCCTCACAACCGCAGACCACATGTAACCACACCAGCCAAGGACCCCCACATCCAGCATGTTCTTGTTGGTGAAAAAATGCACCATGTCGACGAATCAAAAAATGATATGGCGACAGGAGATTTGGTTGTTTAGGAAGAGGAGGAAGTTTTAGGAATGACGGCGAGCGAGAGAGAGAGAGAGAGAGAGAGAGAGAGAGAGAGAGAGAGAGAGAGAGAGAGCAGAAAAAGAGAGAGAGCGAGTTTTGAGACGTGAGAGATTTGTGACGTTTAGCGTGTTTGGAGTGTGTAGTTAATGTGTTGTCTTGTGTAGTTAGTGTTTAGTGTTGTGGATAGTTTTGTGTTGTGGGTCAGAACAATGAGGCGACTGCTGTCTCCAGGTAGAAACAGGAGTGATACACCTGCTGCTGTCAGACCTGCAGGTATCAGGCTGTGATGTTCTCCTTTATAGTGGACAGAAATTATTTTTTTGGAGAGGCTCAAATAATTTGTGTGGCATCTTACTGAATGCAGAACAGCTGATTGTTCTGTAAATAGTTTCAAATGGTTATTTAAAAAAATCAAGGTAAAAGGTAAATGGATGCAAATAACTTTGTTGTTTGCAAAACTTGTGCATAGGATTTTAAAATTGACAATTTATATTTGCATTTAAGGTTATTAAATATGATTCATTAAACATGTTTGTGGTTGTTACAGTAAAAATATCATTTTTTCTAGTCGGATTTTATGTTTTTTGTCTGATTTTAGATCAATAGTGTTAATACAGTATGTCAAAATTAAAACATAACTGTAAATTCAGACATGTGAGGTTGTGCTGAAAAGAATGAGACCAAACAAGGCAAAGTAAATAGTTTTTAAAGGTAAAATGTGGGAAAATCAAAAGTAGTTAAAATGATCAATTATACCCTGGACCCCAGAGGGATAAAAAAATTTTTTTTTTTAAAGTAACGCAATAGTTACTTTTCAAGTAATTAATTACTTTTAGAATATTGTAACTCAGTTACTTTTTTGAAGAAGTAACTAGTAACTATAAGTAATTACTTTTTCAAAGTAACTTGCCCAACACTGTTGATGACTCCCCCCCCCCCGTATTCCAGTCCGTTTCCCTCCGACACTCGACCCACAGTGGCGGTGTCATCTGAGAACTTCTGGAGATGGCAAGTGTCATTGTTGTAACTGAAGTCCGCAGTGTACAGGGTGAAGAGGAAAGGATTGAGTACTGTTCCTTGTTGGGCCCCTGTGCTACAGAAAACCTCCTCAGACACACAGTCTCACAGCCTCACATACTGGGGTCTCCTGGTAAGATAGTCAGTGGACAACTGATGGTCCACTCCAACTTCTCACTTAGCACTGAGGGCTGCATTGTGTTGAAGGCACTGGAAAAATTGAAACAACAAAACAAAACATGACTTTCACAGTGCACCTGGCACTCTCCAGCTGAGAGAAGGCCCAGTGCAGCAGGTAGATGACAGCGTCATCCACCCCGATGTTCGGCTGGTAGGTAAACTGCAGTGGGTCTAGATCGCTCCCGACTAGTGAACGAAGGTGGTGCAGTATGATCCTCTCCATGGCCTTCATCAGGTGTCAAGTCAGGGCAACAGGTCTGAGGTGGTTCGGCTCGTTGGGGTGTGTTGTCTTTGGGATCGGCACAATGCAGGAGGTTTTCCACAGAATGGGGACCCTCTGCAGACTGAGACTAAGGTTAAAGATGTATGTGATAACCTCACAGAGTTGATCTGCACAGTTCCTCAAAGGTCTGGGGCTAATTCCATCTGGATCTGTAGCCACAAACTGAATCCATCTTAACGCCATCTGTGTTTGAGCGGCTACATTATGTGTGATTCTTACTCTGAATCTGAATAAGTACGCGGACCACTGTGTGCGGTAAGACCAACTCTTTACTCACTGTATTACCATCTCCCCGCATGCATTGCCAGTGTGTAACACGTAATTACACAATCAAACAATGAACACATACTGCCCATACAACAAATATATCAGAGACGATTATGAACACCACATCTTCCCCTTTTAAACAAAAACAGAATGTTACTTTGCTCAGGACAGAACTTTCGACCAGACTACCTTTTGATTCTTTTTTTTTTCTCTCTTTTTCAAAGCCATACAAGAACATCTGGCAAACAATCTGCATTACATTTTTGACCTTTTGTTTTTGTTTCCTTTTTCCCCCCGTTTCTCTCTTCTTCTTCTTTTTTTTTTTGACAACTCTTTTTAGATTTAATTTACTGTGCTCTACAAAACCATTGTAACACAGTTATATAACAACTTCTTTTTTTCTCTCACAGATCTAACTTTTTAGGTTTAACTATTGCTCTCCCTGACTTGGTTCTGACCACATTAGTGTTAACAGTTGTAGCAAGGATCACACTGGGTGTTTGAGGCTTCTGCAACACAGGCACATTAGCAGGTTCATGCACTGGTGAACTTAAAGGAATCAAATGCACGCGATTACACCTCGCAGTCCCTTGTGGTAACTCCACTGTGTATGATTGGGGTGGAGAATGATTTTGGATAACAGTGCATGCAGTTTTGCTGCATAAAGGTTTTGCGTGATGGCGCCTGTTGAAGTTTGCCATGTCCATCATCCTCTTCTCCCTTTCCTTTTGAGCGAGCAGTGCGTCGTCCGGCAGTGTAGGCTCCAGCTGCGATGGAAGTATCGGCAGTTTGGTTCGCAGACGTCTGCCCATTAAAAACTCTGCGGGGCTGTATCCGGACTGTAGTGGTGTAGCTCTATAGGCAAGATGAGCTAAATAAGGATCAGCTGCTTTTTTCAGAAGATTTTTTACAGTCTGCACAGCAAGTTCTGCTTCTCCATTACTTTGCGGAAACTTGGGGCTGCTTGTGATGTGTTTAAAGCCGTACACTGCTGTGAAGTCTGTAAAGATTTGACCTGAATACTGCGGCCCATTATCAGACATGAGGACCTCTGGGATGCCATGACGGGCAAAGAAAGATTTCAGGTGAGTAATGACGCATCGTTTGATTTTGTTCTGTTTAACAAAGAAATCTCAACAAATCTAGAGTGATAGTCAACAGCGAGAAGGTAGGTTTTCCCCCAGCTCGAAAAGATCTGTGCCCACTCTCTGTCATGGGTGGGCAGGATATTCTGTTGGCATAAGTGGCTCACTGTTATTGTGTCTTTCTTGAATACACGTTTTGCACTTGAGCACCATCTCAGAAATTTGTTGACTCAGCCCGGGCCACCACACTGTTTGGTGTGCACGACCTTTACATTTTACAACACCTTGATGTCCTTCGTGTAGTTTTTCCAGTACCTCGTTTCTCATTGCTGAAGGAATAACAAGCCGTGTGTCTTTTAGCAAAAGGCTGTCTTCAACAGTGAGCGTGGCTCGGTCAGGCCAGTAATTTCGCAGTAAAGACTCTTGTTTTGCATGTTCTGGCCAGCCTTTGGTGCACATGTCCATGACGCGAGCACACACACTGTCGCTTTTCAGTTGTTCCTTCAGTGTTTGCATATATGATGAACTGACAGGCATGTGTGCTACAGTACTGTCCACATATATGTCTGTGCTTTCCATTAGCTCTTTGTCTGACAGGTTCATTGGTTTTTTCAGAGGTGAGCGGGACAAAGTATCTGCTGTCCAGAGCGATTTCCCTGGGGCGTACTGCATAGTGTACGAGTAACGCATGAGTCTCATTCTGAATCGCTGGATCCTGGGTGGCAAGAGATCCAGAGCTTGACTTCCCAGTAAGGAAACGAGAGGTTTGTGGTCCGTTTCAAGACAAAAATGTTTACCAATCAGGAAATCACGAAAACGGTCACACGCCCATCTAGACGCCAGTGCCTCTTTTTCCACTTGTACGTATCGCTGTTCTGTAGGAGAAAGGGACCTCGGTGCATACGCCACTGGTCACCATCCTTCTTTCCACAGCTGCAAAAGAACACCTCCGAGACCATAGGATGAAGCATCTGCTGATACTTTAATGTCTCTGTTGGGGTCATACATTGGGAGCGCTTGGGGTGAGGTCAGGGCATCTCGCAATGTTTTGAAAGCTCTCGCTTGGTCAGTTCCCCAATACCATGCGTTCTTTTTGGAAAGAAGATCTCGCAAAGCTTTGTCTTTTTCAGCTAAATGGGGGATGAACTTGCCCACTTGATTCACCATACCCAGAAAACTGCGCAACTCTGACACATTAGTTGGCTCTGTCATTTCTGTAATCGTCTCCGTTTTCTTCGGGTCAGGACTGATTCCTGTATCCGCTGTGATGTGACCCAAGAAAGCAACCTTGCTGTGGGAGAGCTCGCATTTTTCAGCATTCAGCGTTGTGCCTGCTTTTTCCAATCTTTGCAGTGTAGCATGGAGATGGGAATCATGCTCCTGATGGTTATGTCCCCACACCAACACATCATCAATGTGACACACCACTCCTTCGAGACCCTCGATGACCTCCGCCATCATGCGCTCAAAGTGTTCGGGCGATGAGTTGATCCCAAACGGTAGGCGGTTAAAGTGGAACCGCCCAAAGGGTGTGTCACAGGCTGGGTCTCCGACCCAGCACTCTGAGTTTTCTTTGTATTTTTTGATATGTTATTAGTTTGTGTTATTTCCTATTTGCCTTTAGTTTAGGCAGTTATTGTTCCTGGGTTTTCTATGTTTTGGGGTTTTCTATTTATTTCATCACGTATTAGGTCTGTTAAGTTGTGTTTTCATTTCCTGTTTTATTCTGACAATGTCATGTGTTCTTTGTTCATTATATTTAGCTTTCCTCTCCTGGTCCTGTCATTAGGTTTATGTCTGTCAGCTGTTCCCCCATGTGTCCCTACTTCCCCTGATCACCTCATGTCTGTATTTAAGCCTTTTGTTTTCTTCATGCCATTGTTGGTTCGTCTGTTTATCTCACCAGAGTTACAGTTATAGTCTTAGTCTTTGCCTGTTATTTTCCACCTCAGTTATAGTTATAGTTTTTGGTCTTAGTACCTTATAGTGTTTTGTTTCTTAGTGTTTTGCCTGTTTGTTTTGGTCTCTTGGTTCATTCCCTGCCGTCATCGCAATAAAGGTTCACTTTTCTGTTAATCATTACAATTCCTCGTCATCATCTGCTTTTGGGTCCTGTTTCCACACACATCGGCGCACCCCGCCGTGACAGAACGAACCGACCAGTCATGGACCCAGCGGATTCTGCTCTCACCGAGTGTCTGGAGGAGACTGCTCGGATCCAAGCGATCCTCGACCGCATCTTTACAGCGCCCGATTTGAAGAGCAAGCTGGTAATGATTAACGTTGCTGAAGCTATTATGGAGAGGGATCCCCGCCTTCTCCAGCTCCCGGACTCACCTGCCATAGTTGATGCCTTTACGAGGATAAAGGAGATGCTGCAGGCCCAGGGACTGTCGAGTCAGGAAATGGCTTCCAGCACCCACCAGTCACAACAACCCCACAATCAGTCTTCTCCATTGCTGCCTCCGGAACCTGAGTGTGTTCGTGTCGGTTCGCTGAGATTCGCCGCAGCGTCACCACCTCTCAGCTCACCAGTTTCCACGCCATCATCACAGTCTCGCCATACTCCTGTCACAGTTCAGCGCGAGGAAGCGCCGCACACCATAGACTTGGACGACGACGAGCGTCAGTCTATATTCTGCGCTCTCTTGGAGGAGGAGCTCCGGTGGAAGCCGTGGCTCATTCCGGAGCACGAGCACTCTTTCCGGGGAACTCGACTGGCTCTCGGGGGACCTCGGAGTTATCAGGGACTTCCACCCATTGCTCCGCCATCTTCCACTCCTAAGAAAAAGCGGCGTGCGCGCCACCGACGCTCCGTATCACAAACACAAGTGAGTGACTATATCTTGGCTCCTCATGTTTTTTCTCCGGAGGTTTTTGAAACTGACACTGCTTCTCCGGTTCATGAGCCCGGCTGCAAAGAGACTGTTTGCACAGGAAATGCTAGCCATCAGGCTCAGCTAAGCTGTTGTGGGACTGCAAACCAGGCCGTTTTGGAGCCGGGGACGGAGGTACAGCTGGTGCAGCCAATTTCAGTGTCAGTCGGAGGGCCGGGGGAGCCCGTCCGGCCTCATGTTTCGTCTGCTGGAGGTTCAGGAGAACCCAGCCAGCTTCATGCTTCGTTTGCTGGAGGTTCAGGAGAACCCAGCCAGTTTCATGCTTCGTCTGCTGGAGGTTCAGAAGAATCCAGCCAGCTTCATGCTTCGTCTGCTGGAGGTTCAGGAGAATCCAGCCAGCTTCATGTTTCGTCTGCTGAAGGTTCAGGAGAACCCAGCCCGCTTCATGTTTTGTCTGCTGGAGGTTCAGGAGAACCCAGCCAGCTTCAAGTTTCATCTGCTGGAGGGCCCGAGGAGCCCGTCCAGCCTCACGCCACGTCAGCTGGAGGGCCCGAGGTGCCCGTCCAGCCTCACGCCTCGTCAGCTGAAGGGCCCGAGGAGCCCGTTCAGCCTCAAGCCACGTCAGCTGGAGGGCCTGAGGAGCCCGTCCGGCCACCTTCTGCTTCACCACCTGTGGCTGTAGTGCCACCACCTGTGGCTCCCGTGCTGCCACCTGCAGGACCGCCACCTGCAGGACCACCACCTGCTGCGCTACCGCCTGCTGCTTCTGCGCCTCAGCCTGAGGACGACACCTCGCCTGGTTCTGCTACACCTCAGTCTGAGAACTTATACAAACTCATTTCACCCACTATAGACTGTGTGTTGCTGCAACTTACACAGCCTCCTGCCACGTCAGCTGGGGGGCCTGAGGAGCCCGTCCAGCCACCACCTACGGCTGCCTCACTGTCACCTGGTTCTGCTTCTGTTTCGCCTGGTCCAGCTTCAGCCTCAGCTTCTGCTTCGCCTGGTCCAGCTTCAGCCTGTGCTTTGCCTGGTCCAGCTCCAGCCTGTGCTTCGCCTGGTCCAGCTCCAGCCTGTGCTTCGCCTGGTCCAGCTCCAGCCTGTGCTTCGCCTGGTCCAGCTCCAGCCTGTGCTTCGTCTGCTGCAGCTCCAGCCTGTGCTTCGTCTGCTGCAGCTCCAGCCTCCGTGTCTTCAGTCTCGTCTGGTCCAGCCTCCGGGTCTTCAGCCTCGTCTGGTCCAGCCTCCGTGTCTTCAGCCTCGTCTGGTCCGGCTTCGTCAGAGTCTTCATCTTCGCCTGGTCCGGCTTCGTCAGAGTCTTCATCTTCGCCTGGTCCGACTGCGGCCTCTGCTACGCCTGGTCCGGCTGCGGCCTCTGCTACGCCTGGTCCGGCTGCAGCCTCTGCTACGCCTGGTCCGGCTGCGGCCTCTGCTACGCCTGGTCCAGCTTCTGCTTTTGTTTCGCCTGGTCCGGCTTCGGCCTCGACTCCTGTTTCGCTGTCGTCAGTTCCGGCCTCGGCTTTTGTTCCTGCTTCGCCTCTGCCTGGTCCAGCTTCGGCTTTTGTTCCTGCTTCGCCTCTGCCTGGTCCGGCTTCGGCCTCTGTTTCTGTGTCGGCCTCGCCTGGTTCTGCGGTTGTGTTGCTGTCGCCCAAGCCTCGTTTTGTCCCTCGGGATCGCCGGCCGCTTTCCGGGCCGTCAGCTAGACATCATTGCCGTCGGGTCGGCCCCCTGAACCTTTGACCTCCGACCTGCTGTGCTCTCGACCTCCGGGTCGACCTCCTGAACTTTTGTCTTCTGACCTGCTGTGCTCTCGACCTCCGGGTCGGCCCCCTGAGCTCATGGGTTTTGGACTGCTGGACCGTTGGCCTCCTGGTCGGCCTCCTGAACTTTTGAACTTTCTTTTGTTTTGCTGTCGACCTCCGGGGGCGGCCACCTGAACCGCTTCGCCATTCGCTCCTGTTCTGCCGGGTCTCCTCCTGAAGACGGGTCTCGGACTTTTTGTGCCTTTGTTGTGTTTGTTCTGTGTGTTTTCGCTTCTTTGTTTTTTGTGGCCTTGTTTCTGGCCCTCCGTCCTGGGCCCCCGCCGCCCGCCCTTGGTGGGGTGTTGTGGGTTTGTTTTCTGGGTGTTTTCGGGCATCTGGAATCCGCCCTTAAGGGGGGGGGGGGGGGGGGGCTCTGTCACAGGCTGGGTCTCCGACCCAGCACTCTGAGTTTTCTTTGTATTTTTTGATATGTTATTAGTTTGTGTTATTCCTGGGTTTTCTATGTTTTGGGGTTTTCTATTTATTTCATCACGTATTAGGTCTGTTAAGTTGTGTTGTCATTTCCTGTTTTATTCTGACAATGTCATGTGTTCTTTGTTCATTATATTTAGCTTTCCTCTCCTGGTCCTGTCATTAGGTTTATGTCTGTCAGCTGTTCCCCCATGTGTCCCTACTTCCCCTGATCACCTCATGTCTGTATTTAAGCCTTTTGTTTTCTTCATGCCATTGTCGGTTCGTCTGTTTATCTCACCAGAGTTACAGTTATAGTCTTAGTCTTTGCCTGTTATTTTCCACCTCAGTTATAGTTATAGTTTTTGGTCTTAGTACCTTATAGTGTTTTGTTTCTTAGTGTTTTAACTGTTTGTTTTGGTCTCTTGGTTCATTCCCTGCCGTCATCACAATAAAGGTTCACTTTTCTGTTAATCATTACAATTCCTCGTCATCATCTGCTTTTGGGTCCTGTTTCCATACACATCGGCGCACCCCGCCGTGACAGGGTGTGATGAAGGTGGTGAGTTTGGCAGACTCATCGGAAAGGGGAATCTGCCAGAAGCCCATTTTGGCATCCAGTTTGCTAAACACTTTGGCTCCTGTGAGCATTCCGAGACTTTGTTCAACCGATGGCAGCACATATTTTTCCCTGCACACATACTCATTTAGTCCGGTAAAGTCTACGCAAAGTCTCAGCCTAGGGCTGTTTTTCTTTGGAACAACAACAATGCTGGCACACCAATCTGTTGGTTTTTCTTTGGAACAACAACAATGCCGGCACACCAATCTGATGGTTTTTCTTTGGAACAACAACCATGCCGGCACACCTCAACTCGGGTAATGACACCAAGCTCTTCCATTCGTTGGAGTTCCTCCTTTACCCTTCCCATTAGAGGCAGAGGAAGCCTTCGCGGAGTTTTGAGCGAGAATGGCACAGCGTTCGGTTTGAGTTTAATGTGATAGGCCCGCTGCACTTTCCCTAGACCATTGCAAGTAAGTAGTCTTCAGAGTGTCCATTAAAACCGCGTCAACTCGCACCAGCAAGCCAAGAGCTGTAATGGGGGGCAGGCCTAGCAGTAGAGTGTTCAGGTTTCTTACAACATAGACCTTCTCTGTTGTCTGTTTTGATCCGTAGTTGAGCTGTAGCTTTGTAAAACCAGCAACGTCCAGTGGTGTTTATCCAGGGCCTGACAAAGGTTTTTCTGGCTGCTGGAGAACTGGTCTGTGTTCGTTAGCAAAAATCTTTGATAAGTCCGAGTCAGCTACTACAGTCATATCTGCTCCAGTATCCAGTTTGAAAGTGAGTTTTGCATCTTTCACTTGTATGATGGCTGTCCACGCCTGGCCGTCACTGGAAACTGAGCCTAGGAAGAAACCTTGCTCCTCTCCCTCCTCAATACTTTGCACTGTCTTGCTTTGTCTGCAGACACGCTGGTAGTGACCTTTTTTTCCACATAAATGACATTTTGCATCATTCGCTGGGCACTCAGGTTTCGGCTGTGGAGAGCCTCCGCACTTGTAGCATTTATTACTTTGTCTCTTGCTATACTGCTGTTTTGTTTTGACAGTTTTACTTTTGAACATGTTGAACTTCGTTTTGTCGTGCTTTTGTATCACTCTGTCAACTGTTTTCGCATTTATTTGCATTACATTTGTTTCACTTCTCAAAGCTGACTGTTGCTTTTTGATTTCTTCTGACTGCCTGGCCATATTTATAGCTTTATCCAAGTCCAAGTCTTTTTCCATCTGCATGCGCTCAGACAGCCTCGTGTCGACCAAGCCCACTACTATTCTGTCTCTTATCAGCTCATCGTGGAGCGGTCCGTAGTTACAGTGCTCTGCTAATGCATGCAAGGCAGTCACGAATGCAGTCTCATTTGGCTCTTGTTTGCGCATATTAAAACGTGCGCGCTCATAAACAACATTTTTCCTGACAATGAAAAAGTTGTGGAAGCTATCTCTCACTTTAGCATAGTCCCGCTGGTCTACATCACTACATAACTCGAGTCCGCTCAGGACGTCATCCGCTTCGTCTCCCATACAATATATGAGAGTGTTCACTTGATTTTGCTCCGAGCTCGCAGACAGATTACTTTCCTGATGGAATCTCTCGAAGCGACGGACCCATCTTGTCGATTCGTGTGGTTTGGTAAAATCAAAGGGCTTCGTCATCCGGACAGTGTGCGCACCGCGGATGACGTCAGTGCGCACACTGTGTCTGAGGAGGATGTGCGGAAGTGCTTCAGGAAGGTGAACGCGCGCAAAGCTACTGGTCCGGACGGGATTCCCGGCCGCGTCCTCAAGTCATGCGCGGCTCAGCTGGCTGGAGTGTTCACACACATCTTCAACCTTTCCCTCTCTCTGTCTGTAGTCCCAGCCTGCTTCAAAATGGCCACCATCATCCCTGTACCCAAATCCTCCACCATCTCCTCATTGAACGACTGGCGACCTGTAGCCCTGACCCCCATCGTAAGAAAATGCTTCGAGAAGCTGGTCAGGGACTTCATCTGCTCTGCACTACCCGACTCACTGGACCCTCTACAGTTTGCATACCGCCACAACAGGTCCACTGATGATGCCATAGCCCTGACACTACATACTGCCCTGTCACACCTGGAGAAGAGAGACACGTATGTGAGAATGCTGTTTGTAGATTACAGCTCAGCATTCAATACCATCGTTCCCTCGAAGCTGGACAGGAAACTGCAGGATCAAGGACTGAGCAGCTCCATCTGCAGCTGGATCCTTAGCTTCCTGTCTGACAGACGCCAAGTGGTCAGACTGGGCAGCATCACCTCATCCCCCATCACACTGAACACTGGTGCTCCACAGGGGTGTGTACTGAGCCCTCTCCTGTACTCACTCTACACCTACGACTGCACAGCCACTAACAACTCCAACATCATTGTGAAGTTTGCGGACGACACTACAGTGGTGGGTCTTATCACCAACGTTGATGAGACGGCTTACAGGGAGGAGGTCAGCAACCTGACCCACTGGTGTCAAGACAACCATCTCACCCTCAACGTCGACTTCCGGAGGTGCAGAGAAGTACACACCCCCATCACCATCAACGGCGCTGCTGTGGAGAGAGTGAGCAGCTTCTGGTTCCTTGGAGTACATCTGGCTGAGGATCTTACGTGGTCAGTACACATAAACAAAACAGTGAAGAAGGCGCAGCAGCGCCTCTTCTTTCTCAGGAGACTGAAAAGATTCGGCATGAACCCCCGCATCCTCAGGACCTTCTATCGCTGTGCCATTGAGAGCATCCTCACTGGATGCATCACCACCTGGTACGGCAACAGCACCGCCTACAACTGCAAAGCTCTCCAGCGAGTAGTGCGGTGCTCTGAACGGATAATTGGAGGTGAGCTTCCCTCCCTCCAAGACATCTACAGGAAGCGCTGCCTGAGGAAAGCGGGGAGGATCATCAAGGACTCCAGTCACCCCAGCCATAAACTGTTCAGACTGCTTCCATCAGGAAGGAGGTTCTGCAGCATCCGGTCCCGTACCAGCAGACTGAGAGACAGCTTTTTCCATCAGGCCATCAGACTGCTGAACACTTCATAGACACCTCAGCTTCACTACTGGAACTTCAACATTATGCACTCCATACTGTACAGTAATGCCACTGTTTTGCACATGTCTCAACTCTGTATATTTTATATATTTTATTTTATTTTTACTCTATTTAATTTGTAAAAAATGTGTATACACACACACACACACACGTAGAAAAACATTTAGTATACACATCCAGAAATGCATATACTGTTATATATTGTACATATATTTATTAGTTTCAGATGTAGCCATTCTTGTATTTTGCTTGTTTACGTTATTGTATGTTGCACAACTCTGTTGCTTGTGAAGCTCGCACACAAGAATTTCACTCACATGTACTGTACCAATGTACCTGCACATGTGATGTGACAATAAAAGTGATTTGATTTGATTTGATTTGATTTGATTAGTTGGATGCTCAACGTAGCGCTGGGGGTGCTAGCCGCGGTGCTAACTCCTGCTCTCGGACGATCGTCTACGTCGTCATTCGGCATTTCGTTTCCACCTTCCCCTTCTCCTCACACTCGGCAGATGTATGGAGTCTTACAAGTCACACAGCACTTCTGACACCATGTGTGATTCTTACACTGAATCTGAATAAGTACGCGGGACCACTGTGTGCGGTAAGACCAACTCTTTACTCACTGTATTACCATCTCCCGGCATGCATTGCCAGTGTGTAATTACACAATCAAACAATGAACACATACTGCCCATACAACAAATGTACCAGAGACGATTATGAATACACCACACATTATACAACCATTGCTGGAACCTGACAAATAACCAGATAAAAGTCTGGAAGAAAATCTGGCAAACAGCTGCACGACTGAGTCACAATTTTCTGAGCTTCAGAAAAGGCTTTATGTTGTGACATGTGAAACTGAAATGGAGCAAAACCTGTTTTATACCTTTGATGTAAAAGAAGGATGACAGTTAAACACTGGAATTAACATACCTGAGATTCAGGTGAAAAGAAACATTTAACAGAAAGGTGCCATGAAGATCCACCCATCACCTGACACACCTGGGAAAAACCAGTAAATAGGATGTTATTCAACCTCAGTAAAGAGAGACGCACAGACGATCAGACTGAGCTCAGACCAAACTAGCAGCTTCCTCTGAGTGAGTCCAGCTACAGGAGAGAAAAGTGGAAAACTCCAACACTGCTGCTTCAAGCTGCTGACGCTCCACACACTGAATGTGAGTTTGAGCAAAAACACGACTCAAAGGAAGTTTCAGTGAAGGTGGTAGAGGAGGGAGGGGAGCCAGGACTGACTGTACTTCCTGTCTGCTGTTTTCAGCTTCACTCACAGACTCAATGGCTTCCAGATCAGAGGAGGATCTCTGCTGTCCGGTCTGTCAGGAGGTCTTCAGAGATCCTGTTATTCTGTCATGTAGCCACAGCTTCTGTAAAGACTGTCTGAAGAGATGGTGGAGAGAGCAAATAACACACGAGTGTCCAATTTGTAAAAGAAGATCTTCAAGGGAAGAACCACCTTTAAACCGAGCTTTAAAGAACCTGTGTGAGTCATTCTTACAGGATAGAGATCAGAGAGCTTCAGAGGCTCTCTGCAGTCTGCACTCTGAGAAACTCAGACTCTTCTGTCTGGACCATCAGCAGCCAGTGTGTGTCGTCTGCTGTGGCTCAGAAAAACACACCAATCACAGATTCAGACCCATCGATGAAGCTGCACAACAACACAAGAAGGAACTTCAGGAAACTCTGGAGCCCTTAAAGAAGAAGTTAAAGGTTTGTGAAGAAGTTCAAGTGAAGTTTGATCAAACAGCAGAACACATTAAGGTCCAGGCCCGACACACAGAGAGGCAGATTAAGGAGCAGTTTAAGAAGCTTCACCAGTTTCTAGCAGAGGAAGAGGAGGCCAGGCTGGCAGCACTGAGGGAGGAAGAGGAGCAGAAGAGTGGGGTGATGAAGGAGAAGATGGAGGCTCTGAGCAGAGAGATAGCAGCTCTTTCAGACACAGTCAGAGCCACAGAGGAGGAGCTGAGAGCTGAAGACGTCTCATTCCTGCACAACTACAAGGCTGCAGTGGAAAGAGTCCAGCGCTGCCCCATGCTGGATGATCCACAGCTGCCCTCAGGAGCTCTGATAGACCAGGCCAAACACCTGGGCAACCTGACCTTCAACATCTGGAACAACATGAAGGACATGGTCTCCTACACTCCTCTCATTCTGGACCCAAACACTGCTCATCCAAGCCTCATCCTGTCTGAAGATCTGACCAGTGTGAGACGAGGAGGAGAGAAGCAGCAGCTTCCTGATAATCCAGAGAGGTTTGATTTGTTCTGCTCTGTCCTGGGCTCTGAGGGCTTTAACTCAGGGACTCACAGCTGGGATGTTGAAGTTGGAGAGAGTACAGGGTGGGATCTGGGTGTGTTAGCAGAGTCTGTGCAGAGGAAGGGAGACAAACTGTCTGGATTATGGATAATATGGTTGTATAAAGGTAAATACTTTGCATGGTCATCATCAGCTGGATCAATGACTCTGTCAGTACAGAAGAAGTTCCAGAGGATCAGAGTGAATCTGGACTGGAACAGAGGAAAGCTGTCGTTCTCTGATCCTGATACTAACACACACATACACACCTTCACACACACTTTCACTCACAGGATGTTTCCATACATCAGCACTGATGATAAACTGAAGGTGTGTCCGTTGAAGGCGTCAGTGTCAGTGCAGCAGATGAGTTGAGGATGATGATGTTTCTAATGTTGTTTCCTGTCAGTGAATTGAAGCTGTTAAACTGCAGCTGTCCTCCTGCTGCCTCGTTGTTCCAAAGCTCTTTGTTTCTCTTTTAGTTCTCACTGTTTCTTTCTGTTTCTGCTGTCCACCTTTTCACATGGAAAATCATTTCACTGTTTCTCACTGAATGACTCCCCAAACTAGATTTGAAATTCTATCAAGTTTCTAATCATTACAAGTGATTCATGTTTCTATTTGATGTGTAAATGGAGATGATTTAGTTTGCTGGGATATGGACTGACATGTGTTGAATGGGAGGAGCAGTTTGTTGTTGTCTTCTTGTCTGTTTATGACAACAATAAATATGTTGTTGAAACAATGATTCATGTTTAACTCCATATATGAAATGTTTCTGATCTTTGAATTCTGTTTGATTAAAGACTTTCTTCATGACACAAATGAGATTTCAGTGTATTAATAGAACTAAATAAGCTCAGAGTTGAAAGGCTGGAGTATTATGTACGTGCTTCACTGTCAGGATCTTCAGGGGGATTCAAAGTCATGAGATAAATTAGTGAAATCAACCATATTCACACGAAGGATGACACTGGATCAGGTTGTACAGTTTTATACCCGAGCAACAGCAAGTATTATTATGACTATCTTCTTCCAGAAGCGACATGGCAGTCTCCCTACAGGTCTTCTCTCCGTTCACGTCCGACCTTGCCTTGTATCTTCTCTTTTCCCTATAAGAAACAGAAAAAGATAACACCTGATTATTAATATTATCTTACTGATTCTATTTATTTTCTAAGTTTGGTATATTCTGTTCAAACTCTCTTGGTCCAGAAAATATTATCATGACCAGTGTGATGTGTAAGCATGTTGCAAAAACTGTCATTCTAGGTTAATCGCAATATTTCAATTCATTCATAGCACTGAATGAAGCTTTTAACCCTCAAAACATGGGATGCCAACACTTTAATAGCACATCAAAATGTGTATATATATATAAAAAAAGCTTTATTTAATTATTATTTTCCTAACACATTAGCAGCTTATTTAAACTTTACTAGCCACATACCCACATAGCAGACAGCTCTGGCCCGGATCTGGTGTCAAGCCGGCACTGCTGGCTGACTTTGGGCATGGCAGGGTTTATGTCAACCAGATGTGGGCCAGGTCTGGCAATGATGGCACTGTTTATGTGATGGCATGCCATATCTGGCCCGATTGTGGTTTGGTTTATGTGACCCAGTCTTATAGAAATCAGGTCTTACCCAGATCCGGCAACAAGCTGGCACTTCTGATTGACTGGCGTTGTAACAGGGCAGCCCTTAGCGGCTGGAAACACAGTGAGACAGACCAAGGCAAGTGTAGTGGAACAAAGTATTTATTTGCTATATGGCTCTCCTTACAACAATTAAATGGTCGCGCTTCTTCACAGCACAAAAAAAATCCACCCTCTAATGACAACTGGCAGCCTTAAATATGTTCAGCTGTCACAGACTTAACCATTATTCCACTCTCAGGTAAATTCTTAAATCCCAACCTTCCACCACAGTATACAATATATCAATAAGAATAAATAAATACATAAATACATTTTCACATTTACATATTAATAAATATTTCACACTTTAATGTTACACCAAACCCAATATTATAAAAACCCAGAAACCCAAGCACAAAAAGATTCACCACACTCTTTACCCATGGTCTCTCCCGGAACCTTTAAATGGTGTCTGGACCCCCGGGGAAACATTTGCCCAAACACCTTGAAGAGGATACAGGCAAGAAAGGTGAGTAATCATTAACTTACAAACACTTATTTGCACCACTTTTATCCCTTGATTTCACACACACATTTGCATTAGTTTTCCTTATTGGTAAACCTTAATCACAATCACCATTCTTCTCTCCTGACAGACAACCACCACATTCCTTGACGAGGAGCAGCTGTGCAGGATCTGAAATAAGGCCACCAACTGATTCTAAAATTCCCAATAAATAGTCAATAAATATTTAAACTTCTTGTGTGCAAATCCATGCTTAAAGTGCAATGCTCATAAATTGCTTGATAAGGTGCTTTTAATAAAGTGAAAGGTGTGCTCTAAAGTGCTATACAGACAATACAATATAAATAAATGCAGTAAGGGAGTCCTCTTCCTTACATTTCCTCCTCCCTCTCTTAAGCGCGAAGTGCTTCAGTCCTCTGTCATCCTAGATAAACAATCAGCAACCACATTTGACTTCCCCGGCCTATACTGGACCGTAAAGTCATAAGGCTGCAGAGACAGGTACCATCCTGCAATGCGGGCATTCGCATCCCTCATGCGGTTCAACCACTGGAGGGCACGATGATCAGTCTCCAGAGTGAAGTGACGTCCCAGAAGATAATACCTCAAGGCCTCAATAGCCCATTTCATGGCCAAGCACTCTTTCTCCACCGTCGAATACCTCGTCTTCCTGTCGAGTAGTTTCCGACTCAGAAACACCACAGGCCTTCTTTCACCATCCACCTCTTGCTGAAGGACAGCACCAAGGCCAACTCCTGAAGCATCAGTTTGCAAGATGAATGGCTTGTTGAAGTCTGGACTGTGTAGAACTGGACGTGTGCAAACTGCTTCCTTGAGGTCTCTGAATGCTTGCTCACAGTCTTCTGTCCAACGCACTTTGTTGGGGGCTGAGCCTTTTGTGAGGTCATTCAGTACAGTGGATCGCTCTGCAAAAGAAGGTATGAATTTCCTGTACCAGCCTACTAGACCCAGAAAACCTCTCACCTTCCTTTTTGTTGTCGGAACTGGGAAGGACTGAATTGCTTCAATCTTTCCAACCTGCGGCTTTATCTCCCCAGAGCCAACTACAAAGCCCAAGTACTCCACTTCTCTCTTGGCTATGGAGCACTTCTTGGGATTGATAGTCAGTCCAGCCATTCTGATGGAGTGTAGCACCTTCTGCAGGTGAACGACATGTTCTTCCCAGGACTGGCTGTACACCACCACGTCATCCAGATATGCTGCAGAGAATGCTGACACATCTCTCAGTACATGGTCCATTAATCGTTGGAATGTCGCTGGTGCACCTTGAAGCCCAAATGGCATGACTTTAAATTGGTACATACCAAAAGGAGTTTTGAAGGCTGTCAGCTCTCTCGCTTCTGGTGCCAAAGCCACTTGCCAGTATCCTTTACACAGATCAAGTGTTGTAATGTACCTTGCTGATCCAACTCTCTCCAGCAGGTCACCCACCCTGGGCATTGGGTAGGGATCAAACTTGGATACTGCATTCAAATATCTGAAATCAATACAGAATCTCAGGGTGTCATCTTTCTTTGGTACCAAAACAATCGGGCTGCACCACTCACTACTTGACACCTCAATGATTCCCAGGTCCAACATCAGTTTTATTTCTTTCTGCAGCACTGGCACCAACCGTTCTGGAATTCTATAGCTCTTTTGTCGAACGGGTGCATCCTCCTTCACCCGTATCTTGTGCTGAACCAGTGATGTGAAGCCCGGTGTTTCTCGAAAGAGCTGTGGGTCCACAAGTGGTTTTATATCAGCCTGCTCAGTAGGAGACAAATGAGAAAGGTCAACTGAAGCACAAACTTGAATGTTAGTTGGAAAGAACTTCTCAGTCACCTCCTCATCCTTAACTGAACGCACCAGTAACTGATAGACCGGCTCTTGTCGGCTGTGGAATTCCTTCAACAAGTTCACGTGAAATGTCTGATATTTTTTAACTCTTTCTGGCATATTCAGCTCATAAGTGACTTTACTCACTTGTCTGACGATCTCGTATGGTCCATGCCATTTTGTCAGCAACTTGTTATCGCTGGTGGGAAGCAATAACAGTACTTTCTGACCTGGAAGGAAGACCCTATCCCTGGCCTTCTGATCATACCAAGTCTTTTGATGTTTTTGTGCAGCTTTCATGTTGTCTTGCATCAATGATGCCATTTTCTCCAACCTCCCTCTCATGGTGATGACGTAGGCTGCGATGTTTTCGCCCTCTGCTTTGGATTCCTCCCAGCAGTCCTTAAGCAGATCCAGGGGGCCTCTCACTTGGCGACCGTATAAAAGTTCAAAAGGCGAGAAGCCAGTGGAAACCTGCGGGACCTCCCGGTAGGCAAACAGAAGGTAGGGCAGCCATTGATCCCAGTCAGCACCTGTGTCAGAGACAAACTTGCGCAGCATACTTTTGAGAGTCTGGTTGTATCTCTCCACTAGCCCGTCCGTTTGGGGGTGATAAGGGGTGGTCTTAAGTCCCTTTATCCCTAACAACTTATAAACCTGCTGCAACAACTTGGATAGAAAGTTCGTTCCACAATCCGTCAGAATTTCTCTTGGTATGCCTACCCTAGAGAAAAGCTGCAGAAGACAATTAGCAATGTGACGAGCTTTAATTGATCTGAGTGGGAAGGCCTCAGGAAACTGTGTTGCATAGTCACATATGACTAATATGTAGCGATGACCGGTGGAGCTCCTCTCTAAAGGGCCCACGATATCCATGCCTAGCCTCTCAAACGGTGTTTCAATAATTGGCAGTGGTTGCAACTGGGCTCGTGCTACTCCTTTGCCTGAGGTCAACTGACATTTTTCACAGGAACGGCAAAACTCAGAAACCTGGACATACATCCCTGGCCAAACAAAACGACTGCTGATCCTATTCAGTGTTTTGTGAAAAGCCATATGACCTGCCCATGGAATTGAATGACCCAAATCCATAACTTTGTTCCTGAACTGTTGTGGGAGTGCCACAGCTTCGCACTTCCCCTTTCTCTGGTACAAGATGCCTCCTTTAATCAAGTAAACAGTGTCTGCAAGACAGCTTACCTGACCTTGACTAGCCCCCTCTACCTCTGTTACCTTCTCAAACCAGGGTTTTAAAGTAGGGTCGCTTCTTTGGAGTGCACCTAAATCTGAGGGAACATCAAACTCAAGTTGGTTATTTGGCTTAGGGAACAATGCTGTACCTTTTTCCCCTGAGCCTTTGAACTTTTCTCTTCTTTTCTGAGCCCTAGACTTCCTAATCTTCCCTGGCTCTGTTTCGAGAGACTCCTCAAAAAAGGGTAGTTCTTGCATCATTTCCTTTGCACTTTGTGCTCTTGTGACTACATGACATGGTTTAAATGGTTCAACTGTCATATCTAGAGGAAGTGAGCTTCCAGATTCATCACCTAAGCCTTGAATGTCTTTCTCAGCACTCACTTGAGGGTCATAATCTGACTGATGTATTAGATCAAAAAGAGTGGGGATGTCATTACCAAGTATCACTGAATATGGCAAACTGGGAACCACAGCTACCACTAACAAGTAGGTTTGACCTCCCACTGTCAGGTAAACCTCAGCAGTGGGGTACCTGTGTTCGTCTCCATGCACACAACTTATTGTAGCCCCAACCGGACTTAGCTTTTCTCCTGAAATTATGCTAGAATGTACAAGAGTTTGGAAGCACCCAGAGTCAAGCAAAGCTTCCTCTTTACGCCCATTAATTAAAACAGGGACAGTACAAGCTTTCCTTCCTACCGGCTCTGTGGCTGGTCTTGGAACTGCACACAAAAGAGATGGTTTTGACTTAAGGGCAGGGCAAAATTGTTGTGTATGGCCAAAGTTATGACAGTGATAACATTTAATATCCTGAACTGAAGACTTAAAGGATTTCTTCACATTGTGAGGTCTATGGGAAGGGAGCTGCCTAGAACTAGAAAGATTTCTAGCCTGAACTTGACCAGAACCCTGTTCACCCCCAATGGACTTACTTGGTTGGGCGTAGTGGGTCTCCCGGCTGAAGTAGGTGCTCTTGCTTCCTTTTCTGGCTGAAGTGAAAACCTCTGCTGCTTCCTTTGCCGTCTTCGGGTCATGCTCACGTATCCAAATCTCCAGCTCTGGGTTAACCATTCTCAAAAACTGCTCCAGAATTATCTGCTCAGATATTTCTTCTACAGTTGATTTTTCAGGTTTAATCCATCTTGAAAACAGGTCTTTCAATCTAACATAAAGTTCACGTGGCGTCTCACCTGGCTCAACTTTCAGAGATCTGAAGCGGCGTCTGTAGGTGTCAGCAGTGATCTCATATTTTGCCAGAATTGCCTCTTTCACCTTATCATAATTCTCAGAGTATGTTAAATCCATAAGAATGTAGGCTGTGCGGGCTTTACCTGTCAACAGGGGAACCAGACGAATAGCCCACTCATCTCTGGGCCATCAACACACGTTTGCCATTCTTTCAAACGTAGTCAGAAAATGTTCAATGTCATCTTCTGGTGACAGAGGAAAAAGTTTTGGTTCAATTAAAGACCTGGACCCACTGGCCACTGGAATGTCTTCACCATTGAATCCAAGTTCTTGTTCTTCAGATGTTGTAGGGGGCGCTAGTGCCTCTGGTGGATCAGGCTTATCAGTTACAGCATTAACTTGTAGCTGGATTTGCTGAAATTGATGCTGCATGCCTTTCCACCTTTGCCCCTGATGTGACAAATCCTTCTCCCACTTTTGGTCTCTGGCTGCTTGAGACCGCATAAGAGATTTCACCAACCCTGTTAACTTCTCCAATTTGTCCTCAGGGCTTGTTGCTGCCATGGCCTCTAGCTCAGATGAAGCTCCAACTCCTTCATCAGGCTGCTCCTCTTGGCCTGGCTTTCTTCCACCTCTTGTCATCATCTTCTCACTGTGGCATGAGTGACACACTCCTGACACCACTTGTAACAGGGCAGCCCTTAGCGGCTGGAAACACAGTGAGACAGACCAAGGCAAGTGTAGTGGAACAAAGTATTTATTTGCTATATGGCTCTCCTTACAACAATTAAATGGTCGAGCTTCATGGCAGGGTGTATGTCAACCTGATGTGATTCACTGGCAAATAATAGGCTGTAAGGTCAGTTTCTTGATCATTAATATGCAAATTGTCAGATGTGCTGATGGCACAACACAGAAGAGCTAACTTGTTACTGCAACTTTCACTGCTATGCAGATGACACGCAGCTCTATCTGTCCATGAAGCCAGATAACACACACCAATTAGTTAAACTGCAGGAATGTCTTAAAGACATAAAGAGCTGGATGGCCGCTAACTTTCTGCTTCTTAATTCAAAACTGATGTTATTTTACTCGGCCCTGAAAATCTTAGAAATATGGTATCTAACCAGATTCTTACTCTGGATAGCATTACCTTGACCTCCAGTAATGCTGTGAGGAACCTTGAAGTTATTTTTGAACAAGAAATGTGCTTCAATGCACATATTAGACAAATATGTAAGACTGCTTTCTTCCGTTTGCGCAACATCTCTAAAATTAGAAATATCCTGTCTCAGAGTGACGCTGAAAAACTAGTTCATGCATTTATTACTTCCAGTTTGGACGACTGCAATTCATTATTATCAGGATGTCCACAAAACTCCCTAGAAAGCCTTCAGCTAATCCAAAATGCTGCAGCAAGAGTACTGACAGGGACTAGAAAGAGAGAGCACATTTCTCCTGTTTTGGCTTCCCTTCATTGGCTTCCTGTTAAATCCAGAATTGAATTCAAAATCCTGCTCCTCACATACAAGGTCTTAAATAATCAGGCCCATCTTATCTTAATGACCTTGTAGTACCATATCGCCCTATTAGAGCACTTCGCTCTCGCTCTGCAGGCCTACTTGTTGTTCCTAGAGTATTTAAAAGTAGAATGGGAGGGAGAGCCTTCAGTTTTCAGGCCCCTCTTCTGTGGAACCAGCTTCCAGTTTGGATTCAGGAGACAGACACTATCTCTACTTTCAAGATTAGGCTTAAAACTTTCCTTTTTGCTAAAGCATATAGTTAGGGCTGGACCAGGTGACCCTGAATCCTCCCTTAGTTATGCTGCAATAGGCGTAGGCTGCCGGGGATTCCCATGATGCCCTCGCCGCACTGAATCATATCTGTTATTCATCTCTGTCTCTCTTCCACAGCATGTCTTTATCCTGTTTTCCTTCTTTCACCCCAACCGTTCGCAGCAGATGGCCCCGCCCCTCCCTGAGCCTGGTTCTGCCGGAGGTTTCTTCCTGTTAAAAGGGAGTTTTTCCTTCCCACTGTCGCCAAAGTGCTTGCTCATAGGGGGTCATATGACTGTTGGGTTTTTCTCTGTATCTATTACTATGGGGTATACTA
The DNA here is from genome assembly GCF_041146795.1 of Maylandia zebra. Taxonomy (NCBI): domain Eukaryota; kingdom Metazoa; phylum Chordata; class Actinopteri; order Cichliformes; family Cichlidae; genus Maylandia; species Maylandia zebra. The sequence goes on along the minus strand of NC_135169.1, from coordinate 4,758,181 downwards.
TATAATGCGGCTCGGTTCACTCTGGCACAGCTGACTGCCAACACACACTGCAGCCCCCTCTGCAGTGCCCCCTCTCTCACACTCTTGGGGCCTCTGGATGCCTGGGGCCTGGATCTCCTTCATGCCCTGGGGGATGGGGCTATGGCTCCCCGCACCCTCTTGCAGATCATTACAAGGAGAAACCTTTTGAATACAAGCCCGCTAATCCACACAGATGTTCACTGTTCATAGGCACAAACTAAACCTTTCTTGGCTGCTACCTCAAAGCACATTGTAAAAACAGTTGTCGGAACCATACTGAATTTAATCAGAGTAAAAAAATACACAGTGCTATCCTCTATGCTGTTGTATGCTGGGGCAGCAGGTTGAGGGTCACAGATGCCAGCAGACTAAATAAACTGATACACAACACCCATCCCCCAACCCAAGGATAACCAGAACATAACCTAATAGACCTACACCTTAGTTCACAGATATGCTTTGTCTAGACTTTATTTCTGGGATTTCGCACAACCCACCCTGTTTTTCTTTTCCTTCCTCTTTTTCTTTCCCCCCTTTCCTATCCCTCAGCTATGTCTTTCCCATCTGTAACAACTAACAATAAAATAAATAAATAATAACAACAAAGGTCGATCCACTTGGTAAATTAAATCCATTGGGTATCTTTGTTGGCCTTCAGACAACAATTCTAACGGCTAAAGACTCAAATGGGACAAGTAAAAAAAAGGAAAGAAAAAAATGATTATTGATCAAAGGCCATGATTACCATTTGGGGAATCGCTGCCACCACAGTATTGTAAGATGGTGAAAGATGTACCCTTAGGCCGATTCGATTCCTTTGTTATTGAAGTTTTCATTTAATAAAGCCTGCAGACAAACTGTGAGCGGTAGCTACCATCCTTTAATAAAGAACAAAACCAAGTTTGGTGAGAGCAGCCATAGCAGGGAACGTGACCAGCAGACTCTCTCTCTCCAAACATTGCTGCCAGGCTTCCTGTGTGAATGTCCCCATTTCCTTACCAGAACCCCACCATCTATCTGACTGCTTGAATAGGGTGTGAGGTAGACACCCCAGTGGCACCAAAGCATTATACAATAAAACATTTTGACCAATACATAAATGAAAGAAATTCCAATACACCCTTTTCACGTAAATGGTGTCCTTGACTTACCACTCAAACCAGTGTTCCTCCCTGTCCAGCATGTGTACATCCTCATCTTTGAAAGAGTGGTGTGGTAGCCGATATCTTTTCTCATGTATTAATCACATATTTTAATCATATCGCTTTAGTATAGCAAGATCTCTCCTGACACCAAGTGTGTGCATGCATATCGAATGTTATCACATGTGGGACTGAGGTTTTATTGCACCTGCACAGAGGGTGTATTATAGATTTTAAGATTTCCAGACAGCCTGTTTTTAGGGAGGTGACGGATGGTCAAACTCTTTAAAGTGGCAGAGGGGCAAGGATGAGCTAGACTGAAGATGTAGAGATATATGATACCCACATAGCAAAATTGGTATGGTCTGGATCTGGCCCACACAATGTGCTTACACATGGACCACATACTGCAAAGAATGACCACCCTTTAGTGGCCCATATCTGGTTTGCCAAAGGTGGCCTACGTGTGGGCCAGCACAAGGCTAGCTGCAGACACACTAGTGGCCCTTTGCTGGCCCATGTGTAGATTACCTCTGGCAAACCCGGTCTGGGCCACCAAAGGGCCATCATTCTTTGCGCTATGTGGGCCATGTGTAAGTTGTGTGCAGCCATGGGCCAGTTGCAGACACACTGCTGGCCCTGTGCTGGCCCAGAACAGTTTAAGCTCTGGCCCCAGATGTCAGCCTAATGTGTACCTTAATTAAGCCATGTAATAAAAACATGTGCATAATAGTCCAAAAGCACATGACAAAACTCTGTTTGAACAGTGAATGGTCTGATTCTTATATAGTATTTTTCAAGCTCTCCCAGATTACTCAAAGTGCTCTATACAACATGCCACATTCACCCAACCACACACTCTCTTATCTGAGTGCTTCCTAACTACATTCATACACACTCACACTGTCGACATGCAGACTGGAGAAGCCATGGATCAAACCACTAACCTTCCATTCAATAGGTGACCTGCTCTAAGGATGAGTAAATCCTCTCTAGGTTTTGGATAAAGTACACTCACAAACCTGTCAAACCTGTATTTGAAATGTTGGCAACCATAGCAGTATAGTATTACAACATGGCATTTGGGTCTTCTAACTAAAATAGTAAAATAGGAACATAAATAGTGCCTCATTGCCAGATTTGGCCTGCATCTGGTTGACATATACTCTGCCATGACACAGTCAGTCAGAAGTGCCAGCTTGATGCTGGATCTGGGCCAGACCTGTTTTGTATGAGCCTGGGCCACATAAACCAAACCACAATCGAGCCAGATATGGCATGCCATCACATAGACAGTGCCATCTATTCCAGACCTGGCCCATATCTGGATGACATACGTCTTATCATGCCAGATGTCAGCCAGCAGGCCAGACCTGCTTGCTATGTTGGTATGCTGTGGAGTGTTCTTTCTTTGAGAAGTGTTCTGGGAAGGTATAGTTCAGGGGGGTGTCCTTCCTCAGAAAACTGTTTGGTGTTTGATCTGAACGTTTTATCCTCTGCAGTGGTTTTCTTTTTTCCTTCTTCTGTAATAAACCTCACTTCAAAAGACAAACTCACTAGCTAGTTGCAGTTTTATTTAAGATTTTCCACAACATTAGCCACAGGCCTGTGGGTGTAAATACACTGCGGAGTCCCGGCCTGACGAGTTAGCTCTTCTGTGTTGTGCAATCCGCTTCACCAGGTGTTGTTTGGTTTCCCCAATGTATAAATCAGCAGCGGTCCCAAACCTTTTTTGCGCCACGGACCGGTTTATGCCCGACATTATTTTCACGGACCGGCCTTAAGGTGTCACGGATAAATACAACAAAATAAAACTAGTACCGGTACCGCAAAAAAGAAGATTTATTCATAACACACCTGAAAAGACCCAGGAAAACCGAGTTAACGATAAAAACGATAACAAAATAACGCTGAAAGCCAATAAAAACCCTGAAAAGCATATATTTCACACCTGAGCTTCAACTCTCGCGGCCCGGTACCAAATGACTCACGGACCGGTACCGATCCGAGGCCCGGGGGTTGGGGACCGCTGCTGTAGTGGATAAACGAACATCTGGACAGCAGCAGCTGTCCTTCTTTTCTCCTGGATCACCTGAAGTTTTCTTTAGGTGCCTTCCTAATTTGACAATTGTCCAGATGGGATAACCATATTTACTCTTGATATGATTTTTTTCTACTTCTCTGGCCGCTGTATCTGTGGGGATGGTGTTCGCTCTGTGTTGGAGTGGCCTGATGACATCCAGTTTGGGCTTGAGTGGATGATGAGTGTATGCGTTGGTTTGCTGTACACATCAACTTTTAAATATCCCCTATTAGTGATGGAAATTCCAACAGGGTTTCCTGTTGAGTGTCAACTCTTTATGAATGGTTCTCAGGTTCCTGAAAATAGTGTCATTTGAATGCTAGCAATACTCTATATGGGGCTATAATCTCAGCCCTGTCCTTCAAACCTTCTCTTCAAAGAGAAAGTTACGACTTTGTTTTCCACTTAGTCTTCACCTAAAGATTTACATCCCGAATCCCCCCCTTCCCAAGATAAGGACAAGGAGTCTCACTAACTGCTTAATATCTCCCATGAGCTTACAATGCCCCACTGTGTGTGTGTGTGTGTAGAACACCTTTGTCATGCTCTCCTATATGTATATAAGTGACACAAAAGTGATATTACTTCGCTGGGGTGACCGTGGCTCAGGGGGTTGGGAATCGCATCTGTAACCGGAAGGTCGCCTGTTCAATCCCTGGGCTCTCTGTCCTGGTCGTTGTGTCCTTGGGCAAGACACTTTACCCTACTTGCCTACTGGTGTTGGCCAGAGGGGCCGATGGCGTGATATGGCAGCCATTTGTATTTATCACATTTTAGTTATTAAGTTAGCTAAAGAGTTGGGATGCTGTGTAAGACATAAATAAAGCTAAAATACAAAGGTTTGGACACCGTTTTGCATGTTTCCCTACTCTAGGGGTCTCTGCAAGCATACAGAGGGGGTACTCTGAGAGGGTCCAAGATGACAACTTTGGAATTCTACTAGAAACAGTCGATCATATTGGTTGTCAAAGCTGAATTCAGGGCAAACTACGCTAAATTAGCGTTTTTAGCTAGCAGCTACAATAAGCATGAAAGTTACCGTACGGCTATGATTTGTTAACATGACGCTTGTTCTTATACATGTAATATATTTATTACCAACCTGAGAGTTTATCCGCTGGTCATTCGACATGACGAATGACTTCTGAAGTCTTAATTCAGCTCAAGATGCTGTAGATTCCTGTCGGTAACACTTTCGGTCCGCTAGTAAAACGTAGTTCTATTAATCTGCGCTTGAACCGGAACCGGATGTAAGTTCCAAAAAACTGAATTTTGGAACTGAAATTGAATTGTAGAACTGAAATTGAATTGTAGAACTGAAACTGAATGGTGAGAAGTGAAACTGAAATTATTCGAGAGCTGAATCTTTAAAGGATAAAATGCAGTTTCAAAGCAAATCAATTCATTTTCAAAATATAAAATTCAATTTCAATTTAGTGATGATCATTTTCAAACCATAAATTCAATTTCAAATTAGACTAATTCAAATTCAGTTTTCAAAAGCATTTATTCAAGTTACAATTCAGATTCAATCTGAGCAATTCAAATTTAACTTATTCAAATTCAGTTTCTGATGGCAAAGATTTCTGCCCATACCTCCACCAGTGTATGAATGTGAGAGTGAATGAATAGTGGTATTGTAAAGCGCTTTGGGTGCCTTGAAAAACGCTATATAAATCCAATCCATTATTATTATTATTACTAAAATGTGATAAATACATAAAATAAAGAGATTTCAATCATAATCCCATAGAGAGTCACCAGCAAAGGACCCCCACACGATCACACCTTTCACCTTTTCCGTTTTGCACAAAGACATAAAGAACTTTGGTTCCACCAAAGATCTCAAATTTGGACCAGAGCACAGTTTCCACTAGTCTAATATCCATTCCTTGTGTTTCTTGGCCTAAACAAATCTCTTCTGCTTGTTGCTTTTCCCTGGTAGTGGTTTCTTAGCAGGTATTTCCCACATAGCTGAAACAGTTCTGGGCCAGCACAGGACCAGCAGTGTGTCTGCAACTGGTCTTGTGCTGGCCCATGTGTGGGCCACCTCTGGCAAACCATATCTGGGCCACCGGAGGGCCATCATTCTTTGCGGTATGTGGGACTAGATCGTGGCCATACCAATTTTGCTATGTGGGTATCTTCCTGAAAGAATTCCAGCAGAAAGTTTTAAACAACATTAATTAAAAAGCTCAAATTGATTAAACTGTGCTTCAGAAAGTAAAAAGGAGGACAAAGGTTCATCTACAGCTGTTGTTTGTGTCAGACAGAATTTGATGTTGGTCTGAAAAGTAGCTGCAGTTAAAGTAACTCAGGGGTGGGCAACTCCCGGCCTCAAGGACCGATGTCCTGAAGGTTTTAGACGTATCCTTGATTCAACACAGCTGATTTAAATGGCTAAATTACCTCCTCAAGATGTCTTATACTTCTCCAGAGGCCTGGTAATGAACTAATCATTTGATTTGTGTGTTGACCCAGGGTGAGATCTAAAACCTGCAGGACAGCAGCCCTTGAGACCTGGAGTTGCCCACCCATGCAATCCATTTAACTTTTACAGGTCTATAACAAAGTGAATCCACCTTAACACCACCTGTGTTTGTGTGACTGCATTACACCCCCACTGCTGTGGAATCTTACAAATAACCAGAACAAAGTCTGAGATAAATCTGCCAAAAAGCTGCACCACTGAGTCACATCTGAGCTTCATGCTGTGATCTGTGGACATGAAAAGTCTGTTTTATAAATTGTGAGCAAGAGGCAGGATGACAGTTTAACTCTGGAATGAAACTAAACTATGTTACAGGTAAAGCAACATTTTTCTCCTCCCCTCACGTCACTCACCTGAGAGAAACCAGGAAACAGGCTGTTCCTCTTCCGTCAGTAAAGAGAGATGCGCAGACGATCAGACTGAGTTCAGACCAAACTAGCAGCTTCCTCTGAGTGAGTCCAGCTACAGGAGAGAAAAGTGGAAAACTCCAACACTGCTGCTTCAAGCTGCTGAAGCTCCACACACTGAATGTGAGTTTGAGCAAAAACACGACTCAAAGGAAGTTTCAGTGAAGGTCGTAGAGGAGGGAGGGGAACCAGGACTGACTGTACTTCCTGTCTGCTGTTTTCAGCTTCACTCACAGACTCAATGGCTTCCAGATCAGAGGAGGATCTCTGCTGTCCGGTCTGTCAGGAGGTCTTCAGAGATCCTGTTCTTCTGTCATGTAGCCACAGCTTCTGTAAAGACTGTCTGAATAGATGGTGGATCAAAAAACAGATACGTGAGTGTCCAGTTTGTAAGAACATATCTTCAAAGGATGATCCACCTTTAAACCTGGCTTTAAAGAACCTGTGTGAGTCGTTCTTACAGGAGAGAGATCAGAGAGCTTCAGAGGCTCTCTGCAGTCTGCACTCTGAGAAACTCAAACTCTTCTGTCTGGACCATCAGCAGCCAGTGTGTCTAGTCTGCTGTGGCTCAGAAAAACACACCAATCACAGATTCAGACCCATCGATGAAGCTGCACAACAACACAAGAAGGAACTTCAGGAAACTCTGGAGCCCTTAAAGAAGAAGTTAAAGGTTTGTGAAGAAGTTCAAGTGAAGTTTGATCAAACAGCAGAACACATTAAGGTCCAGGCCCGACACACAGAGAGGCAGATTAAGGAGCAGTTTAAGAAGCTTCACCAGTTTCTAGCAGAGGAAGAGGAGGCCAGGCTGGCTGCACTGAGGGAGGAAGAGGAGCAGAAGAGTGGGATGATGAAGGAGAAGATGGAGGCTCTGAGCAGAGAGATAGCAGCTCTTTCAGACACAGTCAGAGCCACAGAGGAGGAGCTGAGAGCTGAAGACGTCTCATTCCTGCACAACTACAAGGCTGCAGTGGAAAGAGTCCAGCGCTGCCCCCTGCTGGATGATCCACAGCTGCCCTCAGGAGCTCTGATAGACCAGGCCAAACACCTGGGCAACCTGACCTTCAACATCTGGAACAACATGAAGGACATGGTCTTCTACACTCCTCTCATTCTGGATCCAAACACTGCTCATCCAAACCTCATCCTGTCTGAAGATCTGACCAGTGTAAGATATGGAGGAGAGAGGCAGCAGCTTCCTGATAATCCAGAGAGGTTTGATTTGTTCTGCTCTGTCCTGGGCTCTGAGGGCTTTAACTCAGGGACTCAGAGCTGGGATATCGAGGTTGAAGATAGTACATGGTGGGAACTGGGTGTGTTAGCAGAGTCTGTGCAGAGGAAGGGAGACAAACAGTCAGGGTTATGGACAATAGGGTTTGATGAAGGCAAATATTCAGCATGTTCACCATCCACTTATACTGATCTCTCAGTAAAGAAAAGGCCCGAGAGGATCAGAGTGAATCTGGACTGGAACAAAGGAAAGTTGTTGTTCTCTGATCCTGATACTAACACACACATACACACCTTCACACACACTTTCAATCACAGGATGTTTCCATACATTAACACTGGTGGTAAAGTGAAGGTGTGTCCGTTGAAGGTGTCAGTGTCAGTGCAGCAGATGAGTTGAGGATGATGATGTTTCTAATGTTGTTTCCTGTCAGTGAGTTGAAGCTGTTAAACTGCAGCTGTCCTCCTGCTGCCTCGTTGTTCCAAAGCTCTTTGTTTCTCTTTTAGTTCTCACTGTTTCTTTCTGTTTCTGCTGTCCACCTTTTCACATGGAAAATCATTTCACTGTTTCTCACTGAATGACTCCCCAAACTAGATTTGAAATTCTATCAAGTTTCTAATCATTACAAGTGATTCATGTTTCTATTTGACGTGTAAATGGAGATGATTTAGTTTGCTGGGATATGGACTGACATGTGTTGAATGGGGGGAGCAGTTTGTTGTTTTTTTCTTGGCTGTTTATGACAACAATAAATATGTTGTTGAACTAAATAAGATCAGAGTTGAAAGGCTGGAGTATTATGTACGTGCTTCACTGTCAGTATCTTCAGGGGGATTCAAAGTCATGAGATAAACTAGTGTAGAGGAAAATATCGGAGCTTTATTTTGTATCAAAGCAGAGCGTGTCGTCCAGCCGGAGGAACGTCTCTGACTGCTTCACATAGAAACATCAGCAGGAAGTTCGACGGAGCTCATTTAATCAATTTTTCCTTCATTACAGCAGAAAAAGAACTGAAAGTGTGTGTGTGGATACAGAACGCTCACTGTCAGGTCGAATAAACAATTTCAAAGTGTCATTAAAACAAACAGTTCAAAGCAGGAAATAAAGTGTCTGTTCACAGCACCAACAAAGCAACTCTTTACAAATAAAGTTGCTCCACCATTTTCCTTCATGCTGTCCAACCACTGTCAGAAGATTTAGACCCCACTGTGTCATTTTCAGCTGTGAACACCTTATCACCACATAGACGTTCAAAGTGATTTGATAGAAACCTCGATCCACAATGAAATCCCAGCCACAGAATCTCAGTCATCTCTTCTTCCTCCTTTTCTGGGAAAACCATCAAACTCTACATTACACTCTGCATTTTTCAGGGTCAAGTCCTCCACTGATATCTGTGCAAACCTAACACACTGCTGACTGTTTTATAACTACATCCATTTTGACCTTTGACCTACTTCTGTCTGTTTTTGTGGAAAGTATCATAATAATTATTATTTTGACCTTTGGGCCCTTTCATTTGACATGTTATGTGTGAAGAGTATCATTATTGTTGACTCCATAATTCTCAATTATTCAGTGTGTTTAGCAAGATCAAAGCTAGCAGCTCAGTTATACCAAAGGAACATCTCTTTCTAAACACATCTGACTGTGTGTGTGTGTGTGTGTGTGTGTGTGTGTGTGTGTGTGTGTGTGTGTGTATATATACATGTTTAGACATCTTTGTGAGTTCAGAAAATTGGCATGCTACTGTACTTGTGGGGACCAACAGTTACTTATGAGGACAAAGTGCCCTCCTCACGACTTTGAAAGTACTTTTGAGACTCAAAATATGGTTTTAGTGTCAGGGTTACAGTTAGGGTATAGTTTTGTTTAGGGTTAGATTAGAGAATTAAATGAGTGAAAACTCAGAGTTGGGGCACTACATCATCATTCATCGTATTTATTTGTGGATATTTGCTCCCATCACCTGGAGAAATACAGGAAGTAAAAATTGGAGGAGGGTCAGAAACTAAGATCCATCAATTTGAGCCATAAAAATGATCCAAACCAATCTTAGGGCCATTCATTAATACAGGTGACAGGAGAGAAAATATATTACAGTGATGAAAAATGTAGAAACAAATCAACCTATACACACAATTTATTTTTACATCCAAACCAAAATTAAATGTCTTATCACATTTTGAATCCCAAATAAAACACACCAAAAGAGAAGAAATTATTCTTTAAGATAAAAAAGATGAAAGTGAAAAAATGAACTTTGATTTATTTTCCTCCTGACCTCCACAACCAGAATTTGTCATAAAATGTCACAGGAAAGACCGAATAAAAAAATAACCCAAAAAAACTATAAGTGGGAATAAGGAAAGTAAACAAAAGTACAAACACAGAATAAGAAAATTAATTTAGCTGTAAAATATCAGGGAACAGGGAAAGAAAGGTTCGAGAAAGAAATAAGATAAGGATAAGGGAATGAATGAATTTACCTCTAAAATAAAAGGGAAAAAAGGTTTAAGAAAGAAACAGGAAAAAGGGTTAAGGTTGGAAGGAAATAAGAAAAGACTTTTTCTAAACTCTTAACACAGACCCACACCTACAAAACACAATTGGCCAAATGGATAATATCCTTCCCAAAAATACACTTTGTTAAATATATACTAACTCCTCATTTCAAAATTAGAACACATCTTTCTCTGCACACACTAACTGTACAAAAACACTATAAATCTGACTCAAAATGAAATTAGTCTGTCAAAGAATAACACTTGTTTTCACTTCACAAGGTACATGCAGTCAATCAAAGTACACCAGGTTTCAAAATACTGGCTATTATTGACATTACAAAAACTGCATAGACTTTTATGTTTCAGTGTCACAGGTATTTGCATGCGAAACATGCAATCCACCATATTGACACCAGAAATGTCTTGGTTGGTAACTGTATGTCCACATGTACAGTAATGTTCACATTCAAAAGCATTCCAGTAAAAAGCAAACAAGTTTTTGTTTCTTTACTGTTTACCACAGGAGGTACAGTAGAAACACGGTATGATAGGACAGAGAAAGTTTTACAGTATTGCTTACAGTGAACAAAATATCCATGAAACACACAAGAGCATTCTGAACAAAAAAACAACAGCAAAAAGCCAAGATAAAAAGGGGGGGAGGGGGGCTAAAAAAAGGCAAAAAAGTTGCATCTAATCTCTGCGATCTTCAGGGTTAGGCCACATGTTTTCATCAACATCACATCTGATGTCAGCCAAGTCGATGCACCTGGGATAAAACCGCCTGGTATGTCGGATCCACCCTTGGCAATCGTCAACTGTGATGTCCCTGGAGCCAGCATCCATGGCTTCAAGGAGGGACATCTGGTCATGTGGCTGATGGTCATAAACCTTCCACCGCCATGCAGAAAAGAACTCCTCTATGGGGTTGAGGAAAGGTGAATAGGGTGGAAGGAAGAGACTCACCAGTCTTGGGTGGACTTCAAACCATGTTGTTATTGCTTGCGAGTGATGGAAAGCCACATTGTCCCAGGTAATTACAAAGGTCCTCATGTTTTCACCCTCCTGACCCTGCTCTGGAACCAGGCGCTGGTGGAGATCATTGAGAAAGGCAAGCAAGCGCTCTGTATTATAGGGTCCAACCTGACATTTGTGAAGGAGTAATCCTGCATTTGCAATTGCTGCACACATGGTAATGTTTGCCCCTCTCTGTCCTGGCACATCAACTGTGGCCCTTTTTCCAATTACATTCCGTCCACGTCGACGCCTTTTGGCCAGATTGAATCCTGCCTCATCGATGTATATGAATTCATGAGGGGCCTGGTTGGCCTCCAATTCCATAACTCTCTGAAACAAAGTTTATGTAAGTCATGTTAGTACTGTATACCATACTGTACTGTAACCTAGTATTGTGTAGGTTACCTACTTGCAAAGTGCAAAGCTTATAGAACTGGACATTGGATTGAATATACACTGTACCTGGACATATTGTCGTCGTAGCTCCTTGACCCTCTCACTGTTCCTCTCAAAGGGAACAGTGTAGAGCTGCTTCATCCGCACTCTGTGTTTGGACAATGTCCGCGTAATGGTTGTGAGGCTGATTCTATCGATATTGTCAAATATCTCATGGTCCGCCACAATTCTGGTTTGTATTTCACGCAGTTTTATTGCATTATTTGCAGTAACCATTTCCACAATGGCAAGCTCCTGATCATTACTGAGGAGCTTTCCTCTTCCCCCAGAGGGTGGAAGACGTTGCATTCTTTAGAAAGACAGACAATTCAACATATGCATTACTGTATGACCATATTGACATGTCAAGTGAGAATAGGAACAATCCATGTAAAATGCAATACTTACCTGTTGGTTTGTTGAAAGGTGCGTATAATGGAGGCAACCGTTGACCGCCTCAAATTGGGCTGCACTCTTTCACCAGCCTCTCTTAGTGAAAGACCATGGTTGATTACATGGTCAATGATAGTGGCACGGATTTCATCACTGACTACTGTTCTTGCAGCCCTTGGAATGCCACCACCACGCATTCTTACACCTATACCTTGCCCTCTCCTTGGGCCTGCTCTTCTCTCTGGGCCCCTTGCTCTTACTCCTCCTCGACCAGACATTACAGTGTTTGTCTTTTTTTTGTTTCCAAAAACATCACTCCTCAAGGTCTTGCCTTATGAACCCCACTGAGTCTAAGCCAGAATGGAAGAAGGTGTGGTTGGCCCAATTTACCCAACATAAATCAGCTGTGTGTCAATTATTCAATTGTTTGTTTGTTTACAGCTGAGATATATTTTTGATATTGATATTGTTTTTGTACTGATATCATTGCAGGGGCAGAGGTTTTTATACTGTATCTACGGTTTGGAATATTGTTTTTGCTATTGTGGGATGTTGTGTGTTAACATTCGTAGATACTACAAGAACAGTCCATAGTTTTGTTGGGAGGTATAACTTGTCTGTTAAGAAAATGTAAGCATTGTGGAAATGTGTTCACTGACTGCATATTGGGTGAACACGACATGAAATGTGTGAATGGTATGGCCACAACAGACCGATCCTGTGCTAATTGTGTTTAGAGTTTTGCAAATGTGACAACTGTTTGGACAAACGCTTGTTAGCGACTGTAAAAAACTGTAATATACTATGCTATTACTTGATATATGACCTGGCAGTAAATACTGTACATTAGAGGATCACCTAGGCAACCAGAGCAACCAGTCGTCAAATGGGAGAGCAAAGCCTCCACAGAACCTTCATGGAGTAAAACCACCGCAGCATCCCGACTGCAGGGTGACAGAGCTGCAGTTGTTCTTACAGTTTTTTCTGATTGCTTAAGCACATTTTTTGTAACTATTGGCTAATTTTGCAAAACTCTTCACACAAATAAGAAAACCTGTCACCCAATAATCAAAACATTGTAGTTCTCTTGCAAAAGCAAACACAGCTAGATTAACTCTTCACACCTTCGTAAAAATGGTGTTTCCGTATCAAACAGTACACACAAGCCATCATCTACTAAGCACACAATGCGCCAACTGCACACTGATGGTATGAATACAAAACACATCTGGCTTTTGCTTTCTCTGTGCACAAGGTAGGCTATGTCAGTTTGAGCTCATACTTCTGTCATAGATCCATAAGCATGGAGGGATCCAAACTTCAAGTACTGGTGTTTATTCAAACACATCAAAACAAACACAAGTGTTTATTTCCAAGCATAGGATTATTTGCAATCGCCATAATGACTATATGGGTTACTTGGTCTGCAGTGAACATGCTTCCTCTGCCCCCAGCATCTGGTCATCTAGCAATTCTGTAAAGTAACAATTTCCGTATTTTTACATCAATGGTATTGGTGTGTTTCTCATTGGCATATGGCAGTGCTACAAATCTTAGTGCGCAGTGACTGTACTCACCGATTCTCATTTCAAGATGTCCTTATGGTACTTGCTACAGTGTAGCGGCTCGAGTTAGGCTGGACCCGTTGGCCAGCTACCCTCAGGGTCATTCCACGGTTGATTACATGGTCCACTATTGTAGCTCTGATGTCATCAGCAATTCTATTTCTTACTCTTCTTACCCTTCCTAAATTCAAATTCAAATTCAAATTCTATTTGTCACGTACACAGTCATACACAGTACGATATGTAGTGAAATGCTTGGACAACTGCTCGTGACCTAAAGAAAACAAGAAAGGAAAAGATGTTTCCCGTCAGGATGCTCTCTATGGTGCACGAGTAAAAGTTCCTGAGCACCTTGGAGGGCAGTTGGAAGTCTCTCAAGTGTCTGAGGTGGTAGAGACGCTGTCGGGCCTTTTTCACCACGGTGTTGATGTGACAGGACCATGACAGGTCCTGCGTGATGTGAACTCCGAGGTATTTGAAGCTGTCCACTCTCTCCACTGGGCACTCGTTGATGACAGGGGTCTGGTAGTTCCTCTCCTGCTTAGTGCTGAAGTCCACTATCAGCTCCTTTGTCTTACTGACGTTTAGAAGGAGGTTGTTCCTCTGGCACCAGTTTTCCAGATTCCTAATCTCCTTCAGGTAGGCCGTCTCGTTGTTATCAGAGATCAGGCCCACCACGACGGTGTCGTCAGCAAACTTGATGATGGTGGTGGAGCTGGTAGTGGCCACACAGTCATATGTGTACTATGTCCTATCCCCCCTCCTCATCCTCCTCTCCCCCCTCCTCGTCCTCCTCTTGCTCCTCCTTGTCCTTGTTGTCCTCTTCATCCTACTTCTTCACCTCCACGTCCTCTCCCTCGGCCTCCTCTGATTCTCACTCTTCTCACTCTTACTGCTCCTTCCATTGTACTCCACATAGATAGCTTACCTGTGGCCTGTTTATAGTGCTTAGGCTGATTGCAAAGTGGACTAATTATCTAAAACAGTTTTCACATGTGAAAGTGTGCCAGACAGTTGGCAAATTAGTGTTAATGATAGCCATACATGTGTATACTTTTGCTAGGAGTGTGTTGGAAATTTGGTAATTGAGTGTTGTGCAGTGAATTGTGCCTACAGTTTTACAAAGTGTGTGTTACAAAATTGCAAACTGAGTGCAAAGCAGTTTTTGTGCTTTTAGTTTTGCAAACTCAGTGAGTGGTTTTGCTATAAGTCTGAATAGTTTTAGAAATTGTGCTACAGGAATCACAGTTAGGGTTTAAGCATTCAGAAAAAACTGTAAAGGGTTAAAGATTTTATCCACTGCCAGTAAGCCCAACCCTGTGTCTATGTTGGTAAAGACGGACTCCACATTTATTGTAAAAAGTAAGGTATCATATGGATCATTCACATCTTTCAGTTTGGCAATAAAGTCATATGTATGTTTTCATGTTCTGTGCAATTAATACCATCCGGCCCTGTATGCTTCAAGAAAAACTGAACAGGATGGAGGTGGACCCCTGCCTGGTGGCTTGGATCTCCGACTACTTCACCGACAGACCACAGTACGTCAGGCTGAAGGACATCACGTCTGACACTGTGGTCAGCAGCACAGGAGCACCACAGGGAACTGTGCTGTCCCCTCTTCTCTTCACCCTGTACACCTCTGACTTCTGCTACGACTCTGAATTATGCCACATTCAGAAGTTTGCAGATGACACGGCCATCATGGGGTGTATCTGGGATGATCAGGAAGAGGAGTACAGAAGTCTGGTGAGGAACTTTGTCGCATGGAGTCACACAAACCACCTGCAACTCAACACCTCAAAGACTAAGGAACTGGTTGTGGACTTCGGGAGGTCTAGAGCAGGTCCACTGCCGGTTCAGATAGAGGGGGAGGAGGTGGAGGTGGTCAACAAGTACAAGTACCTCGGGCTGTGGGTGGACAATAAACTGGACTGGTCATGCAACACAGAGTACCTGTATAAAAAAGCCCAAAGCCGACTGTACTTCCTCAGGAGGCTGAGGTCTTTTAACATCTGCAGGAAGCTCCTGAGGATGTTTTACCAGTCGGTGGTTGCTGGAGTACTTTTCTATGCTGTGGTGTGCTGGGGGAGCAGCACAGCAAAGAAGGACTCATCCAGGCTGGAGAAACTGATCAGGAGGGCTAGCTCTGTGGTCGGCATGAAGCTGGACACTCTGGTGACAGTGGCAGAGAAAAGGACATTAAAGAAACTGATGGACATTATGGACAATGCCAGGCATCCTCTGCACACGGCCATTAACAACCAGAAGAGTCTGTTCAGTGACAGGTTGCTTCTCCCAAAGACAAGAACTAACAGACTTAAAAACTCCTTTGTCCCACACGCCATCAAACTGTTTAACTCCTCTCTGGAGGGGAGAGGGAGGGGAAACAGGAGGACAAAGGAGGGAACAACTAAGCTGTAGTGCCTCTTCACTTCACTGTGCAATACTTTTGTTAATAGTCAGTGGTGCAATAGACTCAATACTTGAAATGTGCAATTCACTTGTATTTTTATTTTTATTCCTATTTATTCTATTTATCCCCTTCGTATATTTTATTTATATTGTCTCTGTATTTATATATATGTGTGTGTGTATAACTCTGTAACTTCTGTCGGTGCTGTGCTTTTTTGGAAATCGAATTTTCCAGAGGAACCCACCCGAGGGATTAATAAAGTTCTATCTTATCTTATCTTATCTTATCAATATTTTTGGCTCATGTGCAATTATTTTGGTCTCAGTCTGCTTCAATGTTTTCTACACATACACCATGTATATAGTTCCACTCACCTATGTATACATATACACTGCTTTTTATTTTATTCTATTTATTTAATTAAGTATTTATTTATTTATTTATTTATTTATTTTTCCACCTTCGTTGTATATTGGTTTCTCTTCTTCTTAATTTAGCACCTTTGTGGTCCAGCTACCCAATTTCGCTGTGCAAGAAACTGCACAATGACAATAAAAAGCTGTAAGTCTAAGTCTCTAAGTATCTTTCACATAACTGGCATTTAGAAAAGAGTCTATATATGCTGTGATTCTGTGATTTAGAGTCACAGTCAGTAACAATTGGTCATCCTACAGGGATTTTAAATGCAACATACCTGGAGAAGTCTCTGGAGATTTATGAATCTTTGGTCAAAGAAAAAATAAGCGAGGACGAGGAAAAATTGGAGCAGACATATATTTTTCCTGAAATATAACCCTCTTTTCTTAGCTCCCTCACAATACTTTTGACAAGATTCTGAGTCTCTGGTTTTAATGGAGCTTGTAAACATTTTAATATTTTATGTCTTGTAATTGTCAGTAGACTTCCTGTAAATAATCCTCTTTATCCAGATTACAGATTTGACCAACCTTATCTGCATTTTTTATAACAATGTGCTTTTCTTGTATAAGATTTTTCAAGGCATCCTGTTCCACAGATGTTAAATTATGTAATTTATCGAAAGGTATTGAGGTAATCATGTATGGGATCTGTCCAAGTTTATTTGATCCAACCTGATCTCTGAGCTGGGCTGCTCTCACTCAGTGTTGCGTGAGGTGGCTTAAAGGCCTCCAAAATACAACAAGGACTTTGTGAATAACTTCGCTGACTTCTTGGCAGAATACAGGTCAAAATGTGACAAAATTTATTGTTGGGGATCGTAATATTCATTGTGTTGTCCTGATATGCCCATGGCAAAGGGTTTTTTAAACCATATTGATTCTTTTCATCTGGTGCAATGTGTGCCCAGTTCCACACATGAACGTGGACACACTTGATCTTTTTTATCTCATGTTTTTTCTGTTTAACGTTGAGATTTGTGATGCTGTTTACTGACCATAGTCCTGTGATGTTTGAGGTTTCTCTTGCCTGTACCTTAGTTAAACCTTGTGCTGCTGCTCGGCACTGTCTGTCATGGTTCTGGGTCAGTTTCGAACCAGTATTTTGAGTTTTGATTGTTAGTTTATTTTTTGAATGATTGTTGTGGTTTTGGGTGCGATGATTATTATTATTGTTAGAGTTCCATGTTTCCATGTGCCCTCATGTTTTGTGTGGGTTTAGTTTCATGTGTCATTTTCTGTCTGTCTCTCTATGTCGAGTCTGCGTCTTAGTGTGATGGTTTCTTGTTCCTGTTTTATTGTGAAGGTCTGCGTCTCATGCGAGTGTGTTCAGTTTTACCTCTGTCTCGTCTTGTTGATTATTCCCAGCTGTGTCCACCACCTGTGTGTAATTCCCCTGTGTTTCTCTGTGTGTATTTAAGTCGTGTCCTCTGTCATTGTAGTTGCTGGTCCGTCTGCGTATCCACCATGTTTCATCCGTGTGTTCCCTGCCGTCATCATCATGTACCATCGTCTTCCTTCCTTTATGTTCAGGTTCGTGTTCGTGCTCAGTAGTTTAGTTGTCCCAGTATAGTTTAGTTCTCCGTTTTGCCGTTTGCCTCTCTTTTTGTGTTCAATAAATCACCTTTACACCTTCACGACTGCCTGCGTTTGGGTCCTCCTTTTCCTTTTCTACACGGCTCTTTTCACTCGCCGTGACACTGTCGGTTTTTTTTTTAAACTCATTTACTGCCCCACATAGCAGACAGGTCTGGCCTGGATCTGGTGTCAAGTCGGCACTGCTGGCTGACTGCTGGTATGATAAGTGGTATGTCATCCAGATTTGGCCAGGCCTGGCAATGATGGCACTGTTTATGTGATGGCATGTCACATCTGGCCCAATTGTGGTTTAGTGTATGTGGCTCAGGCTCATAGAAAACAGGTCTGGCCCAGATCCGGCATCAAGCTGGCACTTCTGACTGACTGGTGTCATGGCAGGGTATATGTCAACAAGATGTGGGCTAGGCCTGGCAATTATGGCACTATTTATGTTTCTATTTTCCTATTTTAGTTAGAAGACCCAAATGCCATGTTGCAATACTATAATTCTATGGTAACCAATGTTTCAAATGCAGGTTTGACAGGTTTATGAGTGTACACTTTATCCAAAACCTAGTGAGGATTTACTCATGTTTACCACAGGTGGCTGTAGCTCAGGCGGTAGAGCAGGTCACCTATTGATCGGAAGGTTAGTGGCTCGGTCCCTGGCTCCACCAGTCCGTATGTCAAGAGTGTGAATGTGTATGAATGAAGTTGGGAAGCACTCAGTTTAGAGAAATTGTGTCATGTTGTATTGAGCACTTTGAGTAATCTGCAAGAGTAGCAAAGTATTATAATAGAATTAGTACATTCACTTTCTGAACAGAGTTTTGTCATGTTACTTTTGCACTATTATGTTCCGGTACAGGTTGTTATTACATGGCTTGATTAAGGTACACATAAGGCTGACATCTGGGGCCAGAGCTGAAACTGATCTGGCCCAGCACAGGGCCAGCAGTGTGTCTGCAACTGGCCTTGTGCTGGCCCATGTGTGGGCCACCTCTGGCAAACCAGATCTGGGCCACCAAAGGTTTATCATTCTTTGTTGTATGAGGCCATGTGTAAGCACATTGTGTGGGCCAGATCGGGGCCATACCAATTTTGCTATGTGGGGATGAGCAGTTTTGGAACAGTTTTTAACCAGAACTGTAAAATCCTGGAGTTTTTATGCAGCCAGACTGAGGAAATGTTTTATTCTACTTGTTCCACTTCTTTGGATATTAGGCAGCATAAAACGAAATCTGAGCCCTGGCTGACTGACATGACTTGAGCTGTCAGACGTGAATGCCATTGAGTTAAGCGCAAGTGAAAAAAGGACAACTTACAAGTGTCATTCCAGATGCAAAAGAACTGTTGGCGTCAATATCAAACAGCTGTAAAAGATGCCAAAAGAAAACACTTCACTGACATTATTCTGTCAAACTGTCACAACCCGCATTTTATTTAAGACATACTGACTGCATCGAGCCCTCCATTCCAGCCTGTGAACATTTTTTTACTTTTTTATTAAGAAGGTTTCCTCCACCAGGGCTCAAATCTCTAATTCTGCTCATGACCTCTTAGTCTCTATTCCTTGCTCTGTTGTCTTTGATAGGTTTAAGCCAGTGACTCTGTCCTCTTTATAGGAGATTTCTGGTTGTTTTAAGCCTGCGGGAACTTCAAATTATGTTTTCCTTCTACGACTCTTAAAATAGGTGTTACCTACATTTGGACCTTTGGTTTTTGAGATGGTAAACCACATGTTTTTGTCAGGTGTAGTCCATAAAGATTTTAAACATGCTGTACTCAAACCTCTGATTAAAAACCTGCTCTTGATCCCACATTTCTTGCAAAATAAATCCCTTCCTCCAAAGTACATTTTCCTTCAAAACTTCTTGAAAAGATGTCTGTGAAGGTTCTCAGTCATCCGGGTCATCGTAGTCAAAGGAGCTTGCAAAGAAAAGCATCTGGACTTCTTTAAGTTGCTTCAAGACGTTTCACCTCTCATCCCAGAAGCTTCTTCAGTTCTAAGGTCAAATGGTGGGGAGTCCCAGATTTAAACCCAGTGGGAGTGACCCCCCACAGAGGGACAAAAGGACCCCCTGATGATCCTCTAATCGCCTGAGCCAAGGTGTAAAAATGGGTGTGGGTCCCAATCAGCCAGGGTTTCGGGCGAGCTCATTGTGAAACCTGGCCCCACCTTATCATGCGAATTCCTGAGGTCAGATGGCCCATGGCTCTGGGAAGGGAACTCAAAACAGGATTATAGATGGCAGACAGTTGGTGTCATAAACCCCCGCCTCTGTTCAAAGATGGTCGCTCACAGTGGACATAGATGCTTCTTTCACTGCTCTTTCAAACCATCTGTCCTCTCTGTCCAAAATGTGAACATTGGCATCCTCGAAAGAGTGTCCTTTGTCCTTAAGATGCAGATGGACTGCTGAGTCTTGTCCTGTGGAGGTGGCTCTTCTATGTTGTGCCATACACTTGTGAAGTGGCTGTTTGGCCTCTCCAATGTAGAGGTCTGGGCATTCCTCGCTGCACTGTACAGCATACACCACATTGTTACGTTTGTGCTTAGGAGTTTTGTCTTTCGGGTGAACCAGTTTCTGTCTGAGCGTGTTGCTGGGTCTGAAATACACTGGGATGTCATGCTTGGAGAAAACTCTCCTGAGTTTCTCTGATACACCGGCTACATAGGGGATGACAATGTCGTTGCGTCTGTCCTTCTTATCCTCCCTCGCTGGTGTCAGATCTTCTTTTCTGTGCCTCTTTGCTGACTTTATGAACACCCAGTTAGGATAACCACATGTTTTGAGTGCTTCCTTTACATGTGTGTGTTCCTTCTTTTTTCCTTCAGGCTTAGAGGGAACATGTTCTGTCCGGTGGTGTAGGGTCCTAATTACTCCAAGTTTGTGTTCCAAAGGGTGATGGGAGTCAATGAGGAGGTACTGGTCCGTGTGTGTGGGCTTCCGGTAAACTTCGATGTTGAGGTTGCCGTTCTCTTCAATGTGCACAGCGCAGTCCAGGAAAGGCAAACAGTTATCCTTTGTGTCTTCCCTGGTGAACTTGATGTTTTTATCCACAGCGTGGATGTGCGCAGTGAAGGATTCCACTTCTTGTGTCTCAATTTCGACCCAGGTGTCGTCTACATATCTGTACCAGTGGCTGGGTACTCTTCCTTTGAAAGAGCCAAGAGCCTTCCTTTCCACTTCCTCCATGTAAAGGTTGGCTACAATAGGTGACACGGGGGAGCCCATGGCACAGCCATGTTTTTGTCTGTAGAAGCCTTCGTTGTATTTGAAATATGTAGTGGTGAGGCAGAGGTCTAACAGTGTGCAAATCTGATCGGGTGTGAAGTTGGTCCTGTCTTCCAAGGAGCTGTCTTCTTGTAGTCGTTTTCTGACAGTCTCCACGGCCTCCGTGGTGGGTATGCAAGTGAAGAGAGAGACTACATCAAAGGACACCATGGTTTCATCTGGATCCAGGGTAAGTTTCTGGACCTTTTCGGTGAAGTCGGTGGAGTTTTTGATGTGGTGTGGGTTGTTCCCCACAAGAGGAGCAAGGATGGTAGCAAGGTGTTTTGCAGTGTTATAAGTGGCTGAGTTTATGCTACTGACTATGGGTCTGAGTGGGACATCTTCCTTGTGGATTTTAGGAAGTCCGTAAATGCAGGGTATGGCATCCCCTGGATAAAGGCGATGATATGTAAGGCGGTCAATGATTTTGTCATTTTCAAGGTCCTGAAGGAAAGCTATAACTTTCTTTTTGTAGCTGCTTGTGGGGTCTCGCTTTAAGGCTTCGTAGGTATTGTTCTTGAAAACATAGTTCACAGCTATATTTACTGACCTTTCTGGAAAGGAAAATGTTTTAGAGGTTTTCCAATCTGGTTTTAAATCCTTAAAATCAGCACTGAATCAGCCCTTTTAAAAGGTTTTAGGATGGGATATAAAGTAATTACTCTTCACAGTTTTAAGGAATGACAACGCCACCCTGGGAATTTCACCCAGAGAATACTGGAAATAACACTAAATCACCGAAAAGGCACTTAGGTTCGCTATACTCAATCCAGAGACGAGGTTCAACAATAAACAAATTGACAATTTATTAATAATTATTTAAAACACCATATAAAAGCACAATCATAAATATTCAAGTACAAATATGCTTAAAAAGGTATTCAGAGCTGAGGCTTACCAGTGGAGGGGCAGGGATGCCACACACAAACTAAAGAAAGAAAACACACCAACACACAGGTGCAACACACTGTCACGGCGGGGTGCGCCGGTGTGTAATGGAAACAGGACCCAAAAGCAGATGATGACGAGGAATTGTAATGATTAACAGAAAAGTGAACCTTTATTGCGATGACGGCAGGGAATGAACCAAGAGACCAAAACAAACAGGCAAAACACTAAGAAACAAAATACTAAACGGTACTGAGACCAAAACCTAAACTATGACTGTGGTGGAAAATAACAAGCAAAGACCATGACTAATAATACATAACAGACGAAAACTAGAACTATGACTGAGGTGAGGTAAACAGGCTAAGCCCATGACTATAACTGTAACTCTGGTGAGATTAAACAGACGAACCGACCATGGCATGAAGAAAACAAAAGGCTTAAATACAGACATGAGGTGATCAGGGGAAGTAGGGACACATGGGGGAACAGCTGACAGACATAAACCTAATGACAGGACCAGGAGAGGAAAGCTAAATATAATGAACAAAGAACACATGACATTGTCAGAATAAAACAGGAAATGACAACACAACTTAACAGACCTAATACGTGATGAAATAAATAGAAAACCCCAAAACATAGAAAACCCAGGAATAACACAAACTAATAACATATCAAAAAATACAAAGAAAACTCAGAGTGCTGGGTCGGAGACCCAGCCTGTGACACTATCACACTAATAAACTAAACAAGGCGGGTGTGTACACTCAAGGGATCCCACCACCAAGGCACCCTAGTCTCCTCCACGTCGGCACTCCGCATCTGAATAAAAGAAACAAAGAAAATTTTAATATATTAAAACAAACTAATGTGTAGCACCGGGGGATAACCCTGCAAGACCACACTGGTGATCTACAGCTAGAAAAAGGGCCTCCCACCAGTGGTGTAACAAAAATCCAAACTACAAATCAAAAGCAATAAAACAACATACAATCTGGATAAAACTCTAAAATCTGGAGCAAACGGAATCGCCGTACTGCTCCAACTTGCCGTCACACGACGACAAGTTAACAGTCAATCAATATGCACGCCAGCTGACTCCGATAACCGGCATGCATATGGCCGTTGTCCACGCCGACGTCCACTGTAAAAGCTGACAGCTTCAGTTCGCGTAGCTTGGCGCAAAACTAAGGCCCACACTTCCTGCGAAACATAATAAATAATTACTATAAAAGAACAATAGAAGGCAGAATAGAAGGCGTAACAAAAGTTGATTACGTACCAAGTAAGCCGTGTCATAGAACGTAAGCAGAATAGCTCAGAGGAGGCTTCTATAGCTACGACCAGCTGCGATGGAGACTTCAGAGGAGTAACCCGCAAATGATCTCTACCACACCAAGAGGAAGTCAGGTGACCAAAAAGGAGATCACAGGCAAGCGACCCAGGGACACTCAAATGGCCACTATTTATACCAGCGCCCCCTAATGGGCCAGGCTGAAAGTGGGTTGGACCGAGGGATAACATTCATCCTGCCACATACTGTTAATGTAAATGTGACCTGTGGGAGACGCTGTTTAAATAGGAAATGAGCCGCAGGAATGCAGTGAGTTCACAAGATTTAATGCTAATACAAAACAGTCTTTTTATAGACATGGAAGTAGTTCCAAAGAGACAACGGATCTACTTTATTAAATACATTCAAACTTTAGAATTGTAGTACTATTTTATTGTATCTATTGTACATATTACCTGACATCTGTGTGTGGACAGCAGAGAAAGAATTTCATTGTACAGAGAAATGCTTTGTTTTCTTGGTACACATGATGATAAACACGTTAAATCTTGATAGTACGAGGGAGACAGGATAAGCTGTTTTTTATGGTGCTCATAAACGGCGCGGCGAGATGTTCAAAGTGGCGTTTAATGACCAGGAAAAACATTGCTTTTTACGTCCTGGACCTGAGAGCAAAGCTACACATGATGGGAGGTTGTTATGGGAAAATTTGTTCCAGGCCCAGGAACATCAGCAGTGCCTGTACAACAGAGGGGCGAGACTCACTTCTCTTTAGTTTCTGTATGAATCATATCAGGTTTTCAATGCATGGAGACATAAGTGATGTAAGTCTCAGGTAAAACTCTCTTATCTCTTATCTGCTGCATCATTTACAGACCAAAACTTCAGCACAGCATGGTTGAGTCTGTGTCCTCACCACATTTCACAGGCCAGACGTTTGGTGAAGCTTCTGCTTGGTTTAACCTAAAAAGTTTAAGTACGTTTGGCTTCACACCAACAAACAGACCCAGCTTCAACAGATAACCAAACTAACTAACTGGTTCTATTTATTATCTAAGTTCAGGACATTATGTTCACACTCCCTTGGCCCAGAAAATATCCCCCTGACTTTAACCAGTTATGATGGCAATATAGCTTACCATCACCAGTGTGTGAATGTGTGTGTGAATGGGTGGAGGACTGAATGTGTAAAGCGCTTTAAAAATACAGGCTATTTACCATTTATAATGTGTAAGCATGTTTTGCAAAACCCTCTGCACTTCTAAATGTTAATCACGATAATTCAATTCAGTAATAGCACTCACTGAAGCTTTTGACCGTGCTTTAATGTAGTGCCAAATCTTTAATGAACACATAGCAATGTGTATATAAAAATCATAAAAAATAGCTTTATTTAATCATTTTATTCCACAAATAACCAGAACAAAGTCTAAAAGAAAAGCTACCAAACAGCTGCACCACTGAGTCACAATTTATTACCTGAACATGCTGTTTCACAGCTGCTGGCAGGTAAACGACTGAACTCTGCAATGAAACACACTCTCGTTTTTGGGTGAAACAAAACCTAAAAGGCAGTTGAATTAAGCTCCGCCCCTCACGTTATTCAAATGCGACAAACCAGGAAACAGGCTGTTCCTCTTCCTCAGTGCAGAGAGACGCACAGACGATCAGACTGAGCTCAGACCAAACTAGCAGCTTCCTCTGAGTGAGTCCAGCTACAGGAGAGAAAAGTGGAAAACTCCAACACTGCTGCTTCAAGCTGCTGACGCTCCACACACTGAATGTGAGTTTGAGCAAAAAGTTTTTACCGGTCTTTGAACGCCGCTTTTTACGTCGCACAGCAGAAAACTGCGTTCAAATATAAAAACGGTGTTTTTTCTGGTGTTCCGTGTCAGCTGTGACGGTGTTTAAAACGCCCTTTTCTTGAAATCATGCACGGCCTTCCCCATGGTTCTCTCATCCAATTACTTTCAACTCCTTTCACTCAGTCAAAGAAGTGCAGGCCACTGCCTATTCGGTACCAATGCGTGTCACAGTTTGTACTTGTATTATAATCCCACTCAAACAAGCAAACGACAGAATGCTTTTTCTGAAACAAGTGGAGGCCTTAACTGTGTCTGTTACAGCAGCTCCGCTCATTTCTGATCTTCTTTCTTATTTTCCTCTTCAGTTCTCTTAACCTTTAAATAATAAAAATA
Source organism: Maylandia zebra (assembly GCF_041146795.1). Taxonomy (NCBI): domain Eukaryota; kingdom Metazoa; phylum Chordata; class Actinopteri; order Cichliformes; family Cichlidae; genus Maylandia; species Maylandia zebra. The sequence continues at coordinate 4,732,818 of NC_135169.1, read as the reverse complement.
AAGAACGAATACCTCCAATGTATTAAATCTGCCCTGTTTTGGTTTATGAGTCATTTAGGTGAATGAGCTGAATACTTAATTTAAAATATTGCATACAGAAATGGAGGACATGATATAGATATCTATATATATATGACATAAAGTAAACTTAATTTAACGTTACAGCAGTGGATATTGATAAACACAGCTATAAAGCATTTACAGCAAATGATTAAATGAAGAAAAAACTGTATAGTAGGTTTCAGTATAGTGTAGTGGACATAGAGGGGTTTAGTGTTCGGTGTTGTGGCAGTGCACAGGTCAAAAAAAGTGTTAACATTAGAGAGCAGATTACTTTTTTTCCCAGGCAGATACATCTTTCTGACAGGACTCCTGTGTAAAAATATAAATTTAAAAAAAGGAAGCAGTGATTTGCAAATCTCAAAGCCGTAATTTATTCACAGTGGAACATGGAAAACATGTCAAATGTTTAAACCTAGACTATGTCGTTAAAATAACTCCTTTTGAATATGATGTTTCAAAACAGTTGGTATGGGGCAAGGCTGGAAAAATAAGTGGTTCTAAAAAGGAAAGGCTGGCGGGACATTTTAAAAGTAATTAGGTTACTTGGCAACAGGTCAGTAACATGATTGAATATTAAAAGAACATCTTAGAGAAGCAGAGATGATCTGAAAGAAATACGGGGGGAGGTTGATCAATCTGCAAAAAAACTCCATTAACAAATTGTGCAACAATTTCAGAATAATTTTCCTCACTGTAAAGTTGTGAAGACTTGAAATATTTCATCCTCTGGAAGCATCAAAATACATTTTATCAAAAGATTCAGTGACTCTGGAGAAAAAATGAGGCTAAGGGTCATGATGTCAGTGATCTTCAAGCGCTCAGAGGAAACTGCATTAAACAAACATGATTCTGTCATGGAAATCAGTGCATTTCCTGTATCCTTTGGAGCTACACACCTGAGTCACTCTTTTAGAGAAGTACGTGTCAAATCAAATCAAAATCAAATCAAATCAATTTTATTGTCACATCACATGTGCAGGTACATTGGTACAGCACATGTGAGTGAAATTCTTGTGTGCGAGCTTCACAAGCAACAGAGTTGTGCAAAATACAATAATGTAAACAAGCAAAATACAAGAATGGCTACATCTGAAACTAATAAATATATGTACAATATATAATAGTATATGCATTTCTGGATGTGTATACTAAATATTTTTCTACGTGTGTGTGTGTGTGTGTACACATATTTTACAAATTAAATAGAGTAAACAATAAATAGAATATATAAAATAAAATATACAGAGTGAGACATGTGCAAAACAAGTGGCATTTATATACAGTATGGAGTGCATAATGTTGAAGTTCCAGTAGTGAAGCTGAGGTGTCTATGACGTGTTCAGCAGTCTGATGGCCTGGAGGAAAAAGCTGTCTCTCAGTCTGCTGGTACGGGACCGGATGCTGCAGAACCTCCTTCCTGAGGGAAGTAGTCTGAACAGTTTATGGCTGGGGTGACTGGAGTCCTTGATGGTCCTCCCCGCTTTCCTCAGGCAGCGCTTCCTGTAGATGTCTTGGAGGGAGAGAAGCTCACCTCCAATTATCCGTTCAGAGCACCGCACTACTCGCTGGAGAGCTTTGCAGTTGTAGGCGGTGCTGTTGCCATACCAGGTGGTGATGCATCCAGTGAGGATGCTCTCAATGGCACAGCGATAGAAGGTCCTGAGGATGCGGGGGCTCATGCCGAATCTTTTCAGTCTCCTGAGAAAGAAGAGGCGTTGCTGCGCCTTCTTCACTGTTTTGTTTGTGTGTACTGACCACGTAAGATCCTCAGCCAGATGTACACCAAGGAACCGGAAGCTGCTCACTCTCTCCACAGCAGCGCTGCTGATGGTGATGGGGGTGTGTACTTCTCTGCACCTCCGGAAGTCCACTATCAGCTCCTTTGTCTTTGCGATGTTGAGGGTGAGATGGTTGTCTTGACACCAGTGGGTCAGGGCGCTGACCTCCTCCCTGTAAGCCGTCTCATCACCATTGGTGATAAGACCCACCACTGTAGTGTCGTCCGCAAACTTCACAATGATGTTGGAGTTGTTAGTGGCTGTGCAGTCGTAGGTGTAGAGTGAGTACAGGAGAGGGCTCAGTACACACCCCTGTGGAGCACCAGTGTTCAGTGTGACGGGGGATGAGGTGATGCTGCCCAGCCTGACCACTTGGCGTCTGTCAGACAGGAAGCTAAGGATCCAGCTGCAGAGGGAGCTGCTCAGTCCTAGATCCTGCAGTTTCCTGTCCAGCTTCGAGGGAACGATAGTATTGAATGCTGAGCTGTAATCTACAAACAGCATCCTCACATACGTGTCGCTCTTCTCCAGGTGTGACAGGGCAGTATGTAGTGTCAGGGCTATGGCATCATCAGTGGACCTGTTGTGGCGGTATGCGAACTGTAGAGGGTCCAGTGAGTCGGGTAGTGCAGAGCGGATGAAGTCCCTGACCAGCTTCTCGAAGCATTTGCTTACGATGGGGGTCAGGGCTACAGGTCGCCAGTCGTTCAGTGAGGAGATGGTGGAGGATTTGGGTACAGGGACGATGGTGGCCATTTTGAAGCAGGCTGGGACTACAGACAGAGAGAGGGAAAGTGTGATGTCCCACTCTCTGGTGTTAAGTTTCAAATTTGTGTAAGACTTCCAGAGTACTCAGGTGACATTGAGAAGGACATTTCCAGTTTACATGGAAAACAATTCTTTTTTTTTCTTTTCTTGAGATTACTTATTTACACCACAGTTCAGAAAACGTGCATACAGGTCTGTTTTAAAACTGCATATCTGTTTTTTTTAATGCATGTTGAAAGGGCAAAAATATTCCTGAGATGCTGTTAATATTTTTAAAATCGAAGGCTATTATCCAGTGGTATTACTTTAAACTAAGCAAAACAGTGGTTTGATAAAAGTTTCTGTCATTTATTTGCTTGATCATGCTCTCCTTCGACCATCTCTGCACTGTGTGGGTGATTGGTGGCTCCCTGCGTACGACGGTCTCGTACACAGGGACATGGACTACATGGACTGTATGCCTCTTTTGCATTGGCGTACAGTAAGTATCATGTTTTAATGCCTATGGCGGGGCAGGTCACATACTGGGTGAAGGTCGGCAGTGTGGAGTCCAGCGATGCATCTGGAGATGAGCCCAGTCTTATTCTAATGGCTGATCTAAAGAATTCCACACACAACAGTCCTGGTCTCCTCCCTGTACAGTAAACACCCCCACAATGGAAAAACACATGCACAGTGACCCACTAACCCCCATCTCCTTTTAAGGTAATATCCGTTTCCCATTTGTCTATCCCTCACCCTAAGTAACTGTTGCTACCTGTCCTGCACCCTAGTTCTTTGTTTACATTCCAAAGCTATTATTCTATATGTTTTCTTACCCCCTAGCAACCGCCATATTATAATATGGCAAGCAATGACAAACTATAGTCCCTGTAACTCTTATGTATATTAAGCAATCTATTATCCTCAACAGGAGCGACCTCACATTTCCAATGATTACAGAAGGAGGAGATGGTCTGTAACGTCTCCTTCTTGGGCGACGACACTCCACTTGAATGACCAGAACTAACATGAAACCACAGCAATTAGATTCTGCCATCATGTACTAAGACTTAAGTTAAAGGTTAAGAGAAGTGAAGGGGAAAATAAGAAAGAAGATCAGAAATGAGCGGAGCTGCTGTAACAGACACCGTTAAGGCCTCCACTTGTTTCAGAAAAAGCATTCTGTTCTTTGCTTGTTTGATCGTGCTTTAAACACATTCAAAATGCACAGTGGGATTATAATACAAGTAAAAACTGTGACACGCATTGGTACCCAATAAACAGTCACTTAGCAGCAACAATCTGTGATGAATTATTGTGGTCTGCGCTTCTTTGATTGACGCTGAACACTGGAAAAAATGCCATTTTTATCTTTCATCTTTGAACACTGTTTTCTGCTGAGTGACGTAAAAACTGCGTTCTCTTCAGCTGCTCAGAAGGGGTGTTCAAGGCGCCACTCTCTGGCATAAAATACGGCATAAGGCTGTTTTATTTTTGTGTTTTTTTTGTTGTTGTTTTTTTACAGCGTCCTGAATTATTAAATGGCATTCTTTTTTTTTTCTTTTCTTTTACACCATTTCATAACCAGACGTGTTACAAAACTCGCGATATTTGGCTGAAATGGCGTGCCATTCTGTTGCAATTTAAAGTACGCGTCAAGCCGAGAACGTGAAAAATTCCCAGATGTGTTCTCGTTCTGCTCGTTTTATCGAGCATGCGTTGGTGGTGATTTGTGTGTACTTGGTACAGCTAAATATCCCAGGATGTATTTTGTCCAAAACTGAAATGGGCAATGGCGGAGGAGTGTGGCTAAAGACTTTTAAATATACTCTTTCTGGGTCACAAAATAATCTTTGAAGATATTTTCAGGTGAGACTGTAGCTGTGTAAGCTTCAAATATCTGCTCGATTTATCAAGATATCACATATTTGCAAGATCTGACGTTTTCGGAGAGGAGCAGACCGGGAGGTTGAGGCTCAGGTTAAACATGATATGTAAGTCTCCTAAATATCTTCTAAATCTGTTTGGTTTATTTCAGTCTTTTATTTGTTCCTGAGTAAATCAGTTTGGCTGAGATTAAAGTTAAGCTTCATACCATATTAATCGCAGTTAGATTAAGGGGATGGCAGTAAAAACTCCGGAGCTGTGACATCATCAAGTACGCTGGTGTTCCAATTGTACAAATCGCAACTCCATACTCGCATTCTCGCCAAGTCCGGACTCCCGTGTGGACTTACAAGGTCCAGACTAAGCGAGAATGTGAATACAGACTCGCACACTTGAGAACTGAGATAATGCTTCAGTGAAGGTAGTAGAGGTCGGACGGGAGCCAGGACTGACTGTACTTCCTGTCTGCTGTTTTCAGCTTCACTCACAGACTCAATGGCTTCCAGATCAGAGGAGGATCTCTGCTGTCCGGTCTGTCAGGAGGTCTTCAGAGATCCTGTTATTCTGTCATGTAGCCACAGCTTCTGTAAAGACTGTCTGAAGAGATGGTGGAGAAAGAGACCAACACACCAGTGTCCAGTTTGTAAGAGAAGATCTTCAATGGATGCACCACCTTTAAACTGGGCTTTAAAGAACCTGTGTGAGTCGTTCCTACAGGAGAGAGATCAGAGAGCTTCAGAGGCTCTCTGCAGTCTGCACTCTGAGAAACTCAAACTCTTCTGTCTGGACCATCAGCAGCCAGTGTGTCTCGTCTGCAGAGACTCAAAAAAACACACCAATCACAGATTCAGACCCATCGATGAAGCTGCACAACAACACAAAAAGGAACTTCAGGAAACTCTGGAGCCCTTAAAGAAGAAGTTAAAGGTTTGTGAAGAAGTTCAAGTGAAGTTTGATCAAACAGCAGAACACATTAAGGTCCAGGCCCGACACACAGAGAGGCAGATTAAGGAGCAGTTTAAGAAGCTTCAGCAGTTTCTAGCAGAGGAGGAGGAGGCCAGGCTGGCTGCACTGAGGGAGGAAGAGGAGCAGAAGAGTGGGATGATGAAGGAGAAGATGGAGGCTCTGAGCAGAGAGATAGCAGCTCTTTCAGACACAGTCAGAGCCACAGAGGAGGAGCTGAGAGCTGAAGACGTCTCATTCCTGCACAACTACAAGGCTGCAGTGGAAAGAGTCCAGCGCTGCCCCCTGCTGGATGATCCACAGCTGCCCTCAGGAGCTGTGATAGACCAGGCCAAACACCTGGGCAACCTGACCTTCAACATCTGGAATAATAAGAAGGACATGGTCTTCTACACTCCTCTCATTCTGGACCCAAACACTGCAAGTCCAGAGCTCATCCTGTCTGAAGATCTGACCAGTGTGAGTTATGGAGGAGAGAGGCAGCAGCTTCCTGATAATCCAGAGCGGTTTGATTACTACTGCTCTGTCCTGGGCTCTGAGGGCTTTAACTCAGGGACTCACAGCTGGGATGTTGAAGTTGGAGACAGTATACGGTGGGGACTCGGTGTGTTAGCAGAGTCTGACCACAGGAAGGGTCCCATACGGTCTGGTTCATGGAGAATAGGATTTTATAATGGAAAATATTCAGCACGCTCTCTATCAGGTCCAGAAACTGCTCTCTCAGTACAGAAGAAGCTCCAGAGGATCAGAGTGAATCTGGACTGGAACAGAGGAAAGCTGTCGTTCTCTGATCCTGATACTAACACACACATACACACCTTCACACACACTTTCACTGAGAAGATGTATCCATACATTAATACAAGGAATGAAGTGAAGGTGTGTCCGTTGAAGGTGTCAGTGTCCGTGCAGCAGATGAGTTGAGGATGATGATGTTTCTAATGTTGTTTCCTGTCAGTGAGTTGAAGCTGTTAAACTGCAGCTGTCTTCCTGCAGTTTGTCATAAATTTTCACAGGTTTAGTCTTTGTTTATGGAATTTCTGAGCACAACCAGCCTGAGGAGACTTAGTACATCTGCTAATTAACAATGAGTAAACTATTATCATGGTCTTTCCAACAGTAATTTAATTGATTTTACTTATTTTAAATATTCAGAAAATGTTAATCAATTGTAATTACTATACACTGTTATAAGAGATCTTATCGAGTATGTACTGATTGATCCAATATGATTAATGATAATTTTGTGTATGTATTCATCATGAACATTGAAAGATCTGGATGTGGCATTTTCAGTGGGAGAAAAATTTCGTCACTTATACAAGTGACTTCTTCAGTCTCAGCTGACCTGCTGCGTCCAGATGAACTGAATCAACCTTTTGGATCTGCTTACATGGTTGATTGCGCATGCATGAACATTGCCATATAGGCAGTTGTTGCATGGCCTTGATCAAAATCAAAGTGAGAATTTTAAAGGCAACAAATGTATTTACTAACCATGGAAATGGTCCCACCCTGTATATGGTGTGGCTCATATTATAGTCAGCTATTTATAGTGATTGTTATACATACCTTTTCTGATATTTTTAACCCTTAAAATACCTACAACACATAAGCCTAAACAGCTTAATCAGCATTCATTATAGAGGACCAGAATTTTCACATGCACCAAATAAATCATTTTGTGCTTTAATAATGAATTGTGCAATAAAGTATGCATCAGTAAATTCACTTACAATTTTATTTTTGATTGTTTTACTTATTTAGACATTCAATCTATTCTCTTTCGCTTATCCTTGTGAGGTTTGGAGCCTATTCCAGCCATCTTAGGGCAAGAGGCAGGGTGCAACCTGGACAGGTCACCAGTCTGTCGTAGGGCTAACACGTAGAGACAAACAACCATTCTGTCACAAAACGGCTGTGTGTAGGCAGGAGAGGACCCAAATGTAAAAGTCACCAAGACGGAATGTGAACTCAAAAATGCAGCTTTATTTGCTAAAAACAAGGCAAAACGGTGGAAAACCAAAGTGGGAAAACTAATAATAAATCATAGATTAAAAACACAGGGAGAATCACACAGCTATCAGGGAGGACGCGAAACTGAACACAGGAAATACACACATGAGATGATCAGGAGAAGTGGCAACACATGGGGAAAAGCTGAAACAAATGAATACAACAACGTCACAAGGGAAACGTAAAACTAAACACAATAAACACAGGACCTCTTTCAAAATAAAACAGGAAACATGAAATGGACAAGGAAGACTTAACAAATGGGTTGAAAACACAAGAGGAAACTAATAAACAAATTAACTTAGGAAACCCAATGAACTCAAAATGCTGGGTCAAAAGACCCAGGATCGTGACACATTCGCACTCACACCTATAGGCAATTTAATTCAATTAAACTATTAATGCAAAACACATTCCAACAATTTTTGAATTCCAATGTAGAAAACAGGTTTTGGAAGTCTTTTTGAAAAGGAATGAAAGTAAATAGATTTTAAAAGCAAATTATAGATACAGTTTTATTCTAGGAGGAGTTTGGGAACATCTGGAGACACACACACACATGAAAATTATAGTATGATGATGATTAAAACTTGGTGGTTGCATGGGAATTTTGAGATTTTTGGTTTACAATGACAAATAAACAATTTATCAACATGTTGCTTTAACTGTTTATAACCCATAAAGTCATAAAAACACAAAATTTGAGACTTTTTTTTTGTTGCCTGTCCCGTTTGGTTCTTTTGCCATCAGAATTATTGTCTAAAGGCAAAAAAAGATTCCCAATGGATTTACTTTACCAAATGGGCCATCCCAGCTTTGCCGTATTGGTCTATTTGATTCATTTCTGCTTGGCCGTCACCTAAGGATTTACATCCCCGATAAGCAGAAGGAGTCTCACTATCTGTTCAATGTCTCCCATTACAATGGCCTCACTGTGTTAACATTCCACATGCATGCAAACTAGTGACAGGAGTGCTCTTACTATAGTAAAGTGAGAAAGTGTTATTACTATAACTAATGTGATATGATTAAATATGTGATTGATACGTGAGAAAAGAAATTTGCCTTCACAATGCACAGAGGTAAAAAATAAACATCCAAAATTCTCCAGAGAACAGGGAGTAGATGACAGGAGGCTAACCTACAAAATGAAAAAGAGCATAGGAAATACCTTATAAGTGCACAAAAGGGAAATAGTGAAATCTTTCTGATTGGTTGCAAAATTATTTAACCCTTTCACATTTTACTGTTAAATAACCTGATTTTAAAAAGTATAGTAAATTATTTTGATTGCATTTTTCATGACTGTTGAGAGACATGGGACATAGATTGTGTGCTTTTACTAATAGTAACTTTATTCTTAATCAAAAGAGATAAGGTGAAGCAGTGTAAGGAAGACTGTGAATAAGGGTGTTCTTCAGGAACTCACTCTGCAGGAGGGGGAGATACAGGAGAGGTGGAGGAAGATCTCAGCCATTGTCTTGTGTAGTCTGGAAGATGAGCGGATGACGGGGTGGGTGCAGTTTTCTCTGTGGTGGGGTCGGGTGGGCTGTCCCGGGATCTGTGGGGCCAGGCGGCGCTGCTGAACTAGGCCCCGGACCGGATGAGCCTGGGCCCCCTTTCCCTAGTGGGTTGCAGAGTATGGGGGTGCCTACTGGGGTCAGCAGGGGAGCTGGCCCCAGGGGATCCCATTATTGTTTTATGATTGTGGCATCCCCCCCTCTGTCCCCTTCTGGCTGCCTCTGCCTCAATTTTATCCCACAACTTAGACATTCACATTAATCACACTCTTATTACACATACATATAGGATCTTGCGGGTGGGCACGCTACACGGTATCCCATAGACCATGAGGGTGTACACCTCACCCCCGGTGTTGTTACCCACCTCTCAATTTTAAATACACGTAGACATTGAGGGCTAGCAGGAGGGACTAGGCGCTTACCTGCTGCTCTCTGGCAGGTAGCTCCATGCCCTCCTGGGTTTTAAATGCACCTTAGAACACACATGCATCAACACTTCATATGAGTGGGCGGAGGGAGGTTTGGAGTCTTCTCTCACCCCCGTTCTCTGCGGCCTGTTGGAGTGGGGGGGGGGGCTAGGAGGAGGAGTTGGCCGTCCGACTGCGGTCTGGAGTGTGGGGCCTCCCTGCTGCTGCGGAGTCGGGGCGGTCTGCCTCTCCCCACCCCAGGGAAAAGGGTAACACCACCTGGGTCTGGGTGCAGGGTACCTAGACCCAGTTCGTAGAGTACGCTTGGGGAGTGTGATTGTGTGTACAGCGTCTCTTTATGTCTGTCTCCACGTTGGTTGAGTGTGGAGTAAGTGCATATGAGAGCATGAGGGTGAGAATGGATGTTTGTGTCTGTGTGTGCCTGTATGTCTGTGTCTATATGTCAGGTTGGGTATCAGACGCCACCTCTCTGGGGACATCTCAGGCCCTCCAAGGTTTGGAGGCCTATCTCCACCCCCAACCACTTCCTCTGCCAGTGGCAGACACCCTCAGACATCGGTGCATTGGCGGTTCTTTGTGTCCAGGGATGGGCGTCCGGGTACTCACCGGCTCACTCCTCGGTGGCCGCTTGTCGGGGCCTGGAGCACTGGGGCTCGCTCGGGCCACTTCGGGGGTGGGGTGCCCCCGGCCTCTCGGCCTAGGGCTCGGTCACTCAGGCACAGCTGGCTGCCGGCGGAGCTCACGGGCGCATCACTGCAACCCCCCCTGACTTCTGCTCCGCGGCTGCTGCTCATCTGGGACTCTCCTCAGCTCTTACTGGGACAGTGGCGCGGCTGCCCCTCTGTTGGTCTTCCTTGGTCTCTTGTGTTCTGGGGGCCTCTGGATGTCTGGAGTCTTGATCTCCTTCATACCTGCTTCATGCCCTGGAGCAGTGGTTCCCAGACTTTTTTTGCTGGGCCCCCCTTTGTTTTACAAGAAAAATGTTTGCCCCCCCCCCCGCGCGCACGCACGCACACATCCTCCAACCGCACACACACACACAGATTTTGTTTTCAAACTCCATTGTGGTTTCATTTCACACCTCAAACATTTAGTAAACAATTAAGCAAATACAAGTAATCTGCAATAAATTACAGGTAGTAATAAAATAAACTACTAACTCTTTTACGCTAGGTTCCACACCTACACGTGTATTTTTGAACATGCAGCTGTTTCGTCCACGTAAACGGCGTTTCAAATCACCAAAAACTGAGATTTTTTTAAAAATCATTTTTTACGTTTACGTGTGGACGAGGAATACAGAGTTCGTCACGCAACGTCAAAGGTATGTGGCTCTTTTCACGTCACGCTGTGCGCCACGTTATTGTTTACATGAGATGAATTGCAGAATGATAGAGACAAAATACTGTTAATCTGACTGTCTGCAGGTTTTACAGGCAGTTACTGTCCCTCCATTTACAAAGGCAGAGGCATCATGATGTGATTATTTTACTGTAGTTGTTTTTTTTCCTGTGTAATAATATTCAACATTGTTAGCAATACATTTTTCAAAAAATGCCTCTGTGCAAAATGGGTTTAAAAACATAAACAGCTGTGGGATCCTGTTTGTCCGTGATTTAAACAGCCCAGCGCGCTCTGATGAAGGGAAAACCAACCCTGCAGGGAGACCTACCTCGGCACTTGTGCAGGTGAAGCCAAAGGGAAGATTTGCTTCACCATATTTTCTAGTCTTTGGCTTAGAATGAAGTTGGTTTGGAAACATATTCAGTGATGCTTCATCTCCTGCTTTGCACAAAACAAAAAACAAAGAAAGAAACAAAAAAAAAGCAACATTTTGCAACTTCAACCTAAAGCGCTCCATCTATGCAAGATAGCATGGGTGCTGTGGTGCTAGCAGTGTCCAACTAACAGAAACTAACAGAAACAGTTGCCTCTGCCATGTTTTCCTGTTTCTTCTTTCCTTGTAGCCGCTAGATCAGAAGTTTATTTCCTCTCAGGTTTGTTACTTTCAGTAAAGTTTCACTGTTAGAGCCCTGACCAGCATCCTGCAGCATCTGGAGCAGCTGTGTGGTGCTGTGATGGCAATAAGGATCCAAATCTGTGGGATGTTTCCAGCAGGGGTTATAACCTGCAGTCAGCAAGGTGTGCCTAATAAAGTGGCCGTGTCTATGTCACAGTGCAGCAGCATCAGAAAACGGTGGTTTACATCTCTGTTACAGGAAACCTGAAGAGTTAAAACACCAGAGAAGAAAATCTAAACGTTACACAAAGAACATAAAAGAAGTAAACTTCATAAAAACTTCACAAATGATGCTTTAAATGAAAAATAAATCCCTGTAAATAATTCAACAGGTCACATGTTAGAACCACCTTAACTAAACTCTGTAGCCGCTCACTGTGGTTTGTCCCAGCAGCTCTTAGGAAACAAACTGCTAACTTCAGTGTCAGCACACACTGTTAGTAAACTATGCAACACTGAATTCAGGTTTCAGTTGTGTTAAGTTGTGAAGTTGTGATGAAAGTCTTCTTACTGACACAGGTAGGATGGTCAGGCGTCCTCTGTTCCTTCACCGTTCATGAACTGTCACTTATAAAATGCTGCCAAACATCAACTACACTCAATAACTAAACGTGTGCAGGTTAAAGTGATGGACGCCCAGATCTGCACTCCAAATACAAACAGACTAAAGGTGTTTCCTCCAGAAACAAAGACAATATTTACAAAGGTCTCACAGGTAAATTGTGAGCGATCACAGCAGCATCTCATCCTGACTAACAGCTTTTAGATGCAGGGAGAGCGTCGTGGTTCAGAGGTGGTTCAGCAGATGATGAAGGCCTTTCTGTTGCATTGTGTAGTGCTGTGGAGGCCACGATGGTCGACTGGGTCTGCTTCTACTGAACTCACAAACACTTCTGAGGTATTTACACCTGAAGCCTCATTGAATGTGAGTCAGAAACAAACGGCTCAGCTGTGATTAATGGATGTTTCCCTGCATTTCTATTTTCACACAGTTTATTTCTTACAGCAGGAAAACTGAACAGAATGTATGTAAGAGGTCAGAGTGAGGATGACGTCACTTAATACAGGAAATACATGTTTGTCTGTTTTGATGATGAAGGACTTCTTCAGCTCTGTAAACAGCTACACTTGAGAGGACAGAGGTGATTTCATGGATCAATAACAATGTGTTTATCAGCTTTCATCATCGCAGTGCAGACATGACGTCAGATCTATCAGAGTGAAGGCCGTCTCTCTGATGACGTCACAGAGCAGAGTCCTTCTGTCCAATAAAGGATCTCAGATCAGCTGCTGCCATCTTGTGGCCACAGTTGGTTACTGTCTCTGAAAGTTGTCTCATGTTTCCTGTTGTCCTGCTAACAAAGGCTGGAGCTCATCATGCTGAGAGGGCAGCAGCATTTTGTGGCTCTTCACACATGTTCATTATATTCTGATGATCCTGGATGGAGACAAACTACAGATAAGTGTGTTCAGCCCAACTAGTTTATCTCATTACAGCAGTTTGATGTTTCCCTTTGAATCCCCCTGAAGATCCTGACAGTGAAGCACATACATAATACTCCAGCCTTTCAACTCTGAGCTTATTTAGTTCTATTAATACACTGAAATCTCATTTGTGTCATGAAGAAAGTCTTTAATCAAACAGAATTCAAAGATCAGAAACATTTCATATATGGAGTTAAACATGAATCATTGTTTCAACAACATATTTATTGTTGTCATAAACAGACAAGAAGACAACAACAAACTGCTCCTCCCATTCAACACATGTCAGTCCATATCCCAGCAAACTAAATCATCTCCATTTACACATCAAATAGAAACATGAATCACTTGTAATGATTAGAAACTTGATAGAATTTCAAATCTAGTTTGGGGAGTCATTCAGTGAGAAACAGTGAAATGATTTTCCATGTGAAAAGGTGGACAGCAGAAACAGAAAGAAACAGTGAAACTAAAAGAGAAACAAAGAGCTTTGGAACAACGAGGCAGCAGGAGGACAGCTGCAGTTTAACAGCTTCAACTCACTGACAGGAAACAACATTAGAAACATCATCATCCTCAACTCATCTGCTGCACTGACACTGACACCTTCAACGGACACACCTTTGCTTTACCATGAGTCCAAATATATGGAAACATTCTGTGAGTGAAAGTGTGTGTGAAGGTGTGTATGTGTGTGTTAGTATCAGGATCAGAGAACAACAGCTTTCCTCTGTTCCAGTCCAGATTCACTCTGATCCTCTGGAACTTCTTCTCTACTGAGAGAGCAGTGAGAGGAGCTGATGGTGGGAATGCTGAGTATTCACAAATACAGAACCATATCATCCATAATCCAGACCGTATGCTTCCCTTCCTCTTCACAGACTCAGAGACAAAATACTGTTAATCTGACCATCTGCAGGTTTACACGCTTACATACCCACAGTTACTGTCCCTCCATTTACAAAGGCAGAGGCGTCACGGTGTGATAATTTTACTGTAGTTGTTTTTTTCCCCCTGTGTAATAATATTCAACATTGTTAGCAATACATTTTTCAAAAAATGCCTCTGTGCAAAATGGGTTTAAAAACATAAATAGCTGTGAGATCCTGTTTGTCCGTGAATTGAACCGGGGGAACAAATCGTGGCAGGATCAGC